>NC_053039.3:123067476-123692476 GCF_002575655.3 Aegilops tauschii subsp. strangulata
AGCAGCAGGTATAGCACACCTGTTAACTCCAATGGATTGCAGAGTAGCTATAGGAGTTGGTGGGGGGATCTCACCAGCAGAAGAAGCAGCAGAAGCTGATGTGCCAATAGACGGAATGACCCGAGGCTTAACTTTGGAAGTGTTCTTGTGAATGTCAGAGAGGGGGGGGGTACCTTGAACCCATCATACTTGTTGGAGCGGAGGCTGCGGCGCACTTCAGATGTGGAAATAGGAGCAGCAGCCCTGGCCCTACGGGAGCGCGGACCAGTGATGGCCCTAGAAGAAATTGCCTCCGAGATCACAGGAGGTGCTGAAGTGTGCGCAACTTGTTCTGTATCCATAGGGGCGTCATCAGTGTTGGGCAGCATGGCAGGCTCATTGTTGGTGTCCAAGCGAGCCTATTCAGATAGCTCCTCGATGATGACTGAGGAAGGTACCACAACAGAAGTAGAGCTTGATTGTTGGGAAAAGTTCAGACCAGTAGAATCCTGTGTGACCAAAACAGATAACTGAACCGTGTTTGTTCTCAAACCAAACCCCTCCCTCCAAGGCCCAAATGTTGCAAGCATTGGACTAACAACTTGAAAGATGAAGGCGTTGAGATTCAGGCGTGGGATTGGGTCATTCAGCAGCCTGGAGAGGATCTCATCACCTTGAGCAGATAAGCCAAATCTGACACCTTGGTCATGGATCTCCAGTGAGATGGTAAGAGAATCAGAGCTTGCACTGTCAGACAACTGCATTGTTGGAACAGCCAGGACGAAAAGGTCAGACTGGGTCGAGCTAGAGCTGTCAGATTGGGTGATCTAATCATTCCAAGCTTGGAATGCATTGTCAGTGACGTTGTTTTCAGGAACTAATCCATGTTGCACTGTGTAACATCCCAAATTTTCAATTTGGAATGTTATACATTAGAGCATCATTGCATATCATATTTTATTTGCATTTTGGTTGATCCTAGAAATTCTACGCAACTCAAGGACCCACGGAGAGAGTTGGGGATTTCGTTATTTTCATATTTGAGTTTTCTTGAATTTTGAAAATAGGATCATTTGATTTGATTTATTTTATCTTCAATTATTTCATTTATAAAAATAAGAGAGAGGGAATAAAATGACTTTCCCAAAAATAAGAAATATTGAGGATTTAATAAAAAAATCATATTTTATTTTATTTGGTGTTTTGGCTATTTTATTTGAATTTAGAAAAATTGCACATTTTCAAAATTTCATTTAGGGCCAAGAAAATGTTCATCTCGTTCTAAATATTTTATTTAGACGGTGAAAATTTATTTTGGCATTTTTAGAATTCTATTTTATTTTCTAGAATTTTTTTAGTTTCGGCGGAATTTTAAAAAAAAAAACCCCGCGCGCCCGACTGGGCCGAAGCCCAGCCGAGCTGGCCCAGCTCCCGCGCCGCCGTCTCCTGCGCGGAGACCGCAGCCGCCCCGCCGCCGCACGCCGAGTCCGGCCGGGACTCCTCCCCGCCGCCTTGCCCCCTCCTCCAAGCCACCACCCCCCTCTTAAATAGCGCCGCCGCCCCCCCTCACCCCGCCACCTCGACTCGCCCCGCCTCCCGCGCCGCAGCCGCTGGCGCCGCCTTCGCGCCGCCAGCCGCCGCCGTCGCCGACTAGCCGTCGCCGCCCCCTCGCCACCCCGCCGGAGCCGCCCCGCCCCACCGGAGCGCCTCGCCGGAGGTACACCGCCGCCCGCCGCCCGGTCCGGTTTTTTTGTAAACCCTAGGTTTTTTTATAGATCGGATTTGTTTTGTTTCTGTTTTCTTGTTTAGCGAGCGTTCGCTCGTTCGTTTGTTTTAACGAACGCGTTCTTCGTTTAGTTACAGTTAACGAACGTCCGTTCGTTAAATTGTTCGTCAGTTTTCTTTTTCTCGGATTTTCTGCGATTATTCCAGATAGCGATTTCCGATCTGTTTTTCGTTTTCGTTTTTCTTTTCGCTCATTTATCGGAATCAGGCGATTCAAGCGCCTAGAGTTTCGTCTCGAAGCCCTCTTTCCTTTTAACCAAATCAAACAAGTTTTGCTTCGGTAAAATTTGACTTAGGTCCAGATTAGTAAACGAAGCTTGTTTCTTTCGCCGTTTGATTTTTGTTGCTTCGTTTGATTTGATTCTTTTTGCAAACCGGAGTTCTTAAGTTGAACTTTCTGGTTAAGTCTCTTATTTGAGTTTTACCTGTGCATTAGATGAGTACTTATTGTATGCTTGTTTGTTTGCGATAGAGTACCCGGAGTGCGCCGCTTGCTACTTCGAATCGCTAGGTTTCCCGGATCATCAGCAAGGCAAGTAACACTTTGATCATACCTCTTTTACTACCCAGTTTTATTGCATTAGATCAACCCTCAAACATTGCATGATTAGGATCTAATTAAATTGTGGGTTCTGGGAAGTAGATGAGGTAGTACCTATTGCCCTGTTTATTATCAAACCCTTGGGAATTACTTCAACATTTGCTTATATTGTTATGCTATGCTAGTAGACGTGGATTGGGTTTGAGCGTTACCATGACAGATGTGAGATTGTTAATTAATGGTTAAACTTAAGGTGGCAACTAAAACACACATCTGGGTGGATTGAGGTACCTGGGTATTCCAGGAATTGCCTGTTTTTCTTTTGGACCGCCACCCAGGCTCAAAGGGATCATGAGATTATTCATGCTAGAAACTTCCGTGTGCAGCCACAAGCTATTATGGGCTCTAGCATAGTTGAGTAGGTTGTGTGAGCTCTTGAAGAGGTAGACTAGCAGATGTAGGGGATGTAGGTGGTACTGTCTACCCGGAGTAGAGAGTTAACGCTTCTGAAAGACTGTGTCTCGGTCATCCGTTTCTCAAACACCATGAAGTGCGAGAATCCCAATGGAGGAGATCGAGTCTTGTGGGGAAAAGTGCACAAACCTCTGCAGAGTGTACAATCTAATCATGGTTAGCCGTGTCCCCGGTTATGGACAACTTGAGTATCTAGTATCTGGATTTTCATGTGAATCTCATCATGTTACTTTAATTAATTTTGTTGGGTTTCGATGATGATACTTAATTGGGATTGAGAATGCTGTCAACCATTCTCAATGTTTAACAACCACCATGATAGTTAAATAAAATTTATTCCTTTGCAGTAGGGAAAAATTGGCTTTTTCGCAAAACTGTAACCATAGAGCCTTCTACCAGCCATATATGCATGTAGTATAGCATTATTCTGTTCATTACTCTCTATGTGTTACATTGCCAGCATATTCCATGTGCTGACCCGTTTTCAGGCTGCAACGTTTCATGTTGCAGACTTTTCAGACGACGAGTAAGGTGCCTTAGGTCGTGGTTCTATACTCAGTGATGCCGTTGGAGTTGATGGACTCACTTATCTTCCAAGCCCTCCGCTGTTATCGTTATTAGATGGCCTTAAGCCATATTTATTGTAATAAGTTCTCTTTCGGAGACATTCGATGTAATAAGTGTGTGATTGCTACTCTGTTATAAATCCTTCGAGTACTGTGCGTGTCAGAATTACTGATCCAGGGATGACACTGATGCACAGAGACTTGACCGTCTGAGGTCTGATCGCTACACACTGTCAGACCCTGCGCAGCAAGGCAGGCTTGATAGTTCACCAGATGGGGCGGCATTTGCGGGGGTGGAGGAGCAGCGGGCGCATCCCAAGCGCCCCAACCAGCATTGTCATCCACCTGGTGGGCCGCATTGTTGCCAGCTGCAGGTGCACCATTCTGAACGAGCCAATTATGAACTTGCTGCTGATATAGCTGTTCTGCAGTGAGTTCAGGGCCAAAATGCGGATGCGGGTTGCCATCGGGGGGTGGCTGTTCCTCAGGTGCAGCAGGGACGTCAGGGAGGAGGCCATTCCAGTCGTTGCTACGAAGGATGGTGACTACAACTGTCCAGCTATCACGCGCACCGCCAAGCTGCCATACCACAAAGCTCTTGGGGATGAGGCGCAAACTAATTACCCTGGCTTTCAGAAGGATGAATCTGCGATCCTGACGTGGATTATACCATGAAACCAAGGAACCATATCCACCCAAGGCCTTATTGATGTAATAATCTGTTTGGTAATCATACGGGAAACCAAACAACATAATCCAAACCTGAGGCCCAAATGGAGCAGCTCGACGGTTAAGAGCCTCATTATGCGGAACGAAGGTAATCGGCAGATCTTCGTCTTCAAGCTCAAGCGGAGTGTTCACAGCAGTATCTCTCATAAAGGAATCCACAAATCCAAACAGCCCAATGCCAAAGGGGTGATCACTGACCTCAGTAGTAAAAAGCTGCGATTCCTGAAGCAGATTAGTGACCTGATTGCGGACAGTGGCGCGGCGATGCAGGGGCACATACGCGCTGGCTTCTGCAATGGCCAGGTACTCATGGCTGAGAGGAGCAATTGGTCCAACGACCATGCCGCTGCGCACAAGACGATCTGCCGGCCCTGGCTCAACGGCGAAACCTGGCGGGAGGAAAGGCACAGGGTTCAGTGGAAAGTTTGCCATTGTTGTGGAGCGGGGCAAAGGGGAGTGAGCTAGCGCAAAGATAGGTGGATGCGACGGCAATGGCGCTAGTTGCAGCAGAGAGGCAGACTGTGGCGATGGGACGGGACAGGGTGAGGTCCGTTGGGTTCTCGAGGCGGAAGCTGAAGCATGAATGGGGGCGGTGGGAGGCATACTTGCCTTTGCAACCCATTTCCACTTATTTTGGAAAGCGGCTCTGTGGCAAGATGACGCCACGTGGCCATAGAACCCACAAGCATCACATCGGACGATCCTCGCTGGAGCTTTGGTCATGCATTTGGTGTAAATAGGATGGCCCAAAAATCGCGAGGGAATAATTGCGGTCTCCTTGTTTGACCCAGGCAGGGAACGAGTGTCACGACTGCTACGTTTTGGGCAATCCCCTGTTTTATGATCAGGGCCCGAGCAGTTAATGCATATCAGTCGAGCTTGGCAAGTGATCCTGCAGTGCCCCCATTGAAGGCATCTAGCGCAAAGGGCGGCCCAATTAGTGGCAAGAGAATTAATGTCATCTGCGGAATAATCTGCCTGGGCTAAATCAGCCTTATGCTGAGCGCTGAGCATCGGGGGCCACATGTCATGGGGAGGGGCATATCGGAAAGCAGACTTGAGAAAACATTGCGGAAGTGGTGGGTACTGGGCACGCACCGGGCATTTGAATTGCCCAAAATAAATACACTCAATAACCATATCGGCCTCTGACTCCGCCTGGGAAAGATAATGCTCCATTAATGCTAGGCGATCAGTGGGTAAGGCGCTAATGCCGCTCTGCTGAGGTTGCGGTGAGATCGACCCAAATTGAATTTGAATTTTATCATGGCGATCAATCATCGAGGAAGAAGAGGCCTCATGATCATGCGTATTAGAGAAATTCCAATGCTTCAGATTAACAAGGTTAAACTTGCTGAGTTCTTTGGCCGACGAGGGATCGTTGGACTGCCCCTTACGTAAAAAATCTAGAGAAGCAGATAGGGCCACAGGGTGACGATCCAAGACTCGACCAACTCATGATCCGCATGCCAATGAGAACCAGAATAGTGTTTAGCAAAACGGCCATTGAACAGATGGAAATGGCATACAAAGTCTGGCCAGACACGATCCCTTAAATCGTAAATGAAATGCCCCACCTTGTTGTTGGCCACAGAAAAATGGTATGATCGAGAGGTAAGAGCAACAACATTGAAACCAGAGCAAATTCCCCCAATGCAACATTGCAAAGCCAATCCAACCGAGTCATTCGTGAGGGGAAATGAAGCCGAGGAGGAGGAGAAGGAGACCACCAAAAAGAATTCCTTGGTGTTCCGAGAGGGGGAGAAGTGCACCGTAGAACCAAACTTACGTCTCACCTGATCGGCCAGGGACAATCCAGGAGCAAAGTCCCAATGGAGAAGGCCTTCCATTATCAAACCCCAAAGTAGGATATATTTACCATAGAGTACTTTTGTTTACTTACAGCTTGGTGGAGGGCTGGTCCCCTTGCGGGCACTGTACGGTAAGGACGCCCTTCGAGGTAGGGCCCCCTCTAGCGAGGGAATAGTGGTACTGGGGGAGGCAAATTTGAAATTAGTTGGTATGAGTAAATACAGTGATGCAAGAGCAAAGTAGTATGAACCATAGCTATGGAACCTGACCTGAGAACAATTCTTCTTCTGCTTTAAGCGTTGACTTGGGGTTCAGAGTGGTGGTCCTCATGCTTTGGGCACTGCAGTTGCCTTACTAACTGCTCGTGTTTGGGTGCTCTGTGGTGGATATGGTGTTGTGTCAACGGGAACTGGGTTACTATCTGCTGGGGTTGGGGTTAGAAGGGGTGTAGCTGGTTCTCTGTCCAACTGGGTAAGGGTACAATCTGCGTGAGTCTGGGTTATGTGTGGTGGGGCTGGTTCTTGGGCAAGTACAACCGTGGTTCTATCTCCATCGACAGGTAGCACGATCTTTTCTGAAGACCGTGTTTTTACTCCCACAAATACTGCCATCACCCCCTCCAATTGAAATGGCTGATAAACAAGAAAAGTAATTGAATGTACAGACATTGTAAGATAGACAGGTGCAATGGATAGTAGGGAAGAAAACAGGGCATGAAATAATTCACATTTATGTTGTCTAACCAAACAGAATAGCAGGACATAATTTCAAATATATGATGGCTAATTAAACAAGATAGCATGACACAATTTCACATGTATGATGGCTAACTAACCAGGATAGAATGACATACTTCAAAATGTGATGACTATGTAAACAGGATGACATGATATAACTATACGATGTGTCTATTAAAGTGGTTGGCATGCCATAAATCACAAACATGCCGTCGATGGAAACATGATGGCATGATATAATTCACGGATAGAATGACATAATTCACAATATGATGACTATGTGAACAGGATGAGATGATATAACTATATTATGTCTTTAGAAAATGGGTTGGCATGCCATAATTGAGATACATGATGTCTATGTAAACATCATGGCATGATATAATTCAAATATATGATTTATATACTAAGGAAGTGAGCAGAGGGCAATCGCATATATGATGTGTCAACTAAGGAGATGGCATTCAATATCGTGTATATGATGTAAAAACTAAGCATTGCAATACAACATATGCATGATATGAGTAATATAACCCTGCCAAGTTTGAGCATACACCTCAGGGGGATAATAGGACTAGTCATCTGCCTCTGAATCCTCCTCTGAAGAGCTATCTGTAACCAGCAACATATCTGCTTCACCAGGTAGCATTGTCTGCTCTGAAGACCTTGTTTTCACTCCAGATTTCTCCATCACCAATTCAAATGGCTGATGCACATGAAGAGCAGTTGAATATACAAACATTGTCGACAAAAGCAATGAGAAATACAAAAAAGGATGGCATGATATAATTCACATATATGACGCTTGGCTAAATAACATGGCATTGCATAATTCACATATATAATGCCTTGCAACAAGATAGCATTGCATAATTCACATATATAATGTCTTGCAAAAAGATGGCATTGCATAATTCACATATATGGTAATTAGACACTAAACAGGTGGCATTCACACAAATCATGTCTAAACTAAGCAAATGACATAGCAATGCAAGATACCATACACACGATATGAGCAACATAACCCTGCCAAGTTAGAGCATGCACCTCGGGGGGGGGGGGATAGGACTGGTCATCTATCTCTGAATCCTCCTCTGAGGAGCTATCTGTAACCAGCAAGACATGCGCTTCGTCAGATAGCATTGTATGCTTTGAAGACCTTGTTTCCACTCAAGATTTTTCCATGACCGTGCCGAATGGCTGATGCACAAGAAGAGTAATTAAATGTACTAAAATTGTTGACAAATTTAACACATAATAAAAAAATGATGTCATGATATAATTCACATATAAGATGACTGGCTAACCAGGGTGGCATTGCAAAATTCACATATATGATGCCTGGCTAAACAAGATGGCATTGCATGATTCACATATACGATAAAGAAACTAAACAGATGGCATTGACACAAAGCATGTCTAAACTAAGTAGATGACATCTTTGATGTATACAGTAAGCAATGCAAGGCACCATATGCATGATATTACCAACATCAGCATGCCAAGTTAGAGCGAAGACCTCATGGGGTAAATAGGAGTGGTCTTCTGCTTCTGAATCCCCAGAACAGTTATCTTCCTCTTGATTACGATCCGAAATGGGTGGAGGGGGGCTGCCTTTGCGCCCACCATGGAGCGACATCTGCATGAAATTTTATTGCCACGCAAGGCTCGTCTCTTTTGCTCTACATGTTCAGTTCCATTGTGTACAATAACTGACATGCATAGGAATAAAACATAGTGAGATTATGTAAGGAGTGCATGCACAAATCCAGAGTGAAGGTAGCAAACTGTGGATAGACCCAAAACCAATGATAGCAAGCAGATAATAGCTTTAGTTAAAAAATACAGATAATGGCTCCTTTAATGTTTGTTTGCACCCAACATGAAGCTCATAGTAGACACCCGAGATTAACTAGATAGTAGACAGATAGTACTGATTGCTGCCCCAATATGTACCCCACAACCATTTAAAAACTCAAGTTTCAGCATAAGTTTGGACCTGAGTCGGAGTCTAATAGGTGAACATGACGATAAAGTAGCATGTCATCATATTAAGCGATGCATAACGTAAGCAGACACGGAAGAGTGCAACCTCTCTTGCGGACCCGTGTAGTCCTCAAGGTCATCTGCCCAGTTGATGATGGTAATGCAGTTGTCGTGGCTGCCGGTGGCGGGGAAGAAGATCTGAGGCGGCGAAAGACAGTTTGGAGAGCGGATCCCTGCTGTGGTGAACCCTTCCGCCGTTGGAGCAGCTGAGCTGGGGTGGAACACAGCACCGCAGGAGCAGGACAAACCACACAAGGTTTTCTATGACACATATCTGTAACAGAAGTAATTGTGTAAGGGCTTGTTTGAATTTGAGGATTCTAACAATGCAGGGATAGGAAATAGACAGGAATAGGATAGGAATGCACGTGCAAAACAGAGAATTTAAAAACACAGGATTTCTGCCAATCTGGGTGTTTGGTTCACAAGAATTGGAAGAGCACAGGATGCAAAGAAGCATGGTGAGATTAAGTCAAACCACAAGAAGTGTACAACCTCTTTGGCGAAGCCATGTCGATCTCAGCATGATTGGGTTGGCCGGTGAGGATGCTCCGGCTGACTTGGCTATCGGAGGAGGGGAAGAAGATCTTAGGCGTCTGGAGATGGAGCCCGAGGTACTGCTCCGCTGTGATGGAGGGTTTCGTCGTTGGAGCAGCTCCGGTGAGTTGGACGACGCTGAGGCTAAAGCAGGACAAGAGAGACAACATTAACCTGAGTGGAATTCTAATAGCATTTCCAATAGATGACGTAAAATACATAACCACAAAGTGCTAGATGTATACATCAGCCGCTCATCTCTGAACTTAACTGTCGAAACTGAATTTAACTGTCGAAACTGAACTTAACTGTCAAAACTGAATTTTGCTGTCGAAACTGAATTTTACTGTCAAAACTGAATGCACTAGAGGTGAGGCTACATGTCAGTCGACTGACTTTTTCATCTCTGGTCAGTTGACTTTGCAGCTGTTGGATACGAAATCAAGGGCCTGCATTTCATCTTCAACCTTCACCCCCCTGAGCCGCCAGCCACCACCGGCCAAACAACCGCCCCCCGCTGCCCGCGGCCGGCGGTGCGCCACCCCGCCCGCCCCGAAAACACTCCCCACCGCCGGTCCACCGCCGCCCCGGCCATCCCTCTAGCCCCCCCCCCCCCGTGCCGAACTTTTTCTCCGGCGATCCCCACGCCACCGCCCCACCACCGCCGGCGACCACCACCCCCACCCTGAACCCTAAGATAGATAGTGGGGTACCTCTCCGGCGAGCCCCCCTCCCCGCTGCGGCTGGTTCTTCCTTAACTCCGGCGAGCCCCCCACCCCCTGAAAATCGACTGACCCAAAAGTCGATTCAGTCGACTGAAGTGTAGCTAAATCGGAGCAGCATCGCAAGCAAGAGCAAGAGCGAGAGCAGCAGCGCGAGCAAGAGCAAGAGCAAGAGCAGACCAGGCAGGGGACCGAGAGCAAGAGCAGAGCAGCAGCGCGAGCGAGAACTAAAGCAGCAGCAGCTCCTACTGATGTGGACATCGCCGCTGAGGGAGCGACGCCGTGGAGGAAGTGGCCGGCGACGCCGCCGTGGATGGAGCCGCGCCGTGTCGGCTCGGGACCGAGCGCCGGCAGCACCGTGAGATCGAATCAAGCAGAACGGCAATTAGTGTACAACCTCTTTGGTGGCGCCGATTAGGCTGCAGCTTCATCCGAGGAAACAGTGGTGTGGGAATGGAGGTGGTGCGAAAGACGAGGGGAACGTCGGGGCAGCTCCTTGGAGGTGGAGGACGGGGTGGCTGAACCGGCGGGACGACCAAATTGACGACGGATCCTCATCGATGAGGGACGTCGAGGTGTTGCTGTGGACGACGTCGTCGGGGAAGAGGCTCCGGCTTGGTGGCGGACGGAGGAGGGTGTGGGGCTTCGCGGGTTTTGCCGGCCTCGGTGTACGTATGGGTGGGCGGATGGGATGGGAGCGGGGAACCATGGCTTAGGGACGCGCTTGTCCGAAATGTGGGGTAAGTTACAAAAGTACCCCCACCGATTTGAGGCGGTTCTTTCGGTTCAGGGGTATCACGGGCATTTCACGTGTCAGGATTTCACAGGAGGTGGGAGTTTTTGCACGCGTTGTAATTTTGGAATAGCAAGGCGCGGGTTGAGATGGAGGGTGTTGTCGGAGCACAACGAGACAAAGATTTATGTTAAATCTTTCGGGCTAACAAGGCGCGGGTTGAAATTTCTGGACAAGCCTAACGTGTACTGTACCAAATCAATTCGCACTACAAATGTCATTCAAAACTTTGAATTCATGTTATGTTCAATTAAAAAAATTTTGCTACGTGTATAATGCATGCAACCTAGTAGTCAAATGAACGTTTTAGTGCATTCCAAATGTATATACTACCACTTCAATATGAACTAAATTTGAATTCGTTTCTCTATTTGAATAAGATCTACAATAATGATTGTTGTGAAGTCAAAGCGTTTGAATTCGTTTCTCTATTTTAATAAGATCTACAATCATCATTATTGTCAAGTTAAAAACCATCGTTTGTGTATTATCTTCACAGCACACCACATGATTAGTCTCGAGTTACATATGAACTATGTGTACTATATGAACTCGAACTCGATTTTTTGAATCCGCTTTATGTTGATTTCAAATCATAGTACATTTCAAGCTCTAGCTAGATCTTCACAAACTAAACCATGTCTCATATGTATAATGTGTTTATCACATTATGTATGGTGCCCCGCCCCCTACGCCTACAAGTATTTAGATGTGAGTTGCAAACACCACACATTACCACAAATTCAAATAAAATTGAGAATGTTCGATATATAGTATTGTTTAGATTGTTCGATATTTAGTTGTAAGCTGCAAACGCCACACGTTATCACAAATTCAAATAAAATGTGAGATTGTTTGATGTATAGTATGGTTTAGATTGTTCGACATTTAGCTGTGAGTTGCAAACGCCATGCATTATCACATTATGGTATAACATGTGCAAAACCACAACACGCGTATCACCGCTATATTCATGCATGCATATATTTAAAACACTATGATCTCCTATTCAAATATATGAATCCACTTTCATATCAAATTATGATCTTTGTTAGTCTCTTACACCCACACAATCCTCTAACCTTTGTAGCTACCACTAACTTTCTCTCGTGCATGCACACGCCCTCCTCGCCCTCCCCCTCCCTCAACATTCTATCCATCGCGCACATTCATTTTTTTCTTTAGGTCGTTCTCCCACAGTCTCCACAACTCCTTTCTGACACACACCGATCGATAAACCTCTCCAGCGATGTCTGCCTACAACATACACACGCACCTTCAATCTCCTTTATGTGTCCTTGCCTCGTGTCTCTCATACGGTCCCACACACGTGTAAACTCTCGCCCCTCTTTTCATCGATCTCACAACCGCACACTCCTCCCCCTATCTAGCTAGTAGCTGGGCCTCTCGCACCACCTCCTAGCTCCATTTCTCTGTCTATCCGTCTCGTCGGGCCTTATTTGCCTCTAACAAATGGACGTACACCGACTGATATCCCGCTATACATATAGTTAGCTAGGTCCTTATAACTCGTTTTTCCCACGCATCGATCGATCTACCTCATTAGTTATGTCTCTCCCTTCCTCCGACAAACAACAATTGATCTACCGATCTAGTTAGGTTTGCTTACCAAACACATGGTTCCCCTTCATCGTCCATGGATGTGTCCTGACAGATCTATCACGCACAGGCACACACAGAAACACATCCCCACTCTTATTGATAATATTGCAGTTCCACCCTCAGTTTGTCTAGTAGGCCTCTCCCACCATCTTCGAGAAGCAACTCCATCACCCATCCAGCACTCTACTCCTCTCCCTCCCTCTCTCTCTCTGCTCTCTCTCTTTGTCCCATCCTGTTTCCCGTCCTTCAGTTATGTATGGATGTCGACCGATCTCCCTCAAGACATAGCTGGGTCTCTCCTTCTCAACACATATACGAGTTGTTCTACCTCTATAGTTAGGCCTCTGCCTACCCCCCCCCCCCCCCACCCCCTCGCGCGCGCGCACACACACACACACACACACACACACACACCGATACATCGAGCGCTCTAGTCATGTCTCCCTGCCACACACAAACTTGACCTGTGCCCTCTGGCGTTCCGGTAGCTAGGTCAGTCACCCTATATCTTTGACTTGCACACACACACAATTTCGATGGCTCTCTTCATCGATCTCGCACCCACCCACTTGATCCTCTCTTCGACTCTATCGATATCTATGACCCCTCCCTCTCTTCTCGTGGATCGCCCGACCCTCTATATATGATATGGATAGGCCTCCATTTCACACACATTGCATGCAAAATTTTGTTTGAGATGTCATCGACACATATTCCCACAAATACATTCACGAAATCAACCTCCACCTCTCCCCAAAACAAAAAACACTCACGAACGCACAAGCCATTTGTCTAGGTTTGTATCTCTCACACACACCCATGTAGGTGGGGGACGTGCACGAAGAGAAGAGGAGCACGCACGACGCACGTACTCCCGTCTCTTTCCCAACCACACCCGCACGGGTACACGCTGGAGCTCATTTCTGTACGAAAAGGCAGCCCACGTGGTAATTTGACACATGTACTAGTTGTCCACTAGATGGAGGGAGGATCGTCTACCACGGGTGAACAAACAAATTGTGACTTGACGCGTTATGTTAAAAAAGAGGCAAACCATGTGGGGCCTACCTTAGAGGCAAGGCTCTATACACTGGAGTACTTTTGATGTGTCCCACCAACTCGCAGAACGAGGAGAGGCTTGCTTAGTACGCCGTCTCCCCCGCCCACGGGCGCGGTGGCTCGCAGGATGAGGTGAAGCTTGCTTACTACGCCTTACGCCCGCTCCCTCGCCCACGCGCGCGGTGGCTCGCAGGACGAGGAGAAAATTTTACTAGTACTCCCTCCGTTTACTCCTAGTCCCTACCTTGGTTAGAGAGATTATCATATTGTTTGGAATATATGTCCTTTAGTAGATTTCAATATGAACTACTAGTACATACTCCAAACACTGATGTATATAGACGTATTTTAGAGTGTAGATTCACTCATTTTGCTCCGTATGTAGTCCATATTGAAACGGACGTAATAGTATGCACTCTCCCTCGCCCCTCGACCCTCGCCACGTGGTGGACGTGCATCAATTCATTCGGTCTCATATAGCCAGAACGATATATACTGCAGTACCATTATTGCTCGACTTCCCGAAGAGGCGAAGAGCCAATCGCAAGGTTAATAGTTTGGAGATGCCAAGCGCAAGGTTTATAGGAGAACGAGTAGTAGGTGTCGCGTCATTTATAAGTAAAGTTTTTTCTTCAGTGGCACGTACGCAATATAAATAGGTTCATATGGAGAGAAAAGGAAACCGCTCCACTATATACATAGGCAGGACGAGCCTACACGGTTGCTTGCTGGGGTTGCTCTCTTCAGTTTTCACACTCTCTCGCACAAAACCACTGTGGCCACATCTCTAACATCCCGGTGGATCACGTCCGCCGTTGGAAGGGGTGGATGCTTAGTGTAGATGCGGTCGCCGTCGCTGACGGTGAAAACCCACTGTCAGCACGTCCCGATCAGGGGTCCCCGCCATTCTCTCTCACAAAGCCGGTGAGGTTGCCTTCGTCCATTGCTCACTGCCGCGACGTGGGTAGTTGCCTCCTCCCGCCGCCCTCCTCTAGGTTGAGGTACGTCCCGACATCCCTCAAGTACAACTCCCTTTACAGCCGGCTTGCACCACTGCTCCAGCTGCCCACATCACTCCATGTGGATATTTCTCTACTTCTTTGCCCCGCACATACCTCTATTGGCTTCTACGTACTGTATTTGTGATGAGTTTATGTCTCATCAACTAGTCCCAGTAATCTTATTCTTGTCACGCTTCTTCAATTTCTTTGCCACAGGGATGCTCATCTCGATTTTTGTGAAACTGCACAAAATGATCCGATGGTCAAAGGGTTGCAAACTTCATTTCTTAGGAAGCGCCGACGTTGCCAGCAAATTAAAGCCTGGTTAGGGTTTACGGTTCAAGGGCTAGGGACTGCATGGATTGTTTTTTTCTTTAGCTGTCTCTGTTTCAATGGCTAGGGACTGCATGAGTAGTAGTAGTACTATACGCCTTACGCCCGCTCCCTCGCCCACGCGCGCGTTGGCTCGCAGGACGAGGAGAAAATTTTACTACTCCCTCCGTTTACTCCTCGTCCCTACTACCTTGGTTAGAGAGTTTATCATATTGTTTGGAATATATATGTCCTTCAGTAGATTTCAATATGAACTACTAGTACATACTCCAAACACTGATGTATATAGACGTATTTTAGAGTCTAGATTCACTCATTTTGCTCTGTATGTAGCATAAAGTTGAGACACTTATTTTGGAACGGAGGGAGTACATATTTGCTATGATCTGTCAATCATTAAGATGCAATAGCATGCATGTTAGTCTCCTTTGTATTTGATGAAATGTTGCAACAGGCAACCTTGGACGCAAGATACATGTAATAGAAGCTGGAAGCTTCATAGCATTGTACTATCTCGCTGATAAATTATAGTACGTACTATACAAGTACTTCCTCCGTTCCTAAATATAAGTCTTTGTAGAGATTTCACCATGAACCACATACGGATGTATATAGATGCATTTTAAGTGTAGATTCATTCATTTTGTTCCTTATGTAGTCCACCTAGTGGAATCTCTACAAAGACTTATGTTTAGGAATGGAGGGAGTACTATGTAAAGAGTTAGGTGTCGCACGGTGTCCAGAAAATATGGTGATAGTGTGAGGTGGGCCATGTAATCACTGAGCCTGCGTGTTTTCACTGCTCTTGCACTCCTCCGCCGTAAGAATGGAGAAAATTGTAATCTAGTAGTACCTCCTTTTGCCAAAAGCGTGGGACATCCAGCAGTCCTACCACCTCAGTAATAATGACCAATGAGCCGTCAAATCACATAGACCCAGCAGTAAGCTGGACGGACGCAGCAACCATCACTCTTGAATCCGCTTCTCCCTTCAGCGCATGCGCCAGTGAGAGGTCGCGTCTGCTCTGCCCGGGCATGAATGCGGCACCGATTCTTTGGAGCGGCGCTGACCGTTTCGGGCGGGAAGCGCGCGCAGGCGATGGAGGGGCATTGGGTGGGCCAGCTGGTCAGGAGCGGGCGTGGCAGCTGTCCGCCTGTCCCTACCGGAC
The DNA here is from genome assembly GCF_002575655.3 of Aegilops tauschii subsp. strangulata. Taxonomy (NCBI): domain Eukaryota; kingdom Viridiplantae; phylum Streptophyta; class Magnoliopsida; order Poales; family Poaceae; genus Aegilops; species Aegilops tauschii. The sequence goes on from NC_053039.3 coordinate 123,083,385, forward strand.
GCCCGAAAACGAGAGGATGCACCGACTCTCGTGGCTAAAATCGTACACTACACACCATCTCTCTGTAGGAGTAGGTCGATCTTTCGCTCTCTCTAACACACACATGCTGTTAAACACACACACGCACACGCACACTGTCGTGGAATTGTCACGGCAGATGTCCTCGTGCAAGGACTTAGTCGTGGAGCCATCGCAACTAGGAAGCTTAAAGGGGTTAAACGGGACAAAGGACACGAGGGTTATACTGGTTCAGCCCCTTACGGTGAAGGTAAAAGCCTACTCCAGTTGAGGTGGAATTACTTAGGGTTTCGATGACCAGGGAGCTAAACCGCTATGTCTGGTTATCGATCTGATGTTCCTCGCTTGAACCGCCGCCGGGTCGTCCCTTTATATAGAGAGGTTAACGCCCAGCGGCTCTCAGAGTCCCAGCCGGCTCATAAACAATGTCCGGCTCGGACTCTTAACTATTCTGCCTTACACTACAAGTCATGCCATAACGGCGGTTTAACACTACAGGCCTTAAGTCGCCTCTGGGCCTTAGGCTCATTACTAAACCGCCATCCTTAATCTGTCCTTGGGCTTCTAAATGAAGAGCTATCGCAACGTAACCCGGCCCATCCTGGGCGGGTTACACCAGTAGCTATATCCTCAACATTAGGCCCCAGATTGATTTGAACCGGTTCATGTCAATCTTCAATACCTTAAGAAAAAATCTTCCGGCTTCTGTTTGCGCGAAGGTTACAACCTGCCATGATGTCATCTTCTGGATTCTTGGTAACCCGCCGTGACGTCATCCGCCATTAATGCACGTTCTGCCCAACATATCTCAACGGATCCTTATCTTTAATAACTATCCTGAAAATCGAGGCGCCTCTGCAGCTGGATAATCATGTCTTCAGCCTCCTCGTTTCTCGCGCCCACTTAACAGCCGTCCCTTATAAATAGGCCCGACCGGGTCCTCTCTCACTCTTCCCTTTCCATCGTCTTCCTCCTCTCAACGCCTCAGAGCCCGAGCCCCGCCGCCGCTGCCGCGCCTCTCGTCTTCCTCAGCCTCGGCCGCTGCATCAACCCGAGCTAGTCCAGAGAACGGCGGCGACTCTCCGCAGTGAACCTACAACTGTAAGTCCTCTTCTTCTCAAACGTCAGATCCACATTAGGGTTCCGCGTTTCCTCCGTGTTCTTCGTAGTTCATCTTAGTTCCTTTATAGTTCTTCCACCGCGACTTCTTTTGATTCGAAAAACAGTACAGAACTCCTGCGGTAGTGGTTTCACACCCATTTCCAATACTAGCAGATCCCTTTTGCTTGCAAAAAGACCTCATTAGAGCTTATGAACTTCTCTGTGCTAGTTTTTAGGTCTAGACAATTTTCTTTTCTGGACGACCGTTTGATCCAAAATAATTACTGCAACCTGTGAAACTTGTTTGTGCAACACTTAGGCAAAAATTGCATCTGTTAGCTATGGCGGCTCATATCACCGGCTTAAAAAGGCAATGCTTCATGAATATTCATAGCGGCTTAAATAACCTGACACAATTAGCCATATATCATTAGGCCCCTTCATAAGCCGCCACCTTAAATACTGAACCGAAATTTTCCTCCGGCTTAAATTTGAATCGGAAATTTTATTTTGTCATAGGCTTCCATCCTTCACAATGCCGCCCAAGGCTCCCAAGGCGCCCATTACATGCAACTGGGTTAGATCCAACGTCACTGATAGCACCTTAGCTGACTTCGTGAAAACGGGTTACCTGCCCAAGAAAGAGGTCATGTCCTATTGTGCTCCTGACCCGTCCGAAGAGAGGCCTCAACCCAAGGATGGGGAAGTTGTCATATTTACTGATCACATGAACCGGGGCTTTGCTCCTCCCGGCTCAAAATTATTCAGAGATGTCCTGCACTTTTTTGATCTGCGACCTCAAGACATCGGACCCAATTCCGTGTCAAACATCTGCAACTTCCAAGTGTTATGTGAGGTGTACCTTGGAGAAGAACCCAGCTTGCTACTCTTTAGGGAGTTATTTTATTTGAACCGCCAGAATGAATGTGCCAACGGGCCCAGCTTGGAGCTCGGTGGAATCTCAATCCAATGACGGAGAGATTGTCTCTTCCCTTATGCTGAGCCGCCAAGCCACCCGAAAGATTGGAACCAGACTTGGTTCTACTGCCAAGACACTTCTCCGGCTGACGAGAACCCTCTGCCCGACTTTCGTGCCCTGCGTCTGGAGTCAAATCACCGCTTGCCAGACAAATTATCTCAAGCTGAACGTCAACCTCTTATTCCTACCATCAACAAAATCAAAGCTCTTCTGGGGAACGGCCTAAATGGCATTGATCTGGTCCGGGTCTGGATTGCCTGGCGGGTGATTCCTTTAAGCCGCCGCCCTGGCTTGATGTGTGATTACACGGGCCAGAAGGATGATCCTCTTCGGCACAGTCCAGACGACTTACCTGAGGACGTCATTGATGATACAATCAAGTCTCTTCTGAACGAGAGCCTGGCAGATTGCGAGAGAGTGGGCGTAAGCACTTTCTGCAAGGCTAACCCAGCTCCAGCGGTAAACCATTGACCTGAATACTTCACCTTCCATTTTAACGATTTTGTCTTAACTCACTAACCTTTGTTGTATTTTACAGGCTAATGATAAATTCTGGAAGGTCAAGTATGACCACGAAGCTGCCAAGAAGGCCCGAAAAGTTAAGAAAGCTGCCAGGAGAGCCGCTCCCCGTAAGAAGGGGAATAAACCTAGCGCCACGGACCTGCTTCGTCTGGAAGACACCTCCGAGTCAGAGGTAGCTCTTGACTCTTTAGGCTCCTTTTTTAACCATCTTATTGACACGGATTATCAGCAGGAGGACACCGGAACGAGTCATGAAGTGAATGAAGAGGTAACTATAATTTCCTCTGACTCCGAGCCGAGACAGAAAGTCCAAAGAGTAACCCGGAAAGTAAGATTTTCACATCCTTTAGCTTATCAAGATCCTCAATTTCTTTTGAAGCGACAGATTTATGAGATTCGGAGGCAGACCCGGACCAGCAAGGATACAGACCTCTCCTCCGGCTTACCCGAAGCATCAAGGAAGCGCCGGACTGAGGTTATCTCCGACTTATATCCTTTTCATCCTTTGGCAGGTGTCACTCGTCAACCACTCAATTCTTGTGACTCAAACTACGAGGGAACTTTACCTTCCTCCGGCGACTCAATGCAGTCCAGCTTGCCGGCTTTCAAAACCGCTCCCGGGTAATGATGATCAGTTGATTTTGTGCTTATCTTACTCATGTTTTTTGCACTAACCCATTGACTTGCAGTGTACAAGTAAAGCCCAGCAAGAGGGCGAAGAAAAATACGCCGGCCGAAGAGCCGGTCCTGACTGAACCTGATGCTTCTACTCATGAGCCGCCATCTGCACTAGCTCCTGAAACCGCCACTGCTCCATCTGATGAACAAGTTATGGAAAGCTCTGATAACCCGGAGATCCCCAGCCCGGCTCATCCAGATGATCCGGACGTTGTAATCACCCGGACCGATTTTGTCGAACCGGGAAGACCCACCGTGTTGGCTAGATGTTCTGCCAAGGAAGAACTTCTGGAACGTCGCAGGGCCAGGCTGGACATCATTGATTATGCTAATCTGAGTATTGGAGATATTGCCTCTGGCTATATTAATCAAGTGCACAACAGCCGGGACCTGGAAATTGATATGGTGAAGCAAATACAGGAAAAGTCTAAGGTATGACTCTCTTGCTTACTCCATAGCTATCCTTACCATGCCAGCCCCCAAGTCTATTACTTATGATGAAATATGTTGTAGACTTTATACCGGTTTAGTAACCACTGCAAGAAAACCGGCTTATCTGGTAACACTCGAGGGCCGGTTTAAACAGCATAATTGAACCGGTCCTTACCTTGTTTTAATCAAGTAGTTGAGCAGCTTTACGCATTAGACCCCAAGTGCCAAGTACCTTTACCTGCAAAGTGCTTGGGACTTATTTTCATGAACCGGCACTGTAAACAGAGCTCTTCGGCATACATTAGCCCCCAAGTGCCAAGTGTCTTTGCTTGCAAAGTGCTTGGGACTTAATGTTGCATTATAATCACCCTAACTGTAACCCGGAATTTGTACAGGCCGTCTGTAAGAAATTTGAATCAGAAATCTCTGATCTAAAGAACCGCCTGAAGACTCAGGAAAGTGAAACCCAAAAGGCCAACTCAAAATTTGAATTCAGTGTATCTGCACAAGAGAAACTGAAGAAGAAGTTTGAAGCAGAAAGAAAAGCCTAGGCGGATGAAAAAACTGCTTTGCTCAGCCGGGCCGAACAAGCGGAGGCCACTCTTACTGAAAGAACCGCCGAGCTATCCGGCTTAAAACGCCATGTATCACAGATGGTCTCCGCAATCTTCGGTAAGTTACTCTGTAAGTTTCTAGCTAGTTTACATCGTTCCTTTCCCATAAGTATCTCAATTGCCATCAGCTCACCTGACTTTGAAGTGCAGGTCCCAGGAGTTCCAATCTCAACCAGAACGTGCTGACCAAACTGAAGGCGGTTTATACTTTGGTAGAGCAACTTTACACCGGGTCACAACGTGCCTTAGCCGTTGTGGCTCTGTCAAATGAAGTTCCCACTCACCTGGCGGATGTACTCAGGCGGCTTGCCGTACTTCCTCAACGCTTCCAAGAGTTGAGACGGGCTTCTGCAAGAGCCGGAGCTATAGCCGCTCTGAGCCGGGCCAAGGCGTTTCTACCGGAGCTAGACCCGGCCGACATCGCCCTTGGGTATCCCAGCTTGAAGGAAGACGGCACCCCTTTGACCAGAAGGACTTCGCCGCTTGTGTGAAGAGCGTACGCCCTGTGGCCACTTTGATTGGCAATGACACAGATCTTACCAAATATCAACCGGGCTATGACGCGGAGAATCAGAGAATCCCAACACCACGCTATGAAGCAGTCAGCCTGATTCCTCCAACTCGTAAGCATACCTTCGCCCCTGAAGTTGACCCGGCCGGGTTAATTGATGATGAAGCTCAATTTGAAGCCTTGAGCGGTATTGACTGGAAATCATCAACCTTCCAGGACATGGAAACAGCCGGAGGAGCGCAGAGGGATGAGTCGGAAACTTCAGCCCAACAGCACCTTTGATTTCCTAGGCGGCTCATGGTTATGTCTTAAAAACAATGCCTCACCTTTTGGACTCGGGGAGTCCTGTAATTTTGTCGTGCCATCGTGCACGTGTGTAGCGCTTAACCCTGTTTATGCTGCCCTTTTATATTCTTCCAGGTTATGTTTGATCCATTGCTTTCCTTAAGATTAAAGAGCTTTCTTAATTGTCCTGCATAGAAAACAAATCACAAGTCCCTAGGCGGCCTACCGCATGGAGAGTCATATATTTTACAGATAACCCGGAATATGAATCAAAGTCATAATAAACCGGCTCTCAATTATATCTTTGAGATAACCATAACAGCATACCTGCGAGCCTTCAAGTACACTTCCGGTTTATGTAACCCGAATAATGAAGGTTGAGAACTCAACTCCGGTTCACCAGCACATATAATGCTTATTATGTGCTATCAGCGTTATTAATCAAGGTTAAGCCGGTGGAATAAGAACCACCCTTGAACACTTTTGATATGATCAAAAGAACTTGTTTGCAAACCAAGAGATCTCAAAAATTTAGAAGCTTCTGATTCGAATACGACCAGAGAACCATCCCAAAGGGGTTAAGCTAAGATTCGAATGCGATCATATAGCCCCCAGTGGCTTTGGCGTTGCCGATCAAGAGGGTACCGACAGCTATGTTCTCTTTGGTTCGAATACGACCTATGTTTGAACAGGAAGCCCCCAAATGACCTTGAGAGTTGTTTAACGATGCTGATTCGAATACGATCCACGTCGGTTCCCAAAGGGGGTTGAGCTATGATTCAAATATGATCAAGAAACTCCCCAATGAGCTCGGCAATATGCCAATCAAGTGGGTATCGACAGCTATGTTCTCTTTGGTTCGAATACGACCTATGTTTGAACAGGAAGCCCCCAAGTGATCATATATTTAACGGCTAGATTCGAATATGATCATAAGCCGGGTCAGCCTCCAAGTGATCATGTGATATCATAATGAAAATAACAATGACACATTTACCTTTGGAGGGAAAAAAGGACACAGGTCCTGCTTTATTATTCATCATAATATATACATGGCTATAGAAATATGTACATTATGAGAGCCGGTGGCTCAGGTGTAATAAGGCCGAAGCTGAGCTATATTCCACGGCCGACGGGTCTCCTCCTCCGACTTACGTGAATCTTTGTGCTCTCGAATATCGATGAGGTAGTATGAACCGTTGTGCAAGTTCTTGCTGACCACAAAGGGCCCTTCCCAAGGTGGGGATAGCTTGTGTGCATCTGTTTGATCCTGGATGAGCCGGAGCACCAAATCACCTTCCTGAAAGGTCCTGGACTTAACCCGGCGGCTGTGATAGCGGCGCAGGTCTTGTTGGTAAATCGCCGAGCGAGCTACTGCAACATCACGCTGTTCGTCCAGCAAATCAAGAGCATCTTGACGTGCTTGCTCATTGTCCGCCTCGACATAAGCCGCCACTCGAGGCGAGTCATGACGGATGTCGCTAGGGAGAACCGCCTCGGCTCCGTAAACCATGAAGAAAGGCGTGTAACCCATAGACCTGTTAGGAGTAGTATTGATGCTCCATAACACAAAGGGTAACTCCTCCACCCAACAACCCGGCGTCCGTTGCAAAGGGACCAAAAGCCGGGGCTTGATGCCTTTCAAGATTTCCTGATTGGCTCTCTCAGCTTGACCATTGGATTGGGGGTGAGCTACTGATGAAACATCAAGCCGTATATGTTCTCGTTGACAAAATTCCTCCATGGCACCTTTAGACAGATTGGTACCATTGTCAGTTATAATGCTGTGTGGAAAACCAAAGCGAAATATCACCTTCTTCATAAACTGAACCGCCGTGGCTGCATCACACTTACTAACCGGCTCTGCCTCAACCCACTTTGTGAACTTGTCAACCGCCACCAAGAGGTGGGTCTTCTTATCCTTGGACCTTTTGAAAGGCCCAACCATATCAAGCCCCCAGACTGCAAACGGCCAAGTGATTGGAATCATCCTCAACTCTTGAGCCGGCACGTGAGCACGTCTTGAGAACTTCTGACAACCGTCACATTTACTGACTAGATCCTCTGCGTCAGCGTGAGCCGTCAGCCAATAAAAACCATGATGAAAAGCCTTTGCCACAAGGGATTTCGAGCCGGCATGATGGCCACAATCCCCCTCGTGAACCTCTCGTAAAATTTCTTGACCCTCCTCAGGGGAAACACAATGCTGAAAAACCCCAGTAACACTGCAATGATGCAGCTCGCCATTGATAATTATCATTGACTTAGACCGCCGGGTTATCTGTCTGGCCAAAGTTTCATCCTCAGGAAAGTCTCCCCGGGTCATGTAAGCCAAGTATGGCACTGTCCAATCTGGGATAACATGAAGAGCCGCCACCAACTGTGCTTCTGGGTCAGGAACAGCCAAGTCTTCCTCTGTAGGCAACTTGACCGAAGGGTTATGCAGAATATCCAAGAAAGTATTAGGTGGCACCGGCTTACGCTGAGAGCCCAGCCGGCTTAAGGCATCAGCCGCCTCGTTCTTTCTGCGGTCAATGTGCTCCACTTGATAACCCTGAAAATGCCCGGCGATGGCATCAACTTCATGGTGATAAGCCGCCATGAGGGGGTCCTTGGAATCCCACTTGCCTGATACCTGTTGAGCCACCAAATCTGAGTCGCCAAAGCATCTCACCCGGCTTAAGCTCATCTCCTTAGCCATCCGAAGACCATGGAGCAAAGCCTCATACTCAGCTGCATTGTTAGTACAGGGGAACATCAACCGTAGCACATAACGAAATTTGTCACCTCGAGGGGAAGCTAAAACGACTCCAGCCCCCGAGCCCTCCAACTGCCTGGACCCGTCGAAGTGAATAGTCCAGTATGTGTTATCTGGTCTCTCCTCAGGCATCTGCATTTCTGTCCAGTCGTTGATGAAGTCTACCAATGCTTGAGATTTGATAGCAGTGCGTGGCACATACTTTAAATCATGAGGCCCAAGTTCAATGGCCCACTTAGCAACTCTTCCGGTGGCTTCTCTGTTTTGGATGATATCTCCTAAAGGAGCAGAACTAACCACAATGATGGGGTGGCCCTGGAAATAATGCTTAAGCTTCCGGCTTGCCATGAATACCCCATAAACAAGCTTCTACCAATGTGGATACCGTTGCTTGGACTCAATGAGTACTTCGCTGACATAGTAAACCGGCCGCTGAACCGGATGTTCCTTACCCGCCTCCTTGCGCTCCACCACGACGGCCACACTGACGGCTCGTGTGTTAGCGGCTACATACAACAATAAGGGCTCCTTATCGACAGGAGCAGCAAGGACTGGTGGCTCAGCTAACTGTCTTTTCAAATCCTCAAAAGCAGTATTAGCAGCATCACTCCAGACAAAGTCATCTGTTTTCTTCATCATCTGATACAGTGGTATGGCCTTTTCGCCCAACCGGCTTATAAATCGACTCAAAGCAGCGATGCGACCCGCCAGACGCTGGACATCATTTATGCACGCCGGCTTAGCCAGAGAGGTGATTGCCTTGATCTTCTCCGGGTTAGCTTCAATGCCTCTGTGAGAAACCAGAAAGCCCAAGAGCTTGCCTGCAGGAACACCAAAAACACACTTGGCCGGGTTAAGCATCGTCTTGTAGACCCGGAGATTATCAAAGGTCTCTCTCAGATCATCTATCAAGGTCTCCTTCTCTCTGGATTTGACCACAATATCATCCACATAGGCATGAACGTTGCGCCCAATCTGATTATGAAGACAATTCTGCACGCAACGCTGGTAAGTTGCCTGTGCACTCTTGAGCCCAAAAGGCATAGACACATAACAGAAGGCTCCAAAAGGAGTAATGAACGCCGTCTTCTCTTGGTCCTTAACAGCCATTTTGATCTGATGGTAACCAGAGTACGCATCCAAAAAACTCAAACGCTCACAACCCGCCGTAGCATCAATAATTTGATCAATACGAGGGAGAGCAAAAGGATCAGCCGGACAAGCCTTGTTTAAATCCGTATAATCCACACACATACGCCAGGTGCCGTTCTTCTTGAGCACGAGCACCGGGTTAGCTAACCATTCTGGATGAAAGACTTCAACGATGAACCCGGCCGCCAAGAGCCGGGCTACTTCCTCACAAATGGCTTTCCGCCTCTCCTCATTAAACCGCCGGAGGAATTGCCTGACTGGCTTAAATTTCGGATCAATATTGAGAGTGTGCTCAGCGAGTTCTCTTGGTACACCCGGCATGTCAGAAGGTTTCCATGGAAAGATGTCCCGGTTCTCACGGATGAACTCGATGAGCGCGCCTTCCTATTTAGGATCCAGATTGGCACTGATGCTGAACTGCTTAGATGAGTCACCTGGAACAAAGTCAACAAGTTTAGTCTCATCGGCCGACTTAAATTTCATTACCGGCTCATGCTCCGTGGTTGGCTTTTTCAAAGACGTCATATCTCCCGGGTCAACATTATCCTTGTAAAACTTCAACTCCTCTGTTGCACAAACAGATTCAGCATAAGCAGCGTCACCTTCCTCGCACTCCAAGGCTATCTTTCGACTGCCATGAACCGTAATGGTCCCATTGTGACCCGGCATCTTGAGCTGCAAGTATACGTAACACGGCCGTGCCATGAACTTGGCGTAAGCCGGCCGCCCAAATAAAGCATGGTACGGGCTTCTTATTTTAACCACCTCAAAAGTCAGTTTTTCCGCCCTGTAGTTGTACTCGTCTCCAAAGGCTACTTCCAACTCGATCTTACCAACTGGATACGCCGACTTACCGGGCACCACACCATGGAAAACAGTGTTGGACTGGTTGAGGTTTTTATCAGTTAATCCCATACGACGGAAGGTCTCATAATAGAGGATGTTGATGCTACTGCCTCCGTCCATGAGCACTTTAGTGAATTTATACCCACCAACCCGAGGAGCCACCACCAAGGCCAGGTGACTCGGATTATCAACCCGGGGAGGGTGATCTTCCCTACTCCACACAATAGGCTTCTCAGACCATCTCAAATAATGTGGAACCGCCGGCTCAACAGCATTCACAGCCCTCTTATGAAGCTTCTGGTCTCGCTTGCACAGACTGGTAGTAAACACATGATACTGTCCACTATTGAGCTGCTTTGGATTGGTCTGGTATCCCCCCTGCTGCTGCTGCTGATTACCCTGGCCAGATTGCTGATTAAAACCTCCTTGATTACCATGAAAATTCTGAGAATTGGAATTTGAGCCGCCGCCCGGGCCATGAAAGCCGCCGCCGCCTGAGCCGCCGCCCTGCCCATTGTTGCCATTAAAAGCGTTGGAATTTTTGAAGGCTTTCATGATTGCACAGTCTTTCCAAAGATGAGTGGCCGACTTCTCCCTAGAGCCATGCCTTGGACAGGGCTCATTCAACAATTTCTCAAGCGTCGGGCCTGACCCGCCGGATCGGGGAGGTGGTCTCCCCTTACGTCGGTGGTTGTTACCCTGCACATTGGTGTTGGCCACAAACTCCATACTGCCATCAGCCTTACGTTTGCTACCTCCCTGGTTTGCCGGGTTATGCTGAGGGCCCTTGCCGTTGCCATTCTTCTTTCCCTTCCCTGTCCTTTCATCATCAAACGCGGGATCCTTGGTACTGTCAGAATCGGCGTACTTGACTAGAGCTGCCATCAGCGTACCCATATCATTGCAATCACGCTTGAGCCGCCTGTGCTTCATCTTCAGGGGCGCAAAACGACAATTTTGCTCCAACATTAAGACTGTAGAACCGGCATCCATCTTATCAGACGAATGTATTATCTCTTTGACCCGGCGTACCCAATGGGTTGTAGACTCGCCCTCTTGCTGCTTGCAGTTAGTCAAATCCACAATTGACATAGATTGCCTACATGTATCTTTGAAGTTTTGGATGAACCAGGCTTTTAGCTCTGCCCATGACCCGATAGAATTAGGCGGCAATCCTTTCAACCAAGTGCGGGCAGTCCCATCCAACATCATGGTGAAGTATTTGGCCATCGCCGCTTCGCTGACCTCCAGCAACTCCATAGCCATCTCGTAGCTCTCGATCCATGCTCCGGGTTGTAAATAAGCCGTGTAGTTAGGTACCTTCCTAGGTCCTTTGAAATCCTTGGGCAGACATTCATTACGGAGAGCCGGCACCAGACAAGGGACACCTCCGGTCCTCGTAGGTATGCCCGCCTCGATAGAAGCCGTCGGATAAACCGGGAGGGGCTGGTAAACCGCTTGCTCCGCCTCTTGTTGTGCTCTGTCTTGGTCTACCGCGTTAAAGCCTCCATTATGTGCCGGGTCGTGGCCAGCTGGCAAGTCATGGCGCTGGACGTTGCTTGAGCCGGTCGCTGAAACCATGTGTCTGCTATAACTTGGGCTCCGGTTTGGACGAGGGATTGAATGAATCCTGTCCCGGCTATATGAATATGCCTCCTGTTGCGCCAGAGCCGTCTGAAGAAGTTCTCTGACCCGACGGGTTTCGACCGCCGTCGGAGAGTCGCCCTCGACTGGGAGAGCCGCCAGTCGCGCCGCTGCAGCAATCATGTTTTCCAACGGGTTGGCATAATGACCCGGTGGTATCGGCACGTATCGAGGCGGGGTAGTGTTCACACGGGGAGGCCCCATCACTTGCGGCTGAACTGGTGTTCCAGCCCCGGGTGCCGTGATTTCTGGCGGGTTACTGGGCCCTGCACCAGGCGTGTTGAAGAGGTTTCGAGGATCGTAAACCGGAGGGAGTCGGGATTGAGACTTCTGATGCCTCCTTCTCATGATCTCATTGGATGCGTTCTGATCCATCGTGAGCCGGAAAGACTGCGCCTGAATCAGCTGCGTCTGGGCGTCGAGAGCCACCCGTTCTGTAGCCATCCTGATCCTTCCGCTGCTAGATCTTCCTTGGCTTGTGCTATATCCAGCTTTAACTGTGCCACCTCCACATCATGTTGAGCTTGATCCGCCGGGACCACCGTGGCGGTTAGCAGGGCAGTCATCTTATCCGTAAGATCCATCAGCACCTGAGCCGGCGAGTGCGCAGGGCCTCCTGCCCCAGCTATGGAGTTTTGCACAGGTTGCGTGCCGGCCATGAAGATTCCAACCCGGCTTGGCGGTTCAAAAGGGTCCAGAATATTGTCGCCCTCGGAACACCCCCCGAGCCTGCCATCTTGAAGTTGATACAATGAGTCCGTCTCACCCGTGGATGATTCATCAGAGCAGATGGCCGTCTCATCGCTAGATCTAGATCCTTCAGAGAGTCCTCCGTGGATGCATCCCATGAAAGCACGCTTCAAGGCAGGCAGAGTCCGGGCGGGTCTCGCACGCTGAGCCGTCTCGACGAGGTCGGTGCAGACGTCCGGCTCAGGGCCCGGCTCGCCAATCTTGCCAATGAAAACGTGGATTCCGCCGAAGGGGACCCGGTACCCGTACTCGATTGAGCCGGCGTCGGGGCCCCAACCTGCGTCATCGATGTAGAGCTTGCCGTGACGACTCTTGGTCATCCGGCCCACAGCGTATCCCTTGAGCCCTTCGAAGCTGCCCTTCCAGAACTCAAATCCACCATGCGCTGGCCCCACGGTGGGCGCCAACTGTCGTGGAATTGTCACGGCAGATGTCCTCGTGCAAGGACTTAGTCGTGGAGCCATCGCAACTAGGAAGCTTAAAGGAGTTAAACGGGACAAAGGGCACGAGGGTTATACTGGTTCAGCCCCTTACGGTGAAGGTAAAAGCCTACTCCAGTTGAGGTGGAATTACTTAGGGTTTCGATGACCAGGGAGCTAAACCGCTACGCCTGGTTATCGATCTGATGTTCCTCGCTTGAACCGCCGCCGGGTCGTCCCTTTATATAGAGAGGTTAACGCCCAGCGGCTCTCAGAGTCCCGGCCGGCTCATAAACAATGTCCGGCTCGGACTCTTAACTATTCTGCCTTACACTACAAGTCATGCCATAACGGCGGTTTAACACTACAAGCCTTAAGTCGCCTCTGGGCCTTAGGCTCATTACTAAACCGCCATCCTTAATCTGTCCTTGGGCTTCTAAATGAAGAGCTGTCGCAACGTAACCCAACCCATCCTGGGCGGGTTACACCAGTAGCTATATCCTCAACACACACGCACACACATGTTCATAGAATAGGAAAATCGTGCGAGTGCGAAGCCACAGGAAGTGAGATACAAATGGAGTACGTACAACAAGAGAAGAGGTGACGAATATTCCATCAAACCTGGACTGAGGAGTAGTACTCCCTCCGTCTAGGTGTTAAGTCATCCTACGGAAATCAGATATTCCCAAAATGTTTAGGCGTCGTCCATTAACTTCGCATCTCAATCCCCTCCCGGCCTCGTTGCTAGCGAGCGTTGTTACTTAGGGAGCGTTTGGATCCTTAGCAAGAACAGCTTATAGCATAGCCGGGCAAGGTTAGGCGTTTGGGACTGTTAAAATATGTTAGCTTTTGTGGGCCAGCTAGCTTGGGTGGGCTAGAAAAACCTTGCTAGCTCAGGAGAGCCAGATCGGCTCGCTTCCGACGGCAAACTTCGCGTAGTAGTAACATAGACTAGTAACATATGCATGTTGTACTAGTCCAAGTTACTCACCACTATGACCAGCCTAAGAAATGTAACCAAACGCTCCTTAATTACTCTGCCTTGTTATCTCCCCCGGAAACCCAATGCATGGAGCGCAACTACGCGTTGATCAGTCAAGAAATCAAAGTCAGCTTGCATGCGAGTTAATACGTGGCCCTGCATGGTAGCTAAAACGACATCTCTTAGTTGTTTGGATTAATTATTGCGTTTAGAGATAGAAATCAGGGCTTTGATTGGAGGAATGACCGGTCAAGTTTCTCCTTCTCCTCCAATCTGCTTGCACCTTGGTCCCGCTGCACCTTCTAACGTGACTTATTACACCTAGACGGAGGGAGTCGTACGAGATATGGTGGCACACTGACTTAGGTCGAATACAAGTGCCCAAAATTGTGTGCATGTTATAATAAGGATTCACTTCAAATAGTACGTGAGCGAACAGAGGGATCAATTGGACAGTGTTCCCGAGCAGTAGCGAGATGTGTGAGGTAAGATACACCGCTGGCGCTTTTAATTTTTCTTATTAATTTGTTTGTTTCACCCTCTGACTGGTGGAACCCAACGTACTACGTGGAGAGAGGTAAGGTGACTAAGGCTGCATTATTTCTGCACCACTCTGGATAGTCTTACCACCAAAGCCACATGACACGATTATGATTTAAATCCCAATGACTCCCACACACACAAAAAAACACGGCATGCTTGTCACACGAATGCAGGAATGTATAAAAGGTTATTTTCCTCTCGTTGAACATAACGGGAGGGTTGTGTAGCTGGTTAGCCTGTTCGCTCATCAAACTTGAGGTCTCGGGTTCGATAACTACACTTGAGCATAATTCATGCCAGGAGGATTCTTTGACTGGTCAAAATGGATGGATACGGAGCTATACGATATCGTAGTGACCGTATAATCACCTCATCACGTATAAGCTGCAGCCTCGGCGCTTGTTTTCTAGGGTTTGCACTCTTCACACTCTCTCCAGTATATATATACACGCTGGAGCCTCAGCGCTTGTAGTTGCTCTCTTCACACTCTCTCACCCTCTCCAGATCTAAACAAGACTTCGTTGGCCTGTCTCTCTCCCCTCATTGCTGGTCTGCTTGTAGTTGCTCTCTTCACACTCTCTCACCCTCTCCAGATCTAAACAAGACTTCGTTGGCCTCTCTCTCTCCCCTCACTGCTGGTCAAAGAGCCGGCAGGATCCGTCCGCCGGGAAGGGAAGGAGGCTTAGCGCTGTCGCCGTCGGCGAGGGAGGGAATCCACTACCGGCGCAGCTGTTCACTTTCACCCAGCAGCGGCGCGGGAGGGCCTCCGACCCCTTCTTCTTCACCGCCATACATAGTGTGGGTCGAACGGCCTCCGGTCGCCCACCGAACCACACCCCAAGAACCTTAAGGTATAATTTACTTATTCCACATGCATTGCTCTAGCTGCATGTGGGCCTTTTCCGCTTCTGCACTCGAATCTAGGTGTTGGATCAAACAGGAAAGTAGTGGGGAAAGTTGTATACCATGAATCTAGGACGTGGTTCAAAGAGGAAAGGAATGGGGGAAAGTAGTGGGAAAAGTTGTATAGCATGAATCTAGGACGTGGTTCAAAAGGGAAAGTTGTGGGGAAAGTTGTATCGCATGAATCTAAGATGTGGTTCAAAGAGGACAGGAATGGGGGAAAGTAGTGGGGAAAGTTGTATAGCATAGATCTAGGACGTGGTTCACAGAGGAAAGGAAGTGGGGAAAGTACCAGTACAGACTGGCTATCCAGCACCTACGTTGGTCGAAAAGGGAAAACAATGATAAACGCAGTATGCACATCTGTAACAAACTGATCTTTTGTTTTGGGGGACAAGGCTATAGAGTTTGAGCAGGACTAGATTTGTTGTGCTCACATAGGGAAAGGTGTCTAAAGATAACAAAACTGGGACCAACACAAATATGCTCCTTGGTTGTTTGTTCTTTGTTGCAACAGACTGTGCATCACCCGAGTACATCGGTAGATGCACATGGTGCTGGTGCGTCCACTGTCCCGTGCAACTCTTTAGCTGTTGTTAATCTAAGGCGCTGTTTAGTTAAAAACTCCCTAGTCCCTACCTGCTTGGTTCCATGGACTAAACATGGACTAGAGGTTATTAAATGACATGCTAAAAGACCATGTTACCCCTAGTAATGAACTAATAGAGACAAGGTGCGATGCGTGGCAGGGGCAACTGTTGGAAAAAGTCCCAAAAAGACTCTCCCTCGGGGTCTTCTTTCTTTAGTCCGAAATGCCCACTTTTAGTCCCTAAAAGTCCCTCCTGATTGGTTTAGATGGGACTGACACGGAATTTTTTTAGTCCCTCCACCAAAATGTCCCTGTAAACAAGCACCCTCTAATAATGCCGCTGGAAAATTGATGCAATGCCACAGTTAAAAGCAAATTACATGTTTAACGAATTTTATTGTTAATATAATCTCTCTGTTAATATTAATCAATGCCACCGTTTGAGAAGTGCTACTGTCTTGCTTTCTTTCCCATTTAGATAAGGTAGATGCTTCTTTTTGTTGGCTTCTGTGTCATCTGTGTAAACAGGGTTATCTACTTCACCTCGTTGCCATTGTGACCTCTTGTTGCACTGCACAAAACACTTTTTTAAGAGTGTTTTGTGCAGTTCAACCAAAATGTCACACCGACAACGTTGCTTGATTGCTTGATCTTAGTGGAACTTCACAAGAGGAGATCTTACTTCCTATCCGTTAAGGCAAATTTGGTTCAGATCTTCTTCGTGTGAGTTGTTTGAATTCCGCGTCATGAGAGGTCAGTACTAGCCTTCTTTCACATGATTCTGCAGTGTGCTTTCATATGTTGTGCTACTTGTACGGTAATGTTGCTTGATTTTAGTGAACTGCACAAATGGGGACAAGACTTCCAATCTGTATGTGCACCGGAATATCCCATTGAGGTAAGATAAGGATATTTCACAACTGTTGGCCTGTATTTTGCCACTTTCATCAGAAAATTAATGTCATTGTTTAATGCTATACTTGTGCAACCTAATTGACATGCCAAATCTTACATTGAAGGCGAAGCTTGTCTGTTATTGAACCAAGTGACGAAGGGGATGAACAAGCGGAAGAAAAACAAAAATCAACTCCTGGTGCTGTAATGAAGCACTGGAACTGCGATGACACAAGTAATGATATAGTTTTGCATCTTAATTTATTGCTATGGCTGGCACAAGCAATTGTTTTGCCACTGATTTGATGCCACTCTTAATGTAATACGTAATTATCTCTACTTGTGCAAACAGGGATCTTCTTTGAAGATACCATATATTTTAGTGGAACTGCACAAGAAGATGTTGGAAACATTAATCTAATCGAGGAGTATATAGTAAGCATGGCCACCACAGTAGATAGCAACAGATGGTTCCGGAGAAGTGCTTCATCTGTATGCTCTACACAATAAGCCTCCTGACAAAGGTTGGTACTCGCCCACTGATTTCATCCATATGATTGAGCTTTGTCATCTCTATTGGTGTTGTGCTACTGTTTAGATACTGTCATCAAAAAGTGGTATTGTCCTTGAGAAGTGATTCATCTGTGCTGTTTTAAATATTTCCTTTCCTTTTTTTGAGCAAACAGGGATGGTAGCATTTAGTTATCCTCTTGTCTTTGCACAACAGGATCATCCTCCTCCGAAGAAGAATATGGAGTACGTGAAGTGACTAGTTCTGATTATGCCAGGATGAAGAAGCCCTATCTATCTTCTCATCAGAAGGAGCAGTTGAAGGATGGTTACATTACCCCCCACAAGACCAAACTAACTTCAGCTCAGAAGGACTGACAAATCTCCATTTTCTTGCTGTGATGCGCGAGTACAATATTGTTCTAGGATTCTTTCCGATGAGTTCCATTTTTTTAAAAGTGTGCTCTACATGGACCATGTAGGTGCCTGTTTAAACTGTCAATTCATAGTACAGTTTGCTTTATACTAATCACTTTTTTGTATTTGTGCAAACAGGGGTGCTCAGCTTGATTTCAATGGGAACTGCACAAAATGTTCATGAATACATCGAATCATTCATTTCCACCACAAGAAAGGAGGCGCCGATAAGTTCAAGGCATTGCAACATATAAGGGCGAAATCATACAAGCTACGCGCGAATTTGGTTGATTTTGGTGGAGCTGCACAAAAAGAACAGCTGGTTTATTTATCACGAGGTGCCATGTCAATGTCCGAACTGATGGCAAACCCTGGCCATTCCACAATCGTAGGCATTTAATATTTTGGAATGGGAAAACCTTGTCAAATTTTGCTCATTGATTTTAGCAAGAAGACATGCGTTTGATATTTTCGAATGGGACGCCCTTTGCTGTCAGCAGCGTCGATCCATTTTTTTCTTTATTCTTTAGTTGTGAAGTAAATATTGGCTCTAACATGTGAATCGCTGAGATGCATAATCGTCGATTGTTTTGAATGTTCTCTTTGAATTGCCAGGCCTGTGTGTTTGATTGCAATGTACAGGAACGCTAAAAAGCTGCTCAAACTCTTTATACTCCTTATGTTCCTTTTTACTTCGCACATTGTGAAAGTACATACTTTTTTCTATAAGATTGGTCAAAGTAGAGATACTTTGACTGCAGACAAAACTTGTATGCAGACTAGAAAGGACCGGAGGGAGTACATGTGAAACTGCTGCAAACGAGGTGATCACCCTTGGAATAATGCTAGTACGTATTGTTTTGCATGTTCACCCAATGCCAGTGATACAAGAATTCGAACTAATCAAAATAAATTCATTCATACACGGTCGAATTTCATATAAACATGCCGGATTTCATTACATTTCATACATTCTTCAACTAAAAAGGGGTGCGCTGGAACAGAAGCTTCAGTGACTTAACTGCAGGTGCAGTTGCGTAACTGACATGTGGCCCAGATGCCTATTGGACCCACGTGTCAGTCAGCCAACTGCACCAGTAGTTAAGTAGAAGCAGCGTCCTTCTCCAACATAGCTCTCCGACTCCACGTCGCCGCCAAGAAGCTAACCGGCCGTCAGTGGTCAACCCGCCTAGCTTGTCATAGCGATTAGGGCAACCAGGAGCCCAATGATCAGGATCCCCACATGACAAACACCTTTCTTCTTGTCATTCTTCTTCTTGAAGTTCGTGTGTTGCACAGCCTTGTTCTTCCCATCAAACTTTGCTTTACCATCAAACTTGCCCTTGTTCTTGAACTTGTGGGGCTGGAAGTTCTTCTTCTGTACCAGATTGGCACTAGATCCTCCCTCAATTCCTCGAGCACGTGTGTCCTTTGCTCTCGCCTTTTCTTCCACATCAAGAGTGCCAATGAGATCCACGAAGGAGGAAGCTTAGAGATGATACCTCCGGCAACAAACTTGTCCAGTAGCATACAACTGAAGTGCTCAAGTTCTCTAGCAAATGATTGTATCTCATGAGCTTGCTCAACCACGGAGCGCTCTTCAATCATCCTCTAATCATATAATTGCTCCATGATGTACAGCTCAGTGCCAGCAACCGGAGGGTAGCAGCGGTGGCCTTTCTTGGACCCGAGCGGCAGCGACCTATCGTGTTCTACTCTTCCTCGTTTTCTGTGTGGCGCGGCCTCGTTGGCAGCGGGGCGGGGCCTCGGCGGAGCCGGCGATGTCCTCTGTCTCGTTGTCGGCGGGCGGCGCCTCGGCGGAGCAGGGGAAATCCTCCCCCTTGTTGCCGGCAGGGTGGGGCCCCAGCAGAGCCGGTGGTGTCCTCTCCCTCGTTGTTGGCGCCACGGGGCCTCGGCGGAGGAGGGCCTCGTCGACGCTAGGGGAGCGGGGACTCGTCGGAGCCGACATTGTCCTCTGCCTCGTCCTCGGTCTCGCCAAACAGCGCCTCGCCCGCTTCATCGCCCTCTTTGTAGGCGGCTGCAGCCTCCGCCACCCGCATGCGGTACCGCCAGCGCTCGAGGCGGCCCTCGCGGGCGGAGCGGTACAAGTCGAGCAGCGCCTCCTACTCCGCCCGCTCCGCGGCGATCTGCTCCTCCGCCTGCATGTGCTCCTGGAGGAGATGGTGGTTGTAGGCGACGTCGGCTTGCGCCTCCCGGAACTGCTCCTCACGCTTCTGCCTCACCGTGTCCATATATTGGGCACGGGCCTCGCTGATGGTCGTGGTGCAATGCACCGGCGAGGATGGCACGGAGGAGGTGGTTGGCGCCGGATCATCAACTACCATGTTCTCCATATGAACGTCGTCGTCCTCCGGCTGCCTGCCGGCCAGCCAGTCGGCAACAATGGCTGCCATCTCCTTGTGGTCCGTCGTCCGCCCGTCCTGAAGAGCGCTGGAGCGCGAGGAAGCCATGGTGGGCAGTAGTGGTGTGGACAGGAGAATAGGAACGGATGCGGATGATTGTGGCTATGGCCGGCGTAGCAGTTTATATAGCAATGGTGGGCGGCGGAGGGACGGACGTGTAGCGCCGGAGTAGCCGCCTCGGCAACCGCGTATCATTAATGTGGGCGACAGAAGGACGGACGGATGGCACTTGTGTTGTTTGAAGGAGGAGCAATCGCATGCACCGGGAAGCGGGGCGGGCGGCGCCGACCGTTTCGGGCGGAAAGCGCGCGCGGGCGAGGGAGGCGGTCTGGGTGGGCCAGGGCAGTCAGACTTGTGCTTGGCAGTGGGTCGGTCCAGCAGCCGGACATGCTGGCTCGCCAGCTACCTCGCCGAGCTGAGCGATGACAATCAGACGATGGACGTAGCTTCCGACCAGGAGCCGGCGCCACTATCCAAGCTAGTTCATGCCGTGTTCACCATAGAGCAGGTGCGGCCGCACTTCGACGCCCTAATGGCGAAAGAGCTACTAGTGCAGGAGGACCTGTGCTGCAACCTCCGTCTCCTCAACGAGCACCGGTGAACAAGCGAACGACAATGCCGCCGCGGACATGTGGCCCTATGATCCTGGCTTCCCGACTGAGCAGCGGGCGCTGTACCAGACCATCCGTAGGGCCCGCGAGGCCCTCTCCGTCATCCTTCGAGTTGTTGCGCTCGCTGTGGTGCCGCCGTCTCGCGTTGTCAACATGGTCAACGGACATGAGGATGAGGAGATGACTTTACTTGGAGAGGATGACAGTGGGGACCCACCAGGGCCATAGCCGCACGTACGCAAGTGCCTCCTTACTAGTATATAAAACTATAATTTTTGTTGCTTCCTCCTGGTTTCCTGACATCACGGTCCCACACCATTGTCAACCTATGTAGTCAATAAACGAGAGAATTGCACAAGAAGCGGCCGACAGCTGGGACCAAGCAGCTCGAGCAGTATTTGTGTTTTTGAGGTGTGAGCACTGCAGAGTTTTTCTTGAGCAATGTTTAGCCCAGATATTAATTTTTTCTCCTCTGAACAACAACGAAAACATCGCTGCAGCTATTAACTGGGCGGGCTGTGGCCCGTCTAGCCCAGGCCAGATATCCAGCCCAGATATTATTATTTTTAAAGCTGAAAATGGCTAGCCCAACTATACTTTTTTTAGGAATACCCAGGCAAGGTCAAGTTGTTATTCTCCGCCCCGCTGGGCTGCAAATCTTTCCTAGGAGGGATGCATTAGGCTTAACAAGAAAATGGGCTTTAAGAAATAATAAATGGGATGTAATTATAAAATCTGGGCAGTAACTATAAAAAATGCACCAAACACGTAATTACTTTATAAAATATTATTTTTGGATATTGAAAATTTTAATTTAATTAATTGTTGCGAGCGCAATGTTTCGTTGGATTTTTACGTAATATAAATTTATATTGAAATTGTATTTAATCTGACTAGAAATTTCAGGATAAAAATATTTCGGATCCCATCAAAATGTGGAAAATTTTATTGAATTCTGTTTTGAACGGTTGGTTGAAATGGGCTGTACTTTTAACAAACTTTAATGGGTTGTAGTAAATTCCATTAGAATTCAAAAATTGGCTGCACATTCTTACAAATCTCAAATGGACTATAAGTTCTCTGCCACACACTTGTGGCCTTACTAAGTTGACGTGTCCCCTAAAAAAAGAGAGTTGACGCGTATGCAAGGCTTTGTCAACTTATAGTCAACACACGGTTCTAGCAACAGTGGCCGTTGGATGTCCATCCAACGGATGCCGTGCTTCTTCTTCAATCTCGGATATTCTAGCTTCACCCACCCAAAAAATGATTCCTCCCCCTGACATCTGGGGCGCACCGTTTCGGAAGCTGACCTATGGGCCTACTAAGTTGACGCGTACCAAGGGCTTTGTCAACTTAGTCAATATAAACGATTCTAGCTGCAGTGACCGTACAATGTCCATCCAACGGCCGTCATGCTTCTTCAACCTCTGGTCTTCTTACTCCAGCCGCCCAAAGCAGCGCCGGTCGTGCCCCCTGCTCCTGCCTCCCATGGACGGTTGTGCTGCCGCGCAGGCCTCACCGCCCCCTACTACTCCCACCGCTGGCCAGGGCATCCCTCCACTCACCCACACCCCCTGTTATTCTGCGGCGACCGCAGCCTCACACCGCAGTCGAACCAGTGAACCCTCATACTCCTCTCCGCATGGGCATCCACTGCCGCGTCGTCCCCGGCTCCGCGTCGCCCCCTTCCTAGGCCTCGCCGTCGTCCACCGCCCTGGTGCTCTCGGCGCGGCGTGGTCAATGTGGTCAAGGAACGACTTCCATCGGAAGAGTACTGTACGTGGAGAGGCTGACAGCTGGGCCCACGGCAGCTGCAAGGAAGTGCCTCCTTATTACGCAGAAAATAATTATTCCTCCACCTGACAGCAGGGACCCATCGGACGGGCCACCGTATTTGGCGAAAAAACGTTTCCCCCGTGACTGCTGGGACCCATCGGACGGGCCAACGTATTTTGCGAAAAAAACGTTCCCCCCGCTGTCAGCTCGGACCCACCGGAGGTGCCTCCTTATTACGCACAAAAAAATGAATACTCCCCCTGCTAGTTGGGACCCACCTTGGTGGGAGGCTGACTTGTGGGCCTACTAAGTTGACAGGGACGGAGTGCTTTGTCAACTTAGTCAATATGAACGATTCTAGCTCCCGTGACCGTACGATGTCCATCCAACGGCCGTAGTGCTTCTTCAACCTCTGGTCTTCTTGCTCCAGCCGCCCAAAGCAGCGCCGGTCGTGCCGCATGCTCCTGCCTCCCGTGGCCGGCTGTGCTGCCGCAGAGGCCTCACCGCCCCCTACTATTCCCACCGCTGGCCAGGCCCTGCGGCGACGGCAGCCTCACACCGCAGCCGAACCAGTGAACCCTCGTACTCCTATCCACACGGGCTTCCACTGCCGCGTCTTCCCCGGCTCCGCGTCGTCCCCTTCCTAGGCCTCGGCGTCGTCCACCGCCCTGGTGCTCTCGGCGCGGCGTGGTCAACGTGGTCAAGGAACGACTTTCATCGAAAGAGTACTGTACGTGGAGAGGCTGACAGCTGGGTCCACGGCCGCAGCAAGGAAGTGCCTCCTTATTACGCGCAAAATAATTATTCCTCCACCTGACAGCGGGTACCCACCGGACGGGCCACCGTATTTCACGAAAAAAACGTTTTCCCCTGACTGCTGGGACCCACCAACTACATCTTCGCACGCAAGGAAGTGCGTCCGGGCAAAAAAATGATTCGCCCCCTGACTGCTGGGACCCACCAGCTACATCGTCGCACGCAAGGAAGTGCCTGACAGTCGGGACCCACCTGGCCGAAGCGTACGTAGCGTAGTCATTCTGGTCGTGAACGTGTACGTACGTACTGATCGATGTAGAGGCACGCACGTGCCATAGTAGAGGCGCACACATAGCATGTACACGTACGTACAGCGGCCAGGGTGCAAGAAAGTAAATACGGCCACGTACGTACATACAGGCGGGGTCTCGAACGCCTACTCGCGCGTACGTACGGCCAGGGCTAGTGTACATGGCTGGGTCGGAACGGAGAAACAACGTCGTCGTCGTGTTCATGGGGAGCCAACCGGCTGGGTCGGAACGGAATGCATCGTCGTGTTCATCGGGAGGGCTTGGACGGAACAACCGATGGAAACGAGGCCTGGCGTACCGCAGAACGGAGGAAACGGCCTTGTGTTCGACCGGCAATGTTCGAAACGGGATCCTGTTCATCGGGAGGGGTCTGGCGTGCTGCAAAATGGAGGAAACAGACCTACTACGGTTGAAACGGGGGTCATGTTGATCGGGAGGGGTGTGGCGTACCACAAAACGGAGGAAACGGACTTGTGTTGGAGCGCTACGGTCGAAACGGGGGTCCTGTTCATCGGGAGGGGTGTGGTGTACCGCAAAACGGGACTCCACGGGATCTGTTCATCTCCACCGGCGACCCCCTCCAGCCTCCACGGGCTACTGTTCATCCACCATCGACCTCCTCCAGCCTCCACCTGTGACTGTTCATCCACGGGCTCCTGCTCATCCAGCCTCCACCGCGCGCTACTCCACCGGCTACAGCTCAACCAGCCCTCTCCACGGGCTCCTGTTCAACCACCCCTCCACGGGCTACTGTTCATCCAGCCCTCCACCGTCTACTGTTCATCCTGCCCTCCACGGGGTGGTCCTATTCATCCAGCCCTCCACGGGGTCCTGTTCATCCAGCCCCAACCGGCTCGATCAATCGAGGTCCTGTTCAGCCAGAGGCAACACCACGGGGTCCTGTTCATCCACCCCCACCGGGAACTGTTCATCCAAACCCCCCCCCCAGCAACGCTCACTGTTCATCCAGAGGCAGCATCGATCGGCTTCAGTTAGCAGCAGTAGCAAAGAAATCGCTCGATCAGGTTCAGTTAACAGCCATCGATCGATCGCTCGGGTTCAGTAACGCGTAGCCTGCAGTGCAATCGCTCGGGTTCAGTTAGAGCCCAACGCCTCGCTCGGGTTCAGTTAGAGCCCAACGCCCCGCACCGACGCGCATGCGTGTACGAGAGAAACACGCATCGCTCGGCCCCGACCACCCACCGTAACCGGGAACACCCCGATATTTTCCTCGCCCTCGCTTCTACCACGGTTTTTTCTGTCATGGACGGCCCAAAGAATGTCATGCAGCTGCGTCTCCGGCCCGCCCAGGACGAAAAGCCCATTTTCTGTCATGATTTTTTGTCATAGAAGTAGGACCCCACCACATCTATGATGGTACTGGGTTTTGTCACATTTATCGTCATAGAAGTGTCATAAGTATGACAGAAAAAAATTCGTTCGGCCCAAAATGTCACGGGTGTGTCTTTTTTTTGTAGTGAGCACAACTATCTAGGAAGTCTCTAGAAGCATCGGTTAGTCCATTTTAGAAGATATCAAGTATTTCCTTTTTCTTAAGGGAATGATCAGGCAAAGCATTAAGTAGTTGGCAAAGCCTCCCCCAAGCTTGTGGGAGACTCTCTTCTTTAGTTTGCACAAAGTTAAATATTTCCTGTAAGGCAGCTTGTTTCTTATGAGCAGGGACATATTTTTCAGAGAAGTAATAAATCATATCCTGGGGACTACGCACACAACCAGGAGCAAGAGTATTGTACCAAGCTTTAGCATCACCCTTTAATGAGAAAGGAAATAATTTTAGAATAAAGTAATAGCGAGTATTCTCATCATGAGTAAAAAGGGTGGCTATGTCATTCAACTTAGTAAGATGTGCCACAATAGTTTTAGTTTCATAACCATGGAAAGGATCAGATTCAACCAAAGTAATTAACTCTGGGTCGACAGAGAATTCATAATCCTTATCATCAATAAAGATCTATGAAGTAGCAAACTTAGGATCATATTCAATTCTAGCATTAAGAGATTTTTCTGTATACTTGCATAATAATTTCTCTAGATCATCTCTATCCCTACAAGCAAGAATATCTCTAGTTGTCTCTTGATTCATAACATAACCTTCCGGTACCTTAGGCAATTCATATCTTGGAAGGCTAGTTCTAGCAGGTGTTTCAGGAGTTTTAGTTCCAAGCTCATCATCAGATTCAACAACATCATGTTGTATTACTCTAGCACTTTGTTCATCAAGAAAATCACCAAGTGGCACATCATTATCATCAAGCAAGGTACTAGCATCATCATAAGCATTATCCATAGTAGAAGTAGCATCATCAATAACTTGCGACATATCAGGATTAATAGCATGTGGTGGTGTTGCAAGTTTACTTATAACAAAAGGTGAATCTAAAGCAGAACTGGATGGCAGTTCCTTACCTCCCCTTGTCTTTGAGGGAAAAATCTTAGTCTTAGCATCCTTCAGATTCTTCATAGTTATAAATTGATAATAATCCCAAGTGACTCAACAAATATAGCTATGCTCCCCGCCAACGGCGCCAGAAAAGGTCTTGATAACCCACAAGTATAGGGGATCGCAACAGTTTTCGAGGGTAGATGATGATGTTTGCTAGACTACGTCGGTGTTTCCCCCAAGAGGAGAGGATGATGTAGCACAGCAACGGTAGGTATTTCCCTCAGTAATGAAACCAAGGTATCGAACCAGTAGGAGAACCAAGCAACAAAACGTAAACAACCCCTGCACACAAATAACAGCCACTCGCAACCCGACGTGTTAAAGGGGTTGTCAATCCCTTTCGGGTAACGGCGCCAGAAGGCACGATGATGGGAGAAAATTATAATAGATTGAAATAATAGATCGCAAATAAAATAGAGTGCATAAAGATATTTTTGTATTTTTAGTTTAATAGATCTGAATAAAAACGCAAAGGAAAAATAGATCACAAGGCAAATATATGAGAAAGAAGACTCGGGGGCCGTAGGTTTCACTAGTGGCTTCTCTCAAGAAAAATAGCAAATGGTGGGTAAACAAATTACTGTTGGGCAATTGATAGAACTTCAAATAATCATGACAATATCCAGGCAATGATCATTACATAGGCATCACGTCCAAGATTAGTAGACCGACTCCTGCCTGCATCTACTACTATTACTCCACACATCGACCGCTATCCAGCATGCATCTAGTGTATTAAGTTCATGGAAAAATGGAGTAATGCAATAAGAACGATGACATGATGTAGACAAGATCCGTTTATCTATATGGCGGTAGATATAGATCTCATCTTTTTATGCTTAGTAGCAACAATACATACGTGTCGGTTCCCTTTCTGTCACTAGGATCAAGCACCGTAAGATCGAACCCACTATCGGGCACCTCTTCCCATTGCAAGATAAATAGATCAAGTTGGCCAAACAAAACCCAAATATCAGAGAAGAAATACGAGGCTATAAGAGATTATGCATATAATAGATCAAAGAAACTCAAATAACTTTCATGGATATAAAAAGATATAACTGATCATAAATCGAAGTTCATCAGATCCCAACAAACACACCGCAAAAGAGTTACATCATATGGATCTCCAAGATACCATTGTATTGAGAATTCAGCGAGAGAGAGAAAGCCATCTAGCTACTAACTACGGACCCGAAGGTCTACAAAGAACTACTCATGCATCATCGGAGAGGCACCAATGGAAGTGGTGAACCCCTCCGTGCTGGTGTCTAGATTGGATCTGGTGGTTCTGGACTCTGCGGCGGCTGGATGAATATTTCGTCGACTCCCCTAGGGTTTGTGGGTTTTGGGGGTATTTATAGAGCAAAGAGGCGGTCCGGGGGGCACCCGAGGTGGGCACAACCCACCAGGGCGCGCCTGGGCCTCCTGGCGCGCCCTGGTGGGTTGTGCCCCCCTCGGGGCACTCCCCAGGTGCAACCAGGGCCCATTGCCTTCCTTTTGGCCCATAAAAAATCATCGTGGAGTTTCGTGGCATTTGGACTCCGTTTGATATTGATTTCCCGCGATGTAAAAAACATGGAAAAAACAACAACTGGCACTTGGCACTATGTCAATAGATTAGTCCCAAAAAATGATATAAAATGACTATAAAATGATTATAAAACATCCAAGATTGATAATAAACAGCATGGAACAATAAAAAATTATAGATACGTTGGAGACGTATCAGTAGAGTAGTCAACCCAAATTTATAGATTCAACACAAGGGGAGCCAAAGAATATTTGAAGGTATTAGCAGCTGAGTTGTCAATTCAACAACACCTGGAGATTTATTATCTGCAGCAAAGTGATCAGTAGCAAAGTAATATGATAGTTTTGATAATAGTGACAACAGTAATAGTAACAGTAATAGTGATAGCAGTAGTTTTGTAACAAGTGCAACAGTAACAGCAACAGTAGTAACTTAGCAAGATCAATATAAGATAAATTCGAAGGCGTTGGATCGGTGACTTGTTGGATGATATTCATCATGAGACAGTTATAACCTAGGGCGATACGGCACTAGCTCCAGTTCATCAATATAATGTAGGCATGTATTCCGTAAATAGTCATACGTGCTTATGGAAAGAACTTGCATGACATCTTTTGTCCTATCCTCCCGTGGCAGCGGGGTCCAATTGGAAACTAAGAGATATTAAGGCCTCCTTTTAATAGAGAACCGGAACAAAGCATTAACACACGGTGAATACATGAACTCCTCAAACTACGGTCATCACCGGGAGTGGTCCCGACTATTGTCACTCCGGGGTTGCCGGATCGTAACACGCAGTAGGTGACTATAACTTGCAAGATGTGGATCTAGAACATGGATATAATGGTGATAACATAAACGGTTCAGATCTGAATTCATGGCACCCGGGCCCAAAGTGACAAGCATTAAGCATGGCAAAGTCATAGCAACATCAATCTTAGAACATAGTGGATATTAGGGATCAGGCCCTAACAAAACTAACTGGATTACATGATGAATCTGATCCAACTCCTCACCAACCAGCGAGCCTACGAAGGAATTACTCACTCTCGATGGGGAGCATCATGGAATTGGCGATGGAGAAAGGTTGGTGATGACGAAGAACGAAGATCCCCCTCTCCGGAGCCCCAAACGGACTCCA
This sequence comes from Aegilops tauschii subsp. strangulata, assembly GCF_002575655.3. NCBI lineage: Eukaryota > Viridiplantae > Streptophyta > Magnoliopsida > Poales > Poaceae > Aegilops > Aegilops tauschii. The sequence goes on from NC_053039.3 coordinate 123,111,954, forward strand.
GATCTGGCCTCCTGATGAAGAACAGGAGGTGACGGCGGCTCCATCTCGTAGATCGCGATAATTCTTTCTTCTTGATTTTTTGAAGAAAAATAGGATTTTGTAGCGTCGTTTTGAGGGTCTGCGGGGCCACCAGGTGGGGACAACCCACCTGGGCGCGCCAGGAGGGGGTGCGCCCTGGTGGGTTGTGCCCACCCAGGTGCCCCCCTCCGGTGGATCTTGGCTCCAGAAATTCTTATTTATTGTACAAAAAATCCTCGCAAAATTTCGTTCTATTCCGACAACTTTTATTTCTTCACAAAAACAACACCGTGGTAGTTCTGCTGAGAACAGCTTCAGTCCGGGGTTAGTTTCATTCAGATCATGCAAATTAGAGTCCAAAACAAGAGGAAAAGCGTTAGGAAAAGTAGATACGTTGGAGACGTATCACTTCTCCATTAATGGGTTAATTAAAGCACCTAGATGGAGGTTGTTTGCTTGTGATCCCATGGTAGCATTTGCTTTGTTCGTGTTTTCAACTCGTATTCCGGCCTAATTTAAATTGCCACATAGGGCAACGGATAATACGACCACAAATAAAATGGCAACGGATAATATGACGACAAATTTACAATGGCGTAGATAATAATTATCTTACATATTCCAGATAATTTAAAATGCCACATGCGGCAAAGCCTGGAAGACATGGGGGCAAGAGAAGAAGGAAATCACAGACAACGATCTGGATCGCTACTGTCTCTACTCGTCGATGGATCGCCGGGCGACGACATCCTCCAGCTCCTTCTTCAATTCCTCACGATTTTGCTTGAAAGCAGCCACGGATTCCTCCACCTCCTGCTCGTGCTCGATCCAGAGCTTCCTCAAGTCACCCATCAGTTCCTCGACGACCGCTGTCACCGTCATCCCCGAGGCACTGCTCTGCTCATGCAACATCTTCCAGCCGGTGGCCTCCTCCTCCTTCTTGGCGAGCGCCTTGAGGAGCTTCGCATTGTCACCCATGAGTTGCTTAACGAGGCCGGTCGCCTTGTCAACCGACACATCGCTGATCTTGAGCAGCTTCATCAAGCTGTCGACCAGCTCCTGCTACTTAATGACGCCAGTGAGAATGTCGTCGTCGCCGGCCAAGGACTTCAGGAACGCCAGCTCGTCGCGATGGCCGACGCCGCGAGTGCGCTTGTGAGAGCCCTAGCGTGCCCGTGATAGCTCGTTCGACGGCTCCGGGGCGCGCCGGGACATCTCTGTTGCGGCTGCGGCTTCACGGCAGGACTTCTCTAGTGCTTCTACGGCCTTGGTCTTTGCTGCCTGGTTATATGTCCACCCGAAACTCCTCCTACTGGTCCTGGCGGAACGACTTGACAGGAAAGACCAGTTTTGTGGGTGATGAGGAGAGGATCTATGAAGTAATTTTTGAGTGGGTAGTTTTTATAGCCCGGTGGTAAGTGTGAACACATATTAGTTTGATAGGTGTCAACAGATTTACAATTACTTATTGCGTTGTAATATGCAATGTGACGAGAAACAAGGTCAAAATTTATTGATGGCAGAAGGTTGACCACGTGGTTGCTCGCCGTTGAGGAGGCCGCGGCGCGCTCTGCTCACGTCCGTCCGCGCATTTTGCTCGCCATTGAGGCGGCCGTGGTGCGCTCCGCTCTGGCGTCCGTCCACGCACGCTCTGCTCGCCGTTGAGGCAAATTTACAATGGCAACGGTTAATAATTCTTAATAATTGTCTTACATATTCAGGATAATTTAAAATGACACATGCGGCAAGGCCCAGAACACTCACGACCTACATATGCATACAATTATAATAAAATATAGGCTAAAAGGCTGAGCTGGCGGCCTTTCGACGACGGTCTTCTCGGACTCCATGATCAGCATAGCATCCTTGCGGCCGTTCACTCCAAGTGTCCCGACCCGCCTCCGCCTACGGAGCTGCTGGCGCTGGGAGGCTCTTGGGGCTGTTGGGCCTCTTCCAGAAGAGCTTGGCAGCGTGCAATCGCGCGCATGATATCTCCGCGGAACGGCTCCATTTCCATGTCTCTGGCCTGGTAGCAAATTTCGTCCATCACCTGCATCCTCAAGATATCACGTTGGCGATGTTCTACTTTGTCGGGGACGTCAACTCCGCCAAGGATGCGCTCGAGCCTGGCCACCACATCATCAGCATCGAGGTTGACACAACCGCTGTGGGCAATGATGAAGCCGCAGGCTTCCTGTCTCTTGACTGAATCGCAGAGGTCCTCTGCCCATTCCTTGTAGGGCATCAGGCTCTCGATGAGCACTGGTGACGGCGGCTCTTCGGGTGGGTCGTCGATCATGCCGCCGAGCAGCTCTGGATCTTTTGCACGGTGGATGGCAAACTGCTCATCACACCTCCTCTGCAATATGTCGATTCTGCGCCCAAGGACTGTCATGCCGATATCGCTGCCGACGGGCCATGCTGCCTGCACCGGCCGATGAAGCTCTTGCTCCCCAACCTGCTTCGGCACGTTCTCCTCGCCGAAGATGTAACGCAGGTAGGCGTCGATATTGAAGCTTTGGTCGTTGCCTGGCATGCTTGGAATAACTAATGGTAGATAGGTGAGGACTAGATCTGCGCAGAGTATCGCGATGGTGTGTTGCCGCCTGGGTTATATGCAGCAAGCCATTAGCTGGTGACGGGAAACCGATGAGGGAAGAGGCGTGGATTTTACAATTCACCCATGTGGAGCGCGGGAAGCATTCGCTGGAGCGGGAAGACTAAGTGGAGCACACACAGAACCCAAATACCGTATCTGGTGCCACGTGTTATTTATCACACACGTGTTAACATAAGGAAACGTTTGTGTAACTTACTAATCATCGCACACGAGTACTCGCAGACACATTGTGTGTGATACTCCTAGCCACCGCAAGCAACTGGTTTGCATTTTTCAAAGTTTTGTGTACACACAGAATCACACACGAACTGTATTAACCATCTGTGTTGTAATTTCTCATCGCAAACAGTTCATCCGAGTCGGCTGTTTGCCACGTATCACACACATCTTGTTAAGTTGAACCGTTTTTGTTGTGTTCCCAAATCGAAAACAGTTCATCCGAGTGAACTGTATGCCGTATATCACACACACCTTGATCTGGCTAACCGTTTCTGTTGCAATCCCTAATGGCAAACAATTCATCAGAGTGAACTGTATGCCGTATATCGCACACACATTGATATGGCTGCCCGTTTCTGTTGTCCTGCCTCATCGCAAACAGTTGGAATGGATTAACCGTGTGCCCTGCATCGCACACACAACTAAAATCTGAACCGTGTTTGATGACTCCGCCATTGCAAACGTTTTGCACCTTTTTGACGGGTTTTTTACATCCCCGTTTGCGATTAATGCATCGCACACAGTTTCGTCAAAGGGTCTCTGATCATAGTGCCGCATTAGCAGCATCCTGCAGTAGTGGATAACAACCTTTGCACATATAAGCAACAGTGTTGTCGAATCATCCCATTTCTTAGTGGCAAATAAAGAGACCTGGATTACAATAGAATAAAAATGTTCACACTTATGACATGGCAGGTGATACGTCTCCAATGTATCTACTTTTCCTCACGCTTTCCCTCTTGTTTTGGACTCTAATTTGCATGATTTGAATGAAACTAACCCCAGACTAACGATGTTTTCAGTAGAACTACCATGGTGTTGTTTTTGTGCAGAAATAAAAGTTCTCGGAATGAAACGAAACTTTGCGAGGAATTTTTATGGAATAAAAGAGAATTTCTGGAGCCAAGACCCACCAGAGAGGGGCCCCTAGGTGGGCACAACCCACCAGGGCGCGCCCAGGTGGGTTGTACCCACCTGGTGGCCCCGCAGACGATCCCCTGATACTATAAAATCACATATTTCTAGAAAAAATCAGAGAGAAATAATTATCGCGTTCCACGAGACAGAGCCGCCGCCAAGCCCTGTTCTTCCTCGGGAGGACAGATCTGGAGTCCGTTTGGGGCTCCGGAGAGGGGGGTCTTCGTTCTTCGTCATCACCAACCCATCTCCATCACCAATTCCATGATGCTCCCCACCGGGAGTGAGTAATTCCTTCGCAGGCTCACTGGTCGGTGAGGAGTTGGATGAGATTCATCATGTAATTGTTGGGGAACGTAGTAATTTCAAAAAAATTCCAACGCACACGCAAGATCATGGTGATGCATAGCAATGAGTGGGGAGAGTGTGTCCACGTACCCTCGTAGACCGAAAGCGGAAGCGTTAGCACAACGCGGTTGACATAGTCGTACTTCTTCACAATCCGACCGATCAAGTACCGAACGCACGGCACCTCCGAGTTCTGCACACGTTCAACTCGATGACGTCCCTCGAACTCCGATCCAGCCGAGCTTTGAGGGAGAGTTCCGTCAGCACGACAGCGTGGTGACGATGATGATGTTCTACCGACGCAGGGCTTCACCTAAGCACCGCCACGATATAATCGAGGTGGATTATGGTGGAGGGGGGCACCGCACACTGCTAAGAGATCAAGAGATCAATTGTTCTGCCTCCAAGGGGTGCTCCCCTCCCCGTATATAAAGGAGTGGAGGAGGGGGAGGGCCGGCCCTCTCTATGATGCGCCCTAGGAGGAGTCCTACTCCCACCGGGAGTAGGATCCCCCCGCCTTCCAAGTAGGAGTAGGAGTCAAGGAAAGGGAAGAGGGAAGAGAAGGAAGGAGGGGGCGCCGCCCCTCCCCCTAGTCCAATTCGGACTAGTCAATGGGGGGCGCCCGGCCTGTCTCTCCCTCTCCCCTAAAGCCCAATAAGGCCCATATACTTCTTCCCTCGTATTCCCGTAACTCCCCGGTACTCCGAAAAATACACGAACCACTCGGAACCTTTTCGATGTCCGAATATAGTCGTCCAATATATCGATCTTTACGTCTCGACCATTTCAAGACTCCTCATCATGTCCCCAATCTCATCCGGGACTCCGAACTACCTTCGGTACATCAAAACACATAAACTCATAATATAACCGTCATCGAACTTTAAGCGTGCGGACCCTACGGGTTCGAGAACAATGTAGACATGACCGAGACACGTCTCCAGTCAATAACCAATAGCGGAACCTGGATGCTCATATTGGCTCCCACATATTCTACGAAGATCTTTATCGGTCAAACCGCATAACAACATACGTTGTTTCCTTTCTCATCGGTATGTTACTTGCCCGAGATTCGATCGTCGGTATCTCAATACCTAGTTCAATCTCGTACCGGCAAGTCTCTTTATCCTGCAACTAACTCATTAGTTACAATGCTTGCAAGGCTTATAGTGATGTGCATTACTGAGTGGGCCCAGAGATACCTCTCCGACAATCAGAGTGACAAATCCTAATCTCGAAATACGCTAACCCAAGAAGTACCTTCGGAGACACCTATAGAGCACCTTTATAATCACCCAGTTACGTTGTGACGTTTGGTAGCACACAAAGTGTTCCTCCGGTAAACGGGAGTTGCATAATCTCATAGTCATAGGAACCTGTATAAGTCATGAAGAAAGCAATAACAATATACTAAACGATCGAGTGCTAAGCTAACGGAATGGGTCAAGTCAATCACATCATTCTCCTAATGATGTGATCCCGTTAATCAAATGACAACTCATGTCTATGGCTAGGAAACATAACCATCTTTGATCAACGAGCTAGTCAAGTAGAGGCATACTAGTGACACTCTGTTTGTCTATGTATTCACACATGTATTATGTTTCCGGTTAATACAATTCTAGCATGAATGATAAACATTTATCATGATATAAGGAAATAAATAATAACTTTATTATTGCCTCTAGGGCATATTTCCTTCAGTAATCGAGTTAGTTTTGTTAGGTCTTGATCCCTAGTATCCACTATGTTCTTAGACTGATGTTGCTCTAACTTTGCTATGCTTAATGCTTGTCACTTTGGGCCCAGGTGCCATGAACTCGGATCTGAACCATTTATGAATTCACCATTATATAAATGTTTTAGATACGATCTTGCAAGTTATAGTCACCTACTACGTGTTATGATCCGGCAACCCTGGAGTGACAACAACCGGGCCCACTCCCGGTGATGACCGTAGTTTGAGGAGTTCATGTATTCACTATGTGTTAATGCTTTGTTCCGGTTCTCTATTAAAAGGTGGCCTTAATATCCCTTAGTTTCCAATATGGACCCCGCTGCCACGGGAGGGTAGGACAAAAGATTTTATGCAAGTTCTTTTAATAAAGCACGTATGACTATTTACGGAATATATGCCTACATTATATCGACGAACTGGAGCTAGTGCCGTGTCGCCGTAGGTTATAACTGTCTCATGATGAATATCATCCAACAAGTCACCGATCCAATGCCTACGAATTTATCTTATATTGTTTCTGCTAAGTTACTACTGCTATCATCACTGTTACACTTGCTACAAAAATACTGCTAACACTGTTACTGTTACCGTTGCCACTGTCACTACTATCAAAACTATCATACTACTTTGCTACTGATCACTTTGCTGCAGATAATTAATCTCCAGGTGTAGTTGAATTGACAACTTAGCTGCTAATACCTTCAAATATTCTTTGGATCCCCTTGTGTCGAATCTATAAATTTGGGTTACTCTACGCTCAAAAACTATTGTGATCCCCTATACTTGTGGGTTATCAAGACCTTTTTTTGGCGCCGTTGCCGGGGAGCATAGCAATATTTGTTGAGTCACTTGGGATTATTATCATATTATCACTATGAAGAATCTGAAGGATGCTAAGACTAAGATATTTCCCTCAAAGACGAGGGGAGGTATGGAACTGCCATCCAGTTCTGCTTTAGGTTCACCTTCTGTTATAAGTAAATTTGCAACACCACCACATGCTATCAATTCTAATATGTCGCAAGTTATTGATGATGCTACTTCTGCTATGGATAATGCTTATGATGATGCTAGTACCTTGCTTGATAATGACGATGTTCCACCTGGTGAATTTCTTGATGAACAAATTGCTAGAGTAATACAACATGATGTTGTTGAATCTGATGATGATCTTGCAACTGAAACTCCTGAAACACCTGCTAGAACTAGCCTTCCTAGGTCTGAATTGCCTAAGGTACTGGAAGGTTATGTTATGAATGAGGAGACAACTACAGATATTTTTGCTTGTAAGGATAGAGATGATCTAGAGAAATTATTATGCAAGTATAAAGAAAAATCTCTGAATGCTAGAATGAAATGTGATCCTATGTTTGCTACTTCACCTATCTTTATTGATGATAAGGATTATGAATTCTCTGTCGACCCAGAGTTGATTACTCTGGCTAAATCTGATCCTTTTCATGGTTATGAAACTGAAACTGTTGTGGCACATCTTACAAAGTTGAATGATATAGCCACCCTTTTTACTAATGACGAGAAAACTCGCTACTACTTTATTCTCAAATTGTTTCCGTTCTCATTAAAGGGTGATGCTAAAGCTTGGTACAATACTCTTTCTCCTGGTTGTGTGCGTAGTCCCCGGGATATGATTTATTACTTCTCTGAAAAATATTTTCCTGCTCATAAGAAACAAGCTGCCTTACAGGAAATATTTAACTTTGTGCAAACTAAAGAAGAGAGTCACCCACAAGCTTGGGGGAGGCTTTAGTTACTTAATGTTTTGCCTGATCATCCTCTTAAGAAAAATGAAATACTTGATAACTTCTATAATGGACTAACCGATGTTTCTAGGGACTTCCTAGATAGTTCTGCTGGTTGTGTATTCTGGGAACGAACTATTGCTCAAGCTGAAGAATTATTGAATAATATATTGAAAAATTATGATGATTGGACTCTTCCTGAACCACCGGCTAAACCAACTCCGAAGAAGAGGGGTGTATTATATGCAAGAGGCAAAGAAATCTATGAAGGAAAAGGTATTAAAGCTGAGGATGTTTAAAATTTACCTCCTATTGAAGAAATACATGGGCTTAATACACCACCACTGCCTAAGGTAGTAGAGGTAAATTCTCTTATGAAGTTCAATGAAAATGATAATCCTCGCAATATGCATCCTAGCCAATGCATTTATGAGTTTGAAAACTATATTAGAAAACAAGATCACTTCAATGCAAATGTTATGAAACAATTGGAATATAATTCTGATATGATTGCTCGCTTGGGTGACTTGTTATTTAGAATTTCAAATGATGTTAGAGATGTTGGAAAACATGCTTTTATGGTTCGAACTCTATTAGAACAAGTTGCTAAATCACAAAGAGAATTACTTGATGAAATGAATAATAACATACATGACTTTGCTGTTAGAGTTGCAACTAGAGGAGGTAAAATGACTCAGGAACCACTTTATCCCGAGGGACACCCAAAAAGAATTGAACAACCCTCACAAAGAAATAACACTAGTGCACCTAGTCCTTCTAAAAATAAAAGGAAGAAGAAAAATGATAGGACTTTGCATGCTTCTAGTGAACCTAAGATAGAGAAACCTCCTGATAATGAAAATGGAACTTCTATCTCCGATGCTGAAAGTCAATCTGGTAATGAACATCCACCTAATGATAATGAAAAAGATAATGTTGATGTTCATGAAGATGCTCAACCAAATAATGAAAAAGAACCAGATAATGACGTTGAAATAGAACCACCTGTTGATCTTGATAACCCACAACCTAAGAATAAAAGATATGATAAAAGAGACTTTGTTGCTAGAAAACACGGTAAAGAAAGAGAACCGTGGGTTCAAAAACCTATGCCTTTTCCACCCAAGTCAACTAAAAAGAATGATGATGAAGAATTTGAACGCTTTGCTGAAATGCTGAGGCCAGTCTTTTTGCATACTCACTTGACTGATATCCTTAAAATGCCTCCTTATGCAAAGTATACGAAAGACATCATCACAAATAAGAGAAAAATACCGGAAGCTGAAATCTCCACTATGCTTGCTAATTATACATTTAAAGATGGAGTACCTAAAAAACTTGGAGATCCGGGAATACCAACTATACCTTGCTCTATCAAAAAAATTATGTGAAAACTGCTTTGTGTGATTTAGGATCTGGTGTTAGTGTTATGCCTTTCTCTTTATATAAAAGACTTGATTTGAATAAACTCACACCTACTGAAATATCTTTGCAAATGGCTGACAAATCAACTGCCATACCTATCGGTATCTGTGAGGATGTGCCCGTTGTTGTTGCTAATGTTACTATTTTGACTGACTTTGTTATACTTGAGATACCCGAGGACGAGAACATGTCGATTATCCTTGGTAGACCATTCTTGAATACTGCAGGGGCTGTTATTGATTGCATTAAAAGCAAGCTCACTTTTCATATCAATGGTAATGAGCATACGGTGCACTTTCTGAAGAAACAATCCCAAGTGAATGGTATTAATGTTATTGAAAAATCTCCGACTATCACTATTGGAAGTTTTCAAATACCTCTACCCACTGTCAAAAAGAAATATGAAATGCCTATTGTTGGGGACATCCATATCCCCATTGAGGTAACTTAGTGATCTACGAAATTTCTTTGGTTTCATGCTAATCGAAAGTGGTTATTAATAAGACCTGATCAACCTTATTAACGAATCATTTTTGAGCGGTATGAATTTGATGAATTTAGTAAGCATTACCTTCTGTCCTTACTTTTTGTTTTGTGTTTTTATTAGTTAAATAAAATAAAATGTCATGTTTAGTCTGTTTTCTGAATTTCCCATGCAATAAAAAAAATGACCCAAAAATAAAAGTTCTCAGGATGCCCTGAAAATTTTATACGAATTTTTTCTGAATATTTCCGAATTTTTGGTGCAAATAATACCAGACGGAGGTGCACCAGGTGGGCACAACCCACCTAGGCGCCCAGGACCCCTAGGCGTGCCCTGGTGGGTTGTGGTCCCCATGTGGGCCCCCTCACTTATCTCTTTAGCCCACATCATCACTTACCTCCAAAAAAATCTCCATTGCTTTCTCTCCCGTGTTCTTGCCCTCAAACTCGCGGATTTCGATCTCTTTGCTCCAAGTTCCGTTTCCGAAACTGTTTCGGGGGACTGTTGCTTGGTATGTGACTCCACCGTTTGTCCAATTAGTTTTTGTTTTAGTGGTTTATATTTTGAATAATTAGCTACTCTTGGTGCTGCTGTAGATGAGCTTGCATGTTGAATTCTTAGTGTTCTAAGTAGTTTGAATGCGTGCTATAGCCTCTATGTATCCCTATGAGTAGTTGCTATCAATTTTGTGAATTTTTGTTGAGAAAATTTTGTGGACTAAAAATTCAGATTTTTTTGTTCATAGGAAAATTGTACGCGGACATGATGAACCTATTTGGAAGGAGTTCCTCGAGGAGAAGATCCTCGGGGGCATCTTCTAGTGACAGTTCCGCCCGCCAATCTTATGTTGAACCGAGTGAAAGTTCCACACGAGGTGCCGCTACCAAAACATGCTTATGGCCTTGCGATGAGTATACGATGCGAGTGGGCATTAAGGAGGAATTTGAGCAATATGTTCACAATGCAGTCTCGGTCCCTACATTTCAGATAAGTGTGAACAACGCCACATTCTCAGTCAGACATTTGTTAAAGGATTTAAAATTTTCCCTCGTGAGTCTAGGGTGTCTTTTAAGTTTTATGATAATCCATTTACTATCTCACTGGAAAATTTTGCTCACCATTGCGAACTTCCATTTTGGGGTTCGCTTGATGAACCACCAAGGGCTGAGTTTGAAGCTTTCTTAACTAGTCTTTGCAACGGCGAGAGGAAGGGAGTGACACAAGGTAGAATAAAGAGTATACATTTTCCCGCAATTCAGTACTTTGCATTATTTAACGGGAAATGTATAGTAGGCAGCAAGACTGTAGTACACTTTGTGCTCTAGACTTGAGCCTCATACGCACCACTCTCACCGGTGAAAGGAATTATAACCTTGGGACAATTGTTGCACGCAGACTTCAACACAATGCTAACAGTGTCTGGTTCTATGGTGGAATTTATGCCCCTTTGATCCTATCCTGCCCACACAGTATTTAGATTTTGGCACGTTGAAAGATCATAAAATTCTTAAGGGAAATATTCATGATTTCACTTGTAATCTATTGTTTAACCAAACATCTGTTGTGGACACATATTTGCCTGCGCCTGCTCTTTTTGACTATCACAGTAGAGGAAGATATTTTTTCTTGAGAGCGAGGCTCGAGCTCACAACGCAGCAGTGAAGGCAGCATAGCAGGCTGAGGCCTCCGCACCGAGAGCCTCCATGAGCTACCACGCCAACTACTATCCAGACTAATAATCGATTGCCAAGCTAGGCCAAAAGCCTAAGCTTGGGGGAGTACGTGTTCTCACCAACATTATATTCATGTTCACTTATATCATTCTATTTGTCGGTGTTCACACTTTTTCATTGTATCCATGCTTAGATTTATTTTCTTGCTTTCTTCTTGTGTGTTTGAAAAACTTTAGAAAAATCAAAAAAAATTAGTTATAGTAATTTACTTTCCATGCATGCTTAGTAGTTGCACTAGAAAGAAAACCCAAAAAGATTTCCTTGTTCTTCTTTTGCTTGTTGGGAGATTTCCCGTGTAAATTGTTTTTCTCGTTTGCTTTTCCCTTTTATTTGCTTGTTCAAGAAATCCAAAAAATACCAAAAATATTTCACTGTGTTTCTCTGAATTTCTTTTTTTATTCGAGTCTTACCGAGGAGAAGATAACGATGAAAATGTTGAGTGGCTCTCATGTGAATAACTGTTGAACTAATAAGAGCACATTTTACCTTGTCTTCTACTGTTGAATAAAATGCTTTGCAGATTCCAGCTTAGTCCACGGCATTCTTGCACTATTATTATTTTCATCTTGTTAAGTTGAACCATTTCTGTTGTGTTCCCTAATCGAAAACAGTTCATCCGAGTGAATCGTATGCCGTATATCACATTGATCTGGATAACCGTTTCTGTTGCACTCCCTAATAGCAAACAATTCATCGGAGCGAACTGTATGCCGTATATCGCACACACATTGATATGGCTGCCCGTTTCTGTTGTTTTGCCTCATCGCAAACAGTTGGAATGGATTAACCGTGTGCCCTGCATCATACACGCAACTAAAATCTGAACTGTGTTTGATGACTCCGCCATCGCAAACGGTTTGCACCTTTTTGACCGGTTTTTTACATCCCCGTTTGCGATTAATGCATCGCACACAGTTTCATCAAAGGGTCTCTGATCGTAGTGTCACGTTAGCAGCATCCTGCAGTAGTGGATAACATCCTTTGCACATATAAGCAACAGTGTTGTTGATTCATCCCATTTCTTAGTGGCAAATAAAGAGACCTGGATTACAATAGAATAAATTGTTCACACTTATGACATGGCAGGTGATACGTCTCCAACGTATCTACTTTTCCTCACGCTTTTTCTCTTGTTTTGGACTCTAATTTGCATGATTTGAATGAAACTACCCCCAGACTAACGCTGTTTTCAGCAGAACTACCATGGTGTTGTTTTTGTGCAGAAATAAAAGTTCTCGGAATGAAACGAAACTTTACGAGGAATTTTTATGGAATAAAAGAGAATTTTTGGATCCAAGACCCACCAGAGAGGGGCCCCTGGGTGGGCACAACCCACCAGGGCGCGCCCCCCTCTCCTGGCGCGCCCAGGTGGGTTGTACCCACCTGGTGGCCCCGCAGACGATCCCCCTAATACTATAAAATCACATATTTTCAGGAAAAAATGAGAGAGAAAAAATTACCGCGTTCCACGAGACGGAGCCGCCGGCAAGCCCTGTTCTTCCTCGAGAGGGCAGATCTAGAGTCCGTTTGGGGCTCCGGAGAGGGGGATCTTCGTTCTTCGTCATCACCAACCCACCTCCATCACCAATTCCATGATGCTCCCCACCGGGAGTGAGTAATTCCTTCGTAGGCTCGCTGGTCGGTGAGGAGTTGGATGAGATTCATCATATAATCGAGTTAGTTTTGTTAGGGCTTGATCCCTAGAATCCACTATGTTCTTAGATTGATGTTGCTATGACTTTGCTATGCTTAATGCTTGTCTTTGGGCCCAGGTGCCATGAACTCAGATCTGAACCGTTTATGAATTCATCATTATATCCATGTTTTAGATCCGATCTTGCAAGTTATAGTCACCTACTACGTGTTATGATCCGGCAACCCCGGAGTGACAACAACCGGGCCCACTCCCGGTGATGACCGTAGTTTGAGGAGTTCATGTATTCAATATGTGTTAATGCTTTTTTCCGGTTCTCTATTAAAAGGAGGCCTTAATATCCCTTACTTTCCAATATGGACCCCGCTGCCATGGGAGGGTAGGACAAAAGATGTCATGCAAGTTCTTTTAATAAAGCACGTATGACTATTTATGGAATACATGCCTACATTATATCGATGAACTGGAGCTAGTGCCGTATCGCCCTAGGTTATAATTGTCTCATGATGAATATCATCCAACAAGTCACCGATCCAATGCCTACGAATTTATCTTATATTGTTTCTGCTAAGTTACTACTACTATCATCACTGTTACACTTGCTACAAAAATAATGCTATCACTGTTACTGTTACTGTTACCGTTGCCACTGTCACTACTATCAAAACTATCATACTACTTTGCTACTGATCACTTTGCTAAAGATAATTAATCTCCAAGTGTGGTTGAATTGACAACTCAGCTGCTAATACCTTCAAATATTCTTTGGCCCCCCTTGTGTTGAATCTATAAATTTGGGTTGAATACTCTACCCTCGAAAACTGTTGCGATCCCCTATACTTGTGGGTTATCAGCAGGAAATGGCATTGTGTAGGAGTGGCCAGCTTCACCGCACCACTTGATTACTCAAGAACACAAGCATACATGCAGTGCTAAAGAATGTATAAGCATCGATGGTGAGTGTACTGTCAATTTATCCCATTTCAGATTGGTAAATAAAGAGACACGATTCCTTGAGTTGGTACTTTGACCACACCACTGGATTATAGATCAACAAGCATACATGCAGTGCTAAGGAAGATCACTTGCTATGTTTAGTTTAATTTACATGGTATGAATAAGGAACTAGGTTGTACAACTAAAAAATGAAATTCAACTTTCCTGTTTTAGCTAGGAATGAAGTTGGTTCAGAGGTGTCAAGTAGAGAGGTTAGATCTTCTCTTCCTTCTCATACTGCGAGCAATATCTCTACTATATTTAGTTTAATTTACATGGTATGAATAAGGAACTAGGTTGTACAACTAAAAAATGAAATTGAGGAGAAACTTATGTTTATGAACTTCTTCATAATAAAATTTAAACATGCATTTGATGCAAATGACAAAAATAAACAACAGTTGCAATCATTGCTATCTAAATATACACAACAAAGTTTGAAGGCTCGAGAAGGACAAACATACGTTAGAAATGAAGACCGGCTCTATAAAGCCCTTTTCCATGTTGATGGGCGGGAAATTCAAGAAGTTTACCAGAGAGTCTTCTTCATAAGCATTGCCTTTATTCTACATTTTGTTAATAGTAAATATAGAAGTGATAATATAGGAACAAATGGAAGTTATTTAAGCTAAGATGAGAGTGATGCTACATAATCAACTAGCTTTAAATGTAGGTACATCATACAGCCAAAAGGTACTGACAAGAGTAATGCAGAGCTAAACATCTTCGGTAGCATTGGGTTTATTCAACATTTCAGTAAGAGTAAACATAGATCAGATGTGTACAAAATGGATGCCAAGGGAAAATAAGCTGCAGTGTAATGGTACATGAACAACTAGATGATAGTATAAGTATAGTGATAAAGGAAACACATACTTACAAGAACAATGTAGAGCTAAACTTCTTCATAAGCATTGGGTTTATTCTACATTAATGTAAGCATTAATATAGATCTGATAATTAGGAGAGAACAATGGATATGCAGGTTAGCATGCACACTGATGTCACATAATCAACCAGGTATGAATGTAAGTATAGCGATACAAGACAACAGGTACTAACAAGAGCAAAGCAGCAAGCAACATAGTTGCGATATCCTAGGTTTTGTGGCGCTGGTTCTATCGCCAATATAAGTGGGGCGCTGTCTGATTTCTATGGTACCACCACCTTTTTCAAGGACTTTGCTACTACTCCTTCAAGTTCTACAATCACTCTCTTCCTTTTGGATGTCTGATACACAAGAGCAACATTTGAATGAAAAAACATGGTATGATGACAAATGAAATGTGTATTGATAATGGGTGCGCATGGCGACTTCACATATATGATGAGTAAACTAAGTACATGGCGGTGCAAAGAAGCAAAAGAAACGCAAGATAGCTTATGCAAGTTACGTGCAACCAATAAAACCTTGACAAATTAGAACATGCACCTTGTAGGGTGAACAGGATAGGCCATCTGCCTTTGACTCCTTGAGTTCAGAATAGTCATTAGGATCATATTCTGAACACGAATCTGTAGGTGCGGAGCATGTGGGCTTCATTCCATCCAGAATGGAACTCAATGCCTCGATGCCATGTTTCTTAGTCATTGCACTGTTCCGGGATACTCTTCTGATGTGCGCATTCTCATACTGATTGTGATTTTGTTCAATATCTGAGAAGTATGACAACATAAATAGTAGTGATATTATCTTTGTAATGCAGAGGATATTCTAATATAATAGGGGGTCCTTGTAAACCCTTGTGTGCTATTACTGGATTTTGATGAGAGAGCCCTTGTGTGCTGTAATTTGGTGCGTACAATAATATAATCTGGCACAACTACACACAAAAATAGGCTCCCTGTTGGGAGCTCCAGAAGTGAGGATAGTTGGCAGATGATAGGTTCATAATATGTTGTATTGAAAGTTTATTGCGAAACCATGACAACAAGAGTGCACAGAGAAATAGTATTCCAACATGTCTCTATATGTGGTGCACATGCATTTCAAAACTCACGTAGTAACATTAGCTGACCAATTAAATGTAAGCTTTGGAAATATGAGTGGCATGTAGTTTTGCTTGAAGGATGGAGTGCTGCTAATACGACACAAAGCCACTATGTAGATTATAATGTTGTTAAAAGGGGGACACCATAAGCATCATAAATAAATCGGGGAAGTGGAACTGACTGGAAAATATAGGGTTGTATTGCCGCTACTAATCGAAATCCTATCGATCACCTACAGGCCAGCTCTATTCACCTGAAGGTGCGCTACTGTTACTACCAATCTAGTCTCTCAGAGGCCGCATAGCTCCCAGCATTTCCTGGATACTATGGCAGACGAACTCGAATTGTTGAAAGCAACTTGCAGAAGCGGCCAAATAGAGCTATCAACTGCAGATGTCCCTTCTTGCCTTCTTGACGAGGAACATACTTTACTTATTAAAGAAGAACAGTAGAGGGACATCTTAAAGAATAGAAGAGGAAGCATATTAGGGAGATTCCGTTTCTTTCTATACAATGTTGGTTTCGCACCCATGATGAATCAGAGCATTCAAAGAAATGTAGTTCCATGATGTCTCTCTCTCTCTCTATGTGGCCACAGGAATTTGGAAACTCAAGTGGGAGCATGATACGTCTCCAACATATCTATAATTTTTTATTGTTCCATGCTATTATATTATCTGTTTTGGATGTTTTATATGCATTTATATGCTATTTTATATTTTTCGGGACTAACCTATTAACGTAGAGTCCAGTGCCAGTTTATGTGTTTCCTTCTTTTTGAGTTTACAGAAAAGGAATACCAAACGGAGTCCAAATGAGCTGAAACTTTACGGGTTGATGCACGTTTTTGTCCTTGTTTCTCCGATAGGAATCTTGGGGCACTCTTTGAGGTTCTTTATGTTGGATTGAAATATTATGAATCTGAAGTTGTTTGATGCATATCGTATAATTGATCCACGGATACTTGTGGTGACATTGGAGTATCTAAGGGTTGATTGATGTGTATCATATGGTCTTATTTTACTACGAACTCTAGGGTTGTTTGTGACACTTATAGGAATAGCTCAATGGATTGATCGGAAAGAATAACTTTGAGGTGGTTTCGTACCCTACAAGCAATTTCATCTTATGTTCTCCGCGATAGGAACTTTGGAGCGACTTTTGTCGCACGTTGAGGGATTGCCATATGATTTAATTATGTTATCATTGTTGAGAGAACTTGCAGTAGTGAAAGTATGAACCATAGGCCTTGTTTCCAAGCATTGCAATACCGTATTCGCTCACTTTTATCACTAGTTACCTTGTTGTTTTTATATTTTCAAATTACAAAAATCTATATCTACTATCCATATTACACTTGTATCACCATCTCTTCGCCGAATTAGTGCACCTATACAATTTACCATTGTATTGGGTGTGTTGGGGACACAAGAGACTCTTTGTTATTTGGTTGCAGGGTTGTTTGAGAGAGACCATCTTCATCCTACGCCTCCCACGTATTGATAAACCTTAGGTCATCCACTTGAGGGAAATTTGCTACTGTCCTACAAAACTCTGCACTTGGAGGCCCAACAACGTCTACAAGGATGGAGTTGCGTAGTAGACATCAAGCTATTTTCTGGCGTCGTTGCCGGGGAGGTGAGTGCTTGAAGGTATATCTTTAGATCTTGCAATTGAATCTTTTAGTTTCTTGTTTTATCACTAGTTTAGTCTATAAAAGAAAACTAAAAACATGGAATTGAGGTTGCCTCATATGCTTCATCTTTTTAATGTCTTTCGTGAAAATGATGGAAAGGAAAATTGTGCTCAAGTGTTAGAAGAAGAAGTTAATAAAATGTTTGGCATACAATCTTTGAATGATGAGCATGATTGCAATGCTGTTAGTATGAATTCTTTGGATATCCATGATGCTAATGGTATGCAAAGCCATAAGCTTGAGGATGCTATGTTTGATGAAGATGATATTTTTTGTCCCCAAGTTTTGATGAGAAAATTTATTATGACGATAGCATGCCTCCTATTTATGATGATTATGTTGATGAAAGTGGGTTTGGAAGAGTGTCAACTCTAGGTAATGATCCCACTATTGTGGAGGGTGTTGAATCTTTTCACAATATTGATAAAAGTGGATTTGGAGAGGTCATGACTTTATTTAGTGATGAATCCACTATTTTGGAAGAGGTTCCAATTGATTATGAGAACAAAGTTGCTATTTATGATGATTATTGTGATGACATGTATGCCATAAAGAATAATGATAATCATGAAACTTGTCATCATGATTTTAATTTTCAATTGGATTATGTATCTCATGATGGTTATATTTTTGAATTCATTCATGATGCTACTGAAAATCATTATGAGGGAGGAACATGTGCTCTTACATATTGCAATAATATCAAGTTTTCTCTCTAAGTGTTGAAAATCTTGAAGTTTTACTTGCTTTACCGTCCTATGCTAGTTGATTCTTGCTCCCATAAGTTGTTTGCTCACAAAATCCCTATGCATAGGAAGTGGGATAGACTTAAATGTGCTTTTCATATGCTTCTTGATGCTCCCATTATGTTTCAATTCTTATCTTTTATGTGAGCATCATTGAAATCATCATGCCTAGCTAGAAAGGCATTAAACAAAAGCGCTTGTTGGGAGACAACCCAACATTTACCCCTAATGTTTTTGTGTGCCCACATGATTAAGCTACTGTAGTAATCATGTTTTATAGGTTTTGTTTCAATAAAGTGCCAAGTAGGACCTTTGGGATGGTCTATGGTGATAGTTGATTTGATCTTGCTGAAAAACAGAAACTTTTGCGCCCAGTAAAATATTTTTAATTTTTTACAGGAGCGTGATAAAATACTGATTCTTTTTGCAAAATATTGATATAAAAATTTCCTATGCTGTCCTAATTTTTCAGAATTTTTGGAGTTACAGAAGTATGGAAAGTTTCCAGATTACACAGACTGTTCTGTTTTTGACACATTCTGTTTTCATTGTGTTGTTTGCGTATTTTGATGAATCTATGAGTAGTATCGGAGGGTATGAACCATGGACAAGTTGTAATACAGTAGATATAACACCAATATAAATTTAGAATGAGTTCACAACAGTACCTAAGTGGTGATTTGCTTTATTATACTAACGGAGCTTACGAGTTTTCTGTTAAGTTTTGTGTTGTGAAGTTTTCAAGTTTTGGGTAAAGATTTGATGGACTACGGAATAAGGAGTGGCAAGAGCCTAAGCTTGGGGATGCCCAAGGAACCCCAAGGAAATATTCAAGGACAACCAAGAGCCTAAGCTTGGGGATGCCCCGGATGGCATCCACTCTTTTGTCTTCGTTCATCAGTAAATTTACTTGAGGCTATATTTTTATTCACCACATGATATGAGTTTTTCTTGGAGCGTCATTTTATTTTACTAGGATTTGCTTGCTGTTATTTAGAGTAATGTTTTGCATCTTTTATTTCAATAAAAAGGTCAAGTATAGCTTTACCATGCTTATTTTGCAAGTCTATATGTTGTTGTTTGAAAACAGAAAGTTTGATGTTATGTTTTGAATATTGGTGAATAGTCAGAACATGATAAAATCTTAAAAAATTTACACAATGAGTAACAACAATTATCTACAGTGTGGTAATTTTTCAGAATTTTTGGAGTTAAAGAAGTATGATTCCTCTTGCATTCTTTACAGACTATCCAGTTTAGACAGATTGCTGTTATGATTGCATTGTTTGCATATGTTTGCTTGTTTAATGATTCTATATGAGGATAGGAGTATTAAATATGCAGAGGCATTTAGTATGCAATGTTAAATAATAATTTTAGTGATTTGCTACAGTAGAGAATGATAAGGTTTATGCATTGATTTATACTAACTTATCTCATGAGTTCTTGTTGAGTTTTGTGTGGATGAAGTCTTAAGATTTAGGGAAACCGCGATATGAAAGGAATTAAGGAGACACAAAAGCTCAAGCTTGGGGATTCCCAAGGCATCCCAAGTTAATATTTCAAGAAGTCTCAAGCATCTAAGCTTGGGGATGCCCCGGTTGGCATCCCACCTGTCTTCTTCAACAACTATCGGTCAGTTTTAGTTGAGCCTAAGTTTTTGCTTCCTCACATGATATGTGCTATCCTTGCAATGTCATTTTAGTTAGTTTTGCTTGATGTTTGAGTAATAACCCAAGATCTGAAATTCTTAAATGTTAGAGAGTCTTCACATAGTTACATACTTATTCGACCACTCATTGATCTTCACTTATATCTTTTGGAGTAGTTTGTCATTTGCTCTAGTGCTTCACTTATATCTTTTTAGAGCATGGCGGTGGTTTTATTTTGAAGAAATTGATGAACTCTCATGATTCACTTATATTATTTTGAGAGTCTTTCTAAACAGCATGGTAATTTGCTTTGGTTATGAATTTAGTCCTAATATGATGGGCATCCAAGAGGGATATAATAAAAACCTTCATATAAAGAGCATTGAATATATGAGAAGTTTGATTCCTTGCATTTGTTTTGAGATATAGAGATGGTGATATTAGAGCCATGCTAGTGAGTAATTGTGGATTGGTAGAAATACTTGTGTTAAAGTTTGTGATTCCCGTAGCATGCACGTATGGTGAACCGTTATGTGATGAAGTCAGAGGATGATTTGTTTATTGATTATCTTCCTTATGAGTGGCGGTCGGGGACGAGCGATGGTCTTTTCCTACCAATCTATCCCCCTAGGAGCATGCGTGTAGTATTTTTTTTAATGACTAATAGGCTTTTGCAATAAGTATGTGAGTTCTTTATGACTAATGTTGAGTCCATGGATTATACGCACTCTCATCCTTCCACCGTTGCTAGCCTCTCTAGTACCGCACAACTTTCACCGGTGCATTAAACCCACCATTACCCTTCCTCAAAACAGCCGCCATACCTACCTATTATGGCATTTCCATAGCCATTCCGAGATATATTGCCATGCAACTTCCACTGTTCCGTTTATTATGACACGCTTCATCATTGTCATATTGCTTTGCATGATCATGTAGTTGACATAGTATTTGTGGCAAAGCCACCATTCATAATTTTTATACATGTCACTCTTGAGTCATTGCACATCCCGGTACACCGCCGGAGGCATTCATATAGAGTCATATTTTGTTTTAAGTATCGAGTTGTAACTCTTGAGTTGTATGTAAATAAAAGTGTGATGATCTTCATTATTAGAGCATTGCCCCATGTGAGGAAAAATAAAAGAGGCCAAAGAAGCCAACAAAAAAGAGAGGCCAAAGAAGCCAAACAAAAAAAGAGAGAAAAGAGAGAAGGGGCAATGTTACTATCCTTCTTCCACACTTGTGCTTCAAAGTAGCACCTTGATCTTCATGATAGAGAGTCTCTTCTTTGGCTTGGGTGAAGAGAGCATCTGATTGCTCTTTTCACTTCTTCAGGAACTCAGCTACATTCTCAAGGGCTGCTGCGCGCTTTCTTTCAGCCTTTACTAGAGCAACGAGGACACGAACACTTGATGACTCCACCTAGCTTGTGAGCAATCCAGCATCATCTGGGAATTTGCACATTGTGTCTAATCCGGCATCATTAGGGAAATGGCACCTTGTGTGTAATCCAGCCTCATTTTCGAAACATGATCTCGAGGTTGACCATACTTCCCTCCTCGCAGGAACTGCTTCCTGACATGAAGAAGTTACTTCTTTTTTAGATCAATAGTCAGAGCTCCCTAGATCCATTAGGTAGAAGCCCGATAAACAGGACTAGGAGAAGCGAATTCAAAAGGAGAAATATAAAAACAGACTGCAAGGTGAGAACACCCACTTCCTAAATCAAGTTAAAAAGGAAAGCATTAGGATGATTAAGAATGTGCTTATTACATATCAAACAGAGCCAGCTCATAGAAACTACGACATATACATCGAAGAACACAAGGCAAAGAGAAATAGAAAAATCATCAAACAGGTGCACTAAGCCAAGAGTTGCTGCACCAAAACAACCGGCAACCAGATGATCTCCAGGCCGTCTGTAGGCGCGTTTGACTGACTAGCTTCAACACCAAATTAGAAAAGATTCATCCTATGGCATGGCGGGTCCACTAAGTAAATTGAGATCCTACAAATGATTGAGAGCCTAATCAAGTGTACAGGAAATTGTTTGTCTTGCCTATTATTGTTTAATAATCTGCCACACTGCTGGATTGCATGGCAAGAACCCTAGCCAAGCAGACAACATGGCTGACGTTGTTTTCAGCTCGGGGCTTGCCCAGGGCCTGGTCTGGTCCTGTGTTCACTACTGCTGCCAGACACATACCATGGCAAAGTAAAAAATGGTCAAAAGAGGGGGCTCCCTCCAATTTCATTAACGAAACAATCAAGGACACACAAAACATCCAGTACTACTAGTCGGGTTCTCAATGTCAAAGTAATTGAAAGGTTGTTACTTACCAAAGCTTGTTTTACAGGTTCGGTGCAGCTCCTATTTAATTTGCGACTGAAGGAAATATGCCCTAGAGGCAATAATATAGTATTATATATTTCCTTATATCATGATAAATGTTTATTAGTCATGCTAGAATTGTATTAACCGGAAACATAACACATGTGTGAATATATAGACAAACAGAGTGTCACTAGTATGCCTCTACTTGACTAGCTCGTTAATCAAAGATGGTTATGTTTCCTAGCCATAGACATAAGTTATCATTTGATTAACGAGATCACCTCATTAGGAGAATGACGTGATTGACTTGACCCATTCCGTTAGCTTAGCACTCGATCGTTTAGTATGTTGCTATTGCTTTCATCATGACTTATACATGTTCCTATGACTATGAGATTATGCAACTCCCGTTTACCGGAGGAACACTTTGTGTGCTACCAAACGTCACAACGTAAATGGGTGATTATAAAGGTGCTCTACAGGTGTCTCCAAAGGTACTTGTTGGGTTGGCGTATTTCGAGATTAGGATTTGTCACTCCGATTGTCGGAGAGGTATCTCTGGGCCCACTCGGTAATGCACATCACTATAAGCCTTGCAAGCATTGTGACTAATGAGTTAGTTGCGGGATGATGTGTTACGGAACGAGTAAAGAGACTTGCCGGTAACGAGATTGAACTAGGTATCGAGATACCGACGATCAAATCTCGGGCAAGTAACATACTGGTGACAAAGGGAACAACGTATGTTGTTATGCGGTCTGACCGATAAAGATCTTCGTAGAATATGTGGGAGCCAATATGGGCATCCAGGTCCCGCTATTGGTTATTGACCGGAGACGTGTCTCAGGCATGTCTACATAGTTCTCGAACCCGTAGGGTCCGCACGCTTAACGTTACGATGACAGTTTTATTGAGTTTTGATGTACCAAAGGAGTTCGGAGTCCCGGATGAGATCGGGGATATGACGAGGAGTCTCGAAATGGTCGAGACGTAAAAATCGATATATTGGACAACTATATTCGGACTTCGGAAAGGTTCCGAGTGATTCGGGTATTTTCGGAGTATCGGAGAGTTACGGGAATTCGTATTGGGCCTTAATGGGCCATACGGGAAAGGAGAAAAAGGCCTCAAAAGGTGGCCGCACCCCTCCCCATGGTATGGTCCGAATTGGACTAGGGAAGGGGGGCGCACCCTTCCTTCTTTCTCCTTCCCCCTTCCCTTCTCCTACTCCCACAAGGAAAGGAGGAGTCCTACTCCCGATGGGAGTAGGACTCCCCCCTATGGCGCGCCTCTCCCCTTGGCCAGCTGCCTCCCCCTTGCTCCTTTATATACGGGGGCAGGGGGGCACCCCAGAGACACAACAATTGATCCTTGAGATCTCTTAGCCGTGTGCGGTGCCCCCCTCCACCATATTACACCTCGATAATACCGTTGCGGAGCTTAGGCGAAGCCCTGCGTCGGTGGAACATCATCATCATCACCACGCCGTCGTGCTGACGAAACTCTCCCTCAACACTCGGCTGGATCGGAGTTCGAGGGACGTCATCGAGCTGAACGTGTGCAGAACTCGGAGGTGCCGTGCGTTCGGTACTTGATCGGTCGGATCGTGAAGACATATGACTACATCAACCGCGTTGTGATAACGCTTCCGCTGTCGGTCTACGAGGGTACGTGGACAACACTCTCCCCTCTCGTTGCTATGCATCACCATGATCTTGCGTGTGCGTAGGAATTTTTTTGAAATTACTGCGTTCCCCAACAGTGGCATCCGAGCCTGGTTTTATGCGTTGATGCTATGCACGAGTAGAACACAAGTGAGTTGTGGGCGATATAAGTCATACTGCTTACCAGCATGTCATACTTTGGTTCGGTGGTATTGTGAGATGAAGCGGCCCGGACCGACATTACGCGTACGCTTCGCGAGACTGGTTTCACCGTTGCGAGCAATCGTTGCTTAAAGGTGACCGGCGGGTGTCTGTCTCTCTCACTTTAGTTGAACCGAGTGTGGCTACGCCCGGTCCTTGCGAAGGTTAAAACAACACCAACTTGACAAACTATCGTTGTGGTTTTGATGCGTAGGTAAGAACGGTTCTTGCTAAGCCCGTAGCAGCCACGTAAAACTTGCAACAACAAAGTAGAGGACGTCTAACTTGTTTTTGCAGGGCATGTTGTGATGTGATATGGTCAAGACATGATGTGATATAATTTGTTGTATGAGATGATCATGTTTTGTAACCGAGTTATCGGCAACTGGCAGGAGCCATATAGTTGTCGTTTTATTGTATGCAATGCAATCGCCATGTAATGCTTTACTTTATCACTAAGCGGTAGCGATAGTCGTAGATGCATAAGATTGACGAGACGACAACGATGCTACGATGGAGATCAAGGTGTCGCGCCGGTGACGATGGTGATCATGACGGTGCTTCGGAGATGGAGATCACAAGCACAAGATGATGATGGCCATATCATATCACTTATATTGATTGCATGTGATGTTAATCCTTTATGCATCTTATCTTGCTTGTTTGACGGTAGCATTATGAGATGATCCTTCACTAAATTATCAAAGTATAAGTGTTCTCCCTGAGTATGCACCGTTGCGAAAGCTCTTCGTGCTGAGACACCACGTGCTGATCGGGTTTGATAGGATCTATGTTCAAATACAACGGGTGCAAAACAGTTGCACACGCGGAATACTCAGGTTAAACTTGACGAGCCTAGCATATAACAGATATGGCCTCGGAACACGGAGACCGAAAGGTCGAGCGTGAATCATATAGTAGATATGATCAACATAGTGATATTCACCGTTGAAACTACTCCATCTCACGTGATGATCGAACATGGTTTAGTTGATATGGATCACGTGATCACTTAGAGGATTAGAGGGAGGTCTATGTAAGTGGGAGTTCTGAAGTAATATGATTAATTGAACTTAAATTTATCATGAACTTAGTCCTGATAGTATTTTGCAAATTATGTTGTAGATCAATAGCTCGCGTTGTTGCTTCCCTGTTTTATTTTTGATATGTTCCTAGAGAAAATTATGTTGAAAGATGTTAGTAGCAAAGATGCGGATTGGATCCGTGATCTGAGGATTATCCTCATTGCTGCACAGAAAAATTATGTCCTTGATGCACCGCTAGGTGACAGACCTATTGCAGGAGCAGATGCAGACGTTATGAACATTTGGCTAGCTCAATATGATGACTACTTGATAGTTTAGTGCACCATGCTTAACGGCTTAGAATCGGGACTTCAAAGACGTTTTGAACGTCATGGACCATATGAGATGTTCCAGGAGTTGAAGTTAATATTTCAAGCAAATAACCGAGTTGAGAGATATGAAGTCTCCAACAAGTTCTATAGCTAAAAGATGGAGGAGAATCGCTCAACTAGTGAGCATGTGCTCAGATTGTCTGGGTACTACAATCGCTTGAATCAAGTGGGAGTTAATCTTCCAGATAAAATAGTGATTGACAGAATTCTCTAGTCACCATCACCAAGTTAGTAGAACTTCGTGATGAACTATAGTATGCAAGGGATGACGAAAGTAGTTCCCGAGCTCTTCGCGATGCTGAAATCGACGAATGTAGAAATCAAGAAAAACATCAAGTGTTGATGGTTGACGAGACCGCTAGTTTCAAGAAAAGGGCAAAGGGAAGAAGGGGAACTTCAAGAAGAACGGCAAGCAAGTTGCTGCTCAAGTGAAGAAGCCTAAGTCTGGTCCTAAGCCTGAGACTAAGTGCTTCTACTGCAAAGGGACTGGTCACTGGAAGCGGAACTACCCCAACTATTTGGTGGATAAGAAGGATGGCAAAGTGAACAAAGGTATATTTGATATACAGATTATTGATGTGTACTTTACTAGTGTTTATAGCAACCCCTCGGTAATTGATACTGGTTCAGTTGCTAAGAGTAGTAACTCGAAACGGGAGTTGCAGAATAAACAGAGACTAGTAAAAGTGAACAAAGGTATATTTGATATACATATTATTGATGTGTACTTTACTAGTGTTTATAGAAACCCCTCGGTAATTGATACTGGTTCAGTTGCTAAAGAGTAGTAACTCGAAAACGGGAGTTGCAGAATAAACAGAGACTAGTAAAAGACGAGGTGACGATGTGTGTTGGAAGTAGTTCCAAGATTGATATGATCATCATCGCACACTCCCTGTACTTTCGGGATTAGTGGTGAAACTAAATAAGTGTTATTTGGTGTTTGCGTTGAGCATGAATATGATTTGATCATGTTTATTGCAATACGGTTATTCATTTAAATTAGAGAACAATTGTTGTTCTGTTTACATGAATAAAACCTTCTATGGTCATACACACCAACGAAAATGGTTTGTTGGATCTCGATCGTAGTGATACACATATTCATAATATTGAAGCCAAAAGATGCAAAGTTAATAATGATAGTGCAACTTATTTGTGGCACTGCCGTTTAGGTCATATTGGTGTAAAGCGCATGAAGAAACTCCATACTGATGGGATTTTGGAATCACTTGATTATGAATCACTTGATGCTTGCGAACCGTGCCTCATGGGCAAGATGACTAAAACGCCGTTCTCCGGAACTATGGAGAGAGCAAC
Organism: Aegilops tauschii subsp. strangulata; assembly: GCF_002575655.3. NCBI lineage: Eukaryota > Viridiplantae > Streptophyta > Magnoliopsida > Poales > Poaceae > Aegilops > Aegilops tauschii. The sequence continues at coordinate 123,138,893 of NC_053039.3, forward strand.
AGATTTGTTGGAAATCATACATACAGATGTATGTGGTCCGATGAATATTGAGGCTCGTAGCAGGCATCATTATTTTCTGACCTTCACAGATGATTTGAGCAGATATGGGTATATCTACTTAATGAAACAAGAGTCTGAAACATTTGAAAAGTTCATATAATTTCAGAGTGAAGCAGAAAATCATCGTAACAAGAAAATAAAGTTTCTACGATCTGATCGTGGAGAAGAGTATTTAAGTTACGAGTTTGGCCTTCAGTTAAAACAATTTGGAATAGTTTCACAAATTCATGCCACCTGGAACACCACAGCATAATGGTGTGTCCGAACGTCATAACCGTACTTTATTGGATATAGTGCAATCTATGATGTCTCTTACCAATTTACCACTAATCGTTTTGGGGGTTATGCATTAGAGACAGCTGCATTCACGTTAAATAGGGCACCATCAAAATCCGTTGAGACGACGCCTTATGAACTGTGGTTTGGCAAGAAACCAAAGTTGTCGTTTCTTAAAATTTTGGGGTTGCGATGCTTATGTGAAAAAGTTTCATCCTGATAAGCTCAAACCCAAATCCGAGAAATGTGTCTTCATAGGATACCCAAAGGAGACAGTTGGGTACACCTTCTATCACAGATCCGAAGGTAAGACATTCGTTGCTAAGTATGGATCCTTTCTAGAGAAGGAGTTTCTCTCAAAAGATGTGAGTGGGAGGAAAGTAGAACTTGATGAGGTAACTGTACCTGCTCCCTTATTGGATCACAGAAATCTGTTCCTGTGACTTCTACACCAATTAGTGAGGAAGTTAATGATGATGATCATGTAACTTCAGATCAAGTTACTACCAAACCTTGTAGGTAAACCAGAGTAAGATCCGCACCAGAGTGGTACGGTAATCCTGTTCTGGAGGTTATGTTACTAGACCATGACGAACCTACGAACTATGAAGAAGCGATGGTGAGCCCAGATTCCGCAAAATGGCTTGAGGCCATGAAATCTGAGATGAGATCCATGTATGAAGAACAAAGTATGGACTTTGATTGACTTGCCCAATGATCGGCGAGCCATTGAGATTAAATGGATCTTCAAGAGGAAGACGGATGCTGATAGTAGTGTCACTATCTACAAAGCTAGAATTGTCGCAAAAAGGTTTTCGACAAGTTCAAGATGTTGGCTACGATGAGAGTTTCTCACTCGTATCTATGCTTAACTCTGTCTGAATCATGTTAGTAATTGCCGCATTTTATGAAATCTGGCAAATGGATAAACAAAACTACATTCCTTAATGGATTTATTAAAGAAGAGTTGTATATGATGCAACCAGAAGGTTTTGTCAATCCTAAAGGTGCTAACAAAATATGCAAGCTCCAGCGATCCATCTATGGACTGGTGCAAGCATCTCGGAGTTGGAATATACACTTTGATAAGTTGATCAAAGGATATAGTGTTATACAGACTTGCGGTGAAGCCTGTATTTACAAGAAAGTGAGTGGGAGCACTACAACATTTCTGATAGGTATATGTGAATGGCATATTGTTAATCAGAAATAATGTAGAATTATTCTGCAAAGCATAAAGGAGTGTTTGAAAGGAGTTTTTCAAAGATAGACCTCGGTGAAGCTGCTTACATATTGAGCATCAAGATCTATAGAGATAGATGAAGACGCTTGATAAGTTTTTCAATGAGTACATACCTTAACAAGATTTTGAAGTAGTTCAAAATAGAACAGTCAAAGAAAGAGTTCTTGCCTGTGTTACAAGGTGTGAAATTGAGTAAAGACTCAAAGCCCGACCACGACAAAAGATAGAAAGAGAATGAAAGTCATTCCCTATGCCTTGGCCATAGGTTCTATAAAGTATGCCATGCTGTGTACCAGATCTATTCTATACCCTACACTGATTTTGGCAAGGGAGTACAATAGTGATCTAGGAGTAGATCACTGAACAGCGGTCAAAATTATCCTTAGTGGAATAAGGATATGTTTCTCGATTATGGAAGTGACAAAAGGTTCGTCGTAAAGGGTTACGTCGATGTAAGTTTTGACACTAAATCTAGACGACTCTAAGTCTCGGTCTAGATACATATTGAAAGTGGGAGCAATTAGCTAGAGTAGCTCCGTGCAGAGCATTGTAGACATAGATATTTGCAAAATACTTACGGATCTGAATGTGACAGACCCGTTGACTAAAATTATCTCACAATCAAAACATGATCACACCTTAGTACTTTTTGGGTGTTAATCACATAGCGATGTGAACTAGATTATTGACTCTAGTAAACCCTTTGAGTGTTGATCACATAGAGATGTGAACTATGGGTGTTAATCACATGGTGATGTGAATTATTGATGTTAAATCACATGGCGATGTGAACTAGATTATTGACTCTAGTGCAAGTGGGAGACTGAAGGAAATATGCCCTAGAGGCAATAATAAAGTATTATATATTTCCTTATATCATGATAAATGTTTATTATTCATGCTAGAATCGTATTAACCGGAAACATAATACATGTGTGAATATATATAGACAAACAGAGTGTCAGTAGTATGCCTCTACTTGACTAGCTCGTTAATCAAAGAAGGTTATGTTTCCTAGCCATAGACATAAGTTGTCATTTGATTAACGAGATCACCTCATTAGGAGAATGACGTGATTGACTTGACCCATTCCGTTAGCTTAGCACTCGATCGTTTAGTATGTTGCTATTGCTTTCTTCATTACTTATACATGTTCCTATGACTATGAGATTATGCAACTCCCGTTTACCAGAGGAACACTTTGTGTGCTACCAAACGTCACAACGTAAATGGGTGATTATAAAGGTGCTCTACAGGTGTCTCCAAAGGTACTTGTTGGGTTGGCGTATTTCGAGATTAGGATTTGTCACTCCGATTGTCGGAGAGGTATCTCTGGGCCCACTCGGTAATGCACATCACTATAAGCCTTGCAAGCATTGTGACTAATGAGTTAGTTGCGGGATGATGTGTTACGGAACGAGTAAAGAGACTTGCCGGTAACGAGATTGAACTAGGTATCGAGATACCGACGATCAAATCTCGGGCAAGTAACATACCGGTGACAAAGGGAACAACGTATGTTGTTATGCGGTCTGACCGATAAAGATCTTCATAGAATATGTGGGGGCCAATATGGGTATCCAGGTCCCGCTATTGGTTATTGACCGGAGACGTGTCTCGGTCATGTCTACATAGTTCTCGAACCCATAGGGTCCGCACGCTTAACGTTACGATGACAGTTTTATTGAGTTTTGATGTACCGAAGTAGTTCGGAGTCCCGGATGAGATCGGGGATATGACGAGGAGTCTCGAAATGGTCGAGACGTAAAAATCGATATATTGGACGACTATATTCGGACTTCGGAAAGGTTCCGAGTGATTCGGGTATTTTTCGGAGTACCGGAGAGTTACGGGAATTCGTATTGGGCCTTAATGGGCCATACGGGAAAGGAGAGAAAGGCCTCAAAAGGTGGCCGCACCCCTCCCCATGGTCTGGTCCGAATTGGACTAGGGAAGGGGGGCGCACCCTTCCTTCTTTCTCCTTCCCCCTTCCTTTCTCCTACTCCCACAAGGAAAGGAGGAGTCCTACTCCCGGTGGGAGTAGGACTCCCCCCTATGGCGCGCCTCTCCCCTTGGCCGGCTGCCTCCCCCTTGCTCCTTTATATACGGGGGCAGGGGGGCACCCCAGAGACACAACAATTGATCCTTGAGATCTCTTAGCCGTGTGCGGTGCCCCCCTCCACCATATTACACCTCGATAATACCGTTGCGGAGCTTAGGCGAAGCCCTGCGTCGGTGGAACATCATCATCATCGTCACCACGCCGTCGTGCTGACGAAACTCTCCCTCAACACTCGGCTGGATCGGAGTTCGAGGGACGTCATCGAGCTGAACGTGTGTAGAACTCGGAGGTGCCGTGCATTCGGTACTTGATCGGTCGGATCGTGAAGACGTACGACTACATCAACCGCGTTGTGATAACGCTTCTGCTGTCGGTCTACGAGGGTACGTGGACAACACTCTCCCCTCTCGTTGCTATGCATCACCATGATCTTGCGTGTGCGTAGGAAAGTTTTTGAAATTACTGCGTTCCCCAACAGCGACGCTCCTTGAAGATGTCGCCAGCATCCCGTATTTGATCTTCATTGCTCTTCTGCATGTTCGCATTCGTAGTTTTAAAATCTCAACATGGCAAGAAAAATATAGTAATACTCACGCATCTTGTGGGCAACATTAAAGCACTCATCTGCCATGTTAGCACGAGTGATTTTTAATATCCTACTATGTGGCTCTTCAACTTTGCTAGAACTACCTTGTGGTTTCATTTTGAGTGAATAGAACAGGGGGGTCACCTCCCTGCTATTCTAAAAAACTTTCCATCAGTTGCGACACTACTGGTTACAGCTGAAGAACCTACCCAAGCACAGCATAATAAAGGAGCGACACACAATTACAAGATGATATTCTGTTGGACAATGTAAGCTATAACCAATTACTTTTACCGGAACGATAGCAGCCAGGAAATTTGAAGAGTAGGTATGAACATAATGGGAACTGCACATGTACTGCTTAGAGAATCAATATACACCTTACCAATCGAGGAGGAGTACGAAGGTCACGGCGGCGTATGTGCATCATGTCGGCAACGGGAGTCAGTTCATTGTCGACGACGGTGGTGCTGCTGCGCTTGGCGCCGGCTTCCGGGAAGCAGATCCGAGACCATGGAAGATGGCGCCGGGGAAGCAACTCCGTGTATGAGGCGATGGCGGACCGGCTCCAGTGTGGCGTACGACGTCGTCGATGAGACAGATGCGCTGCGGTGGACGAGTGCGCCGATGAAGAAGGGGAAGGGCACGAAGGAGCTGTGGTGCAGTGGAGAAGTCTATTTTGCGGTGGGGATAGAAAATGGGGAGTGATGAGGAGTACCCTGGGTGCCGGGGTGGGGTTGGATGGGTGGGGTGAACGTGAAGTTACCAGAACAGCCCCCGAACAACCATCATCCGTCGGCCTGTAAGTTTGCATTGGTCGAATCTGAGTCACGGGAGATCTCGATAGAAGCGGGAGATTTTGCCGCAGACCTGAAAATTTGTAACACTATACTACTCCCTACTCCCCGTCTGGCGTGTTGGGTGATTGGGCTGAGCAGCTAGGAGTACTACAAGTACTCGCTCCGATTTTATTTACTCTACACATTAGGTTTGACTGAAGTCATACTTCATAAAGTTTGACCAAGTTTATAGAAAAAATATAAGCATTTACCATAACAAATCTGTATGATGTGAACGTGCATTCAATAATGAATATAATGGTATTGATTTGTTATTGTGTATGTTAATATTTTCATTTATAAGCTTTGTCAGAGTTTACAAAACTTGAGTTTGATCAATGCTAATAGGGGGACTTAAATAAAAAACGGAGGGAGTACACATCTGTTTTCTTAGTTTGTCGTGGCATCAATTATTTGTTGTAATTGTGAAATAAGTATATTAAGCTATTGACTTTGAATGTAATGGTTTGTACAATTCAATATTTAGAATCGTTGTTGAATTCCAAGATGAATACCAGGTCTATAGTACTTCACAATAAGCTCAACCTCATATAATCCAACTCAAATGAAGATCTAAATGCATTTCATAGTTTTTAATTTGTTGGATGCAACAAAACCAACCATAACTCTACATGATCTGGTCTAAAGCAATTTTCAGAACACATCCCAATGTGTGAATGAAACGTAGAGTTTGTGGAGATGGAGCAATGGCGGGAGAGAGATGCGTGCGCTCAACACACAAGATATACACTAAGTGGAAGAAAGAGACAGAGGACGGGAAAGATTGTATATATGTGGGTGAGAGAGTAGGAGAGAAACCGAGAGAGAGAGAGAGAAAGAGGGAGGGAGGGAGAGAGAGAGGGAGGAAGTGTGCGAGAGAGGGATGTATACAGAGGAAGAAGTTAGGTGTATGAGTAAGATAGAGACATGTAATATATAAGGAGTGAGATGCGTGTGCATCGAGATTTTGTACATGTGGAAGGAGAAGAGACAAAAGGTTTGATGGGAGAGCTCAAAAGAACATGGAATAGAGGGGAATCTTGTGGGTTGAGGGATTGATAATTTTGTGCGGGGGGGGGGGGGGGGGGAGGGAGGGAGGGGGAGAGAGAGAGAGGGGGGGGGGAAGGAGTTACTCAGCCGTCGCCACGTTATCTTGCTTCCAAATGGCCGAGTGGTCTCTGATATGTCTCCAACGTATCTATAATTTTTTTTGTTCCATGTTGTTTTATTATCAATCTTGGATGTTTTATAATCATTTTATAGTTATTTATATCTTTTTTGGTACTAACCCATTGACATAGTGCCAAGTGCCAGTTGTTGTTTTTTCCATGTTTTTTACATCGCATAAAATCAATACCAGACGGAGTCCAAATGCCACGAAACACCACGATTATTTTTTATGGGCCAGAAGGAACACAATGGGCCCTGGTTGCACCTGGGGGGAGTCCCGAGGAGGGGACAACCCACCAGGGCGCGCCAGGAGGCCTAGGCGCGCCCTGGTGGGTTTTGCCCACCTCGGGTACCCCCCCCCCCCCCGAACCACCTCTTTGCTCTATAAATACCCCAAAAATCCCAGAAACCTAGGGGAGTCGACGAAATATTCATCCAGCCGCCGCAGAGTCCAGAACCACCAGATCCAATCTAGACACCATCTCGGATGGGGTTCACCACCTCCATTGGTGCCTCTCCGATGATGCGTGAGTAGTTCTTTGTAGACCTTCGGGTCCGTAGTTAGTAGCTAGATGGCTTTCTCTCTCGCTGAATTCTCAATACAATGGTCTCTTGGAGATCCATATGATGTAACTCTTTTGCGGTGTGTTTGTTGGGATCTGATGAACTTCGAGTTTATGATCAGTTATATCTTTTTATATCCATGAAAGTTATTTGAGTTTCTTTGATCTCTTATATGCATGATCTCTTATAGCCTCGTATTTCTTCTCCGATATTTGGGTTTTGTTTGGACAACTTGATCTATTTATATTGCAATGGGAAGAGGTGCCCGGTAGTGGGTTCGATCTTACGGTGCTTGATCCCAGTGACAGAAAGGGAACCGACACGTATGTATCGTTGCTACTAAGGATAAAAAGATGGGATCTATATCTACACAATAGATAAACGGATCTTGTCTACATCATGTCGTCATTCTTATTGCATAACTCCATTTTTCCATGAACTTAATACACTAGATGCACGCTGGATAGCGGTCGATGTGTGGAGTAATAGTAGTAGATGCAGGCAGGAGTCGGTCTACTAATCTTGGACGTGATGCCTATGTAATGATTATTGCCTGGTTATTGTTATAATTATTTGAAGTTCTATCAATTGCCCAACAGTAATTTGTTTACCCATCGTTTGCTATTTTTCTCGAGAGAAGCCACTAGTGAAACTTACGGCCCCCGGGTCTTCTTTCTCATATATTTGCTTGCGATCTACTTTTCCTTTGCATTTTTATTCAGACCTATTAAACCAAAAAATGCAAAAATACCTTGCTGCAATTTATTCTTATTTATTTTGTTTGGCGTTCGATCTATCAATCTACTACAATTTCATCACGTCTGTTTTGCCTATCTTGAGGCGCCGTACCCCGGAAGGGATTGACAACCCCTTTAACACGTCGGGTTGAGAGGATTTGTTCTTTGTGTGCAGGTGTTGTTTACGTTGTGTTGCTTGGTGAAGGAAATATGCCCTAGAGGCAATAATAAAGTTGTTATTTATATTTCCTTATATCATGGTAAATTTCTATTATTCATGCTAGAATTGTATTAACCGGAAACTTAGTACATGTGTGGATACATAGACAAATAGAGTGTCACTAGTATGCCTCTACTTGACTAGCTCGTTGAATCAAAGATGGTTAAGTTTCCTAGCCATAGACATGAGTTGTCATTTGATTAACGAGATCACATCATTAGAGAATGATGTGATTGACTTGACCCATTCCGTTAGCTTGGCACTTGATCGTTTAGTATGTTGCTATTGCTTTCTTCATGACTTATACATGTTCCTATGACTATGAGATTATACAACTCCCGAATACCGGAGGAACACTTTGTGTGCTACCAAACATCACAACGTAACTGGGTGATTATAAAGGTGCTCTACAGGTGTCTCCGATGGTACTTGTTGAGTTGGCATAGATCGAGATTAGGATTTGTCATTCCAATTGTCGGAGAGGTATCTCTGGGCCCTCTCGATAATGCACATCACTATAAGCCTTGCAAGCAATGTGACTAATGAGTTAGTTGCGGGATGATGCATTACGGAACGAGTAAAGAGACTTGCCGGTAACGAGATTGAACTAGGTATTGAGATACCGACGATCGAATCTCTGGCAAGTAACAAACCGATGACAAAGGGAACAACGTATGTTGTTATGCGGTTTGACCGATAAAGATCTTCGTAGAATATGTAGGAACCAATATGAGCATCCAGGTTCCGCTATTAGTTATTGACCGGAGATGAGTCTCGGTCATGTCTACATAGTTCTCGAACCCGTAGGGTCCGCACGCTTAACGTTCGGTGACGATCGGTATTATGAGTTTATGTGTTTTGATGTACCAAAGGTAGTTCGGAGTCCCGGATATGATCACGGAAATGACGAGGAGTCTCTAAATGGTCGAGACATAAAGATCGATATATTGGATGACTATGTTTGGACATTGGAATGGTTCCGGATGAGTTCGGGCATTTACCGAAGTACCGGGAGGTTACCGGAACCCCCCGGGGAGTGTATGGGCCTTATTGGGCCTTAGTGGGAGAGAGGAGGAGGCGGCCTAGGAGGGAGCGCCCCCCCCCCCCCAAGCCCAATCCGAATTGGGAGGGGGGCCGCCCCCAATTCCTCCTCCCTCTCTCCTCCTTCCTTCCTCTCCTACTCCTAATTGGAAGGGGGGAATCCTACTCCCGGTGGGAGTAGGACTCCCCTAGGGTGCGCCGTAGAGAGGGCCGGCCCTCCCCTCCTCCACTCCTTTATATACGGGGGAGGGGGCACCCCATAGACACACAAGTTGATCATTGGTCTCTTAGCCGTGTGCGGCGCCCCCCTCCACCATAATCCACCTCGGTCATATCGTTGCAGTGCTTAGGCGAAGCCCTGTGCCGGTAGCTTCATCATCACCGTCATCACGCCGTCGTGCTGACGAAGCTCTCCCTCGACACTCAACTGGATCGAGAGTTCGTGGGATGTCACTGAGCTGAACGTGTGTAGATCACGGAGGTGCCGTACTTTCGGTACTAGGATCGGTCGGATCGTGAAGACATACGACTACATCAACCGCGTTGTCATAACGCTTCCGCTTACGGTCTACGAGGGTATGTGGACTACACTCTCCCCTCTCATTGTTATGCATCACCATCATCTTGCATGTGCGTAGGAATTTTTTTGAAATTACTACGTTCCCCAACAGTGGTATCCGAGCCAGGTTTATGCGTAGATGTTATATGCACGAGTAGAAAACAAGTGAGTTGTGGGCGATAATAGTCATACTGCTTACCAACATGTCATACTTTGATCCGGCGGTATTGTTGGATGAAGTGGCCCGGACCGACATTACGTGTACGCTTACGCGAGACTGGTTCTACCGACGTGCTTCGCACACAGGTGGCTGGCGGGTGTCAGTTTCTCCAACTTTAGTTGAATCGAGTGTGGCTACGCCCGGTCCTTGTTGAAGGTTAAAACAACACATACTTGACGAAAAATCGTTGTGGTTTTGATGCGTAGGTAAGAACGGTTCTTGCTCAGCCCGTAGCAGCCACGTAAAACTTGCAACAACAAAGTAGAGGACGTCTAACTTGTTTTTGCAGGGCATGTTGTGATGTGATATGGTCAAGACATGATGCTAAATTTTATTGTATGAGATTATCATGTCTTGTAACAGAGTTATCGGCAACTGGCAGGAGCCATATGGTTGTCGCTTTACTGTATGAAATGCAATCGCCGTGTAATTGCTTTACTTTATCACTAAGCGGTAGCGATAGTTGTAGAAGCAATAGTTGATGAGACGACAACGATGCTATGATGGAGATCAAGGTGTTGCTCCGGTGACGATGGTGATCATGACGGTCCTTTGGAGATGGAGATCAAAGGCACAAGATGATGATGGCCATATCATATCACTTATATTGATTGCATGTGATGTTTATCCTTTATGCATCTTATTTTGCTTAGTTCGGCGGTAGCATTATAAGATGGTCTCTCACTAAATTTCAAGGTACAAGTGTTCTCCCTCGGTATGCACCGTTGCGAAAGTTCGTCATGCCGAGACACCACGTGATGATCGGGTGTGATAAGCTCTACGTTCACATACAACGGGTGCAAGCCAGTTTTGCACACGGAGAATACTCGGGTTAAACTTGACGAGCCTAGCATATGCAGATATGGCCTCGGAACACTAAGACCGAAAGGTCGAGCGTGAATCATATAGTAGATATGATCAACATAGTGAAGTTCACCATTGAAAACTACTCCATCTCACATGATGATCGGACATGGTTTAGTTGATTTGGATCACGTGATCACTTAGATGATTAGAGGGATGTCTATCTAAGTGGGAGTTCTTAAGTAATTTGATTAATTGAACTTTAATTTGTCATGAACTTAGTACCTGATAGTATTTTGCATGTCTATGTTGTTGTAGATAGATGGCCCGTGTTGTTGTTCCGTTGAATTTTAATGCGTTCCTAGAGAAAGCTAAGTTGAAAGATGATGGTAGCAACTACACGGACTGGGTCCGTAACTTGAGGATTATCCTCATTGCTGCACAGAAGAATTACGTCCTGGAAGCACCGCTAGGTGCCAAACCCACTGCAGGAGCAACGCCAGATGTTATGAACGTCTGGCAGAGCAAAGCTGATGACTACTCGATAGTTCAGTGTGTCATGCTTTACGGCTTAGAAACGGGACTTCAACGATGTTTTGAATGTCATGGAGCATATGAGATGTTCCAGGAGTTGAAGTTAATATTTCAAGCAAATGCCCGGATTGAGAGATATGAAGTCTCCAATAAGTTCTACAACTGCAAGATGGAGGAGAATAGTTCTATCAGTGAACATATACTCAAAATGTCTGGGTATAACAATCACTTGTACTGGGAGTTAATCTTCCTGATGATAGTGTCATTGACAGAATTCTTCAATCACTGCCACCAAGCTACAAGAGCTTCATGATGAACTATAATATGCAAGGGATGGATAAGACAATTCCCGAGCTCTTCGCGATGCTAAAGGCTGCGGAGATAGAAATCAAGAAAGAGCATCAAGTGTTGATGGTCAACAAGACCACCAGTTTCAAGAAAAAAGGTAAAGGGAAGAAGGGGAACTTCAAGAAGAACGGCAAGCAAGTTGCTGCTCAAGTGAAGAAGCCCAAGTCTGGACCTAAGCCTGAGACTGAATGCTTCTACTGCAAAGGGACTGGTCACTAGAAGCGGAACTGCCCCAAGTATTTGGCAGATAAGAAGGATGGCAAGGTGAACAAAGGTATATGTGATATACATGTTATTGATGTGTACCTTACTAATGCTTGCAGTAGCACCTGGATATTTGATACTGGTTCTGTTTCTAATATTTGCAACTCGAAACAGGGACTACGAATTAAGCAAATATTGGCTAAGGATGAGGTGACAATGCGCGTGGGAAATGGTTCCAAAGTCGATGTGATCGCCGTCGGCACGCTACCTATACATCTACCTTCGGGATTAGTTTTAGACATGAATAATTGTTATTTGGTGCCAGCGTTGAGCATCAACATTATATCTGGATCTTGTTTGATGCGAGACGGTTATTCATTTAAATCAGAGAATAATGGTTGTTCTATTTGTATGAGTAATATCTTTTATGGTCATGCACCCTTGAAGAGTGGTCTATTTTTGTTGAATCTCGATAGTAGTGACACACATATTCATAATATTGAAGCCAAAAGATGCAGAGTTGATAATGATAGTGCAACTTATTTGTGGCACTGCCGTTTGGGTCATATTGGTGTAAAGCGCATGAAGAAACTCCATTCTGATGGACTTTTGGAATCACTTGATTATGCACTTGGTACTTGCGAACCATGCCTCATGGGCAAGATGACTAAAACTCCGTTCTACGGAACAATGGAGCGAGCAACAAATTTGTTGGAAATCATACATACTGATGTATGTGGTCCGATGAATATTGAGGCTCGCGGCGGGTATCGTTATTTTCTCACCTTCACAAATGATTTGAGCAGATATGGGTATATCTACTTGATGGAACATAAGTCAGAAGCATTTGAAAAGTTCAAAGAATTTCAGAGTGAAGTGGAAAATCATCGTAACAAGAAAATAAAGTTTCTACGATCTGATCGTGGAGGAGAATATCTGAGTTACGAGTTTGGTCTTCATTTGAAACAATGCGGAATAGTTTTACAACTCACGCCACCCGGAACACCACAGCGTAATGGTGTGTCCGAACGTCGTAATCGTACTTTACTAGATATGGTGCGATCTATGATGTCTCTTACTGATTTACCGCTATCGTTTTGGGGTTATGCTTTAGAGACGGCTGCATTCACGTTAAATAGGGCACCATCTAAATCCGTTGAGATGACACCTTATGAACTGTGGTTTGGCAAGAAACCCAAGTTGTCGTTTCTTAAAGTTTGGGGCTGCGATGCTTATGTGAAAAAGCTTCAACCTGATAAGCTCGAACCCAAATCGGAGAAATGTATCTTCATAGGATACCCAAAGGAGACTGTTGGGTACAACTTCTATCACAGATCCGAAGGCAAGACATTCGTTGCTAAGAATGGATCCTTTCTAGAGAAGGAGTTTCTCTCGAAAGAAGTGAGTGGGAGGAAAGTAGAACTTGATGAGGTAACTGTACCCCTGCTCCCTTATTGGAAAGTAGTTCATCATAGAAATCAGTTCCTGTGATCCCTACACCAATTAGTGAGGAAGCTAATGATGATGATCATGTAACTTCAGATCAAGTTACTACCAAACCTCGTAGGTCAACCAAAGTAAGATCCGCACCAGAGTGGTACAGTAATCCTGTTCTGGAGGTCATGTTACTTGACCATGACGAACCTACGAACTATGAGGAAGCGATGATGAGCCCAGATTTCGCAAATTGGCTTGAGGCCATGAAATCTGAGATGGGATCCATGTATGAGAACAAAGTGTGGACTTTGGTTGACTTGCCCTGTGATCGGCAAGCCATCGAGAATAAATGGATCTTCAAGAAGAAGACTGACGCTGAAGGTAATGCTACTGTCTACAAAGCTCGACTTGTTGCGAAAGGTTTTCGACAAGTTCAAGGAGTTGACTACGATGAGACTTTCTCACCCATAGAGATGCTTAAGTCCGTCCGAATCATGTTAGCAATTGTTGCATTTTATGATTATGAAATTTGGCAAATGGATGTAAAGACTGCATTCCTGAATGGATTTCTGGAAGAAGAGTTGCATATAATGCAACCTGAAGGTTTTATCGATCCAAAGGATGCTAACAAAGTGTGCAAGCTCCAGTGATCCATTTATGGACTGGTGCAAGCATCTCGGAGTTAGAATAAACGTTTGGATATTGTTATCAAAGCATATGGTTTTATACAGACTTTTGGAGAAGCCTGTATTTACAAGAAAGTGAGTGGGAGCTCTGTAGCATTTCTAATATTATATGTGGATGACATATTGTTGATTGGAAATGATATAGAATTTCTGGATAGCATAAAAGGTACTTGAACAAGATTTTTTCAATGAAAGACCTCGGTGAAGCTGCTTATATATTAGGCATCAAGATCTATAGAGATAGATCAAGACGCTTAATTGGACTTTCACAAAGCACATACCTTGATAAAGTTTTGAAGAAGTTCAAAATGGATCAAGCAAAGAAAGGGTTCTTGCATGTGTTACAAGGTGTGAAGTTGAGTCAGACTCAATGCCCGACCACTGCAGAAGATAGAGAGAAAATGAAAGTTGTTCAATATGCTTCAGCCATAGGCTCTATCATGTATGCAATGCTATGTACCAGACCTGATGTGTGCCTTGCTATTAGTTTAGCAGGGACGTACCAAAGTAATCCAGGAGTGGATCACTGGACAGCGGTCAAGAACATCCTGAAATACCTGAAAAGGACTAAGGATATGTTTCTCGTTTATGGAGGTGACAATGAGCTCGTCGTAAATGGTTACGTCGATGCAAGCTTTGACACTGATCCGGATGACTCTAAGTCACAAACCGGATACATATTTATATTGAACGGTGGAGCTGTCAGTTGGTGCAGTTCTAAGCAAATGTCGTGGCGGGATCTACATGTGAAGCGGAGTACATAGCTGCTTCGGAAGCAGCAAATGAAGGAGTCTAGATGAAGGAGTTCATATCCGATCTAGGTGTCATACCTAGTGCATCGGGTCCAATGAAAATCTTTTGTGACAATACTGGTGAAATTGCCTTGGCAAAGGAATCCAGATTTCACAAGAGAACCAAGCACATCAAGAGACGCTTCATTTCCAAGCGCGATCAAGTCAAGCAGGGAGACATAGAGATTTGCAAGATACACACGGATCTGAATGTTGCAGACCCGTTGACTAAGCCTCTCTCACGAGCAAAACATGATCAGCACCAAGAATCCATGGGTGTTTGAATCATTACTGTGTAATCTAGATTACTGACTCTAGTGCAAGTGGGAGACTGAAGGAAATATGCCCTAGAGGCAATAATAAAGTTGTTATTTATATTTCCTTATATCATGATAAATGTTTATTATTCACGCTAGAATTTTATTAACCGGAAACTTAGTACATGTGTGGATACATAGACAAATAGAGTGTCACTAGTATGCCTCTACTTGACTAGCTCGTTGAATCAAAGATGGTTAAGTTTCCTAGCCATAGACATGAGTTGTCATTTGATTAACGGGATCACATCATTAGAGAATGATGTGATTGACTTGACCCATTCCGTTAGCATAGCACATGATCGTTTAGTATGTTGCTATTGCTTTCTTCATGACTTATACATGTTCCTATGACTATGAGATTATACAACTCCCGAATACTAGAGGAACACTTTGTGTGCTACCAAACGTCACAACGTAACTGGGTGATTATAAAGGTGCTCTACAGGTGTCTCCGATGGTACTTGTTGATTTGGCATAGATCGAGATTAGGATTTGTCACTCCGATTGTCGAAGAGGTATCTCTGGGCCCTCTCGGTAAAGCACATCACTATAAGCCTTGCAAGCAGTGTGACTAATGAGTTAGTTGCGGGATGATGCATTACAAAACGAGTAAAGAGACTTGCTGGTAACGAGATTGAACTAGGTATTGAGATACCGACGATCGAATCTCGGGCAAGTAACATACCGATGACAAAGGGAACAACGTACGTTGTTATGCGGTTTGACCGATAAATATCTTCGTAGAATATGTAGGAACCAATATGAGCATCGAGGTTCCGCTATTGGTTATTGAGCGGAGATGAGTCTTGGTCATGTCTACATAGTTCTCGAACCCGTAGGATCCGCACGCTTAACGTTCGGTGACGATCGGTATTATGAGTTTATGTGTTTTGATGTACCGAAGGTAGTTCGGAGTCTCGGATATGATCACGTACATGACGAGGAGTCTCGAAATGGTCGAGACATAAAGATCGATATATTGGATGACTATGTTTCGACATCGGAATGGTTCCGGATGAGTTTGGGCATTAACCGGAGTACCGGGAGGTTACCGGAACCCCCCCGGGGAATGTATGGGCCTTATTGGGCCTTAGTGGGAGAGAGGAGAAGGCGGCCTAGCAGGGGGCACGCCCCCCCCCCCCCCAAGCCCAATCCAAATTGGGATGGGGCCCGGCCCCCCTTTCCTTCCTCCCTCTCTCCTCCTTCCTTCCTCTCCTACTCCTACTTGGAAGGGGGAATCCTACTCCCGGTGGGAGTAGGACTCCCCTAGGGCGTGCCATAGAGAGGGCCGGTGTAACGCCCACGATGTGGCTATATCTCTCACGTGTCGAGGCACGACTTAGAGGCATAACCGCATTGTAGGTTTTGTCTCAAGAAGGGTCATCTTCACACAATCCCATGTAATGAACAAGAATGGGATAAAGAGAGTTGGCTTACAATCGCCACTTCACACAATACATTAATAAATTCATACATCATCCAAAATACACACATAGTCCAACTACGGACAACCAAATGAAAAGAAGATAACCCAACTGCTAGATCCCCGATCATCCCAACTGGGCTCCACTACTGATCATCGGGAAACGAAACATAGTAACGACCAAGTTCCTCGTTGAACTCCCCCTTGAGTTCGGTAGCATCAGCTGCACTGGTATCATCGGCACCTGCAACTGTTTTGGTAGAATCTGTGAGTCACGAGGACTCAGCAATCGCACACCCGCGAGATCAAGACTATTTAAGCTTATGGGTAAGGAAGGGGTAAAGTGGTGAGGTTGCAGCAGCGGCTAAGCAAGGTATGGTGGCTAACTTATGAAACAAGAGCGAGAAGAGAAGCTTAACGAGCGGTCGTCAACTAGTAATGATCAAGAAGTGATCCTGAACTCCTACTTACGTCAAACATAACCCAAAAACCGTGTTCTCCTCTCGAACAACCACGAAAAGAGACAATCACGGTTACGCACGCGGTTGGTGTATTTTAGAAGAGTTTACTTCAAGTTTACTACAACCGGATATTAACAAATTCCCATCTGCCACATAACCGCGGGCACGGCTCTCGAAAGTTTATACCCTGCAGGGGTGTCCCAACTTAGCCCATCACAAGCTCTCACGGTCAACGAAGGATATTCCTTCTCCCGGGAAGACCCGATCAGTCTCGGAATCCCGGTTACAAGACATTTCGACAATGGTAAAACAAGACCAGCAAAGCCGCCCGATGTGTCGACAATCCCGATAGGATTCGCACGTATCTCGTTCTAAGGACACACCGGATAGGTCAAGCTACGAGTAAAACCAGGCCTCGAGTTGCCCCGAGGTGGCCCCGTAGGCTGCCCGGTTCGGACCAACACTTAGAGAAGCACTGGCCCGGGGGGCTTAAAATAAAGATGACCCTCGGGATGGCCGACCCAAGGGAAGGGTAATAGGTTGTTAGGCAAAAGTAAAACCAAGGTTGGGCCTTGCTGGAGGAGTTTTATTCAAAGCGAACTATCAAGGGGTTCCCATAACACCCAACCGTGTAAGGAACGCAAAATCAAGGAACATAACACCGGTATGACGGAAACTAGGGCGGCAAGAGTGGAACAGAACACCAGGCATAAGGCCGAGCCTTCCACCCTTTACCAAGTATATAGATGCATTAATAAAATAAGAGATATTGTGATATCCCAACATATCCATGTTCCAACATGGAACAAACTTCATCTTCACCTGCAACTATCAACGCTATAAGAGGGGGTGAGCAAAAGCGGTAACTTAGCCAAACAATGGTTTGCTAGGAAGGTGGGTTAGATGCTTGACATGGCAATGTGGGAGGCATGATAAACAAGTGGTAGGTAGCGTGACATAGCGATAGAACGAACAACTAGCAAGCAAAGATAGAAGTGATTTCGAGGGTATGGTCATCTTGCCTGAGATCCCGCAAGGAAGAAGAACGAGTCCATGAAGAAGACAAACGGACGTAGTCGAACGAATCCTCACAACTCCGGAACGAAACTGAAGCTAACGAGAGAAGCAACCCAGAAAGAAGCAAGCAACATAGTAA
The DNA here is from genome assembly GCF_002575655.3 of Aegilops tauschii subsp. strangulata. NCBI lineage: Eukaryota > Viridiplantae > Streptophyta > Magnoliopsida > Poales > Poaceae > Aegilops > Aegilops tauschii. The sequence goes on from NC_053039.3 coordinate 123,156,634, forward strand.
ACAACCATCACATAAATATGGCATGATGCGCAACCAAGTATGATGCATGTCCGATTTAATGAGCATGGCATGGCAAAGTGCAACAAACAATACTACAAATTAAGTGGAGCTCAATATGCAACGAGTTGCATATTGACGAAACACCACATTTATTTATTTAGTTCTCTCCTGTTTATATACCCAACAATATTAAATGCTATTAAACATGGCAAGGGGTGAAGCATAAGTAAAATAACTATCTAGGCAAGTTAAATGAGGCCGGAACAACAAACAACAATTCCGGAAAATTCCCATGTCCATATTTTCGATTTGGTACTGTTCTTCCCTAAACCATATTTTAGAGTTGTTCAACATGCAAAGTAATGCTACCATGTTAATCTATGCATTTTTCCACCCCATTTACGTATAAAGTTTATTAAATTCGGAGCTACGGTTATTTAGTTATGAAATAAATCATTTTAACATGGCATTTATGCAAAATTAAACAAACAGCAAGTTTAAACATTTTAAACATGGATAAGAGTTGGATATTATGAAACTAGATGAAATTCTAAGCATTTTCCATATATAGTTTGTTTAATTTGGATGCACGGTTGTGGCATTATTAATGCATGAACATGAGCGGTTTTTCTGTAAAACTGCACTCTCTGGAATAATTAGAAAATTCATCCTGGCAGGGAAAAAAACATCACGGGCCGAAACTGGCAGGCCCGATAGGAGCGTGGGTGCTGGAGGCTCACCCAGCGGGCCTGGCCCAGGTCGGTGGAGGAGGCAGCTGGGCCGCGGGGCTTGCGGCTGGGCCTTGGCGGTTGCTGGCCTAGGCGCGGTCAACAGGCATCGGGCGACCATGCCCTCCCTAAAACAGGGACTGCTCGATGCAGGGGAAGCAGAGGTCGGCGCGGCGGAGCTTGCTGCTGGCGACGCGGGGCGAGGCAGAAGCGCGATGCAGGGGCAAGGGACCAGCGGGCGCGGCGGATCCGGGCGGTTCGAGGGTCGGGGAGGCAGTTCCCGGCGACGAGGAACTCGTTGGCGCTGCTCGATCGAGCAAAGTAGGCAGTAGCAGGTTCGAGCGGGCGAAGCAGAGACGAAGGAGGACTTGGCACGACGGCGGCGAGCGAGCGAGGCCTGGCGAGGGGCGGAGCTTGACGGATCCGGTCGCGGGACACCAGTTCCTGGCGGCCGCATGGCGAACTGGAGCTCGGGAGGCATCCATGGCGGCCGTTGGCGACGGGAACCTGCGGGAGTTCTCTGTTTCAACGAGACAAAGAGAGAGCGTGAAACACGGGAGGTAGAGATGGGGAAGAAAGGGAAAGGAAGGAGAGGCGCGAGCGTGGCTGGCCTGGATCTGGCACCGCACGGGGAGGTCCTGTTGGCGCTGCTGCTCATCGCCGGCGGGGACGGCTGGCTCGATCCGCTCAGGGTCGAGGTGAGTGCCTCTGCGGGAGGATGCGGGAGGCGAGGCTGGGGTGTTGGGAGCATCCTGCGCTGTCGGATCAGAGATCTGGCAGTCCTGATCGAGTGGGAGATGGCTGCGGTGGTTGGTGGAGTGGATCCGAGGGAGGTAGGGGATCGGGCAGGCGCAGATTTCGAGGGGAGAGCAGTGGGGTGGCGGCGCAGCTCGGGATTGGGGGGATGGATGGGACACGATCCCTAGTTTCTAGGGTTGTTGGCTATATATAGCAAGTGGGATTAGGTTAGAGGGCATTCGATCCGTCCGATCGTAATCGGGCACTCGAGAATAAATAGGCTAGGCAATCCAAATAAGAAAACAGAGATGTTTTATAGATGTTTGGGGATGATCCGGATCCAACGGTGACGACTGCCCGGGTCGGGTTCGGGACAGCTTTCGGACGCGCGCGAGAGGTTTGAGCACTGTACAGAGAGACTCCGGTTTAGGCAAGAGGGAAAACGAAGAACAAGGTTGGTCTCGGAACGGTCAACAAAAGCAAGGGGGAAGAAAGATTTAAAGCCACTCTAGTTGACAGGAGAAGCAAGGTATACAAGAGAATTTGGGCAACACTCCGGTAGAAAAGAGAAGGAAAACTTGATAAGATGAGAGAACTTGAATGAGAACACAACACTCCGGTTAAATCGATAAGCAAGGAAAAGAAAAGAACATGATCTTGACAAAACAAGATGATGGGTCGAAGAGAGCAACATCGCAATGCCTCCGGAAGAAATAAAAGAATGGAATGGAATGAACGGAGGAAAACAAGATCTAGAAAGAGCATGCTTACAAGAAATTCTAGAATGGAGTTGTTGGATTATCAACAACGAAAGAATAAGCTTGTAGTGGGCTTATGGAAGCACTTTCTCAAAATTGAGGTGAAATTCTGCCACTACGGAAAAAAATGATTCATAACACCAACGAGAAGAAAAAAACTTCTTCCACCAAGATGATAGAGAGATAACTTGGATCATTGACAAGCACCACAATAGCAACATTCCTTAGGGAAGGCTTTAGGTGAAATATGACACAAGATAACTCCAACAAAGAGATTGACGGGTAGAGAAGATCTCCTGGACGAAGAGATAAAAATGATGGGTTTACAATATCTCATTCTTGACTATGTGTGAACCATGACACACAAAGGTAAATTGTCAAGAATGGCATAGCACCACCTCAAAAGATATTGTAGAAATAATTGCACTTTGGAATGCAAGATGAAGAATACTTGAACTCCTCAAAACAAAACATGTGTTGAGCACCATGTTAATTTTGAGTATAGCTTGGTGGATCATAACCCCGAGAGAAATCTTGAAGAACAATTGAAGAATGAAAAGAATCCTTGATGAACCACCATGTAGAGCCTCCATGAAGAACTCCGGTAATAAAACGATGATAAAAGAAAGAGAAGTTGAAAACACAAGGTGAAGCCTTGCGATGATTTAGATGGACCTTCTCGACGAGATAATACAGAAAACTTGGAACTCCGGAAAGAAAGATGAACTGCATAGAACTGAGAAATTGATATCATAAACGAACTCCGAAAGAAGGAATTAGTCACTTGGATGAAACAATAATAAGAATTACGTTATGCGTATCCTTCATCAATTTAAATTGATGACAAGCAACGGATTTGGCATACTACTTATTCTCGTAGAAAGGGTTAAGAGAGATATAGTGTAAACTTGAGAAAAGTCTTCAACGATCCGCCAGTAGGATTTGGAAAGAACGAATGAATTGATATGATAACAACGGAAGAGAAATCTTGAACGAACCACCGTAAGAATTGAAAATGAACAAAGAAAAGATAAAGAATCATCGGGAAGAATTATAAAAAAATGAAGATACTTTAGAGAATTTAGATACATGAGAACGAAGAGATCATGAACTGATTAGAGGATATTTGAACGATGCACCGGTATGATTTGGAGAATGAGATCTGAAAGCTGATAATGAATAATACTGAGATGATGGGCTCCGGAGAATCAAAATGAAAAGACTCCTGAATTGCTCCGGATGGGTGAAAAGAATTCTCACAATTGAAAACAATTATGAGAGGATGGCATGAAGCTAGAACTATGAATCTTTGGAAGAACGGGTAAAGATTTAAGAGGAACTCTTCTTCGGTCTTCAAAATCCGAGAATGACGATGAGAAACACCATGAATTGTTGAGGCACTCCAGAATGAAGAATAGAAAGGTTTAACCAACGATGAAAGAATTTGAAAGATCTTGGAGAAAGACATTTGACTGGTGACAATTCATTCTTACATCAAACTTGGGGAAGAATTTGAGAGTAACTCCAGAAAACTTAGAAGAGTCAGGTAAGATCCTGGGAAAAGACCTGTGGGTTAGGGCCCACTCAAAAGATACACCGTTGAACGATTTAAAAGAGAGATTGCGCCGGTTGAATTAAATAGCTTGAATGAGATAACAACCTCGAGATAGCTTGAACGGATCTTGAATGCAAAGACGAGCCTTCTGAGATATCTTCAGCACTCCGGAACAATTGAATAGCGAGAAGTGGATGATTAAGAGGTGCACCGGCATGAGAAAACATTTGAAACAAGGAAAGATATGATCGACAAAGCTTGAATTGAATCCACCGGAGAAGAAAATGTGACGAAGAATTGATAAACTTGAAGCTCCGTTAGTATCTTCCTGAGAATCCCCGGATAAGAACATTGACGGAAAGAATGGAGAGACTTCCCATCAATAAAAGGATACTTGATTAAGAAATCTGAGTCCTTGAAGAAAAAAAGTGGGAGGGCGGGAAAACAAAGATGACTTGGGACGGATGAAACAAGCACCATTGAGAAAACATAGAATTGACCTTGCGGATATGGAAAAATGATCGGATCCACTTGAAGAGAAGCACGCCGGTTGGAAAAGAATTGACATGACAATCTCGATGATCAAGAAGGATTAGCACTCCCATAGAAATATGAGAACACCGCTTAGGAAAGGTATGGAATCAACACTTGACATCGAAGCAACTCGAATACCACAAACAAAAACAAAAACAAAGGATTTGGCTTGCAGAATAAGCCGGAAACAAACATATGATAGATCCCATATCGTATCATGTGTCTGTTGGAAAGATATCCTACGAGATACTTGAATTCCCACCTATAAACTCCCGAAACTTTCTGGTTATGCAATCTGGTGTTAGGGATACAGGGGACGCAATATATCTCACCCAAACTAACAATACCTAGATCGAGCTGTATCCATCCGTCAACACATAACCAAGAAAACTCCGGAAATCGTGTACCTCAACCTTCGAAAAGCATCCGTTATACGAGTTATGCCAATACTCCCGAACTCCCGCCCCAGTACTGGGTGGCGTCAAGATGATCTCACCAACAACTGCATAAAAGAGATTTTCGATGCCGGCGAAACTCAGGTATTCCAGAACTGCAATGATAAAATTGTGATGACAACACCTCGGAGCTCAACTCCCCGGGACACTGCCACAACCCCTAAATGTCAGGAGCCACCAAGAACAATGTTCTCGTCACAAAACCATCGGAATGATTCCAAGATACCCGCGTGATCCTAAAAAAAATTCGTAAAATTTGAGGAGAGGAGAGTCAAAACATCTACGTCAGGAGGCCTCACCAGAGCGACGAAAGGACTGAGGAGTAAAAGAATCCTACTCTCCGATATATATAATCCTAAGACTCAAAACATTTCGTTCTTGTAACATCCCAAATTTTCAATTTGGAATGTTATACATAGATCATCATTGCATATCATGTTTTATTGCATTTTGACAAATCCTCGATAAATCCTAAGCAACTCAAGGACCCTCGGAGAGAGTTGGGGATTTTCTCAAATCTTCTTATTTGATTTTTCAAACGAGGATTGTGGTTTTAATTATTTTTCTCTCCGGAAAAATATTTCATTCTAAATGAACGAGAGGAGAAAATATGACTTCTTCAAAACAATTGAAATACTGGAGGAAAAATGTTAAAAATCATTATTTGGAATTTATTTGGATTTGTTTGCAATTTTTATTGCATTTAAAAATATGCATGTTTTCAAAATGTTTATTTTTTATTTTAACAATGTTCACCCTATCCTAGATTTTCTAACTAGACGGGGAAAATTTATTTCATATTTTTCTGATTTTTATTTATTTTTCTATGCAATTTTCTTCGCGGAACTTATTTAAAAAAAAAAACACGCGCCCGCGCTGGCTGGGCCGAGCCCAGCCGACGGCCCACGCCGCCGCGACCTCTCCTTCCCACGCCGCCGGAGTCCGACGGGAGCACGACGCCGCCGCCGCCTCGGGCTTTGCCCCTCCCCCAAGCCGCCCTCCCCCCTCTCTATATATACCCCCCCTCCGTTTTCGCCGCCACCATCGCCGGAGAAGCCGCCGCCGCTGCGCCGCATCTAGCCCCGCCGCCGCTCGTCTTTGCCTCGCCGCCTCGCCACCGGGAGACCCGAGCCGGAGCCCCCCTTGCCGCCGGAGCCGCCCCCCCCCCCCCCCCCCACGAGCCCGCACCCCGCCGCCCTCGCGCCGAGCCCGAGCCCCGCCGGAGCCCCTAGCCGGAGAAGCCCCGTCGAGGTACTGCCGCCGGCCATCTCGTGTTGACCGGTTTTCTGAAGAAAAAAACCTTTTGTTAAAAAAAACCTAGATCGGTTTTTTCTCGGTTTTCTTATTTCACGAGCGTTCACTGAACTGTTCGTTTTAACGAACGCGTTCATTGGTTTTTCTCTGTTACCGAACGTCCGTTATTTAACCGTTCGTCCGTTTTGCTTTTTCGTCGGATTTTCTCGTTATTTTCTCAGATTCGATTTCTGATCGAATTTTCGAATCTGTTTAACTTTTCGCTCGTTTATCGGAATCAGGTGATTCAAGCGCCTAGAGTTTCGTCTCGAAATTCTCTTTCCGTTTAATCTACTCAAACAAGTTTTTGCTACAGTAAAATTTGACCTAGATCCAGATTAGCAAACGAAGTTTCTTTCTTCCGCCGTTTGACTTTCGTTGCTTCTTTCGAGTTGATTCTTTTTGCAAACCGGAGTTCTTAAGTTGAACTTTCTGGTTGGATCTTTCATTCGAGTTTAACCTGTGCATTGGATGAGTACTGATTGTATGCTTGTTTGTTTGCGATAGAGTACCCGGAGTGTGCCGCTTGTTACTTCGACTCGTTAGCTTTTGCGGAACATCAGCAAGGCAAGTAACACTTTGATCATACCCCGTTCATACCCAGTTTTATTGCATTAGAACTATTTCCTCAAACACATTGCATGGTTAGGATCTAAATAAACTGTGGGTATTGGGAAGTAGCTGAGGTAGTACCTATTACCTGTTTTATTTATCAAACCCTCGGGAGTTACTTCTACGTTGCTTTTATTATTGCCATGCTATGCTCGTAGACGTGGATTGGGTTTGAGAGATATTCATGACAGATGTGAGTGTTTAATAATGGTTCAACTTAAGGTGGCAACTTAAACTCACATCTGGGTGGATTGAGACACCTGGAGAACCCAGTGTTGTCTGTATGTATAAGGTCCGCCACCCAGGCTCAAAGGGATCATAAGATTATTCATGCTAGAAACTTCCGTGTGCAGCCGCAAGCTATTATGGGCTCTAGCATAGCTGAGTAGGTTACAGGATCTCTTGAAGAGGTGGACTAGCAGATGTAGGGGAAAGTAGGTGTACCGGTCCACCCGGAGTAAAGAGTGATTGTTTCTGAAAGACTGTGTCTCGGTCATCCGTTTCTCAAACATCATGCAGTGCGAGAATCAAGCGGAGGCGATCGAGTCTTGTGGGGAAAAGTGCACAAACCTCTGCAGAGTGTACAAACTGATCATGATTAGCCGTGTCCCCGGTTATGGACAACTTGAGTATCTAGTACCTGGATTATCATTTGAATCTCATCACCGTGATACTATTAATTAATTTTGTTGGGTTAATGATGACACTTAATTGGGATTGAGTTGGGGGTACCTTCTCAATGTTTCAACCACCATGATAGTTAAATAAAATTTATTCCTTTGTAGTAGGATAAAATTGGCTTTTCGCAAAAATGTAACCATAGAGCTTTCCACCAGCCATATATGCATATAGAATAGCATTATCATTGTTCATTGTTCTTTATGTGTTACATTGCCAGCATATTCCATGTGCTGACCCGTTTTCGGGCTGCAACGTTTCATGTTGCAGACTTTTCAGACGACGAGTAAGGTGCCTTAGGTCGTGGTCTTATACTCAGTGATGCCGCTGGAGTTGATGGACTCACTTATCTTCCAAGTCTTCCGCTGTTATCGTTATTAGATGGCCTTAAGCCATGTTTATCATACTTAATCTCTTCGGAGACATTCGATGTAATAAGTGTGTGATTGCTACTCTGTTATAAATCCTCCATTTGTACTGTGCGTGTCAGCATTACTGATCCAGGGATGACACTGGTGCACAGCAGCACAGGCCATTTGAGGTCTGGTCGCTACAAAGTTGGTATCAGAGCACACGCTGACTATAGGACACGACGACTAAGCTTAAGCCCTAGAAAACTTCTCTCTTCTCATTTCTGACCCCTCTCCACTTTCTACTCTTTAGGAATGGCGAATGCAAGGAGCAAGTTCATGCAACCAGACGAAGACACGCCGTTTGGACGACATTTGAAGGAAGTCACCAAGCACTTGAACATAGGAATACCAAGCGTCACCGGAACCTACAACGCTACATTTCCTGAAGAGGAGAGCTGGAAGATTCAAGTTATCATTCCAGGAAGGATGTTTAGTGCCATAAGATTGGTTTTTGAAGCACCAACTTGGAGTTTAGGGAAGAGCATGGCCGCACATATCGCCATGGGACGCATTGGAGAAGTCTATCACCAGGAGCTTAAGGATACAATTTACCAAATTTGTGGACGTCGAGACGCGCAATGGGAGATAATCAAGACCAAGAAGGATGGATCAATTGCAGCTTTCATTCAGGAGCAGAACCAACATATTCAACGCCAGGAGAACCAGATGTGCACGGACAAGGAAGAACTAAAGAAGGCATTCACGAAGATCAAGGAGCTCCAAGAAGAACTCAAGGCTACACGCGAAGATTATTTGGAGGAAATCAACACACTAGTCGGGAAGATTGATGACCTGGAGAAGAAGATTGGAGCATCCGTGGGAAATCCAGTGCCAAAAGCAGAAGTCGATGAATGCACTTGTCCGGATAACTACATCATCATTGACGACACCGACTCGGAACCAAGTGAAGACGAATGGATTGATGAAGCTGGAGCAGACATCATGGAGTCTTCAACGGATCAGAATTTTTAGTAGACTGCCATATCAGTAGTAGTTTTCCCCCATTTAGTAGTATAGTTCGAGCACTTTGTAACGCTAGTTAGATCGATTGTTTTGCCTTGTTTGGATTGATTGAGTGATATTGATTGAATTTGCCTCATGAGCATATGGGTAGTGTTTTCTCTCTAGACCTCATTCTATTCTTAATTCTCATCTTTTCTAAACCTATCAGATGCCTCCGAGACGCGACCCCGGATTTGTTTTCCCGCCAGAGATCACCCAGTTGATTCAGCAACAGAATGCCTTGATGCAAGTGTTAGTTCAGAACCAAGGCAACAACAACAACAACCCACCGCCACCACCACCTGTTGATCACTTAGCCCGTTTCTTAAGGCTAAACCCGCCGGTGTTTTCCAGTAGCACCGAGCCGATTGTAGCAGATGATTGGCTCCGCAAAGTTGGAAGGGAGTTGACCACTGCAGGATGCACAGATGCGGAAAGAGTGCGTTTTTCCGCACATCAGCTTGATGGACCCGCAGCATCATGGTGGGAGAATTATACAGCCACGCACCCTATTGACACTGTCACATGGGACAAGTTTCAGCAAGCTTTCCGTACAGCTCATGTTTCAGCAGGAGCTATGGCTATGAAGAAGCGTGAGTTTCGTAACCTACGCCAAGGAGGACGCACCGTAGGCCAGTATGTGGAAGATTTCAGTAAGTTGGCACGTTATGCACCAGATGACGTTGCTACGGATGCTGCCAAGCAGGAGAAGTTTCTGGAAGGATTGAATGATGAACTGAGTATGCAGTTGATGGTAGCAACCTTCAACAACTACCAGGAGCTGGTAGATAGAGCTCTCATGATAGAAGGGAAACAACAACAGATTGAAAACCGCAAGAGGAAGTATGGACAAGGGAAGTATAATTCTGGAGCCCAGCAGAAGCCACGATTTACCCCGAAGCCGGGAGGACAGTTTCAGCATACCCATGGAGGAGGTAGTTCGCACAACCATAATGGCTCCAAGAATGGTAATGGGAATGGAGGAGGAAACGGACAGAACCGCACCAACCCATCTACCCCAACCAAGAGAGATCTAAGTCACATTACTTGTTTCAAGTGCCAGAAGACGGGACATTATGCAACTGATTGTCCCGAAGCCCAAAATGGAAATGGCAATGGAAGCTCTGGGAAGAAGCCGAACCCATTCAACAAAGGACATGTGAACCACGTAAGCGTGGAGGAGATTGAAGCTCAGCCTGATGCAGTAATAGGTAAAGTTTTTGGTTAAGTCATTTACTGCAACTGTTCTTTTCGATACTGGTGCATCGCATTCATACATATCAAGGGGATTCGTAAACAAGTTTAAGATGTCCACCCAAGTTCTCAAAAGCCCCATGTTAGTAACCTCGCCAGGAGCAGAGTATATGGCCACCCAAGGATGTTTTCAGATACCGTTGGCCATTGGAAGGCATGTTTTCCCCTCAGACCTCATTGTTTTGGAATCACAAGGTTTGTATGTGATTTTGGGAATGGATTGGCTATCGTTGTATGGAGGAAACATCGATTGTGCCAGCAAGACTATTTTGCTTACTACCCCGGAAGGAAAAAGGCTCAAGTATGTATCCCGGCATATGCCGAAGAGGACTCAAGTGAATTCCTTATCAGGAGTTGTACAGGAGGAAGTACGAGTGGTGAAGGACTATCCGGATGTATTTCCAGAAGAGTTGCCAGGCATGCCACCAGATAGAGACATTGAGTTTTTGATTGAACTTTTGCCAGGCACAGGGCCAATATCCAAGAGACCGTACAGGATGCCCGCAAAGGATTTGGAGGAAATTAAGAAACAGATCAAGGAGTTACTGGATAAAGGCTATGTTCGCCCAAGTTCGTCACCTTGGGGATCACCAGTACTTCTAGTGGAGAAGAAAGATGGATCGCTGAGGATGGTTGTTGATTACCGAGGATTGAATGAAGTGACCATCAAAAACAAGTACCCACTGCCGATGATCAATGATTTCTTTGACCGCCTGCAAGGAGCTAAAGTATTTTCCAAGATCGATCTACGATCAGGATACCATCAGTTAAAGATTCAAGAGCAGGATATACCCAAGACGGCATTTACCACCAGATATGGACTGTATGAGTATACCGTTATGTCATTTGGACTGACTAACGCACCTACCTATTTCATGAACCTGATGAACAAAGTGTTTATGGAGTTTTTGGATAAGTTCGGCGTGGTGTTCATTGATGATATTTTAATCTTTTCCAAGGATGAAGAAGAGCATGAGGAGCATTTGCGATTGGTACTTGAGAAGCTCAGAGAACATCAGTTATATGCCAAGTTCAGCAAATGTGAGTTTTGGTTGAAGGAAGTTGGATTCCTTGGACATGTTATTTCTGGAGAAGGAATAGCAGTAGACCCTGCCAAGGTTGACACAGTGACAAGTTGGGAGTCACCCACGACAGTTGGAGAAATCCGGAGTTTTCTTGGACTTGCAGGATACTACCGGAGATTTATCGAGAATTTCTCAAGGATTGCTAAGCCTATGACTGAACTATTGAAGAAGGACACCAAATCCAATTGGACTGAGGAATGTGAAGCTAGTTTCCAAGAGTTGAAGAAACGATTGGTTACCTCACCCGTGTTGATTCTGCCAGATCAACGCAAGGACTATGAAGTTTATTGCGACGCTTCTCGTCGAGGACTTGGAGCAGTGCTTATGCAGGAAGGAAGAGTTGTTTCGTATGCTTCACGACAACTTAAACCCCATGAGAAGAATTATGCTACGCATGATTTGGAATTAGAAGCCGTGGTGCATGCATTGAAGACATGGAGACATTTTCTCATCGGAAACCATTGTGAGGTGTACACGGATCACAAGAGTTTGAAGTACATTTTCACGCAGAAGGAGTTAAACCTCAGACAGAGGAGATGGTTGGAGCTCATCAAAGACTATGATATGAGATTGCATTATCACCCCGGAAAGGCTAACGTAGTAGCAGACGCGTTGAGCCGCAAGAGACATGTCAACAACATCAAGACAGGAGAGTTACCTCAGGAGTTAGCCGAGGACATACGTGAGCTATGTTTGGAGATAGTCCCAAGAGGCTATTTAGCGACATTGGAGATTCAGTCTACCTTGATGGAAAAGATCAGAGAAGCTCAGAAGACAGACAAGGAGATTGAAGAGATAAAGGAGAAGATGAGCAAAGGAAAAGCTAAGGGATTTCGTGAGGATGAGCACGATACCTTATGGTTCGAAGACCGCATATATGTGCCAAATGATCCGGAGATCAGGAAGTTGATTTTGCAGGAAGCCCATGATTCACCGTACTCGATTCACCCAGGAAATACCAAGACGTATTTGGATTTGAAGAATACTTTCTGGTGGACCGGAATGAAGAAGGATATTGCGGAGTTTGTAGCAGTTTGTGATGTATGTCAGAGAGTGAAGGCACAGCATCAGAAGCCAGCAGGATTGTTACAGCCATTGCCGATACCCGAATGGAAGCGGGATAAAATAGGCATGGATTTTATCACAGGATTACCCAGGACCCGTTCAGGCTATGACTCGATATGGGTTGTAGTCGACCGTTTGACGAAAGTGGCTCATTTCATCCCAGTAAAGACCACTTATACCAGTGCTAAGTTGGCTAAGATATACATGACCAGGATCGTATGTTTGCATGGAGTTCCGAGGACCATTGTATCAGACAGAGGAACCCAATTTACCTCGAAGTTTTGGAAGCAGTTGCATGAAACATTGGGAACCAGGCTGGAATTTAGTACAGCATTTCACCCGCAGACAGATGGACAGACCGAGAGAGTCAACCAGATTTTGGAGGACATGTTGAGAGCATGTGCGCTAGATTATGGATCTAGTTGGGACGACAATTTGCCATATGCAGAGTTTTCTTATAACAACAGTTATCAAACCAGTTTGAAGATGGCCCCTTTCGAAGCTTTGTACGGAAGGAGGTGTAGAACACCGTTGTTATGGGACGAAGTTGGAGACCGTCAGTTGTTTGGACCAGATTTGATTAAGGAGTCTGAACAGAAAGTGAAGTTGATTCGCGATAGGCTCAAGGTAGCCCAGTCCAGGCAGAAGAGTTATGCTGATTCTAAACGCAAGGAGACAGTTCACGAAATCGGAGACAGAGTGTATCTTCGAGTATCACCACTACGAGGAGTGAAGCGCTTTGGAGTTAAGGGAAAAGTTAGCGCCTCGTTTTATCGGACCATACCGAGTGTTGGAACGTATGGGAGAAGTTGCCTACAAGCTGGAATTGCCTGAAGGATTGTCTGAAGTTCATGATGTATTCCATGTTTCGCAGTTGAAGAAGTGCCACGCAGAGATGGCTGAGATACCGCTAAGAGATACTGTGCCACTGGAAGCAATTCAGTTGGAAAGTGATTTGACCTATGAGGAGAAGCCAGTTAAGATTCTCGAGTATGCCAGCCGAGTTACCCGCAGCAAGGTTATCAAGTTTTGCAAAGTTCAGTGGAGTCACCACACAGAAGATGAGGCCACCTGGGAGCGAGAGGAAGATCTATGGAAAAACCACTCCCACCTGTTTTCTAGCCAACCCGAATCTCGAGGGCGAGATTCATCTTAAGGGGGGTAGGTTTGTAACATCCTAAATTTTCAATTTGGAATGTTATACATAGATCATCATTGCATATCATGTTTTATTGCATTTTGACAAATCCTCGATAAATCCTAAGCAACTCAAGGACCCTCGGAGAGAGTTGGGGATTTTCTCAAATCTTCTTATTTGATTTTTCAAACGAGGATTGTGGTTTTAATTATTTTTCTCTCTGGAAAAATATTTCATTCTAAATGAACGAGAGGAGAAAATATGACTTCTTCAAAACAATTGAAATACTGGAGGAAAAATGTTAAAAATCATTATTTGGAATTTATTTGGATTTGTTTGCAATTTTTATTGCATTTAAAAATATGCATGTTTTCAAAATGTTTATTTTTGATTTTAAAAATGTTCACCCTATCCTAGATTTTCTAACTAGACGGGCAAAATTTATTTCATATTTTTCTGATTTTTATTTATTTTTCTATGCAATTTTCTTCGCGGAACTTATTTTAAAAAAAACACGCGCCCGCGCCGGCTGGGCCGAGCCCAGCCGACGGCCCACGCCGCCGCGACCTCTCCTTCTTCCCCACGCCGCCGGAGTCCGACGGGAGCACGACGCCGCCGCCGCCTCGGGCTTTGCCCCTCCCCCAAGCCGCCCTCGCCCCCCCTCTCTATATATACCCCCCCCTCCGTTTTCGCCGCCACCATCGCCGGAGAAACCGCCGCCGCCGCGCCGCATCTAGCCCCGCCGCCGCTCGTCTTTGCCTCGCCGCCGGGAGCCCCGAGCCGGAGCCCCCCTTGCCGCCGGAGCGCCCCCCCCCCCCCCAGACCGCACCCCGCCGCCCTCGCGCCGAGCCCGAGCCCCGCCGGAGCCCCTCGCCGGAGAAGCCCCGTCGAGGTACTGCCGCCGGCCATCTCGTGTTGACCGGTTTTCTGAAAAAAAAACCTTTTGTTTTAAAAAAAACCCTAGATCGGTTTTTTCTCGGTTTTCTTATTTCACGAGCGTTCACTGAACTGTTCGTTTTAACGAACGCGTTCATCGGTTTTTCTCTGTTACCGAACGTCCGTTATTTAACCGTTCATCCGTTTTGCTTTTTCATCGGATTTTCTCGTTATTTTCTCAGATTCGATTTCTGATCGAATTTTCGAATCTGTTTAACTTTTCGCTCGTTTATCGGAATCAGGTGATTCAAGCGCCTAGAGTTTCGTCTCGAAATTCTCTTTCCGTTTAATCTACTCAAATAAGTTTTTGCTACAGTAAAATTTGACCTAGATCCAGATTAGCAAACGAAGTTTCTTTCTTCCGCCGTTTGACTTTCGTTGCTTCTTTCGAGTTGATTCTTTTTGCAAACCGGAGTTCTTAAGTTGAACTTTCTGGTTGGATCTTTCATTCGAGTTTAACCTGTGCATTGGATGAGTACTGATTGTATGCTTGTTTGTTTGCGATAGAGTACCCGGAGTGTGCCGCTTGTTACTTCGACTCGTTAGCTTTTGCGGAACATCAGCAAGGCAAGTAACACTTTGATCATACCCTGTTCATACCCAGTTTTATTGCATTAGATCTATTTCCTCAAACACATTGCATGGTTAGGATCTAAATAAACTGTGGGTATTGGGAAGTAGCTGAGGTAGTACCTATTACCTGTTTTATTTATCAAACCCTCGGGAGTTACTTCTACGTTGCTTTTATTATTGCCATGCTATGCTCGTAGACGTGGATTGGGTTTGAGAGATATTCATGACAGATGTGAGTGTTTAATAATGGTTCAACTTAAGGTGGCAACTTAAACTCACATCTGGGTGGATTGAGACACCTGGAGAACCCAGTGTTGTCTGTATGTATAAGGTCCGCCACCCAGGCTCAAAGGGATCATAAGATTATTCATGCTAGAAACTTCCGTGTGCAGCCGCAAGCTATTATGGGCTCTAGCATAGCTGAGTAGGTTACAGGATCTCTTGAAGAGGTGGACTAGCAGATGTAGGGGAAAGTAGGTGTACCGGTCCACCCGTAGTAAAGAGTGATTGTTTCTGAAAGACTGTGTCTCGGTCATCCGTTTCTCAAACATCATGCAGTGCGAGAATCAAGCGGAGGCGATCGAGTCTTGTGGGGAAAAGTGCACAAACCTCTGCAGAGTGTACAAACTGATCATGATTAGCCGTGTCCCCGGTTATGGACAACTTGAGTATCTAGTACCTGGATTATCATTTGAATCTCATCACCGTGATACTATTAATTAATTTTGTTGGGTTAATGATGACACTTAATTGGGATTGAGTTGGGGGTACCTTCTCAATGTTTCAACCACCATGATAGTTAAATAAAATTTATTCCTTTGTAGTAGGATAAAATTGGCTTTTCGCAAAAATGTAACCATAGAGCTTTCCACCAGCCATATATGCATATAGAATAGCATTATCATTGTTCATTGTTCTTTATGTGTTACATTGCCAGCATATTCCATGTGCTGACCCGTTTTCGGGCTGCAACGTTTCATGTTGCAGACTTTTCAGACGACGAGTAAGGTGCCTTAGGTCGTGGTCTTATACTCAGTGATGCCGCTGGAGTTGATGGACTCACTTATCTTCCAAGTCTTCCGCTGCTATCGTTATTAGATGGCCTTAAGCCATGTTTATCATACTTAATCTCTTCGGAGACATTCGATGTAATAAGTGTGTGATTGCTACTCTGTTATAAATCCTCCATTTGTACTGTGCGTGTCAGCATTACTGATCCAGGGATGACACTGGTGCACAGCAGCACAGGCCATTTGAGGTCTGGTCGCTACAGTTCTAGACTCAACAACATCAGCGATTCGATCAAGCAGGGGGCTCCTAAGTCGGGGATGGCTCTGATTACCAACTTGTAACGCCCACGATGCGGCTATATCTCTCACGTGTCGAGGCACGACTTAGAGGCATAACCGCATTGTAGGTTTTGTCGCAAGAAGGTCATCTTCACACAATCCCATGTAATGAACAAGAATGGGATAAAGAGAGTTGGCTTACAATCGCCACTTCACACAATACATTAATAAATTCATACATCATCCAAAATACACACATAGTCCGACTACGGACAACCAAATGAAAAGAAGATAACCCAACTGCTAGATCCCCGATCGTCCCAACTGGGCTTCACTACTGATCATCAGGAAATGAAACATAGTAACGACCAAGTTCCTCGTTGAACTCCCCCTTGAGTTCGGTAGCATCACCTGCACTGGTATCATCGGCACCTGCAACTGTTTTGGTAGAATTTGTGAGTCACGAGGACTAAAAAATCTCACACCCGCGAGATCAAGACTATTTAAGCTTATGGGTAAGGAAGGGGTAAAGTGGTGAGGTTGCAGCGACGGCTAAGCAAGGTATGGTGGCTAACTTACGAAACAAGAGCGAGAAGAGAAGCTTAACAAGCGGTAGTCAACTAGTAATGATCAAGAAGTGATCCTGAACTCCTACTTACGTCAAACATAACCCAAAAACCGTGTTCTCCTCTCGAACAACCCCGAAGAGAGACAATCACGGGTACACACGTGGTTGGTGTATTTTAGAAGAGTTTACTTCAAGTTTACTACAACCGAATATTAACAAATTCCCATCTGCCACATAACCGCGGGCACGGCTCTCGAAAGTTTATACCCTGCAGGGGTGTCCCAACTTAGCCCATCACAAGCTCTCACGGTCAACGAAGGATATTCCTTCTCCCGGGAAGACCCGATCAGTCTCGGAATCCCAGTTACAAGACATTCCGACAATGGTAAAACAAGACCAGCAAAGCCGCCCGATGTGTCGACAATCCCGATAGGAGTCGCACGTATCTCGTTCTCAGGACACACCGGATAGGTCAAGCTACGAGTAAAACCAGGCCTCGAGTTGCCCCGAGGTGGCCCTGCAGGGTGCCCGGTTCAGACCAACACTTAGAGAAGCACTGGCCCGGGGGGGTTAAAATAAAGATGACCCTTGGGTTGGCCGACCAAAGGGAAGGGTAATAGGTTGTTAGGCAAAAGTAAAACCAAGGTTGGGCCTTGCTGGAGGAGTTTTATTCAAAGCGCACTGTCAAGGGGTTCCCATAACACCCAACCGCGTAAGGAACGCAAAATCAAGGAACATAACACCGGTATGACGGAAACTAGGGCGGCAAGAGTGGAACAAAACACCAGGCATAAGGCCGAGCCTTCCACCCTTTACCAAGTATATAGATGCATTAATAAAATAAGAGATATTGTGATATCCCAACATATCCATGTTCCAACATGTAACAAACTTCATCTTCACCTGCAACTATCAACGCTATAAGAGGGGCTGAGAAAAAGCGGTAACTTAGCCAAACAACGGTTTGCTAGGAAGGTGGGTTAGAGGCTTGACATGGCAATGTGGGAGGCATGATAAACAAGTGGTAGGTAGCGTGACATAGCGATAGAACGAACAACTAGCAAGCAAAGATAGAAGTGATTTCGAGGGTATGGTCATCTTGCCTGAGATCCCGCAAGGAAGAAGAACGAGTCCATGAAGAAAACAAACGGACGTAGTCGAACGAATCCTCACAACTCCGGAACGAAACCGAAGCTAACGAGGGAAGCAACTCGGAAAGAAGCAAGCAACATAGTAAAAAACCATCACATAAATATGGCATGATGCACAACCAAGTATGATGCATGTCCGATTTAATGAGCATGGCATGGCAAAGTGCAACAAACAATACTACAAATTAAGTGGAGCTCAATATGCGGCTCAATATGCAACAAGTTGCATATTGACGAAACACCACATTTATTTATTTAGTTCTCTCCTGTTTATATACCCAACAATATTAAATGTTATTAAACATGGCAAGGGGTGAAGCATAAGTAAACTAACTATCTCGGCAAGTTAAATGAGGCCGGAACAACAAACAACAATTCCGGAAAATTCCCATGTCCATATTTTCGATTTGGTACTGTTCTGCCCTAAACCATATTTTAGAGTTGTTACACATGCAAAGTAATGCTACCATGTTAATCTATGCATTTTTTCACCCCATTTACATATAAATTTCATTAAATTCGGAGCTACGGTTATTTAGTTATGAAATAAATCATTTTAACATGGCATTTATGCAAAATTAAACAAACAGCAAGTTTAAGCATTTTAAACATGGATGAGACTTGGATATTATGAATCTAGAT
Organism: Aegilops tauschii subsp. strangulata; assembly: GCF_002575655.3. Lineage (NCBI taxonomy): Eukaryota > Viridiplantae > Streptophyta > Magnoliopsida > Poales > Poaceae > Aegilops > Aegilops tauschii. The sequence goes on from NC_053039.3 coordinate 123,175,101, forward strand.
GAAATTCTAAGCATTTTCCATATATAGTTTGTTTAATTTGGATGCACGGTTGTGGCTTTATTAATGCATGAACATGAGTGGGTTTTCTGTAAAACTACACTCGCGGGAATAATTAGAAAATTCGTCCTGGCAGGGGAAAAAACATCACGGGCCGAAACTGGCTGGCCCGATAGGAGCGTGGGCGCTGGAGGCTCACCCAGCGGGCCTATCCCAGGTCGGTGGAGGAGGCAGCTGGGCCGCGGGGCTTGCGGCTGGGCCTTGGCGGTTGCTGGCCTAGGCGCGGCCAACAGGCATCGGGCGACCACGCCCTCCCTGAAACAGGGACTGCTCGATGCAGGGGAAGTAGAGGTCGGCGTGGCGGAGCTTTCTTCTGGCGACGCGGGGTGAGGCAGAAGCGCGATGCAGGGGCAAGGGACCAGCGGGCGCGGCGGATCCGGGCAATCCGAGGGTCGGGGAGGCGGTTCCCGGCGACGAGGAACTCGTTGGCGCTGCTCGATCAAGCAAAGCAGGCAGTAGCAGGTTTGAGCGGGCGAAGCAAAGACGAAGGCGGACTTGGCACGGTGGCGGCGAGCGAGCGAGGCCTGGCGAGGGGCGGAGCTTGACGGATCCGGTCGCGGGACACCAGTTCCTGGCGGCCGCATGGCGAACTAGAGCTCGGGAGGCATCCATGGCGGCTATTGGCGACGGGAACCTGCGGGAGTTCTCTGTTTCAACGAGACAGAGAGAGAGCATGAAACACGGGAGGGAGAGATGGGTAAGAAAGGGAAAGGAAGGAGAGGCGCGAGCGTGGCTGGCCTAGATCTAGTAGCGCACGGGGAGGTCCTGTTGGCGCTGCTGCTCATCACCGGCGGGGACGGCTGGCTCGATCCACTCGGGGTCGAGGTGAGTGCCTCTGCGGGAGGATGCGGGAGGCGAGGCTGGGGCGTTGGGAGCCTCCTGGGCCGTCGGATCGGAGATCTGGCGGTCCAGATCGAGTGGGAGATGGCTGCGGTGGTTGGTGGAGTGGATCCGAGGAAGGTAGGGGATCGGGCAAGCGCGGATTTCGAGGGGAGAGCAGTGGGGTGGCGGCGCAGCTCGGGATTGGGGGGATGGATGGGAGGGGATCCCTAGTTCTAGGGTTGTTGGCTATATATAGCAAGTGGGATTAGGTTAGAGGGCATTCGATCCGTCCGATCGTAATCGGGCGGTCGAGAATAAATAGGCTAGGCAGTCCAAATAAGAAAACGGAGATGTTTTATAGATGTTTGGGGATGATCCGGATCCAACGGTGACGACTGCCCGGGTCGGGTTCGGGAAAGCTTTCAGACGACCGCGAGAGGTTTGAGCACTATACAGAGAGACTCCGGTTTAAGCAAGAGGGAAAACGAAGAACAAGGTTGGTCTCGGAACGGTCAACAAAAGCAAGGGGGAAGAAAGATTTAAAGTCACTCCAGTTGACAGGAGAAGCAAGGTATACAAGAGAATTTGGGCAGCACTCCAGTAGAAAAGAGAAGGAAAACTTGATAAGATGAGAGAACTTGAATGAGAACACAACACTCCGGTTGAACGGATAAGGAAGGAAAAGAAAAGAACATGATCTTGACAAAACAAGATGATGGGTCGAAGAGAGCAACATCGCAATGCCTCCGGAAGAAATGAAAGAATGGAATGGAATGAACGGAGGAAAACAAGATCTAGAAAGAGCATGCTTACAGGAAATGCTAGAATGGAGTTGTTGGATTATCAACAACGAAAGGATAAGCTTGTAGTGGGCTTATGGAAGCACTTTCTCAAAATTGAGGCGAAATTCTGCCACTACGGAAAAAAAAATTGATTCATAACACCAATGAGAAGAAAAAAACTTCTTCCACCAAGATGATAGAGAGATAACTTGGATCATTGATAAGCACCACAATAGCAACATTCCTTAGCGAAGGCTTTAGGTGAAATATGACACAAGATAACTCCAACAAAGAGATTGACAGGTAGAAAAGATCTCCAGGACAAAGAGATAAAAATGATGGGTTTACAATATCTCATTCTTGACTATGTGTGAACCATGACACACAAAGGTAAATTGTCAAGAATGGCATAGCACCACCTCAAAAGATATTGTAGAAAGAATTGCACTTTGTAATGCAAGATGAAGAATACTTGAACTCCTCAAAACAAAACATGTGTTGAGCACCATGTTAATTTTGAGTATAGCTTGGCGGATCATAACCCCGAGAGAAATCTTGAAGAACAATTGAAGAATGAAAAGAATCCTTGACGAACCACCATGTAGAGCCTCCATGAAGAACTCCGGTAATAAAAGGATGATAAAAGAAAGAGAAGTTGAAAACACAAGGTGTAGCCTTGCGATGATTTAGATGGAGCTTCTCGACGAGATAATACAGAAAACTTGGAACTTCGGAAAGAAAGATGAACAACATAGAACTAAGAAATTGATATCATGAACGAACTCCGAAAGAAGGAATTAGTCACTTGGATGAAACAATAATAAGAATTACGTTATGCGTATCCTTCATCAATTTAAATTGATGACAAGCAACGGATTTGGCATACTACTTATTCTCGTAGAAAGGATTAAGAGAGATATAGTGTAAACTTGAGAAAGTCTTCAACGATCTGCCAGTAGGATTTGGAAAGAACGAATGAATTGATATGATAACAACGGAAGAGAAATCTTGAACGAACCACCGTAAGAATGGAAAATGAACAAAGAAAAGATAAAGAATCACCGGGAAGAATTATAAAAAAAACAAAGATACTTTAGAGAATTTAGATACATGAGAACGAAGAGATCATGAACTGACTAGAGCATATTTGAACGATGCACCGGTAATATTTGGAGAATGAGATCTGAAAGCTGAGAATGAATAATACTAAGATGATGGGCTCCGAAGAATCAAAATGAAAAGACTCCTGAATTGCTCCGGATGGGTGAAAAGAATTCTCACAATTGAAAACAATTATGAGAGGATGGCATGAAGCTAGAACCATGAATCTTTGGAAGAATGGGTAAGGATTTAAGAGGAACTCTTCTTCGGTCTTCAAAATCCGAGAAAGACGATGAGAAACACCATGAATTGTTGAGGCACTCTAGAATGAAGAATAGAAAGGTTGAACCAACGATGAAAGAATTTGAAAGATCTTGGAGAAAGACATTTGACTGGTGACAATTCATTCTTACGACAAACTTGGGGAAGAATTTGAGAGTAACTTCGGAAAACTTAGAAGAGTCAGGTAAGATCCTGGGAAAAGACCTGTGGGTTAGGGCCCACTCAAAAGATACACCGTTGAACAATTTAAAAGAGAGATTGCGCCGGTTGAATTAAATAGCTTGAATGAGATAACAACCTCGAGATAGCTTGAATGGATCTTGAATGAAAAGACGAGCCTTCTGAGATATCTTCAGCACTCCGGAACAATTGAATAGCGAGAAGTGGATGATTAAGAGGTGCACCGGCATGAGAAAACATTTGAAACAAGGAAAGATATGATCGACAAAGCTTGAATTGAATCCACCGGAGAAGAAAATATGACGAAGAATTGATAAACTTGAAGCTCCGTTAGTATCTTCCTAAGAATACCCGGATAAGAACATTGACGGAAAGAATGGAGAGACTTCCCATCAATAAAAGGATACTTGATTAAGAAATATGAGTCCTTGAAGAAAAAAGTGGGGGGCGGGAAAACAAAGACGACTTGGGACGGATGAAACAAGCACCGTTGAGGAAACATAGAATTGACCTTGCGGATGTGGAAAAATGATCGGATCCACTTGAAGAGAAGCACGCCGGTTGGAAAAGAATTGACATGACAATCTCGATGATCAAGAAGGATTAGCACTCCCATAGAAATATGAGAACACCGCTTAGGAAAGGTATGGAATCAACACTTGACACCGAAGCAACTCGAATACCACAAACCAAAACAAAAACAAAGGATTTGGCTTGCAGAATAAGCCGGAAACAAACATATGATAGATCCCATATCGTATCTTGTGTCTGTTGGAAAGATATCCTACGGGATACTTGAATTCCCATTCCGTTAGTTTATGATGTGATTGACTTGACCCATTCCGTTAGCTTAGCACTTGATCGCTTAGTATGTTGCTATTGCTTTCTTCATGACTTATAAACGTTCCTATGACTATGAGATTATACAACTCCCGAATACTGGAGGAACATTTTGTGTGCTACCAAATTTCACAACGTAACTGGGTGATTATAAAGGTGCTCTACAGGTGTCTCCGATGGTAATTGTTGATTTGGCATAGATCGAGATTAGGATTTGTCACTCCGATTGTCGGAGAGGTTTCTCTGGGCCCTCTCGGTAAAGCACATCACTATAAGCCTTGCAAGCAATGTGACTAATGAGTTAGTTGCGGGATGATGCATTACGAAACGAGTAAAGAGACTTGCTGGTAACGAGATTGAACTAGGTATTGAGATAGCGACGATCGAATCTCGGGCAAGTAACATACCGATGACAAAGGGAACAACGTACGTTGTTATGCGGTTTGACTGGATAAAGATCTTCGTAGAATATGTAGGAACCAATATGAGCATCCAGGTTCCGCTATTGGTTATTGACCGGAGATGAGTCTTGGTCATGTCTACATAGTTCTCGAACCCGTAGGATCCGCACGCTTAACGTTCGGTGACGATCGGTATTATGAGTTTATGTGTTTTGATGTATCGAAGGTAGTTCGGAGTCTCGGATATGATCACATACATGACGAGGAGTCTCGAAATGGTCGAGACATAAAGATCGATATATTGGATGACTATGTTTGGACATCGGAATGGTTCCGGATGAGTTTGGGCATTTACCGGAGTACCGGGAGGTTACCGGAACCCCCCGGGGAGTGTATGGGCCTTATTGGGCCTTAGTGGGAGAGAGGAGGAGGCGGCCTAGGAGGGCCCCCCCAAGCCCAATCCGAATTGGGAGGGGGGCCGGCCCCCCTTTCCTTCCTCCCTCTCTCCTCCTTCCTTCCTCTCCTACTCCTACTTGGAAGGGGGGAATCCTACTCCCAGTGGGAGTAGGACTCCCCTAGGGCGTGCCATAGAGAGGGCCGGCCCTCCCCCTCCTCCACTCATTTATATACGGGGGAGGGGGGACCCCATAGATGCACAAGTTGATCATTGATCTCTTAGCCGTGTGCGGCGCCCCCCTCCACCATAATCCACCTCGGTCATATTGTTGCAGTGCTTAGGCGAAGCCCTGCGCTGGTAGCTTCATCATCACCGTCATCACGCCGTCGTGCTGACGAAGCTCTCCCTCGACACTCAGCTGGATCGAGAGTTTGTGGGACGTCACCGAGCTGAACGTGTGCAGATTGCGGAGGTGTCGTACTTTCGGTACTAGGATCGGTCGAATCATGAAGACGTACGACTACATCAACCGCGTTGCCATAACGCTTTCGCTTACGGTCTACGAGGGTACGTGGACTGCACTCTCCCATCTCGTTGCTATGCATCACCATGATCTTGCGTGTGCGTAGCAAATTTTTTGAAATTACTACGTTCCTCAACACTTGGTTCTCCGACTGGTTCGATATTGGTTTCATTACTGAGGGAAATACCTACCGTCGTTGTGCTGCATCATCCCTTCCTCTTTGGGGAAATACCGACGTAGTCCTAGCAGATAGGAGCTTTTCTGGCGCTATAGTCAGAGAGCAATCAAAAGGAATTTCTGGTGCCGTTGCCGGGGAGGATCTTCAACATATACCAGGTTCCTAATCACAAATCTCATCTCCTTGCAATTTACATTATTTGCCATTTGCCTCTCATTTTCCTCTCCCCCACTTCACAAAAATTTGTCGCTTTGTTTGCCCCTCTTTCTCGTTCGATCTTATGTTTGCTTGTGTTTGCATGTGCCTCCTATTTTGCTTGCATCTTTGCTTGCTAAAAATCGATTGTTATGGATCCACTCAAAGTTTTCTACTTGGATCATCTTCGATCCATATGTGCTCGTGCTGAAACCCCAACTAGTTTAGTGAGGGAAAATAATATTAGATGAGCATGCCCATTTTGTGCGTCATCGTTTGTCTGAAAAAGGGAAGCTCTTATGGAATCAAATGAATTGTTTGTTATGCTATGCTTGGAATCTTTGTGAAATTTGTGATTTTACTTGTTGCTCTAAGAACCCTAAAAACAGCTCCCCTATCTTTGTGAGTTTAATGACAATGAAATCTTATATTCTTATGCCAAGGAGGTTTATAGTTACTATGATATCGAACAAATTGAAGAATTTGTTGCTTTTAAGGGTGCTTATGAAGTTGCTTCTTTGATTGAAAAGTATGATATTACTCTCTACAAATCTGAATTTTTTTGACATACTTAAATATTGCTATGAATACTATGCTCATAACACCTATGTTAAAGAATTTATTGAGAGAATGACTGCTGCTTTGGAAGAAAATAATGCTATGCATGAAGCTATGGATAATTATGATTCCATTGATTTGATTGAATTAGCCCCACTTGATGAACATGATGTTTGCTATTCTTGTGGCCATGATGCCAATGTTAATGATGCTTATGGAGATGAACTTGCTATAGTCCCTTATGTTAAACATGAAATTATTTCTATTGCACCCACACTTGATAGCTCCTTGAATGAAAAGCATGGTTGCAATGATATTATTACAAATCCTATTAATGTCAATTGTTTTAGTGATATGCAAAACCCCAAGCTTGGGGATGCTTGTTTTGTTATGTCCGCTACTTATTGCAATGATCATGATTGGGGTGATAATAATTCTTATGATCTTGAAAATTTATTTAAACCTCATGATGAATATGTTTGCGATATTATTAAAAGTGGGTTTGGAAGAGTTTCAACTTTGGCTAAAAATAATCCCACATATTTGGAGAGTGTTCAATCTTATGAAATTGTTGATGAAAGTGGGTTTGGAGAGGTCATGACTGTAGTTGATTATAATCCCACTATATTGGAAGAGTGTCAACTTTGTATGCATGTGGATCATATAGAGAATACGTTATGTGATAGCTATATTGTTGAATTTGATTATGATCCTACATATAATTATTATGAGAGAGGGAAATATGGTTGTAGAAATTTTCATGTTGCTAAATTACCTCTATTTGTGTTGAAATTATTAATGCTTGCTTCTTCCTACTTGCATATGCTAGAAATTGCTTGTCTTGATAATTTTTTTGCTTATAAAATTCCTATGCATAGGAAGTATGTTAAACTTAAATGTGTTTTTCACATGTTTTATGATGCTCTCTTTATGTTTCAATTTTTTTTATGTCAGCATCGATAAAATCTTATGCCTAGCTAAGCGCGTAAAACTATAGCGCTTGTTGGGAGGCAACCCAATGAATAAAATTTATTTTTGCTTTTTTCTTTCTGTTCTTGTGTGTTTGCACAATTATGCTACTGTTATGATTGTGTTTTTTATGTTTTAATTAGTGTTTGTGCCAAGTAAAGCCTTTAGGATCTTCTTGGGTGATAGTTGTTTGATCTTGCTGAAAATGACAGAAACTTTGTGCTCACGAAAATAATTTTCATAAACCACAGAAAATAGATTTTGCCCTGATTCTTTTTGCAGAAGACTAATATACAAATTACCCTGGTCTTCCTAATTTGGTATAATTTTTGGAGTTCCAGAAGTATTCGCAAAAGTCATATTACTACAGATTGTTCTGTTTTGACAGATTCTGTTTTCTTTGTGTTGTGTGCTTATTTTGATGGCTCTATGGTTTTCTTTGATGAGTTTTTGCCATAGAAAAGTTGGAATGCAGTAGATATAATACAAAAACAAAATGTGAATTGGTTTGATACAGCACTTATAGTAGTGGTTTGCTTTCTTTTACTAACGGATCTCACAAAGGTTTTGTTGAGTTTTGTGTGATTGAAGTTTTCAAGTTTTGGGTTATCTTACGATGGATGAAAGAAGGATAGAAGAGCCTAAGCTTGGGGATGCCCCGGCATCCCAAGCTATTATCCAAGAATGAGCAACCAACTAAGCTTGGGGATGCCCCCGAGTGGCATCCCCTCCTTCTTCTAACGACCATCGGTATTTTACTCGAGCCTATATTTTTATTCGTCACATGATATGTGTTTTTCTTGGAGCGTCTTGTATGATATGTGTATTTGCTTGTTTTATTTTGCGTTTTAAGTCATCAATCCTTGCTGGACACACCTATTCGAGAGAGCCAAAATTATATCATGATTTGTTAGAATTGCTCTCTATGCTTCACTTAAATCTTTTATGAGCTAGGACTTGCTCTAGTGCTTCACTTATATCTTTTTTAGCATAGTGTGCTTAGTATTTTTGAAGAAATGCTCTCTTGCTTCACTTAGATTTGTTTGAGAGTTAGTAAAAGTTTTGAAGAAATTCTCTCTTGCTTCACTTAAATTATTTCGAGAGAAAGAAAAAAAATTATGCTCATGATCTTCACTTATATTTGTTTGAGCTTATGAAAAGCAATACATGAAAATTAGTCCCAAAGTGATAGATATCCAAGAAGGATAAAGTAAAAAATTGTCATGAAGATCATTGGACAAAATAAACTTGATTCTTAGTAATAGTTTTGAGATATGATGATGCGATATGTGAGTTATGTTGATGAGTAATTGTGCTCTAGTAAGAATATTGGTGTTAAGGTTTGTGATTCCCTATGCATGCACGAAAGTCAATAATCATGCAATGAAAATTATATCCTACTTGTGGTGCATTATTCGGTGTTAGTTATGCTTAATGCTTGCTTATGAGATTATTCATTTCTTGGTTGGTCGCTTCTCAATCTTTTGCTAGCCTTCATTTTGCACTAAGTATGACCTCTACATGTGCATCCAAAATCCTTTAAACCAGTTTTGCCACATGAGTCCACTATATCAACCTATGTGCGGTATTATTTTGCCGTTCTAAGCAAATTTGCATGTGCCATCTCTAATTTTCAAAATAAACTTCTCTTTTGTGTGTTTGTTTCGCTCGCGGAACGGTAATGGGTGGCTAATATTTTCCATGCTAGATGTGTTATTCTCACGATGAGTGTTTATTCACTTGTCATTGCACGAGAGTAAAGCAAAGGTTTTAGGGATGCCCAGTCCCGAAATGCAAAAATAAATTTACTTTATGTTGTCAAATAATAAATTCCTTGGAAAGTGTTGGTATGGAGGGCACCCGTGGATACAGTTAGCCATGGAAAGTGAAAGTATGGTGGAAAAAAGAATAAACTTTATTTTCTGTTTGGGAACCGCCTATGGCATATCTGGCATGGAAAGTGTTCGTAGCTCTAAGTCGTTTTCGTTGGTGGGATGGATACACCTCCCAAAATATTTTTATCTCTATTTTTTTGCTTTGAGCTCTGGCACCTCTACAAATCCCTACTTCCCTCTGGGAAGGGCATTTCTTTTACTTTATGCATTTTTTATTTTGAATTTGATTCTCCATCTTCTCTCATAAAAAGCAGCAACTAGGAGGCAATATGATCATACTTAAGTATTGGGTGTACCTAATATTCGAGAGTGTTTCATGAATGGATCAATGTTTGAGCATGATGGGCTAGGGATAACTTATTTTAGTGTTGATATTTTGAAAGACATGGTTGCTTGTTGATATGCTTGAGTATCTAAATTATTATGTCAAAACTAGACTATTGCTTTGAATCACATAAAAGTCCAAATGTCCATGCTATAAAGAAAGGAATATGATATGACTTGATAAATAGCACTCCACATCAAAAAAATTGTTTTTATCACTTACCTACTCAAGGACGAGCAGGAATTAAGCTTGGGGATGCTGATACGTCTCCAACGTATCTATAATTTTTTATTGTTCCATGCTGTTTTATTATCAATCTTGGATATTTTATAGTCATTTTATATCATTTTTTGGTACTAACCTATTGACATAGTGCCAAGTGCCAGTTGCTATTTTTTCTATGTTTTTTACATCGCAGAAAATCAATACCAGACGGAGTCCAAATGCCACAAAACTCCATGATGATTTTTTATAGGCCAGAAGGAACACAACGGGCCCTGGTTGCACCTGGGGGGAGTCCTGAGGAGGGGATAACCCACCAGGGCGTGCCCTGGTGGGTTGTGCCCACCTCGGGTACCCCCCGAACCGCCTCTTTGCTCTATAAATACCCCAAAAATCCCAGAACCCTAGGGGAGTCGACGAAATATTCATCCAACCGCCGTAGAGTACAGAACCACCAGATCCAATCTAGATACCATCTCGGATGGGGTTCACCACCTCCATTGGTGCCTCTCCGATGAGGCGTGAGTAGTTCTTTGTAGACCTTTGGGTCCGTAGTTAGTAGCTAGATGGCTTTCTCTCTCTCTCGCTGAATTCTCAATACAATGGTCTCTTGGAGATCCATATGATGTAACTCTTTTGCGGTGTGTTTGTTGGGATCTGATGAACTTCGAGTTTATGATCAGTTATATCTTTTTATATCCATGAAAGTTATTTGAGTTTCTTTGATCTCTTATATGCATGATCTCTTATAGCCTCGTATTTCTTCTCCGATATTTGGGTTTTGTTTGGCCAACTTTATCTATTTATCTTGCAATGGGAAGAGGTGCCCGGTAGTGGGTTCGATCTTACGGTGCTTGATCCCAGTGACAGAAAGGGAACCGACATGTATGTATCGTTGCTACTAAGGATAAAAAGATGGGATCTATATCTACGCAATAGATAAACGGATCTTGTCTACAGCATGTCATCGTTCTTATTGCATTACTCCATTTTTCCATTTACTTAATACACTAGATGCATGCTGGATAGCGGTCGATGTGTGGAGTAATAGTAGTAGATGCAGGCAGGCGTCGGTCTACTAATATTGGACGTGATGCCTATGTAATGATCATTGCCTGGTTATCGTCATAATTATTTGAATTTCTATCAATTGCCCAACAGTAATTTGTTTACCTACCGTTTGCTATTTTTCTCGAGAGAAGCCACTAGTGAAACCTACGGCCCCGGGTCTTGTTTCTCATATATTTGCTTGCAGTCTACTTTTCCTTTGCATTTTTATTCAGATCTATTAAACCAAAAAAATACAAAATACCTTGCTGCAATTTATTCTTATTCATTTTGTTTGGCGTTCGATCTATCAATCTACTACAATTTCCTCACGTCAGTTTTGCCTATCTTGAGGCACCGTACCCCGGAAGGGATTGACAACCCCTTTAACACGTCGGGTTGCGAGGATTTGTTCTTTGTGTGCAGGTGTTGTTTACGTTGTGTTGCTTGGTTCTCCTACTGGTTCGATAACCTTGGTTTCATCACTGACGGAAATACCTACCGTCGTTGTGCTGCATCATCCCTTCCTCTTTGGGGAAATACCGACGTAGTCCTAGCAGACAGGAGCTTTTCTGGCGCTATAGTCAGAGAGCGATCAGTCTCTAGTGCGGTCTGGTCATCTTCTTCATTCTTCCCGATGCCCTCCTTGAAGATCAAGGTGGTGTGCATGTGGGGGTGCAGATAAGCACAAGCGACAGTAGTCACTATACACTGGTACAGCGAGGTGCTATACAAACGGTTTTTAACCCCTTTCCACGACGGCATTTGGAACCATCGCCAAGTGAGTGACTGCGATAGGGGGGTCCTTCCCACACGACCCAGAAACCGTTGGGGATAGGGATCCACCCAGACGCTGCATCATTGTAACTCGTTTGTGCTCGCATTGCCATCGCAGTCGGCATTCTATGGTGCTACGTTTACGATGCGCGGTCCATCACAAATGGTTCACAATTATAGAACGTCTATGATAAGCAGACAATCACACACATTCGCTTTCCCAAACCGTGTGCGATAACTAATTAAGAAGATTAGCTAATCTTTGTACGAGTGTAGGACAGGATTACAAAACGTCGGACCGTCGTAACATCGCCGTACTTGACAACTATCGCACACCCTATTCTGTGGTGCAACATTTACAATGCCTACCACATCCGAAATAGTTCATGGTTGCGAATTGTGTACGATAAGGCAACTATCACAAACATTTAGTTTGCCCGCACCGTTTGTGATATTGTCTGACATCGCACACGCTTTACAAACGGCAACTATGTGCATGCTTGCACATGTTTCCTCTCTGTGAACCGTGTCAGATTATGGTGTATATCGCAAACGTTTATATTTTACCAACCATGTGCACCGTAAAGACCTAGAGAACATACTTTCATCATAATTTAATTGCTGCTATTTCAAATTGTACCGGATTGGAATTTGAATGTATGTTATAGCTTTATTCATATCCATCAGGTTCAAACAACCAATGCATTATTCGATTCATAGGTACATATGTTAAAGAATTACATAAGAACCAAATAAAGAATGATGAACCACAGTTGTATACTTGTACTATTAAAGACGGTAAAGAAAGAGGTGAAATGCATTCTGGTTGCTGAACAAGGTGAAGCGGAATGCCCATATTGCTCCTCCATGCAGAAGGCACACAGGACTCTAGTCCAACCCCTTGTGATGGTCGACCGCCCATCCTTCACGGTCTTCATGATAACATCTAGATAATCATCATGTTCTAGTAGAAATACTTTAACCTTTGCATGCCCACCAATCATGTAGTTTGAGAGGTAATCTTGAGTAAACTGCTTTGGGAACCACTGCAAAGGAAAAAGATTCAGACATTGTCATCTAACACAACTTATTATGGGCAGTAAAAAGAAGGCTGCAGAGTTCTTACTTACCAACCTGCAGTACGTTGTTGTCTTGGATAAAGTGTAAACAAATAGTTTAATTGCCATCTTTTGACCCATTTTACTAACAATCTTTATCAGCTTCCTCACTTGATGCTGGTTCATCGATATCTCATTGCCCCATGCGCAGAAAGGGTCAAAGTAGAGGTACATTGGCTTGAGACAAAACTTATATGCACAATGTAGACTAGTTCCTCCGTCCAGGTGCGTCCCATGTCCTATATAGTCATCACAACAAGGTTAGCTATAAGAGTACTACTACCTCCCTTCTAGTTTAAAGGGATCGATTCAAAAATTTCACCTACTCTTACCAAGATAGAGGCGGTGGAATAGTTTTTGTAGTCCGCAAAAGTACTCAATTAATGCTCTCATTCTTCACCAAAAAAATGTGTTTACCAATGCATTATCGCATTGCATGCATGCATGAACACTAAATAACAAAGAACTTTTACATGCATTAGTCAATATTCTCTTTAGGCCACTCATAGTGGAAAGTATCATATACTAGTATCATGTGCATGATACTAGTGTATGATACTACCTTTATAGTGCCATGCATGACACAAAGTAGCATAGCATTTATTATGATATGGTATCTACCTATGTTACTCTAACCCCCCTCTTTTCTTTAATTCTTTGCCACATCAACATGTTTGCTATTCCCGGGTGCATGATACCAGCTAAGATACCACCACTATGGCCAGCCTTAATCATCGCATGCAATAATTTAGTGCACCTTGAAATCTGAATATGTGTGGGGCGTGTATGTTTTTAACGACTTGAGACTATACCTAGCCCAGCATGCAATGGTCAGTTCATTGCATGTAAGATGACTTATTATGCACCATTCCTGTAACACCCCAGTGTCATGCTACAGTTACCTCTGTGTTTAAGCTAATCATTTTTTCCAAACAGTGCTTAATCACCTTTGTTCAATATCCCATTTGAAATTCCAGTCAATTCAAATTCAAGTGAAGTTTGAAGTTGCTCAAAAGTTGCTGGAAAAATGTTCATCATTTGCCAAAAATTCCATAACAATTATTTGTTAAGGAACACAACATCACTTTTGTGCAAACATGAGCATCAGCAATTATAACAGCACCAATTCAGCATTTTTAAATGCTATCCTATTTATGAAAAATACCAAATGAATTCTTCTGGTCTCCAAAATATTTTTGGCACTGTCTAAGATCACCAGGGAATAAAAGGGGTACTTCCCATATTTTTCCTAAGTAATTAGCATGCCCAATATTTTCTTACCCATCTATGTTTATTAAATAAATAAATAAACAAAAGCAAAGAAGGAGAAAAGGGAGAAGAGAGAAGCCCCCTTGCCCCACTGGGCTTTAGCCCACCCCAGCAAGCCGGTCCACCTCCCCCCGGTCGCTCTCCTCCTCCCTTGTTCAACCGACCGGGGCTCATCCCGCGCATCCCCGCTGCACCACCTCGCCGGCGTCGTCCCGAGGGTATAAGGGAAACAGCCGCGCCCCTCGACCTCCCCCCACTATCATCCACCCACTCGCCCACTTGCCCCCTCTCTCCCTCGTCGCCCTCTCTCTTGCCCAGATCCGCCACAGCCACCACCGTAGTTGCCATGGACGGCCTCGTCTGCGTGGCCACCGTGCACCTCGCCAGCTGAGATCTCGCCAGAAGCCTCGCCTGCTTCCTCTCCGTCGGCTCCGACTACCAGCGCAAGCCGGGCGACGCTACATCGCCGGACCTCCGTCATCTCTTCCTCGGACCCGCCGGATGCCGCCGTTGATCCCGTCACCTCAGCTGCATCACCATCTTCCCTGGGCCTTCCCTGCAACGGCAGTGAGCCACTACCCTCCTCCTCCTCCCCTTAACTTGTCGCAGTCGTCGTCTCCCTCCGCTGCCTGGCGTCATGCTCCGCCTGCGCCTCGCTAGCGCGAGTGCCCTCCCCCTCTGCTACTGCTTTGCTGCTGTCGTCGTAAGGTCCCGCACGCCCCGCGCTCTCGCCTAGCCCCGCGCCAGCCACACATGCCCACGCTCTTCCGGCACGTCCGCCCCGTGTAGCCACGCATGCGCCACACCGCCCGCACGCCCGCAACCCGCGAGCACACGGCCACGCGCCCCGCTGCGTCTAGCCGCTCCGGCCGCCGCAGCCGCGCTACTCTTTGCTTGTTGTTCTGCCCCCTGCTGCTGCTTGTCGCCACTAGCCGCCGCCGCTACAACGCTGGCCTCCAGCCGTCACCGATGCCGCGACCGGCTCCCGCCCGCGCGCCCTTGCCTCGACCCGCGCCGTCCGCACCGGGCCCCGTCGTGCCCGCCTCACCTGATCGGGCGCCCGCGCTGCTGCTGTGCCGCTGCCACGTCCTAGCCGTGCGCCCCACCTGCGCTGGCCCCGCTCGCTGCCTGGCCTCGCCCGCTGCTCGCCTCGCCGGCGCCTCTGCATCTTATGCTGCTCCCCGGCCGCTCGCTAACGCCCGAGCCCCCTGTCTCTAGCTGCTGTCGTTGCCTCCCCTACGGCTTGCCGCCGCCTATGTGTCGGCCGCCCCGACCACGCCCCACCAGCGCCCGCGCGCCCCCTTCTCCCCGGGCTCTGCTTGCCGCGGCGCCCGGTGGGTGCCCCTGCCCGCGCCCGGTAGCCCGCCCCAATTGGCCTCTGAGCCAATGGCAGTGGGGCCCAGCCCCTTTAAAAAAAGAGAAACAACATGTAAATAAAAAGTATATAATTAATTAACTTAATTAAAACTAGTTAATTAACATAATTACTTAGTTAAGTTAATTAGTCAGTTAGGTTAGTCAACAGGTTTATGACTGGCGGGACCCGCATGTCGGTTTAACCAGTCAACGGTCAACGTTGACCGATGATGTCATGATGACGCATTAATGTTTTTTTGAATTAGTTTAAATCTGTTAATTCCAGAATATTGTTTCAAACTTTAGAAAATCATAGAAAATTATTCGTAACTCGGAAGAAAATGTTTTCTACATGAAAGTTGCTCAGAAAAACGAGACATCAGAAAGCGTGGTCTGTTTGCCTGTCAGATGCCTCTAACTAGCTGAACATGGAACATTCCCCCTCCGGTCATATGTCTGGCACAGGTTCAGAACCGGGAAAACCTTCCCAGTTGAATTCCCCCTTCACCTATATCGTGTAGCCATACGTTAGGTCACACCCGGCACAGCATATTGCCACGTTATGCTTTATAATGCTATGTTTGCTTTATATTTACAGTTTCTTCCCCCTCTTCTCTCCTGTAGACCCCGAGACCGATGCTGCCCCTGTGATCGACTACGTCGACGATGACCCCCCTCCTTGCCGGAGCAACCAGGCAAGCCCCCCCCTTTGATCGTCCCGATATCGCCCATTCCATTCTCTCATGCTTGCATTAGATTTTGCTACTATTATTGTTTGCTCCTATTCTGATGCATAGCCTGCCTTTGTAACCTGCTCATTGTTACCTACCTGCTTATCCTAAACTGCTTAGTATTGGTTGGTTAGTGATCCATCACTGACCCCCACCTTGTCCTTGTTGCCCCTGCTTCATCATCGAAGACCCGATCAACGGGATCGAAGACCAGGCCCCGACACCGCACATCACTTTCCCCTTAGTTGCTCGACACTACTGGGTTACTATCGAGTGCCGGGGGTGAGACCTCATCAGCACTTCTGATGTTACCCTGTAGTGTAGCTATTCGGTCATGGTCATCGAGGGTGATTCCGCCTTAACCACTTCCGATACGACTCTGTCGGGCAACCCCTCAAGTGTGAACTTCGAGGGTGGTTCCTCTTACGTTCACCTTGATGATTACATCGAGTGGAATCCGTCAAGGGTGATTCCTCAGGTTTTCCCCTTGGTGTTAGACACACAGTTACTATGGTTACTATGACTTTACACTGAACCATGTTACTAAAGACGGGTCGGCCCTGAGGGGTACCCGCGCGAGCATATTTGCGAGTGATGAGGAGTCGGATTGACCTGGAGCGTGCCCGCGAGATAATTACGAGGCGTGGTCGGGCATTCTTAGCCCTTGCCGCAAGTCCTCGAGACGGGGCGACGGGGTCACATCTTTCGTGAGTCTCTGCTTGTTACCGCGCGTTCCTAATCACTACGATTTGGATATTTGATCCGAGGGGCCTCTGGCCTGATAACGCTAACCATCACGTGGGCATAGTTTGGGCGTTCTGCGTCGTATGCATCAGCCGAAGCTTAATAGACGTCAGCGACTGAGCGGCGCGCGCCGGGTTGGACTGCGTAAGCACCTGCCTTTTTGAAGGAGGTAGCTAGGTCTGCTCACCGGCCGCGTTCGCAACGTGCAGGAGTTCCCGGGGCGATGGCCCATGACCCCTGGGGCATAGGTTTAGTCCGGCGTGCTGACCTCTCTATTAAGCCTATGTCGGGTTGCAGCGTATTGTTTGGCTGAGGCCGGGCATGACCCAGGAAAGTGTGTCCAACCGGAGTTAATCGAACATGGTGGGTAAGTTGGTGCACCCCTGCAGGGAAGAAAACATCTATCGATAGCCTGTCCTACGGTAACGGACACTTGGAGTTGTATCCCGATCGATACAACTAGAACTGGATACTTGTGATAAGAATTGGATTGTGATGAGAAATGGATAGTATGGCTCTGGGATTGCTTTCTCGCAGGGAGTCGAGAAAGGATCTCTGGCCGAGGTTGATAACACTACTACTACTTTACTTTATGCTACTCTACTCCCTCCTGTTGCTGCAAGATGGTGGTTTCCAGAAGATGCTAGTCTTCGATAGGACTAGGTTCTCCCCTCTATTCTGGCTTTTCTGCAGCCCAGTCCACATATACAGCCTTCCTTTGATAATGTTGCATATATAGTGTAGACCCTTGCTTGCGAGTACTTTGGATGAGTACTCACGGTTGCTTTGCTCCCCCTTTTCCCCCTTTCTTCTCCTTTCCGGTTGATGCAACCAGATGTCAAAGCCCAGGAGCCAGATGCCACCGCCGATGCCTGCTACTACGTGGAGACCGCTGACGACCAGGAGTAGTTAGGAGGCTCCCAGGAAGGAGGCCTTGCCTCTTCGATCGTGTTGCTTTGTGCTAGCCTTCTTAAGGCAAACTTGTTTAACTCATGTCTGTACTCAGATATTGTTGCTTCCCCTGACTCTTGTGTTTTCGAGCTTATGTATTCGAGCCCTCGAGGCCCCTGGCTTGTATATAAAGCTTGTATTATTTTAATTTGTGTCTAGAGTTGTGTTGTGGTATCTTCCCATGAGTCCTTGATCTTGATCGTACACATTTGCGTGTATGATTAGTGTACGATTGAATCGAGGGCGTCACAAGTTGGTATCAGAGCCGACTGCCTGTAGGTAGCCCCCTTTCCAACTCCTTGGCCGAAGTTGAGTCTAGTCACTGAAAAACTTTTACTAACATTGGCTATGTGTCGTACGGGCCCACGTCGCCATTGGGTGGTATTAGGATCTTTTATTCCTTGTCTATACTCTGGGATTCTGATCTCTCTTCTATTCGGGTTAAAGATTTTACTAACTCTAACTTTAGGTTCTCGTAACCACTTCCTACCAGAGAGCCCCTTCATTCCATATGATCGCCTACTTCATCAGAAGATTTCGAAGATACTCTTTGATGTTTTCCCGAGACCCTTGTGCCCACCGCCTTTGCAATTCCCTGCCACCGATATATCCTTATGGATAAGTACATACAGTTGCCGTTCATACCTTTGTCCCTAGTTGCTCTTGTTTCTAAAAGATGCCCGAAATACTCTCTGTTGTCCCGAGAACCCCTTCTGCAATTGCCTTGAAGTTCTTTGCCACATGAATACCCCTATGAATAATTCCTCTCAATTACCGAAGATTCTTCATCCCCAGTTGTTTGAGTGTTTCACAAAAATCTTCGAAATCCTATTCGATCTTCCGAAAATCCTTAGCAGCTTATTGCTCTTGAAATTCTTGCTTGCTTGCATTATGGTTAAATCCCATAAGTATAGTAATATTATTGGCATCCTTTGTCATTATCATTTGAGTCCGTTGATTCAATATGTTGCGGATGCTCGCAATCCTCAGTCCGATCATAGAATTCATCCTTCCGGCTTGGACGTCATTTGGCCAAGAGTTGTTTCTCGACCAATCAAATTGTCATCAATTGTATCCCTAGGGCTATTCAACTTACTTATCTTTTGATCAGAGCGTCTGCTTCTGATATTCTATTTTTGAAATCATGATTTCTTTGCATTTAAAGCATCGAATTATTCAGATGTTTCTATAATCTGAATCCTTTGCATTCTTTCTTCTTCAGGTGGAGTACCGATACTCACATCAGATCCAATGTGGACCGCCAGATCCTTTGTTGGATTTTATCTGACAACGTCCTTCATATTCAATAACCTCTTGGAGCCTTTC
Source organism: Aegilops tauschii subsp. strangulata (assembly GCF_002575655.3). Taxonomy (NCBI): domain Eukaryota; kingdom Viridiplantae; phylum Streptophyta; class Magnoliopsida; order Poales; family Poaceae; genus Aegilops; species Aegilops tauschii. Next base: position 123,194,147 of record NC_053039.3, read on the forward strand.
CTCAGATACATAAAGCCTTTGGTAAATTGTATCATCTGCCTTCTCAACCATGCTCTGCCTTCAAGCTTGTGTTATTTTACTCATGGGGTTTGTGGTATATGTTCCCAAGATGCCCCTATGGGTTGAACCTATGCTTTCCTTTATCCATGTGAACCTGAGAGTTTTCACGAATCATACTCTTCTGGTGTTTTGCCAGATAACATTTCAACACTACAACTTCATTGAACGCGAGAAGTGAATGAAAGGTTATGCATTGGAGAAGTGGGAGTCGACCTTGAACTTTGTGTTCATGCCCATGGACCTAATGTGGATCTTATCATGGAAGCTTCTTGTGATATAATAATCCCCTTATTATAAGTTCATACGGTATCTATGTTTGGTCCTTTGCAGCCGTGGTTCTGACCATGATTGTTCCCCCTTTAATTCCATTTCTCGGACAAGTTAAAGCACTTGTCTTCTGCAGATCAATACATCTTCGCAACCTCTATCTTGACCTTCCTTCGAGTATTACCCTCCGGTATCTCGAGAATAACAAAGAACTGTGTTGCTTCCTATGAGTCTTCATCTGGTATTGCTCCTCAGCGATTTTAGATTGCCCCGGGTTCTGAGTTATTAGTCACTCGAGAACATCGATAAGTGAATCGATTCCGCACTCTGATTCAATAACTCTATGCTATTTTCGTTGCTTACGAGTTTAATAATCCTTCAAGTCATTCCTAGCCTGATCGGCTATATCATTACCGTGGTAAATTTTAACTATGCTACCTGGTCCTTCTTCCCGGAGCACAATTTTCGATGATGAGCTAAGCTTACGTCGATCTTCCTCATCTTATCATTTCACCTCGTACAACAAGCTTGATTTCGAGCTTGTGTCGCATCCGTGGTTCCAATAACCTTTCGCTTCATCATTCCTTTTGCTTGATGTCGTCGCTGTTCGATGGCCTCTTCATAGTACCTCGACCAAAATCTGTCGTGATCCCCATCAATATACTGACTTGTCTCAGGCTATCAATCGAATTCATGATAAGAAATACCATCCTCCCCTCTCGATGATTGTGTTATCATCGACAACGTCCTTGACTTCCTGCCAACATAGACCTGATTTTGTTTGGTTATACCTTACGTTCCGAGATAATCTTGGAAATGATCCTTTGAATCTCTTATGATCTACAGACCCAATCCTTAATTGAAACACCATCTCAGTGCTATCTCAAAGCATGACTGTGGTATTCCGAATATCAACACGAACATTTGAAGCGAAATGTTAAATGCTTCTTGATCTATTATCCAAACACCGTTGTATGGGCAATATCCTAATTCTTCGCTCGCCCCTTATTTAAATGCTTTTGCACTTAAATGTCCTATCATGTATGTCATGCTCCGCTTTTCTTTGGGAAGGATATACTCCCAATTCTTGTGTTTAAACACATTTTCCTTCCCAATGTTCTGATTAATCTAATGATCACCTTTTCTTTTCCATTGTTTTGTTTAACTTATCTTGTGGTTTATGAGATCTAAGCAGTAATAATTCCCTGCTTATGTAAACACCTCGGTGTAAAATTTGTCAGTAAGACCTTGTTATTATTGTTGTTGACATTCCGGTAACCATCGATGGACGAGAACTTTGCCTATTGGTCCGCCTCATTCAACGAGCAGGAAAATAGTTCTCTTCGTCCCTCGCCCTTGGTACCAATGTTGTTGGCAACATAACTGACAGTCTATCATCTGACATGCCTTGCTATCAGCCCCCTTTCTGCTTTTAACCCAGATGGTGGGCCAATAACCCACAGTTCCATAGGATAGGAACCTGACTCTCCTGTATATCTTTGATTCCGAAATATTCTTGCATTTGGCTTCGTATCATGTCACGAGGCACCTTTCGAGAGATGATCTATTCCCGATGCTCTGAACCCCTTTCTCACACTCTGTTCAGGTATCAATCGTTTGTCCATTCGCTTGAAACTTCCTATTGTACCTTCATACTTTGCTCTCGATGTTTTATTAAGCTTCAACTCGAAAGATATTTCTGCCTCATTCCCTGAATTGTTCACCAGATAATTAACCCTATAAGGGTCAGTTCTCCCAAAGTTACTCTTTACTTCCCCACTTAAATCTTGGGACAAGATTTCTTGTAGTGGAGGAGATTTGTAACACCCCAGTGGCATGCTACAATTACCTCTGTGTTTAAGCTAATCATTTTTTCCAAACAGTGCTTAATCACCTTTGTTCAATATCCCATTTGAAATTCCAGTCAATTCAAATTCAAGTGCAGTTTGAAGTTGCTCAAAAGTTGCTGGAAAAATGATCATCATTTGCCACAAATTCCATAACAATTATTTGTTAAGGAACACAACATCACTTTTGTGCAAACATGAGCATTAGCAATTATAACAACACCAATTCAGCATTTTTAAATGCTATCCTATTTATGAAAAATACCAAATGAATTCTTCTGGTCTCCATAATATTTTTGGCACTGTCTAAGATCACCAGGGAATAAAAGGGGCACTTCCCATATTTTTCCTAAGTAATTAGCATGCCCAATATTTTCTTACCCATCTCTGTTTATTAAATAAATAAATAAAACAAAAGCAAAGAAGGAGAAAAGGGAGAAGAGAGAAGCCCCCCTTGCCCCACTGGGCTTTAGCCCACCCCAGCAAGCCGGTCCACCTCCCCCCGGTCGCTCTCTTCCTCCCCTGTTCAACCGCCGGGGCTCATCCAGCGCGTCCCCGCCGCACCACCTCACGCGGCACCGTCCCGAGGGGATAAGGGCAACAGCCGCGCCCCCTCGAGCTCCCCCCACTCTCATCCACCCACTCGCCCACTTGCCCCCTCTCTCCCTCGTCGCCCTCTCTCTCACCCAGATCTGCCACAGCCACCACCGCAGTTGCCATGGACGGCCTCGTCTACGTGGCCACCGTGCACCTCGCCAGCTCAGATCTCGCCAGAAGCCTCGTCTGGTTCCTCTCCGTCGGCTCCGACTACCAGCGCAAGCCAGGCGATGCTACATCGTCGGACCTCCGTCATCCTCTTCCTCGGACCCGCCGGATGCCGCCGTTGATCCCGTCGCCTCCGCTGCATCACCATCTTCCCCGGGCCTTCCCTGCAACAGCAGTGAGCCACTGCCCTCCTCCTCCTCCCCTTAACTTCTCGCAGTCGTCGTCTCCCTCCACTGCCTGGCATCACGCTCCGCCCGCGCCTCACTAGCGCGAGTGCCCCTCCCTCTCTGCTACAGCTTTGCTGCTGTCGTCGTAAGGTCCCGCACGCCCGGCGCGCTCGCCTAGCCCCGCGCCAGCCACACATGCCCGCGCTCTTCCACCACGTCCGCCCCGTGTAGCCACGCATGCGCCACACCGCCCGCACGCCCGCAACCCACGAGCACACGGCCATGCGCCCCGCCGCGTCTAGCCGCTCCGGCCGCCGCAGCCGCGCTGCTCTTTGCTTGTTGTTCCGCCCCTGCTGCTGCTTGTTGCCACTAGCCACCGCCGCAACAACGCTCGCCTCCAGCCGTCACCGCTGCCGTGACCGGCTCCCGCCCGCGCGCCCTTGCCTCGACCCGCGCCGTCCGCACCGGGCCCCGTCGTGCCCGCCTCACCTGGCCGGGCGCCCGCGCTGCTGCTGTGCCACTGCCGCGTCCTAGTCGTGCACCCCACCTGCGCTAGCCCCGCTCGCTGCCTGGCCTCGCCGGCGCCTCTGCATCTTGTGCTGCTCCCTTGCCGCTCGCTAATGCCCGAGCCCCCTGCCTCTAGCTGCTGCCGTTGCCTCCCCTGCGGCTTGCCGCAGCGCCTCGCCGGCCGCCCCGACCACGCCCCACCAGCGCCTGCGCGCCCCCTTCTCCCCGGGCTCTGCTTGCCGCGGCGCCCGATGGATACCCCTACCCGCGCCCGGTAGCCCGCCCCAATTGGCCTCTGAGCCAATGAATGTGGGGCCCAGCCCCTTTTAAAAGAAGAAACAAAATGTAAATAAAAAGTATATAATTAATTAACTTAATTAAAACTAGTTAATTAACATAATTACTTAGTTAAGTTAATTAATCTGTTAGGTTAGTTAACAGGTCTATGACTCGCGGGACCCGCATGTCTGTTTAACTAGTCAACGGTCAGCGTTGACCGATGACCTCATGATGACGCATTAATGTTTTTTTGAATTAGTTTAAATCTGTTAATTCCATAATATTGTTTAAAACTTTAGAAAATCATAGAAAATTATTCGTAACTCGGATGAAAATGTTTTCTACATGAAAGTTGCTCAGAAAAACGAGACGAATCAGAATACGTGGTCTGTTTGCCTGTCAGATGCCTCTAACTAGCTGAACATGGAACATTCCCCCTCCGGTCATCTGTCTGGCACAGGTCCGGAACCGGGAAGACCTTCCCGGTTGAATTCCCCCTTCACCTATATCGTGTAGCCATACATTAGGTCACACCCGACACAGCATATTGCCACATTATGCTTTGTGATGCTATGTTTGCTTTATATTTACTGTTTCTTCCCCCTCTTCTCTCCTGTAGACCCCGAGACCGATGCTGCCCCTGTGATCGACTACGTCGACGATGACCCCCTCCTTGCCAGAGCAACCAGGCAAGCCCCCCCATTGATCATCCCGATATCGCCCATTCCATTCTCTCATGCTTGCATTGGATTTTGTTACTGTTATTGTTTGCTCCTATTCTGATGCATAGCCTGCTTTTGTAACCTGCTCATTGTTACGTACCTGCTTATCCTAAACTGCTTAGTATTGGTTGGTTAGTGATCCATCAGTGACCCCCACCTTGTCCTTGTTGCCCCTGCTTCATCATCGAAGACCCGATCAACGGGATCGAAGACCAGGCCCCGACACCGCACATCACTTTCCCCTTAGTTGCTCGACACTACTGGGTTACTATCGAGTGCCAGGGGTGAGACCTCATCAGCACTTCTGATGTTACCCTGTAGTGTAGCTATTCGGTCGTGGTCATCGAGGGTGATTCCGCCTTAACCACTTCCGATACGACTCTGTCGGGCAACCCCTCAAGTGTGAACTTCGAGGGTGGTTCCTCTTACGTTCACCTTGATGATTACATCGAGTGGAATCCGTCAAGGGTGATTCCTCAGGTTTTCCCCTTGGTGTTAGACACACAGTTACTATGGTTACTATGACTTTACACTGAACCATGTTACTAAAGACGGGTCGGCCCTGAGGGGTACCCGCGCGAGCATATTTGCGAGTGATGAGGAGTCGGGTTGACCTGGAGGGTGCCCGCGAGATAATTACGAGGCGTGGCCGGGCATTCTTTGCCCTTGCCGCAAGTCCTCGAGACGGGGCGACGGGGTCACATCTTTCGTGAGTCTCTGCTTGTTACCGCACGTTCCTAATCCACTACGATTTGGATATTTGATCCGAGGGGCCTCTGGCCTGATAGCACTAACTATCACGTGGGCATAGTATGGGCGTTCTGCGTCGTATGCATCAGCCGAAGCTTAATAGACGTCAGCGACTGAGCGGCATGCACCGGGTTGGACTACGTAAGCACCTGCCTTTTTGAAGGAGGTAGCTAGGTCTGCTCACCGGATGCGTTCGTAACGTGCAGGAGTTCCCGGGGCGATGGCCCATGACCCCTGGGGGCATAGGTTTAGTCCGGCGTGCTGACCTCTCTATTAAGCCTAGGTCGGGTTGCGGCGTATTGTTTGGCCGAGGCCGGGCATGACCCAGGAAAGTGTGTCCGACCGGAGTTAATCGAACGTAGTGGGTAAGTTGGTGCACCCCTGCAGGGAAGAAAACATCTATCGATAGCCTGTCCTACGGTAACGGACACTTGGAGTTGTATCCCGATCGATACAACTAGAACTGGATACTTGTGATGAGAAATGGATAGTATGGCTCTGGGATTGCTTTCTCACAGGGAGTCGAGAAAGGATCTCTGGCCGAGGTTGATAACATTACTACTACTTTACTTTATGCTACTCTACTCCCTCCTGTTGCTGCAAGATGGTGGTTTCCAGAAGATGCTAGTCTTCGATAGAACTAGGTTCTCCCCTCTATTCTGGCTTTTCTGCAGTCCAGTCCACATATACAACCTTCCTTTGATAATGTTGCATATGTAGTGTAGATCCTTGCTTGCGAGTACTTTGGATGAGTACTCACGGTTGCTTTGCTCTCCCTTTTCCCCCTTTCTTCTCCTTTTCGGTTGATGCAACCAGATGTCGAAGCCCAGGAGCCAGATGCCATCGCCGATGCCTGCTACTACGTGGAGACTGCTGACGACCAGGAGTAGTTAGGAGGCTCCCAGGCAGGAGGCGTTGCCTCTTCGATCGTGTTCCTTTGTGCTAGCCTTCTTAAGGCAAACTTGTTTAACTCATGTCTGTACTCAGATATTGTTGCTTCCGCTGACTCTTGTGTTTTCGAGCTTATGTATTCGAGCCCTCGAGGCCCCTGGCTTGTAATGTAAAGCTTGTATTATTTTAATTTGTGTCTAGAGTTGTGTTGTGATATCTTCCCGTGAGTCCTTGATCTTGATCGTACACATTTGCGTGTATGATTAGTGTACGATTGAATCGAGGGCGTCACAATTCCCCATACCTGCAGGAAGCCCATTGGTCTCCAAATCTTTTCCTCTCCATGTGTGAAAACAATCTGCCTGCTTGACTCTCCTTCTCCCTCCGGTAGTCCCACCACTCCACCCCGTGTGAAAACAATATGCATGCATGACTCTCCTCCCCCGCGCTCGTCCAATCCGTTGTGACCAGCAATATTTCCACCTCTTCCCTCCCCCGTAATTTACTCCAACAAAAATATGCCCACCTAGCTGTTACGTTCATCGCGCAACATATCTTACGTAGGTGTGCCATTGCTCGCTATAAATACTGCACCTCTCACGGCATTCGGAAGAACGCTCATGTTCGCTATCTCCTCCCCCTCCCTCTCACGTCGACCACCATGGCATCGCCCCTCCCAAGCCCTAGGCGCCCCTCGCTGCCCCGCATGGAGGGCCATGTGTCGTCGTTCCATTCCTCGCCGCCACTAGTCGAGGAGGACACGTCGGTGTTCCGTTCCTCGCTGCCACTAGTGGAGGATGACACGTCGACGTTCCGCTCCTCGCCGCGGTGCGTCGGTGCTCCGCTCCTCGCCGCGAGGCCTCGAGGTGGACGCGTCGGTGTTCCCAATCTCGCCAACACGCGCATCGGAGGACGCGTCGGCTCCCCGCTACGAGGAGAACGACGTGCCGCCCGCCGAGCCCCCCAACCTTGAGGAGCTTTGGAAAGAAATGGAGGTCGCCTTGTGGGAGGCTTTGCCTCCGGCAGAGCACGCCAAAATAGAGGCGGAGAAGAAGGCCGAGGAAGCGAAGCGCGCCGTGGGGCATGCTGCCTGGCAGGCCTATGTCGCGTCCGAGATAGTCAGGCAATTGCATCTTTTGCAGAAGGCTCATGCGAGGGCCGTGAGGGTGGCGAAGGACGCCCGTGCCAAAGCCCTGAGTGCAGTCGTGCCCAAGTGCCACATCTACGCTTGGCGGTACGTGGACCGGGTGCACGCTTCCAGCAAGGAGGAGTTCCTGTTGGCGCCGGATCACCTGACCGGTAGATCACGCTCGCCTGCCGGCAAGCCGCCAATCAACATCTCATGAGTTGCGAGGCTGAGGAAGAGGCATTGTGTCACCGCGCTGGGAAACAGCGGCGCACCAGGGCACTTGTGCCGCGCCGCAAGCGCCCCTGCGAGCGCCCTGGCTTTTATTAGGAATAATTTAGTGTCGTAAGGCGATCTCATTAGTTTTGGGACGGAAATGATAAATCCCGAACGTTCGGGAATTATTAGCATCCTTAATTAAGTATGTAAAAGGAAAAGTTTGGAAACCTTTTGTATCTGTACGCATTTGTAAGTATACGTGCATATAGCACAAACTTAACTACTAGTAGTATATATCGCAGTACACATCTCTCTCTATATGCTTGCAGACTGTACTACTACTTGTATGTATACACACGTGCAAATGCACGTTTTAACATTATGATGCGGTTTTTGTAAAAGTAGAAAAACAGCACTAGTCAAGCTTGTGAAACCATTCAATGCAAAAGAAATGCAAAATGCGCGTTTGATTGTTTACTTTAGCTTCCTTCTCTCTGTGGTTTTTTCTCTATCACACTTTGTACGGAGTATCTCACTGGTCCGGAAGGCATGCAAATTCCCAACCGCTTCGTACACCCTGTACCGAATTTTGTGCCTAAGAAATTGTGTCGTGCAATTGGAATTCTAATTTTGACCATAGATTTAACTAAAATAATAATAATGCATGTCACCAAAATTATATCATTGGATTCGTATTTGAGCATAGTTTCCAATGATATTATTTTTTGTTACATGCATTAACATTTTGTTAGTTAAATCAAAGGTCAAAACTTGGCGCAAAATGCAAAGGGGACGAATAAACCAGGACGGAGGCAGTACTACTACTAGTACTAGGAGTAGTAGCTAGGGATCGAGTGTGCGAGATGAACCGGACAAAGTAAATGCAGAGAGATGAAATGCAAAAAAGATAAGAGGGATGTGATGGTTGCTTTGTCCGTTCATTTTACCATGCCACTTATTGCTGGGAGTGGTGGGGTTGTGTGATATATGACGGCTTTACTACCGCGTCACGAGTGGGGTGAGACTCCCGTGCAGCGCCGCCCTCTACACTAGTACTAGTACCTCCGTCGTGGTTTATTAGTCCCCCATGTAATTTGACTGAAGATTTAACTGACAAAATGTTAGTGCATGTCAACAAAAACTATATCATTGGGTTCGTATTTGAACATAGTTTTCAATGATATAATTTTTGGTAACATGCATGCGCATTTTGTTAGTTAAATTTATGGTCGTGCTATATATAGTAAGGTGCCCGTGCGTTGCACGGAACAGTGAAATGCATTGATCGGGGAGTTGTTTATTTTGACAAAGTATGTGGGGTCATCTCATGTGTAACAAATATCGATAGTTTGGATATTATTTCTTCTGTAGAGCTCACAAGCATCCGGGTGAATAGCAAATGTAGGCTAAATAGATAAAAAAAGTATCGTTTGCAAACAAAAGCGTTCAACTGGTCAACCTGCATCCAAACCTTTTGAAGAAATAACACTTGTTGCGCTTTGCGAGAAATGATCTTGAAGAATTATTTTTTTAGTATCGATTTTGTTATTTTTTCTAGACCACCATGAATGTAAATCAGGATGATTTGGAAGGGGCAGAGGAGATGTAAGAAATGGTTCATCATAAGTCTTTCACCATTACTGTAGTAAAAAATCACAATTAATCTCATAAATGGCAAACGAGAACTCTAATGGAACAAAAGCATACATGGAAGATTCTAGACTAAACCATAAATGGATACACTTTTATTCAAGTGCGATACTCTAATAGAGCAAGATCATGCATGGAAGGTTCTATACTATATAAATAAGAAGTGTCCACATGCTTAAACAGCGGCTTACATTGAGCAAAGACTAATGATGAACAGTTAACTTGGTAATGCATATGCCCAGGTGAACCTCCTTGGAGTCCATGTGCATCATCTTGGGGTGAAAATGATACCAGGCCTCTTTCATGTCCACATTGCCGGGAACGGAGCAGCTCACCATAGTCCCATTCAGCGTGACGGAGGCGCCGTGGTCGCCCTCGTACGCCGAAGGGGCAGTAACAGTGAGCACACACCAGTACAACGGTGTTGCCCCTACTGCATACTACAGAGACGGGGCGGTGTCCTGAGCGGGCGTTGCCGGTGCCCACGGCCAAGAGGAAGACGATGTTGTCCTCCTCCGTGGCTAGCAGGAGGCGGTGATCCTCCAGCAACTCCCGCACGGCGAACGGGTAGCACGTCTCATACTTGATGTTCACCGCGGGCTAGTAGTGATTGCCAGACGGTGCCGTGAGGTGACGCACGAGGCTCGCCGGCGAGCCCTCAAACAGCGGTGTGCACTCATAGCAGTAGCAGGGCGCGTGCACGCATCTGGAACTATGCTCCGCCAGCGATTGCTGGTCGATGTACCTCTCGCAGCCGAAACTCTTGTAGACTCATGGCACCTTGCAGGCATTGACCGGGTCGTCCATGAAACGGGAGTGGGTGTAGGGGATGTTGCGCCCGCCGCATGGAGCGCAGGAGTAGCACACGAAGCGGTAGATGGTGTACTTGCTAGTACTCCCTTCGTTTCTTTTACTAGTCTCTACTCTCTATCTCTACTCTCTACTACTTATTTTCTTATAAAAAGTGAGTTGGTGATGATGGTGTGCCTTCCATCTTGCAATACAGACCGTCTGATCTATATCTGACGGATAGAAAGCAAACTATGGCAATTTTGCAAAAGGATACCCGCACCTCTCTCGTTCATTTTGACAAAACTGCCACCCCTACACACGTAATGTAACTGCGTCGCAGGCGTTTGTAACTGCCATGTCTCCCAGTGAACGTCCGAGATACCATTTTTTCGATGATATTCTCAAGATATCATTAGTTTTTACACATGGGATTACTCCTGCATGGGTCAATCACAATAGGTGTTTTGTAAAAAAATGCATCTTGATGTTCCGTGCAATGCACGGGCATCTTGCTAGTTTGCATACGATTCCAAACACCACGTAGACATGTCCTCTGACCATTTTACAACTATGTTAGTATCATTGCAAGTTCTAGACCCGGGTGTTTTAACCTTTTTTTAGTAATGATATCTGGCGATTGTTTGCCACGAGCCCAATCCTGGCGAATTCCACATAACCGTCAGATTTCCATATGACTGTGGCCTGTTTTTAAGCCATAGTATTTGACAAAACCGCCACCCTTACACACGTACTGTAACTGCGTCGCGGGCGTTTGCAAATGCCATGTCTCCCAGCGAACATTTGCTGGGGATTGGAGTTAGCACCGATGGCGGTTCGTAGTCGTTCCACGCTCGGGCATTAAAGTTTGTAACTATTTTACAATATACTACTCCTCCGGTGCTAGTAGTAGAGCAGAGTCCTACTCCACTATACTACTAGGTCATAGTAGTAGGTACTGTAGTTTATTGTACTAGTACTATGATCACTCAAGCAAGTTGTCTGGCATCGATATGACCCTACGCTGCTGGGATGTGTCTCTAAGTCAAGCGGCCTGCTGCTGCTACATTGTCATCATCACATGTCCACTTCCTGCGACACATATTCGCTTCTCCATCCTCGTCCACACATAATCGTCCTATCTTCCATCCACACTAGGCGCCTCCCCCCTCTTCTGAAACCCAAACACTAAAAATGGCAGAACCGAGCAGCATCCGCCGAAAGAGTGGCTGGAATTCGCTCCCCACAGAGGTAATCAAGCTCATTGTTTCGCGTGTGGACAATCTCAGTACCATGTCGCTCGTCGCGTGCTCGTCGGGGCTGTACTGTTTACTCAAAGACCTCAGGCCGGAGCTTTTTAAGCTAGCTCCCTGCTTGCTGATGCCGCCTGATCTTCAGAAACGGCGTATCACGCAGCATAACGATCGTAGGGTGGCGAGCATCAACCCCCTCAACTACGATCCGATCCCCATCACCCTCAACTACATTAACGGTATGTACTGGGTTGGCATGAACACGTCTTGGATGGTGCTCGTCGATGGTCGCGGCAGCTGGATGCTCGTGGAGGTCTACACCCGGTGATTGACCCCCCCTTCCTTCGATTAACACTACTGCACTGCTTTGGCACCGCGGCCCAGAACACTCGGAATCTTACATTAGCCAACATGATACCAAGTTTGATTTGATCAAGGTTGTAATCTGCCAAATGCCCACAAGATCTGTGAATTATAAAGACTTCAGGCTAATTGCGTTCTTCAACCGCGGTCTCACTTATCTAACAGGCCACTAGGGTAAGTGGATCAATCTGCACATCCATTGCAGGATCATACATCCTCCATGGCTCTCTGATGCCATTGAACACAAGGGCTTCATTTACACTGTGGACTCCTTCTATGGCTGGACGTATTGCTGGCCTACTCCAATCATCGCTACAACGGGCTGTTACAGCAGTATGTTACTTTCCTATGATATCATGATGGCTTGCTTATATTACTGTCAACATTTACTAAAAAAAATCATGCTCATAACATGCTATCCTAAGATTGACTATAGTATGAGCCCTTTTTTATTTGACTCCAACTTGATATGATGTTGTAGGCCGCCTGGTGTCCCTACCCTTCCTAATCCCAGAACTTTTCAAAGAAAAGCGGCATGGCAGTTGCAGGTGGTTCCTGGCTCGATCATACGACGGCGAGCAATTGATGATCATTCACACGTACCAGACGTGTTGTTCGCGGAATACAATCACAGTCACTGCAAGGTCTTTGAGCAGGATCCCAGCTTCTCTGGGCCTTCAAGAATTTTTGACTGGAGGCCGGTAAGTAGCCTTGGTACACACTCTCTGTTTCTCGGACTGAATTATCCAATTAACTAGGAGATAACCGACGGCAAGGATCATGATGGTAGCGCAGTTTCATTCATCAGGCAAAACTATGTGTACACAGCATACCATGTGTCTCTCCATGCACCATACCCTGATATGTGTCGCCACACTCTGCAGCCCAAAGTAGGAGAGAGGGTCGCAAGTATCAGACTTCGACCTGCTTGCTGGAGTTTCCCCCGTCAGGCACCCATCTGGTTCAAGCCATCAGCCAATCTCCACAGCTTAATAAATAGTAACATCTAATTGAGCCAGTTAGTTAGATGCGCACACTTGGTGTTGTAGGATCTTTATTTAGTTTGATGCATACACTTGTTCTTTTTTGGTAGCCCTTTTGTAATGTTGGCTGATGTTTGGTTTGGAAGAGAGAGCTGTGTCTTTACTCTTCTGGCCTGCTTACTGCTTCTGTTGCACCCCCAGCACTGGTTGCTACTGCTGTTGTTTTCAATATACAATCAGTAGTACATTTTTCTGTTGGTTGAATAAATGTGTTGTTAGAACGACAAACACAATGTTTTGGAAGTCGTTACACAGTCCGATCCTTTAGTGCCCCGTACGTAGCGCATAGTATTTTTGGTACAACACATTTTCCACTTGTCGATCACATGCAGCCCAGTGAAGAAGGCCCAATAGAGGAGCCCATAATTAACTGGAAGAGAGGCTCTCACATGGATCCGGCCCAGTTACATGCTCATGGTCCCCTAAACATAAATAAATACATACATAAATAAATAAAGCTAAATGTTCACGCACCAGTTCTTTAAATTTACGATTGAAAAGTCAAATTTTAACAGGAGGATATTATTTCCTATGAGAGTATCATTACATTCAGTCGATATTATTCTTAGGCAAAGATCGACCAGTCTTTTTTCTCCCACCATTTTCTTCCTGCAAGCAGTGGACCCATGCAAATCGTAGTCAACATCGTAAATAGTTCCCGTCCATTATTATTTTTCGAGAAGAATGCCCAACCCAGCCCAACACATTGGCGACACCACTTTATCCCAGGGCTTCTGAATGTGCTCGGCTTCACACCTCAAGAAGAAAATTGTCTCAAAAAAACCTCAAGAAGAAAAAGGTGCTCTAATGACCCACAAGTATATGGGATCAATTGTAGTCTTTTCAATAAGTAAGAATGTCGAACCCAACGTCCACCGCGTTGGTGCTCTAGGCGCGGCGTGCTCAACGTGGTCAACATTCAACAAACGACAGCCATCAGAATAGGGTTGTGCGTGGAGAGGCTGACAGTAGGGACCCCCATGGTCCATGGCCGCATGCAAGCAACTGCCTCCTTATTACGCGAAAAAATGATTCCTCCCACTGACATCTAGGGCGCACAGGTTCGCAGGCTGACCTGTGGGCCTACTAAGTTGATGCATATGCAGGGCTTTGTCAACTTAGTCAACAAACGATTCTTGCATAAGTGACCGTTAGATTTTAATCGAACGGTCCTGCTACTTCTTCAATCCCTGCTCTTCTTGCACCAGCCGCCCAAGCCAGCGCCGGCAGGACCACCTGCTCCTGCCTCCAGTGGACGGGTGTGCTGCCGCGCAGGCCTCACCGCCCCACCCTACTCCCACCGCTGGCCAGGCCTTCCCTCTACTCACCCACACCTCATGTTATTCTCCAGCGACGGCAGCCTCAAACCGCAACCGAACCAGTCAACCCTCGTACTCCCCTCTGCATGGGCATCCACTGTTGTGTATTCCCTGGCTCTGGGTCATTCCCTTCCTAGGTTGCACTGTCATCCACCACCTTGGTGCTCTCGGACGATACGACGTGGTCAACACGGTCAACGAACGACAGCCATCAAAAGAGGACTCTACGTGGAGAGGCTGACAGCTGGGTCCATGGTCGCACGCAAGGAAGTGCCTCCTTATTACGCGCAAAATAATGATTCCTCCACCTGACAGCTCGGACCCATCGAAAGGGCCTCTGTATCTCGCGAAAAAAATGTTCCCCCTGACAGCTAGGACCCACCAGCTTTATCTTAGCACGGAAGGAAGTGCCTTCTTACCCCCTGACAGCTGGGACCCACCAGCTTTATCTTAGCACGGAAGGAAGTGCCTTCTTACCCCCTGACAGCTGGGACCCACCAGGTTGAGCGAAGGAAGCGTTATCTGTCTGGCCGTGAACGTGTAAGTACATAGTGGTCGATCGGTCTCTCTGCAGAGACGTACCGTGGCTGGGTAAGGAGCAGCACGTGTTGAAGTAGAGGCGGCGGTGTAGCATGTCACGCAGTCCCGTCTATATCGTGTACACGTACATACAGCCACGCTGCAAGATAGTAAATACGGCTACGTGCGTACATATGGGCGGAGTCTCTAACGCGTACAGCGACATTGTCCTGTTCATCGCCAGCCAACCGGCTGGGTCGGAACGGACTAAATAGCATCACGTTTTCATCGGGAGCCAACCGGCTTGGACGGAACAGCCGAAACGAGCTCTAGCGTACCGCAGAACAGAGGAAACGGCCTTTTGTTCGACCGCTTACGGTCGAAACGAGGTCATGTTCATCGGGAATGGTCTGGCGTACCGCAAAATGGAGAAAATGGACTTCTGTTTGAGTGCCTACGGTCAAAACGGGGTCTTGTTGATCGGGAGGGGTGTGGCGTACCGCAAAACAGAGGAAACGGACTTGTGTTGGAGCGCCTACGGTCGATACGATGTCCTGTTCATCGGGAGGGGTGTCGCGTACCGCAAAACGGGACTCCACGGGCTACTGTTCATCTACCGTCTAGTGCCTCGCTCCAGCCTCCATGGGCTACTGTTCATCCACCGTTGACTTCCGCCAGCCTCCACTTGCTACTGTTCATCCACCGTTGACTTTCTCCAGCCTCCACCGGCTACTGTTCAACCAGCCCTCCACGGGGTCCTATTCATCCAGCCTCCACCGGCTACTGTTCAACCAGTCCTCCATGGGGTCCTGTTCATCCAGCCTCCACCGGCTACTGTTCAACCAGCCCTCCATAGGGTCATGTTCATCCACCCCCAACCGGCTCGGGTGCGTGTGGCGGCCTCCTCGATCGGGGTCCTGTTCATCCAGCAGCGGCGGCCTCTACTATCACGGGGTCCTGTTCATCCAACCCACCATGAGGAACTGTTCATCCAAGCCCCAACAACGGTCACTGCTCATCAAGAGGTAGCAAGTTCGATCGGCTTCAGTTAGTAGCAATAGTGAAGGAATCGCTCGGGTTCAGTTAACAGCCAAGGGATCGATCACTCGGGTTCAGTAACGCGCGTAGCTAGTGCAATCGCTCGGGTTCAGTAAGTGAATGCCTCGCTCGGGTTCAGTTAGAGCCCAATGCCTCACACACATGCGCATACATGTACGAGGGAAACACGCAAACCTCCGTGCATCGCTCGGCCCCGACCACCCACCGTAACCGGGAACTCCCCGATATTTTCCTCGCTCTTGCTTCTACCATGATTTTTTCCGTCATGGACGGCCCAAAGAATGTCATGCAGTTGTGTCCCCGGCCCGCCCAGGACGAAAAAACCATTTTCTGTCATGGTTTTTTGTCATAGAAGTAGGAGCCCACCACATCTATTATAATACGTGGTTTTGTCACAATTAGCGTCATAGAAGTGTCATAAGCATGTCAGGAAAAAAATTCGTTCGACCCGAAATGTCACAGATGTGTCTTTTTTTGGTAGTGTAAGGCTCTCCTTGGTAGGGAAAGTGATAGCGAATTCCTTATCCGAGATCTGATTAATCTGCCAATCCCACCCTTCAAGGCCCCATTCATTAAGGTCATCCAATATCACTTGGCTGGACACAGGATTGGAGATAACAGAGATCACAACCGCATTGGATGCCACCGGAGCAACCACAGGCACCCCAAGCTCTCCGTCAAGCGCAAAGAAGGAGCAGCCCGACAGCATTGAATACAGGGAAAGGCGAACGATTATCACAATCCACAGTGAGATGACCCTCCGTGCGACAGATCAAACAGAAGGGTGGGAAGAAGCAGCGAGACTGAAAGTGGCCCGTACGATGACAAGCGAAGTAGGTCAAGGTCGCCGACCCCGTGGCCGAACCACCACCAGAAGACAGCCCGACACCGTGAGAGGGAACGACAGCCGGCGGGAGCAGAGGGGGAGGTGGAAGAATACCATCACCGACCCCTCCAGAAGAAGATCCCGGATCTTGGGAAGACATCCAACGAAACTTGGAGGGGAAGGATGCGTTACCGAAGCCACCAGCCCACCCGCCACCGGCACCGCGGCCAGGACCCGTGAAGCCGGAACCAGCGTCGCCGCCGCGGCCACCAGCCGTCACCTGGCCCATCGGACGGCGAGGAGGATCAGGACGAGGAGGAGGGACCGCCATGGCCGCCGAAGAGCCCGAAGCCGTGGCCTCCTAGGGATCCACCTCACACGCCTTGGCCGCCGCCGCCGCACGCGCCGCTCATCACACTGCAGCCAGGCAGGGACCGCCGCCCATGCCTCCCGATCCTTCTCCACCTGCTACCGAACAACATGATCCGCCTCCAACTTCTCACGCAACTCTGTCTCATAAGCCAGATCTGCAGATCAACCCACCTCCACCGAGCCCTCCCTGCCACGCTTGCTTCCTGAAAGCGCCTCCGAGGAGGAGGCCCTAGATCTATCCATGGCCACCGTTGTCGCGAAGGAGATCACAAGGGGGGAGGAGGAAGCGCTCTCACAAGACGATAGATACGAAAAGGATAGCGGCGCATGTCTGAACTGGAAGCCGAAAACCCTAGGTCAGGGGAAATGGCACCCCTCCAGATCCATATAAATCCCAGGTGACGTGGGCCAACAGGCTGGGCTATGAGAGAAGGGCCACCCGAACTGACTGGGCCACCAGAGGCGGAGCCCAGTGCGAAAGGCTCAGGAACGGCCAGATGAGGAAAATCAGCCTCGGGGAGAGACATCGAGCTAGGCCTGCAACCTGGCCCACCGGCCGAATCGACCACGGCCCAATCCAGCCCACATCCCAAGCTGCCCACCACCGAAGCATCTAGGGTTTAATCCCCCACCGAGCACGCCACCACGCGCCCGCCGCCGGCCACCACCGACAACGAGCCGGAAGCCTGCCCCGCTAAAGGCCGCCCCGCCCACCGGACAAGGGAGGAAGGCCCATCCTCCGCCGCCGCACACGCCCCGAAGACCATCACCGGAGAGTCACGACCAGACAAGCACGGCGAGATGGGAGCAACCGCGCCCATCTTGCCAGATCCATGCCCATGGCAACGCACCACCCGCCAACTAGATTCGCCGGACGGCGACCACACAGACCACCCACGGCCCCTCGGAGGGAGCAAATTTCCGAACCTTGGGCCATTGCGACGGCGGGGACGGCCGGGACATCTGACGAGGGCCAACCACCTCACCTTCCGACCCAGATTCATCAACGTCCAACGCCCATAACTTGTTCGCCACAGGAAGGCGGGGAAGGGAGGTAGGGGTAAACCCTAGGTCCAGCGACCCGTGGGGAAGGGGGGCAAGAGTGCATCCCCAGCGGATGATAGGGAGGGGGAAAGTATACATGCGTCCGCCGCACCCCGGCGTATCCACCAAGGAGAGGGAGGAGGAGGGAGTGGGAGTAGGAGGAGGGGAGGAGGAGGAGAAGAGAGACGCCATTCTCGTCTCTGTGAAAGTATCTCAAAAGACATTTTCCTTGACCCTTCTTCTAGTACAACACTAAACATATATTATATATCAATTATTAATTGTTTGAAAATAAATTCACAAAAATATAAAAACATGAATTTTGAAAAGGTTCATGAAAATGGAAAATTTTCATCGATTTTGAAAGAAAGTTCATCCTTTTTGGATAAAGTTCATTGATTTTTTTAAAAAGTTTAAATTTTTGAAATAACAAGTTCATCGATTTTGAGAAAAAGTTCATCAAATTTTGAAAAAAGTTCAGTGATTACAAAAAAAGTTCACAAATTGAAAGAAGTTCATCGATTTTTTTTAAAGATAGTCGTTTTTTTAGTTCATCAATCCTGAAAAAAGTTCACAAATTTTAAAAAGTTCATTGCTTTTAAAAATTCATCAATTTAAACAAATTTCATGGATTTTTTTGTAAAAACCATGAATTTAAGAAAATAAAAGAATAAGGAAAGAAAAGGAAAAAGATAAAGATACAAGAGAATAAAAGGGGAAAGGAAAGAAAGAACAAAAGCAAGAAAAAAGGAGTAAGTAAATAGAATTGTTGTGGTGTCCCAGGTGGTTAGTGTAGTTTTTCGAGAACAAGAGATCGCGGGTTCGAATCACCTTGCGCGCATGGTTTTTTGCAGCTTAACAGACAAAAGAGGTTGAATTAGTTAGGCTGAATTTAAGTCAATGAGCCAAAATATAATGTCGTAATTCAAAAGAAAATCTTCCATTGGGATTGAAGAACTAAATTCGAAGACTGATAGGAGATAGATGAATACGAATGAGAGTACGGATTTGTTTGCATTTCAGACAGGAGAAAGATGCCAACGGTGACATGTATGATTAGATGACCGTAGTTTCAGCATGTATATACACTCTGTTAGGGTTGAAAGATGAGTTAGCTTTTAGTTAGGCTGAATTTAAGTCAATGAGCCAAAATATAATGTCGTAATTCAAAAGAAAATCTTCCATTGGGATTGAAGAACTAAATTCAAAGACTGATAGGAGATAGATGAATACGAATGAGAGTACGGATTTGTTTGCATTTCAGAAAGGAGAAAGATGCCAACGGTGACATGTATGATTAGATGACCGTAGTTTCAGCATGTATATACACTCTGTTAGGGTTGAAAGATGAGTTAGCTTGGCGATTAGCTTGAGGAGCGATCATCACTGACATCGAACTCAACTCGAGAGAAGAAGTTCAGACTTAGCAGATTTGAGTCGAGTGTTTTGGTGACGTGCTTCGATTAAGGTCATGGTTAAGGATCCGGCTAGGGTTCCGATTTGGAATCTCAGGATTGATGTGCGAGATAGATGTGATAAGCGAATGACACGAGAGTTTGAGACACGACATTTAATTCTGAGAGGAATTTAGTGCATGAGATTATTTAGGAATTAGTTGTTTAAATTATGAACTAGTGTTCAAAATTAAACCGGCACAAAAGAAATCAAAAATAAAAGACTATTTATTTTATTCAAATTTTAGAATTAAGTCGAGATAAAGATGTTGACAGCCATTGAGGTTTTAGTTGATTGCAAAACAAAATTGTTTAATTTAATAAGTAGTTTTAAAAAATGATTTTCGCATTGCCAAAAATATGGATGTTTGCAGACTATGACTACAAGAATGACACCTTGGTTGGCTATTTACACACTTATCGGGAATTATTAGCCGATTTCCAAGTAGTAGATATTTGACATATTTTGTAATTAAAAAAAGATATTCAACACATTCCTAGAGAGCAAAATATGGAGGATAATGACTTGGCACAATTGCTTCAGGATATCAACCGATCATGGAATGCATCGAGATCGAGATCAACCGCATAGAAGATTGGGATTGGAGAGCCGATATTGTTAATTATTCAAAGAACCCATCTCAATCTGCAAGCAAAAGGCTCAGGTATAAAGTCTTGAAATATCTTTAATAGGGGATGATCTATATTATCGGACCTTGGACGGATTGTTGCTTAAGTGCCTAGGGCCTGAGAAACCTAAGGTAGCGATGCATGAGGTTCATGAAGGTATGTGTGGAACTCATCAATCGGCTCACAAAATGAAGTGGTTAATTAATTTGACGTACAAGATATTTCTAGCCAACTATGTTGCAAGATTTTCCAAAATATTACAAGCATTGCCAGGATTATTGTTAGAAGTTTGGCAATGTGCAATTGTACCTGCATTAGCTATGCATCCGACCATCAAACCTTAGCCATCCAGGTTTAACATTATTCTTAATTTCTTATAAAGGATGATGGAGTATTATGGAAGTCTCCGCGGGCAAGGAGGGCATTCGCGCTACCCGTTCTACGCTAGCGTGCCGCGGGCACCTCCTTTGGGCTCTTCGCGTCGTCCGATTTGCCCGAGCAGACTGCACCCAGGCGGATTGCCTCGGGGATCCATGACGGGTCAACTGCAGGCACAGCCAGGGCCACCGTCATGCAGTGTTTTCGGCCGCGCCCGCGTACGTCACCTCACGCTTTGCCCCATGAAGGCCGGGTCCGCCCAACAACGTCCTTTGGCCCCCGTGGGGCTGCGTCGCTCGCACCAGATTGGCCCGGACATCGCGCGCCCAGTTGGACGGCCTTGGGGTTCCATGACGGTTGGACTGTCGTTTGGTCTCATGTGGTGCCCCGCGGACGTCGGTCCATCCTGGGTCCAGTCGTAAGTGTCCCCCACCCCGTTGCGGGTTGCATCACTCACGCCAGAAAGACATGTGCGCGCGCCCGGGTTGTATGCGTTGTTCGCACAAGCATGGCACACGCATTATTCGCATCCTGTTGCGTGGCTTGCCTTGCACGTCGGTCGCACCCTACCGGGATGTTTCGTTTGTCCGGCCCGGGTAGACGTTGGCACAACACATACGCTACCCGCTGGGCTATTTTGTTTGCGCAAGCCGGCACGAGGTTCTAGCAATGTCTCGTGGGGTGCTCGGCCCGTGCGAGTTGGTGTTCAGAGTCGGGTGTTTCATGGGTATTTCGGTCTTTACTAAGGCGGTTGAGTTTTCCTATAAATTTGTTGTTTTATGCCGCTCTTCGGATGCGGCGTACACTAGGCTTTTTCGCTATGCTTTACTCGTTGTCGGCAGCGGCCGGTGGCTGATACGTCTCCAACATATCTATAATTTATGAAGTATTCATGTTATATTTACATGAGTTTTATATGGTTTTGGTGCACTTTTATATTATTTACATGGACTAACATATTAAGCTAGTTCCCAATGTCAGTTGTTGTTTTCTGCTTGTTTTTTAGTTTTCCAGAAAACCCAAACCAAACGAAGTTCAAACGTGACGAAATTTTTTGACAATTTTTCTGGAAGGAAAAAAGACCCAGAAAGCTTTTGGGGAGCACCAGAAGACTCACAAGGGCCCCAGAAGGCAGGAGGGCGCGCTTACCCCTGTGCCTGCACTAGTGCTTTGTGGGCCCCATGTGACCCCTTCTGGCGTGATTTCGATGCTGAAAACTCTTATATATTCGAAAAACCTTGAAAGTTAACCTAGAACTTATATTCTGCCGCCGCAAGTCTCTGTTTGGAAGCGATCTCATCCAGATGCCTTTTCTAGCGCCCTGATGGAGGGGGAAGCCATCACCAGAGGCCATCTTCATCATCCCCGTGGCCTCCATGACGAGGAGGGAGTAGTTCACCCTCAGGGCTGAGGGTATGTACCAGTAGCTATGTGTTTGCTCTCTCTCTCTCTCTCTTGTGTTCTTGATTTGGCACGATCTTTACGTATCATGAGCTTTGTTAATATAGTTGGATCATATGAAGTTCTTCCCCTCTATATCTTTTGTGGTGCATTGAGTCTTTCTCTTTGAGTTTTCTTTGTTATCGGGTTGAATATTTTGGATTTGAGATCACTTGATGCATGTCTCACCCGCGGATACTCATGGTGACATTGGGGTATCTAGGTACCATTGGAGTTGATTGATGCGTATCATATGGTGTTGTTGGAGTACGATCTCTAGAACTATTCGTGACACTTTGGGGCGGTTCAATAGATTGAGTGAAAACACAACTTTGAGGTGGTTTAGTACTGGATTTCATCCTACTTTCTCCGATAGAAATAGAAACTTTGGAGTGATTCTTTGCCGCACTTTGAGGGATTGTTATGTGATTCAATCATGTTAGTACTTTTGAGAGATTGCACTAGTGAAAATATAAACCCTAGGCCTTGTTTCCAAGAATTGTAATACCATTCATGCTCACTTTTATCACTTGCTATCTTGCTGCTTTTTATTATTTCATAATACAAAAAACATATATCTACTATCCATACTACACTTGTATCACCATCTCTTCACCGAAGTAGTGCACCTATACAATTTACCATTGTACTTCGTGTGTTGGGGACATAAGAGATTTCTTGTTTTTGATTGCAATATAGTTTGAGAGAGAAACCTCTTCATCCTACACCTCCCATGGATTGATAAACCTCAGGTCACCCGCTTGAGGAAACTTTGTTGTTGTCCTACAAAATTTTGCACTTTGAGGCCCAACAGAGTCTACAAGAATAAAGTTGTGTAGTAGACATCAGTGGCCACTTGGCTTTTAGCTTCCATTCAGTCGCCGTCTCTCTTTTGTACTCACTGTGCTCTTTTATATGGCTTGGAGGTTGAAAATAGGTGAGCATCGCCAACTTTCCCTTGATGGTGACCTCTATTCATTCACGTTCTACCTACGGTGCTGGAGTGCCGCCAGGGGAACCATCATCGCCATATCCACCGCCTCCATTGCGTCCATCAGTTTCACTGCCATCTCCACCCTCTCTATAGTGGTTTGTTCTCCCACGAACCTCTGTAATCCCCTATTTGAACATGGTGTTTGATGTGATTAATTACTATCCAACGATTTGTTACATCTCTATTATATCCGAGTAGATCCTTCCTCTCCTATGATGATTGAAGATCTGTTATGATTTGTTTGAGTTGTGTATGTTGATATGTTGTTATCCTTTGGTAACCATTATGTGAGCGCCCGCACGTGTGGGTCGCACTTTAGGGTTAGTAGTATTCTAATATTACTATGCATAGGGCGTCCGGAGTAATGGGTATTACCGAGCCCAAGTGCCAATGCGGACTGATACGTCTCCAATGTATCTATATTTTTTTATTGTTCCATGCTATTGTAGTATCAATCTTGGATGTTTTATATGCAATTATATATGATTTTTTGGGACTAACCTATTAACCCAGTGTCCAGTGCCAGTTGCGATTTTTTGCTTGTTTTTGGCATTTCAAAACATCAATATCAAACAGAGTCCAAACGGTGAAAAAACTTTGGATTAATTTTTTCTGGACCAGAAGAGACCCTAGAAGGCTCGGGAGAAGACCTGACGAGCCACGAGGGAGTGACAAGCTCGGAGGCGCGCCCCTCGGGCTTGTGGGCCCCTCGTGGCATCTCTTGACCTAATTCCGCCTATATAAATTCTCAAATATTCCCCTGACATCAGAGAGCCACCCGAAATACTTTTTCTGCCGCCGCAAGTTTCTGTTCTCGAGAGATCCCATCTGGAGGCTGCTACCTCTTGAGCACTGCGTTGGTTTTCCCTTGAAGAGGAAAGGGTGATGCAGTAAAGTAGCGTAAGTATTTCCCTCAGTTTTTGAGAACCAAGGTATCAATCCAGTAGGAGACCACGCTCGAGTCCCACGCACCTACACAAACAAATAAGAACATCGCAACCAACGCGATAAAGGGGTAGTCAATCCCTTCATGGTCACTTATGAGAGTGAGATCTGATAGAGATGATAAGATAATATTTTTGGTATTTTTATGATAAAGAGTAAAAGTACAGATTTCAAAATAAACAAAGATAGAAATAGCTTGTTGATGGAAGATTAATATGATGGAAAATAGACCCGGGGGCCATAGGTTTCACTAGTGGCTTCTCTCAAGATAGCATAAGTATTACGATGGGTAAACGAATTACTGTCGAGCAATTGATAGAATTGAGCATAGTTATGAGAATATCTAGGTATGATCATGTATATAGGCATCACGTCCGTGACAAGTAGACCGACTCCTGCCTGCATCTACTACTATTACTCCACACATCGACCGCTATCCAGCATGCATCTAGAGTATTAAGTTCATAAGAACGGAGTAACGCTTTAAGAAAGATGACATGATGTAGAGGGATAAACTCATGCAATATGATATAAACCCCATCTTTTTATCCTCGATGGCAACAATACAATACATGTCGTTTCCCCTGCTGTCACTGGGATCGAGCACCGCAAGATTGAACCCAAAGCTAAGCACTTCTCCCATTGCAAGAAAGATCAATCTAGTAGGCCAAACCAAACTGATAATTCAAAGAGACTTGCAAAGATAACCAATCATACATAAAAGAATTCAGAGGAGATTCAAATATTGTTCATAGATAATCTTGATCATAAACCCACAATTCATCGGATCTCGATAAACACACCACAAAAGAAGAGTTACATCAAATAGATCTCCAAGAGAATCGAGCAGAACTTTGTATTGAGATCCAAAGAGAGAGAAGAAGCCATCTAGCTAATAACTATGGACCCGAAGGTCTGAGGTAAACTACTCACACATCATCGAAGAGGCTATGGTGTTGATGTAGAAGCCCTCCGTGATCAATGCCCCCTCTGGCGGAGCGCCGGAAAAGGCCCCAAGATGGGATCTCACAGGTACAGAAGGTTGCGGCTGTGGAAATAGGGTTTTGGCTCCGTGTCTGATGGTTTGGGGGTACGTAGGTATATATAGGAGGAAAAAGTAGGTCGGTGGAGCAACGAGGGGCCCACGAGGGTGGAGCGCGCGCCCAGGGGGTAGGCGCGCCCCCCTGCCTCGTGGCTTCCTTGTTCGTTTCTTGACGTCCACTCCAAGTCCTCTGGATCACGTTTGTTCCGAAAATCACGTTCCCGAAGGTTTCATTCCGTTTGGACTATGTTTGATATCCTTTTCCTTCGAAACACTGAAATAGGCAAAAAACAGCAATTTGGGATGGGCCTCCGGTTAATAGGTTAGTCCCAAAAATAATATAAAAGTGTATAAATAAGCCCATTAAATATCCAAAACAGAATATACATAATAGCATGGAACAATCCAAAATTATAGATACGTTGGAGACGTATCAAGCATCCCCAAGCTTAATTCCTGCTCGTCCTCGAGTAGGTAAATGATAAAAATAGAATTTTTGATGTGGAATGCTACTTGGCATAATTTTCAATGTAATTCTATTATTTGTGGTATGAATATTCAGATCCGAAAGATTCAAGATAGAAGTTTAATATTGACATAAAAGTAATAATACTTCAAGCATACTAACTAAGAAATTATGTCTTCTTAAAATAACATGGCCAAAGAAAGTTCATCCCTACAAAATCATATAGTTTGGTCATGCTCCATTTTCGTCACACAAGAATGCTCTCATCATGCACAACCCCGATGACAAGCCAAGCAATTGTTTCATACTTTAGTAATCTCAAACTGTTTCAACTTTCACGCAATATATGAGTGTGAGCCATGGATATAGCACTATGGGTGGAATAGAATATGATGATGGGGGTTATGTGGAGAAGACAAAAAAGGAGAAAGTCTTACATTGACGCGGCTAATCAACGAGCTAGGGAGATGCCCATCGATTGATGTCAATGCAAGGAGTAGGGATTGCCATGCAACGGGTGCACTTAGAGCTATAAATGTATGAAAGCTCAACAAAAGAAACTAAGTGGGTGTGCATCCAACTTGCTTGCTCACGAAGACCTAGGGCATTTGAGGAAGCCCATTGTTGGAATATACAAGCCAAGTTCTATAATGAAAGATTCCCACTAGTATATGAAAGTGACAAAACAAGAGACTCTCTATCATAAAGATCATGGTGCTACTTTGAAGCACAAGTGTGAAAAAAGGATAGTAGCATTGCCCCCTTTTTTATTTTCCTTTTTTTTGGGCCTTCTCTTTTTTTGGGACAATGCTCTATGAATGATGATCATCACACTTCTATTTATTTACAACTCAACGATTACAACTCGATACTAGAACAAAGTATGACTCTATATGAATGCCTCCGGCGGTGTACCGGGATGGGCAATGAATCAAGAGTGACATGTATGAAATAATATGCATGGTGGCTTTGCCACAAATACGATGTCAACTTCATGATCATGCAAAGCAATATGACAATGATGAAGCGTGTCATGATAAACGGAACAGTGGAAAGTTGCATGGCAATATATCTCGGAATGGCTATGGAAATGCCATAATAGGTAGGTATGGTGGCTGTTTTGAGGAAGATATAAGGAGGTTTACGTGTGATAGAGCGTATCGTATCACGGGGTTTGGATGCACCGGCGAAGTTTGCACCAACTCTCAAGGTGAGAAAGAGCAATGCACGGTACCGAAGAGGCTAGCAATGATGGAAGGTTGAGAGTGCGTATAATCCATGGACTCCACATTAGTCATAAAGAACTCACATACTTATTGCAAAAATCTACAAGTCATCAAAAACCAAGCACTATGCGCATGCTCCTAGGGGGATAGATTGGTAGGAAAAGACCATCGTTCGTCCCCGACCGCCACTCATAAGGAGGACAATCAAAGAACACCTCATGTAAAATATATTTCAAATTGCATTAGGGCTGGAAATATATTTCATGTAGTATGTATTAGTAGTAATATTTTACTGTGTGTTGTGGTATTTTTAGGAAGTCACTTGGTATTTTATTTCAGCCAAAACAATTTGATGTGTAAAAGTAGTTTTATCCAGAGTTTACTATTTATCTGGGCTGCATAGTGCGCTACCCAGCAAACCCCAACGCGTAGCCAATTCCCTTTTCTCTCCTTGAGCGCGAGGCGGACCAGTAGGTCGGCCCATTTCGGTGCAATCGGACAGCCCATCCTACACCTCTCTTTTTTGTTTCCTTATTTCTGTTTCTAGCTCTCTACCGCTGACACTGGGTCTGTGATTTCATTCCCTTTCTTCCACTTCATGGAGACCAGTCCCGATCCAAATCCTCGTCGATTTGGTTTGGATCTCGTCCCTCTCGCACAATAAACTACCTATAAATAACAACTGGAAATATGCCCTAGAGGCATCAATATTTGTATTATTATATTTCTATATTCATCATTATAGAGTTTATATATTCTATTCTATGACTGCTATGATCCTGGAATATGTGATTCAGACATTCAGTAGAAAACTCATATGCACTTGTGGAATAATAAACGGTTAAATAAAAGGTTCCTAGTCTTGCCTCTGGGACTAGCTCAAGTGTTGTTGGGGATCACGTTTTCCGAATGTTAGGATATCGTTAAGTGTAACGATAGTCTTAAAATAACATTGAGATTATGACTTAGAAGAACGGTCATATTGAATCGACCCAATCTTGTCTGTTATGAATTGAGTTAATATTGTCTGTAATCAAGTGTAATTACAAAGACTGTTAATGTGTGATTTTGCTCCTTAGACCATGAGAGTATCGTGGTCACTTCTTACCGTACGGTGGGCTTTGGGGTTGCTCAAATGTCACCTGTAAAACGGTGATCATAACGACAACTTACGGGTTCATCGAAAATTTTGACAAGTGGCCGGATAGCTCGAGAGTGGGATTTGCTCCTTCGACAATGGAGAGATATTCTTAGGGCCCTCTCGATGTGACGGCATCCATCATCGTCTGGCCAGACACAGGTGACTATGTCACGTGGATACCGGAACACAATAATGAAAAAGAAGAACAAAACCGGTAACGAGGATTTTGGTATAGTGAGCATAGTGATGACTCAGGAGGATACTGGTGCATCCCGGGTTTTGTCAAGTATCCTGAAGCAAAGGTAACATCACATGATAACCATAGGTTCACTCGAATATCATTCGTGTGCTCATAGGGATCGATATGGATGTCCATGGTCCCGCTATCGGTTATTGAATGAACGGTTTCGTTCATGTCTATGAGTTACCGAACCTACAGAGTCACAAGATTAAGGCAATGCTATCTTCTGAGTGTTAGTAGGATGGGAATGATGATAATATATTTATGTAATTGTTTTATTAATATTCATAGTAGTTCCGAGAGGATCCGGAAGCGTTTCGGGGTCACCGGAAGGGCTTTCGGTGAATATTGGGTAATACCGGGTATAACCGATAAGTATATATAGGTGGAAAATGTTTATGGGCATGTTAAATTATATATATAATGGTCTAAATATATTTAGAACTATTTTATATTTAATTTTGTATCAACGGGCCTAAAAAGGCCAAGAGGTGGAAGGCAACTTGGGCCACAAAGGCCCAAGTGGGTAGGCGCGCCTTCCCTAAGGAATGAGGCCGAATTGGGGTGGAGGAGGAGTCAGACTCTTCCCCCCTAGGCCGGTGCACCAAGGGGGACTCCTTCCCCCTTGGTGGAAGCCCTCCATCTCCCCTCTATCCTATATATACTTGAGGTTTGGTGCTCTTTTGTATATACAAGTTTTGGAGCCTCCTCTAGTTCTTCTAGTTCTAGTTCTAGTTGGTACTAGTTGACTAATTAGAGCTAGGATAATCCTCTTGTCCTCATAATAAGCCAGTGTGGTTCTAATCTCCTCCCTCTAATTCTCTGGTGATGATTAGCTCTGAACGACAAAGCGTTGTCGGATCGTGAAGGTTGCACGCTTGCAACCAAGTAGAGAGGCCGTGTTGTCGCTCTTTGGTTCGAGGGACTATTCGTGGGCGGTTCGCGAGATCGTTCATCAACGGTTCGAGGGACTCCAAGTACGATCTACACCGACACGTTCATCTTCCGATGCGCGTCGGTGACGGTAACGATCGTGATCCCAACCCATTATGCATCTTCATATTGATCTTGGGTGTGCGTAGGCGTGATTTTTTTTGTTTTCTACTATGTTTTCCAACAATATTTCCCTACCTCTTCTCTTTTGATTTCTCATAAAATTTTCACCCACCGTGCCCTAGAGTGCCCGGTCGGATCCCACCACCGCAGGAGCACCTCCGCCCCTCGATTCTGTCACCACCATAAGGTTTTTGCCTCGATCCTTCCTTCTATTCTGGTTGCCTTTTGATCCTATCTCTTCGTCACCTACTAGTTCTCGCAGGAAAGCACTAAACCGAGTCGACTGGGCTCGCTCAAAATGAACTTCCGTCGGCCGCCGCTCCAGCCGGTCACTGTTGTCACAGGAGCAAGCTCCAATCGTCTTGCAAAACACCTATTTCATCTCCGTGGCGGTCTGAACCTGTCGACGATCTCTACGTAGCCGGAGGGTCTCTGTAGCCATCTCCCACATCACCACCGGGCCGCCCCACGCGTCGTCTTCCCCAAGTCTGGCGCGGCAATCCTCTGTTCTTTTTTCGGTGAGCATCTTCGTCCGTCTAATCCCAGTTGGACCGCCCAGATTAGATCCTGTTATTTTTTCCTTCGAACCGGTATGCACTAGTTTTCGGCCTTCCATCGTTTAGACACAACACTGAACTGTTTGAGGACAGTCCTATCACACCACATGGCACCCACATAGCAGGAGTTGCAGCATAGTTTTGGCAGATTTTAGCATAATTTTCGTTTGGCTATAACTTGAGATCCGTAAATCCAAATTCATCGATTCGTTTTCCTGTATACTCATATTGACCAGGAGAATCCAGTAACCAAATCTTCACATTTTTGAACTTTTTAAATTTGAATTTGATGAAATTGAAAATTAACCTTCCGGAGGCTATATCTTTCAAATCGTTTATCCAATTTAGTTGATTCTTTTTGCATTGTGATCCTACTGGCATGTAGATAATCTATACCTACTGATATGTTTTTATTATTGGAGTTCCATTTTAATTCTTTGTTGTTGACTTTATTTTAGTGTTATGTGAGTATGGTTTATTTATCGATGCCTTCATTAAACGTATAGAAAGTTAAGCGTTAGAGTTCTTCTACACTGTGCAAGGCAAGTTTCACTTTTGATTATGCTCATCCTATAATCTGCTATGCATGTGTAGGACTACTGTGTTATGTTATATGTTGGGTGTGATTCCTATATTCCTTGTCGCGATATGTGTGTACTGCTTGCATTGTGTAATTGATTGCTTTGTTTTGCTATGGTAGACGTAGGGACGGATTTATGAGATTCATGAAAGTTGTGAGAGTGTTAATAACTAAAATAATAACTTGTAGAGACGTAGAGTGATGTTGCATCCCGAGGGCTCTACAATATTCACAATGCGTGTAGAAAGTGATGTTGCATCCTGAGGGCTCTGCAATGTTCATGGATGCGTGTAAAGAGTGGTGTTGCATCCTAAGATCTCTGCAATATTCACGATTAGATTGACGACATAGCATTGTATCCTAAGGGCTCTACAATGTCCACGATTAGGGTGGAGAGGGTGATATTGTATCCTGAGGGCTCTACAATAGCCACTCAACCATGATACTGAGGGCTCTCATGGAAACCATCGGTAATCCTATGATTATGAGGGATCTCATAGGTAGTTTAGTTGGTGGCAGTCCTTTTTGTCAGATGGGAACTTTGATGAGTAAAACTTGACTAGTAAGTAGGGAAAATCAGTTCTGTGCCAAACCAAACTTGAGGGTATTGTTTGTCATACATTGCATGTGGATGCAGGGTTGTTTTATCATTATGTATGATTTGCTAATACATTTAATGGATTGACCTTTATGGCTGCAACCTATTCTTCACTCAACATTTTTCGCTAGTGGGCATTGATGGGACTCATCATTTATTTATGTTACATTTTCGTTGTTACTAGTGAATAAAGCTAGCTATGTGCTACGCAGTTTGTAATACTTTATAAATTCTGGATCATACATTGTAGTAAATGATGCACTTGTTACTTTGATATTCATCTATATTGTGTGTGCTAGCGAATCAATCCAGGGACTAGCACAGTGAGCACAGAGACTCCAACCCTTACCTGATCGGATCGTTACATACAAAGACTACAAAACAAAGGAAAACTAAACAACGAAGAAGCCTTTAGTCCAAACAAGTTGGGGTAGGCTAGAGGTGAAACCCATAAGATCTCGCGACCAACTCATGGTTCTGGCACATGGATAGCAAGCTTACACGCACCCCTATCCATAGCTAGTTCTTTGGTGATACTCCAGTCCTTCAGATCTCTCTTTACGGACTCGTCCCATGTCAAATTTGGTCTACCCTGACCTCTCTTGACATTACCCGCACGCTTTAGCCGTACACTATGCACTGGAGCTTTTGGAGGCCTGCGCTGAATATGCCCAAACCATCTCAGATGATGTTGGACAAGCTTCTCTTCAATTTGTGCTACCCAAACTCTATCTCGTATATCATCATTCCGGACTCGACCCTTCCTCGTGTGGCCACACATCCAACTCAACACGCGCATCTCCACCACACCTAACTGTTGAACATGTCGCCTTTTAGTCGGCCAACACTCAGCGCCATACAACATTGCAGGTCGAACCGTTGTCCAGTAGAACTTGCCTTTTAGCTTTTATGACACTTTCTTGTCACAGAGAATGCCAGAAGCTTGGCGCCACTTCATCCATCCGACTTTGTTGCGATGACTCACATCTTCATCAATACCTCCATTCTTCTACACCATTAACCTCAAATATCAAAAGGTGTCCTTCTGAGGCACCACCTGTCTATCCAGGCTAACCTCCTCCTCGGGCCTAGTAGTACTGAAACCGCACCTCATGTACTCGATTTTAGTTCTACTAAGCCTAAAACCTTTTGATTCCAAGGTTTGTCTCTGTAACTCTAACTTCCTATTGACCCCGTCCGACTGTCGTCAACTAGCACCACATCATCCACAAAGAGCATACACCATGGGATATCTCCTTGTATATCCCTTGCGACCTCATCCATCACCAAGCAAAAAGATAAGGGCTCAAAGCTGACCCCTGATGCAGTCCTATCTTAATCAGGAAGCCATCAGTGTCGACATCACTTGTTCGGACACTTACTAAATAAAAATAAAATTGTGCAACAAACTTGGTAAAACGAGTAAAGACCGAAAACTATGCATTGTGGACATGAATAAGTGCTAGATGGATATGATATGAGGGATTTTTGGCACTCTAATATACTCTACAAAGTATGCATAATATCCACTCATCAACTTCCCCAAGTTTAAACCTTGCTCGTCCTCGACGGGATGTGGCACGACAACTTGAACGTGCTCGACACACTCTGCCTCTGGATTCGGCAGGGGCAACCGCGGGCTGCACCTGTTGCACGGATGGTACATGGCTAGTGAGCGTGCTTGCCAGCATCGCCAGACCGCGCCTCGAGCATGCACCAGACGATAATGGCAACCACGGGCACGCCCTTACCGTCCGGGAACACACAAGCCCTCTCATCCTCCCCCAACTATTTGTACAAGCACCATGCATGATTTGCGAGCACTGGCGCGCTCTTGAACCGAGCGCCGATCTTGCGGGCGGTTGAGGTGGATCAGTGCCAGCCTAGTCGTCGATTGATGTATACTAAGCAACCTTCTTCTTGTAGACGTTGTTGGGCCTCCAAGTGCAGAGGTTTGTAGGACAGTAGCAAATTTCCCTCAAGTGGATGACCTAAGGTTTATAGATCCATGAGAGGCGTAGGATGAAGATGGTCTCTCTCAAGCAACCCTGCAACCAAATAACAAAGAGTCTCTTGTGTCCCCAACACACCCAATACAATGGTAAATTGTATAGGTGCACTAGTTCGGCGAAGAGATGGTGATACAAGTGCAATATGGATGGTAGATATAGGTTTTTGTAATGTGAAATTATAAAAACAGCAAGGTAACTAATGATAAAAATGAGCGTAAACGGTATTGCAATGCGTTGAAACAAGGCCTAAGGTTCATACTTTCACTAGTGCAAGTTCTCTCAACAATAATAACATAATTGGATCATATAACTATCCCTCAACATGCAACAAAGAGTCACTCCAAAGTCACTAATAGCGGAGAACAAACGAAGAGATTATTGTAGGGTACGAAACCACCTCAAAGTTATCCTTTCTGATCGGTCTATTCAAGAGTCCGTAGTAAAATAACACGAAGTTATTCTTTCCGTTCGATCTATCATAGAGTTTGTACTAGAATAACACCTTAAGACACATATCAACCAAAACCCTAATGTCACCTAGATACTCCAATGTCACCTCAAGTATCCGTGGGTATGATTATACGATATGCATCACACAATCTCAGATTCATCTATTCAACCAACATAATGAACTTCAAAGAGTGCCCCAAAGTTTCTACCGGAGAGTCAAGACGAAAACGTGTGCCAACCCCTATGCATAAGTTCACAAGGTCACTGAACCCGCAAGTTGATCACCAAAACATACATCAAGTAGATCACGTGAATATCCCATTGTCACCACAGATAAGCACATGCAAGACATACATCAAGTGTTCTCAAATCCTTAAAGACTCAATCCGATAAGATAACTTCAAAGTGAAAACTCAATCCATTACAAGAGAGTAGAGGGGGAGAAGCATCATAAGATCCAACTATAATAGCAAAGCTCGCGGTACATCAAGATCGTGCCATATCAAGAACACGAGAGAGAGAGAGAGAGAGAGAGATCAAACACATAGCTACTGGTACATACCCTCAGCCCCGAGGGTGAACTACTCCCTCCTCGTCATGGAGAGCGCCGGGATGATGAAGATGGCCACCGGTGAGGGATTCCCCCTCCGGCAGGGTGCCGGAATAGGGTCCCGATTGGTTTTTCGTGGCTACAAAGGCTTGCGGCGGCGGAACTCCCGATCTAGGTTATGTTCTGGGGCTTTCTGTATATATAAGAGGTTTTGGCATCGGGAACAAGTCAGGGGGGGTCTCCGGGGCGGCCACGAGGTAGGGGGCGCGCCCCCCACCCTCATGGGTGCCTCGGGACTCTTCTGGCCCATCTCTGATGCTCCGTGGGCTTCTTCTGGTCCAAAAATAATCTCCGTCAATTTTCAGGTCAATTGGACTCCGTTTGGTTTTCCTTTTCTGCGATACTCAAAAACAAGGAAAAAACAGAAACTGGCACTAGGCTCTAGGTTAATAGGTTAGTCCCAAAAATCATATAAAATAGCTATAAATGCATATAAAACATCCTAGATGGATAATATAATAGCATTGAACAATCAAAAATTATAGATACGTTGGAGACGTATTAGCATCCCCAACCTTAATTCCTGCTCGTCCTCGAGTAGGTAAATGATAAAAACAGAATTTTTGATGTGGAATGCTACCTAACATATTTATCAATGTAATCTTCTCTATTGTGGTAAGAATATTCAGATCCATAAGATTAAAAACAAAAGTTTAATATTGACATGAAAACAATAATACTTCAAGCATACTAACAAAGCAATTATGTCTTCTCAAAATAACATGGCCAAAGAAAGCTATCCCTACAAAATCATATAGTCTGGCTATGCTCTATCTTCATCACACAAAATATTTAAATCATGCACAACCCCGGTTTCAGCCAAGCAATTGTTTCATACTTTGGTATTCTCAAACTTTTTCAACTTTCACGCAATACATGAGCGTGAGCCATGGACATAGCACTATAGGTGGAATAGAACATGGTGGTTGTGGCAAAGACAAAAAGTAGGAAGATAGTCTCACATCAACTAGGCGTATCAACGGGCTATGGAGATGCCCATCAATAGATATCAATGTGAGTGAGTAGGGATTGCTATGCAACGGATGCTCTAGAGCTATAAGTGTATGAAAGCTCAACAAAAGGAACTAAGTGGGTGTGCATCCAACTCGCTTGCTCACGAAGACCTAGGGCATTTTGAGGAAGCCCGTCATAGGAATATACAAGCCAAGTTCTATAATGAAAAATTCCCACTAGTATATTAAAGTGTCAACATAGGAAACTCTCTATCATGAAGATCATGGTGCTACTTTGAAGCACAAGTGTGGTAAAAGGATAGTAGCATTGCCCCTTCTCTCTTTTTCTCTCTCTTTTTTTGGCCTTCTCTTTTTTTTGGCCTCTTTTTTTATTTTTTATTTTTCGTCCGGAGTCTCATCCCGACTTGTGGGGGAATCATAGTCTCCATCATCCTTTCCTCACTGGGACAATGCTCTAATAATGAACATCATCACACTTTTATTTACTTACAACTTGGTGCTTAGAACAAAATATGACTCTATATGAATGCCTCCGGCGGTGTACCGGGATGTGCAATGAATCAAGAGTGACATGTATGAAAGAATTATGAATGGTGGCTTTGCCACAAATACGATGTCAACTACATGATCATGCAAAGCAATATGACAATGATGAAGTGTGTCATAATGAACGGAACGGTGGAAAGTTGCATGGCAATATATCTCGGAATGGCTACGGAATATGCCATAATAGGTAGGTATGGTGGCTGTTTTGAGGAAGGTATGGTGGGTGTATGGTACCGGCGAAAGTTGCACGGCACAAGAGAAGCTAGCAATGGTGGAAGGGTGAGAGTGCGTATAATCCATGGACTCAACATTAGTCATAAGGAACTCACATACTTATTGCAAAAATCTACAATTCATCAAAACAAAGTACTAAACGCATGTTCCTAGGGAAGGGTTGGTAGGAGTTAACCATCGCGCGATCCCGACCTCCACACAAAGGATGACAATCAATAAATAAATCATGCTCCGACTTCATCACATAACGGTTCACCATACGTGCATGCTACGGGAATCACAAACTTTAACACAAGTATCTCTCAAATTCACAACTACTCAACTAGCATGACTCTAATATCACCATCTTCATATCTCAAAACAATCATAAGGAATCAAACTTCTCATAGTATTCAATGCACTTTATATGAAAGTTTTTATTATATCCCTCTTGGATGCCCATCATATTAGGACTCTATTCATAACCAAAGCAAATTACCATGCTGTTCTAAAGACTCTCAAAATAATATAAGTGAAGCATGAGAGTTCATCTATTTCTTCAAAATAAAACCACCGCCGTGCTCTAAAAGGATATAAGTGAAGCACTAGAGCAAATGACAAACTACTCCGAAAGATATAAGTGAAGATCAATGAGTAGTTGAATAATTATGTAACTATGTGAAGACTCTCTAACATTTAAGAATTTCATATCTTGGTATTTTATTCAAACAGCAAGCAAAAGAAAAGAAAATAAAATAACACTCCAAGCAAAACACATATCATGTGGTGAATAAAATATAGTTCCAAGTAAAGTTACCGATGAATGAAGACAAAAGAGGCGATGCCATCCGGGGCATCCCAAGCTTAGGCCCTTGGTTATCCTTGAATATTACCTTGGGGTGCCTTGGGCATCCCCAAGCCTAGGATCTTGCCACTCCTTATTCCATAGTCCATCGAATCTTTACCCAAAACTTGAAAACTTCACAACACAAAACTCAACAGAAAACTTGTAAGCTCCGTTAGTATAAGAAAATAAATCACCACTTAGGTACTGTTGTGAACTCATTCTAAATTCATATTGGTGTAATATCTACTGTATTCCAACTTCTCTATGGTTCATACCCTCCTATACTACTCATAGATTCATCAAAATAAGGAAACAACACAATGAAAACAGAATCTGTCAAAAACAGAACAGTCTATAGTAATCTGTATCATTCGAATACTTCTGTAAGTCCAAAAATTCTGAAATAAATTGGTGGACATGAGGAATTTGTCTATTAATCTTCTGCAAAAAGAATCAACCTAAAAGCACTCTCCAGTAAAAAAAGCAGCTAATCTCGTGAGCGCAAAAGTTTCTGTTTTTTACAGCAAGATCGCAAAGACTTCACCCAAGTCTTCCCAAAGGTTCTACTTGGCACAAACACTAACTAAAACATAAAACCACATCTAAACAGAGTCTATATGAATTATTTATTACTTAACAGGAGCAAAAAGCAAAGAACAAAAATAAAATTGGGTTGCCTCCCAACAAGCGCTAACATTTAACGCCCCTAGCTAGGCATGATGATTTCAATGATGCTCACATAAAACATAAGAATTGAAAAATAAAGAGAGCATCATGGAGAATATGACTAGCACATTTAAGTCTAATCCACTTCCTATGCATAGGGATTTTGTGAACAAACAACTTGTTGGAGCAAGAATCATCTAGCATCGGAAGGAAAAACAAGCATAGCTTCAAGATTTTCAACACATAGAGAGGAAACATGATAATATTGCAATATGTAGAAGCATATGATCCTCTCTCATAATAATTTTCAGTAGCATCATGAATGAATTCAACCATATAACCAGCACATAAAGCATTCTTTTCATGATCTACTTGGATAGAAATTTTACTACTCTCCACATAAGCAAATTTCTTCTCATTAGGAATAGTAGTGGGAGCAAACTCAACAAAATAACTATCATGTGAAGCATAATCCAATTGAATATTAAAATCATGATGACAAGTTTCATGGTTATATTTATGCTTTATAGCATATGTGTCATCACAATAATCATCATAAATAGGAGGCATGCTTTCATCATAATAAATTTGCTCATCAAAACTTGGGGGACTAAACATATCATCTTGATCAAACATAACATCCCCAAGCTTGTGGCTTTGCATATCATTAGCATCATGGGTATTCAAAGAATTCATACTAACAACATTGCAATCATGCTCATCATTCATATATTTTATGCCAAGCATTCTATGTAATTCTTCTTCTAGTACTTGAGCACAATTTTCCTTCCCATCATTTTCACCAAAGAAATTAAAAAGATGAAGCATATGAGGCAACCTTAATTCCATTTTTTGTAGTTTTCTTTTATAAACTAAACTAGTGATAAAACAAGAAACTAAAAGATTCGATTGCAAGATCTAAAGATATACCTTCAAGCACTCTGTAACGCCCAAGATGCGGCTATATCTCCCACGTGTCGAGGCACGACTTAGAGGCATAACCGCATAGTGGTTTTGTCGCAAGAAGGGTCATCTTCACACAATCCCATGTAATGAACAAGAATGGGATAAAGAGTTGGCTTACAATCGCCACTTCACACAATACATAAATATCATTCATACATCATCCAAAATACAATCATATAGACCGACTACGGCCAAAATCCAGATGAAAATAAGACAACCCCAAATGCTAGATCCCCGATCGTCCCAACTGGGCTCCACTACTGATCATCAGGAAAAGACACATAGTAACGACCACGTTCCTCGTCGAACTCCCACTTGAGATCGACGCCATCATCTGCACTGGCATCGTCGGCACCTGCAACTGTTTTGGTAGAATCTGTGAGTCACGGGGACTCAGCAATCTCACACCCGCGAGATCAAGACTATTTAAGCTTATAGGACAAAGAGGTGCAAAGAGGTGGAGCTGCAGCGGCAAAAGCATATATGGTGGCTAACTTGCGCAAATGAGAGCGAGAAGAGAAGCAATGGAACAGACGTCATCTAGCAATGACCAAGAAGAGGTCCTGAACACCTACTTACGTCATACATAACACAGACCGTGTTCACTTCCCGGACTCCGCCGAGAAGAGACCATCACGGCTACACACGCACTTGGTGTATTTTAATTGGGTCAAGTGACAAGTTATCTACAACCGGACATTAACAAATTCCCATCTGCCTCATAACCGCGGGCACGGCTTTCGAAAGATAATACCCTGCAGGGGTGTCCCAACTTAGCCCATCATAAGCTCTCACGGTCAACGAAGGATAAACCTTCTCCCGGAAAGACCCGATCAGTCTCGGAATCCCGGTTTACAAGACATCTCGACAATGGTAAAACAAGACCAGCAAAGCCGCCCGAATGTGCCGACAAATCCCGATAGGAGCTGCACATATCTCGTTCTCAGGGCACACCGGATGAACACTACGTACAGCTAAAACCAATCCTCGAGTTTCCCCAAAGTGGCGCTGCAAGTGGCTCTAGTTTGGACCAGCACTCAGAGGAACACTGGCCCGGGGGTTTAAAATAAGGATGACCCTCGGGCTCTAGAAAACCCGGGGGAAAAAGGTATAGGTCGCAAATGGTAAAACCAAGGTTGGGCCTTGCTGGAGGAGTTTTATTCAAGGCGAACTGTCAAGGGGGTCCCATAAATCACCCGACCGCGTAAGGAACGCAAACTCAAGGAACATAATCCCGGTATAACAGTAACTAGGGCGGCAAGAGTGGAACAAAACACCAGGCATAAGGCCGAGCCTTCCACCCTTTACCAAAATATATAGATGCATTAATTAAATAAGAGATATTGTGATATCCCAACATATCCATGTTCCGACATGGAACAAACTTCAACTTCACCTGCAACTAGCAACGCTATAAGAGGGGCTGAGCAAAAGCGGTAACATAGCCAAACAACGGTTTGCTAGGAGAGGATGGTTAGAGGCTGACATGGCTAAAAATAGGAGACATGATATGGCAAGTGATAGGTAGCGGAGCATGGCAATAGAGCAAACAACTAGCATCGCAAAGATAGAAGTGATTTCGAGGGGTGGTCATCTTGCCTGCAAGATTCTCAGAGTTGTCGAAAGCTTGATCCTCGTAAACGTACTCGACAGGTTCCTCATTCACGAACTCGTCTCCCGGCTCTACCCAAGACAAGAGCACAAACAAACGGAACCACAATCAATCACGAGAAATGCGCGAGCAACATGATGCAAGACATGTATGATATGCAAGATGTGATATGCGATGCATATGCGTGCTCCGGAAGGAAAAAGATGAACATGGCAGTAACTTGGCAAACCAAGCATGCCACTAGAAAGATGAGATGATTTCGGTCGAAATCGATATAAAGATCACCGGAATCGGATGCACGGTTTGCAAATGGCAAGCAAAACAAGAATGACACTAATCTGCGATATACAGCAAGATAGCACTTAAAATACAACAAGTAACAATGCTACAGCACCCCAACATAGCAACAAAGCACATGGCAGTAATCTACAGGAGATGCTTGACAAAAGATGAACACTGAGCTACGGCTAGTTCACAACATATCAAGCTCAAACAAGCATGGCAAAAGTGCAAAAGATTACAGGTTCACAGACTTAGTGAAAAACTGGACATGCCAGAAATCAGCATCAGGTAGCAATGTTCAGAGCACGAAATCAACATGCTACAGGAACTTAACATAGCAAAACAAGGCATGGTAGTGTTCTACTATATGCACATGACAAAAGTCCCTTAGTGACCATAAGCCAAAAAGGACCAGAAGATATGATGGCAAGCATGTAAACATAGCAAGTTTCGTTATCAGGTTTCAGACTTAGCAGAAAAACAGAGCATGGCAGAAATATTAATATGTAGGCCTCTTTGTGAGCTTGATGCACTCACTAAAGAGCAATTCATGACAAACCAAGCATACCTACAGCAATATGGCATGTTTATGAAGCTATCCATGGCAAGAAAAATTACATAGCATGTATGGATCAACTACAATAAGCTTGGCAAGATTGCAAATCATGTCAAGAATCTGCCAGAAATATTTTATAGCAAAAGTAGAGAAAGATTGAGTCATGCTATGGCACTCTAAAATTGCAAACAATTGCAGGAATGGATCAATTACAACTATATCTACAAAACATCCTTACTGAACATCTCCAAAATATGCATGGATCTCTCTGTAGCATCAAGTTTACATGGCAACAAAATTACAGCAGACAAGGACTTAGAGAAATCACTAAGTCCCTGGAATCAGAAATATTACGGGGCCTACTTTGCATGCTTGTTCTAGTCACCACAGAGATCACAAAAATACATGGACTATACCACTGGAAATATGGCATGGCACACTTCAAAACACATGTAGAGCTCATGCTCAAAAGATGCACAGAATAAATGATACAAAAATGACAAATCTCCAAATTCTGATAAGAACCAGAGATTTACAGCAACTAGCCCTCTTCCAACGAATATTTGGGCATCAAGATGACCTCTAATGAACATGGTGCAATTCAACAAAATGAAGAGCATCGTGAGACGAACAATTTGACATATTACACGCACGAATCGAAGCTACATGCAAGACGTTATCGCATCTCGAACAGGAGCACATGCTGATGAAATTCTCAGACTTAGAAAAATAACGGAGCGAGGGAAGTCAACGGGGAGGAGTTACCAGATCGGATCGAAGCCTCGCTACAGGAACTCGGGCTCGCTCGCCCGGAGGAGAAGA
This sequence comes from Aegilops tauschii subsp. strangulata, assembly GCF_002575655.3. Classification (NCBI taxonomy): domain Eukaryota; kingdom Viridiplantae; phylum Streptophyta; class Magnoliopsida; order Poales; family Poaceae; genus Aegilops; species Aegilops tauschii. The sequence continues at coordinate 123,235,288 of NC_053039.3, forward strand.
AGGGCCGGCGATCGGCGGTCGCCGGCGGAGGAGGAGGGGCCCGGGGGCGGCGGTCGCCGGCGGCGGGGCCCGGAGGGAGGCCGGCGGCGGGTGGCGGCGGAGACGGCTGGGCCGGCCGGTGGCGGCGGCGGCGGCCGGCCGGCGGAGGAGGCGCGGCGGCGCGGGAACCCGGGCGGCGGACGCGGGCACGAGGCCCGAGGCGGCGGCGGCGGGAGGAGACGGGCCGGAGGGCGGCGATGGGCCTGCGGGCCGGCGGCGCGGTGGAGAGGCCGGCGGGACACGTGTCGCGCTCTGATTGGTCGGGGCGCGGCGGCGGACGTTGTCCGGCGGCGGCTGGACGCGTCCGCCCGCGGAGAGGGGAAATTAGGGTTTCGTCTGAGATTTCGTTTTTCGGGATGCCCACTCATTTATAGGTAGAGGGAGCTAGGAGGCTCCAAATGAGGTGCGGTTTTCGCCCACACGATCGTGATCGAACGACCTAGAGCATGGAAGAGAGTTTGGTGGGTTTTGGACTGGTTTGGAGGGGTTTTTTGCTGGACACTCAAATGGATTTTGCGGATGCCCGGTTAACCGTTGGAGTACCAAACGACCTCCGAATGGAACGAAACTTGACCGGTAGTCTCCGGGTGGTATATTAAGACCACTTGACAAGCCTCGGTCCATTCCGAGAAAGTTTGACACACGCACACGAAAGAAAACAAGAGGGGTGCACCGGAGGAGATAGGAGCGCCGGATTGGAAAACGGACAACGGGGAAAATGCTCGGATGCATGAGACGAACACGTATGCGAATGCAATGCACATGATGACATGATATGAAAATGCATGACATGACAAAATACAAAACGAAAGACAAAACCCGACAACGGAGGGAAAAACATATCACATAGCCGGAAATGGCAAGAGTCGGAGTTACAAATATGGCAAGTTACATGCCGGGTGTTACAACACTCCACCACTACGAGAGGATCTCGTCCCGAGATCTAGGACTGAAAGAACTCCGGATATTCGGAACGGAGATGGTCCTCGCGTTCCCAGGTGGCTTCCCGGTTGGAATGGTGCGACCACTTCACTTTCAGGAATTTGATAGACTTGTTGCGAGTCTTGCGCTCAATTTCTTCAAGAATAGCAACTGGGTGCTCATGATAAGACAAATCTTCTTGGAGGTCAATCTCTTCGAAGTCGATAGTGCGCTCAGGCGTCTTGAAGCACTTGCGGAGCTGTGACACGTGGAACACATCGTGCACGTTCGCGAAGTTGGAAGGAAGCTCAAGTTGATAGGCGAGGTCGCCTCTTTTGCCAATGATCTTGAAAGGACCCACGTATCTAGGGGCAAGCTTCCCTTTGATACCGAAGCGACGAGTACCTTTCATTGGAGAGACGCGGAGGTAGACATGGTCTCCGATCTCGAAAGCCAAATCACGGTGCTTACTATCATAGTAACTCTTCTGGCGCGATTGCGCGGCTTTGAGATTATCACGGATGACTTTACACATTTCTTCAGCTTCAGTGATTAAGTCATTGCCAAGAAGTTGGCGTTCACCAGTCTCTGACCAATTGAGAGGGGTACGGCACTTTCTGCCATATAAAATCTCGAATGGGGCTTTGCCCGAACTCGCTTGGAAGCTGTTGTTGTAGGAGAATTCAGCATAAGGAAGACAATCTTCCCATTTCATGCCAAAGGAAATGACACAAGCCCTGAGCATATCTTCAAGAATTTGATTGACTCGCTCGACTTGGCCACTAGTTTGAGGATGGAAAGCTGTGCTGAAGCGAATATTAGTGCCCATGGCCTTCTGGAAGGAGTCCCAGAACTTAGAGGTGAAGATGCTTCCACGATCTGAAGAAATCAATTGTGGAATGCCATGCAAGGAGACAATTCTGGAGGTGTAGAGCTCTGCCAGCTGAGCTGTTGTGATGGATTCTTTGATAGGAAGGAAATGAGCCACTTTAGAGAGCTTGTCAATGACAACGAAGATAGCGTCATTTCCGCGCTTGGACTTGGGAAATCCAGTCACGAAGTCCATTTCGATGTGATCAAACTTCCATTCCGGAATAGCAAGAGGTTGGAGGAGACCAGCTGGTCGTTGGTGTTCTGCTTTCACTCTTCGGCAGACATCACATTCATTCACGAATTGAGCAATTTCTCGCTTCATTCGAGTCCACCAATACGACTGCTTGAGGTCATGATACATCTTCGTACTTCCAGGATGAATGGAAAGGAGAGAATTGTACGCCTCGTTCATTATGACTTTCCTTAGATCACCTTTCGGAACCACAAACCGGTCCTCGAAGAACAAAGTGTCTCTGTCATCAATGCGATAGCACTTGTATTTGGAAAGACCCTTGTCGATACCACGTTTCACCTTCTTCACCATGGCATCCAGGAGTTGTGCCTCACGAATTTGATCTTCCAAAGTAGGAGATACTATGAGGTTGGCAAGAACGCCTTGAGGAACAACTTGGAGATTCAGCTTGCGGAAAGCTTCACAAAGATCCGGTTGGAAAGGCTTGAGGATTAAGCTGTTGCAATAAGCTTTCCTGCTTAAAGCATCTGCAATGACATTTGCTTTGCCTGGAGTATATTCGATACTCGGATTGTACTCTTGAATCATTTCGACCCATCGAGTCTGCCTGAGGTTGAGGTTGGGCTGAGTGAAGATATACTTGAGACTCTTGTGATCAGTGAAAATGTCCACTTGTCTTCCCAACAAGAGATGTCTCCACGTAACCAACGCATGGACAACTGCCGCCAACTCAAGATCGTGAGTGGGATAGTTCTTCTCGTTGGGCTTCAACTGCCGAGAGGTATAGGCCACAACTTTCTTCTCTTGCATTAACATAGCACCGAGACCTTGGAGAGAAGCATCACAGAAAACTTCATACGGCTTGGATTCATCAGGAGGAGTCAAGACAGGAGCTGTGACTAGTTTCTGTTTGAGAGTGTTGAAAGCAACGTCACACTCAGGAGACCAGACATACTTCACATGCTTCTGTAGGAGGTTGGAAAGAGGCTTTGCAATTTTGGAGAAATTCTCAACGAATCTTCGGCAATAGCTTGCAAGACCCAGAAAACTGCGGAGCTGCTTGACATTTTGAGGAGGTTCCCAATCCAGAACTGCAGACACCTTCTCGGGGTTAACAGCGATGCCCTTGGCAGAGATGATGTGACCAAGGAAAAGAACTTCATCGAGCCAAAACTCACATTTGGAGAACTTCGCATAGAATTGATACTCTCTGAGCTTGTCGAGCACCAATCGCAAATGTTTGGCATGATCCTGCTTGTTCTTGGAGAAGACCAAGATATCATCGAGATACACCAGAACAAATTCATTGGTGTAGGGGTTGAAGATGAAATTCATCATCCGAGAGAACACCGGAGGAGCATTGACAAGGCCGAAAGACACGACAGTATATTCATAAGAACCAAAGCTTGTTCTGAATGTTGTCTTGGGAATATCTTCTTCACGAATGCGAATCTGATGATAACCCATACGAAGGTCAAGCTTCGAGAATACTTTAGCGCCTTTGAGTTGCTCAAATAGCTCATTGATGTTGGGAAGTGGATACTTGTTCTTGATTGTCTTCTTGTTCAATGGACGGTAGTCGACACAAAGTCGGTCTGTGCCATCCTTCTTCTTGACAAAAAGAACACCACAACCCCAAGGAGAAGAACTCGGTCTGATCAAACCCAGACGTTCTTGTTCATCGAGCTGCTTCTTCAATTCCTTCAGCTCGTTAGGTCCAAGCTTGTACGGACGCTTGCAAACGGGTACAGTACCAGGCTCTAGTTCGATAACGAACTCAACTGGCCGGTGCGGAGGCATACCCGGAAGCTCTTCTGGAAAGACATCTTGATACTCGCAAACAACTGGAATTTGAGAGATGGCATCCAATTCGCCCTTCTCATTGAGAGAGAAAAACCGAATGGTTTCATCACGAGCGGCAAAAACAATCACATCCTCAGACGAGTGTGTCAATTGAATTTGTCTGGCAGCACAATCAAGTTGAGCCTTGTGCTTAGAAAGCCAGTCCATCCCGAGAATTAGATCAATATCCGAGTCACCAAGAACAATTGGAGAAGACTGAAATTTGTAGTCGCCTATCTTGATGGAAACATCCGGGACACAATTATTAGAAGTCATTTGCTTGCCCGGAGACACAATCTTCAACGGGATAGGGATCTTTTCCGTCACAAATTCATGCTTGGCAACAAAAGGTCTTGAAATGAAAGAAAGAGATGCACCAGTATCAAAAAGAACTTTTGCAGGAATATCGTTAACAGGAAGATTACCCATTATCACATCAGTAGATTCCTCCGCTTGAGCTGCATTCATCATGTTCACCTTTGCAAACTTTGGATTATGCTTGACCACTGCATTGCTGGAAGATCTGACAGGAGGAGGAGGAGGAAGACGCCTCTGGTTGAAGCACTTGTTAGCATAGTGACCTTTCTGCTGACATTTGTTGCAAGTCACCTCTGAGAGTGGACGGTGATAAGGAGCATTGGACTTGGGAGCTTGATTCTGAGACTTGTTCTGATAGCCAGAGTTGGAAGAGTTTGAAGAACCATGGCCACCTTTGTTCTTCTGCTGGTAAGGCTGACGAAACGGAGGAGGAGGAGGCAACCAGAACTTCTATTGCTTAGCTGTCACAAGTGAGGAAGAAGAAGACTGAACTGCGTCCCTGACTCTTTTCTTAGAAGCCTCACACTTGAGCTGAGCAGCCTCTTGCTTCAGTGCCATATTGTAGAATTGATCAAACTGAGTAGGCTCAACAAGAACGAGAGCTAACTGCAGATCCTCTTTAAGGCCACCTCTGAAGTGATAGATCATACTCTTCTCATCAGGAACGTCTTGTTTAGCGAAGCGAGCAAGTTTCTGAAACTGAATGTTGTATTGATACACAGACATGTTTCCTTGCTTGAGATTGCGGAACTCCTCACGCTTGCTCTCAACAACACTTTGTGGAATGTGGTGCGCTTTGAAGTCCCGACAGAAGTCAGTCCAAGTGATCACACGACCTCCTCTGGAATCTTTGTATTGCTGAAACCAATCAGCGGGTTGGTCCTTGAGCTGGAAAGAAGCGAACTTGACAAAGTCCTCAGGCCTGACATTGCTACATTCAAAATGCTTGTTGATGTCCACGAGCCAATCATCGGCATCCGTGGCCTCGGCACAGTAGCTGAAAGACTTGGGCTGATTTGCGAGAAACTGGTTGAGAGTGGCAAAGTGAAACTGATTGTTGCCTTGACCTTGATTGCTTTGATTGCCTTGCCCTTGAGTACGTTCCTGCAAGAGTTGCAGAATCATCTGAGCATTGGCGTTGGTGGCTGCCATGATTGCTTGCCATGCCTCCGGAGGTGGAGGTGGTGGCGGAGGGTTCGCTTGACTCCCTTCATTGCGATCCGGATTCTGACGCATTGGCGGAGCCATCCTGAAGAGGGTGACATCCGTTAGCATCTTGATAGACAAAAGATAAGTAGAATCAACGGATAGAAATTGCAACATATAGTCTTCACAATAAACATTCGAACGAAGATGAACGAATGAATTCTGTAGTAAATCATCACACTTCCATAAGTTGAGAAGCCACTAGAAAAAGATATGGAATGAACATATGAATTCGAAGCAACTCGAATGCCACAATACAAAATAAAACCAAGTATTGGCTTGCAGAATAAGCCGGAACAAACATATGATAGATATTTCGTCCGAAGTTTTCATGGTGGGGCCCACACGGGCTCAATCGTACAGCACCATCATGTACAAGGCTGTGCACATGACATACGAAGCGTCCCCGAGTCGGCAAAGCCATGGACTCTTTAAGACACAATGAGACCACTGTAAAATCAACCGTATACAGGCGGACCACTAGACGTCGAACCCCAATCTCATATCATGCATCTGTCGGAAAGATATCCTAAGGCTACTTGAATTCCCACTTATAAACTCCCGAAACTTTCTAGTTATGCAATCTGGTGTAGGGGATACAGGGGACACAAATATATATCACCCAAACTAGCAATCCCTAGATCCAGCTGTATCCATCCGTCAACACATAACCAAGAAATCTTCGGAAATCGTTTACCTCAACCTTCGAAAAACATCCGTTATACAAGTTATGGCAATACTCCCGAACTCCCGCCCCAGTACTGGGTGGCGTCGAGGTGATCTCACCAACAACTGCATAAAAGAGATTTCGATGTCGGCGAAACTCAGGTATTCCAGAACTTCAACGATAAAATTGTGACGACAACACCTCGGAGCTCAACTCCCCGGGACACTGCCACAACCCCTAAATGACAGGAGGCACCAAGAACAATGTTCTCGTCACAAATCGATCGGAACGATTCCACGATACCCGCGTGATCCTAAAAAAAATTTTAGTGAAATTTGAGGAGAGAACAGTCAAAACTTCTACGTCAGGAGACCTCACCAGAGCGACGAAGGGACTGAGGAGTAAAAAGAATCCTACTCTCCGATATATATAATCCTAAGACTCAAAACATTTTTATTCTAGACTCAACAACGCCAGCGATACGATCAAGCAGGGGGCTCCTAAGTCGGGGATGGCTCTGATTACCAACTTGTAACACCCACGATGCGGCTATATCTCCCACGTGTCGAGGCACGACTTAGAGGCATAACCGCATAGTGGTTTTGTCGCAAGAAGGATCATCTTCACACAATCCCATGTAATGAACAAGAATGGGATAAAGAGTTGGCTTACAATCGCCACTTCACACAATACATAAATATCATTCATACATCATCCAAAATACAATCATATAGACCGACTACGGCCAAAATCCAGATGAAAATAAGACAACCCCAAATGCTAGATCCCCGATCGTCCCAACTGGGCTCCACTACTGATCATCAGGAAAAGACACATAGTAACGACCACGTTCCTCGTCGAACTCCCACTTGAGATCGACGCCATCATCTGCACTGGCATCGTCGGCACCTGCAACTGTTTTGGTAGAATCTGTGAGTCACGGGGACTCAGCAATCTCACACCCGCGAGATCAAGACTATTTAAGCTTATAGGACAAAGAGGTGCAAAGAGGTGGAGCTGCAGCGGCAAAAGCATATATGGTGGCTAACTTGCGCAAATGAGAGCGAGAAGAGAAGCAATGGAACAGACGTCATCTAGCAATGACCAAGAAGAGGTCCTGAACACCTACTTACGTCATACATAACACAGACCGTGTTCACTTCCCGGACTCCGCCGAGAAGAGACCATCACGGCTACACACGCACTTGGTGTATTTTAATTGGGTCAAGTGACAAGTTATCTACAACCGGACATTAACAAATTCCCATCTGCCTCATAACCGCGGGCACGGCTTTCGAAAGATAATACCCTGCAGGGGTGTCCCAACTTAGCCCATCATAAGCTCTCACGGTCAACGAAGGATAAACCTTCTCCCGGAAAGACCCGATCAGTCTCGGAATCCCGGTTTACAAGACATCTCGACAATGGTAAAACAAGACCAGCAAAGCCGCCCGAATGTGCCGACAAATCCCGATAGGAGCTGCACATATCTCGTTCTCAGGGCACACCGGATGAACACTACGTACAGCTAAAACCAATCCTCGAGTTTCCCCAAAGTGGCGCTGCAAGTGGCTCTAGTTTGGACCAGCACTCAGAGGAACACTGGCCCGGGGGTTTAAAATAAGGATGACCCTCGGGCTCTAGAAAACCCGGGGGAAAAAGGTATAGGTCGCAAATGGTAAAACCAAGGTTGGGCCTTGCTGGAGGAGTTTTATTCAAGGCGAACTGTCAAGGGGGTCCCATAAATCACCCGACCGCGTAAGGAACGCAAACTCAAGGAACATAATCCCGGTATAACAGTAACTAGGGCGGCAAGAGTGGAACAAAACACCAGGCATAAGGCCGAGCCTTCCACCCTTTACCAAAATATATAGATGCATTAATTAAATAAGAGATATTGTGATATCCCAACATATCCATGTTCCGACATGGAACAAACTTCAACTTCACCTGCAACTAGCAACGCTATAAGAGGGGCTGAGCAAAAGCGGTAACATAGCCAAACAACGGTTTGCTAGGAGAGGATGGTTAGAGGCTGACATGGCTAAAAATAGGAGACATGATATGGCAAGTGATAGGTAGCGGAGCATGGCAATAGAGCAAACAACTAGCATCGCAAAGATAGAAGTGATTTCGAGGGGTGGTCATCTTGCCTGCAAGATTCTCAGAGTTGTCGAAAGCTTGATCCTCGTAAACGTACTCGACAGGTTCCTCATTCACGAACTCGTCTCCCGGCTCTACCCAAGACAAGAGCACAAACAAACGGAACCACAATCAATCACGAGAAATGCGCGAGCAACATGATGCAAGACATGTATGATATGCAAGATGTGATATGCGATGCATATGCGTGCTCCAGAAGGAAAAAGATGAACATGGCAGTAACTTGGCAAACCAAGCATGCCACTAGAAAGATGAGATGATTTCGGTCGAAATCGATATAAAGATCACCGGAATCGGATGCACGGTTTGCAAATGGCAAGCAAAACAAGAATGACACTAATCTGCGATATACAGCAAGATAGCACTTAAAATACAACAAGTAACAATGCTACAGCACCCCAACATAGCAACAAAGCACATGGCAGTAATCTACAGGAGATGCTTGACAAAAGATGAACACTGAGCTACGGCTAGTTCACAACATATCAAGCTCAAACAAGCATGGCAAAAGTGCAAAAGATTACAGGTTCACAGACTTAGTGAAAAACTGGACATGCCAGAAATCAGCATCAGGTAGCAATGTTCAGAGCACGAAATCAACATGCTACAGGAACTTAACATAGCAAAACAAGGCATGGTAGTGTTCTACTATATGCACATGACAAAAGTCCCTTAGTGACCATAAGCCAAAAAGGACCAGAAGATATGATGGCAAGCATGTAAACATAGCAAGTTTCGTTATCAGGTTTCAGACTTAGCAGAAAAACAGAGCATGGCAGAAATATTAATATGTAGGCCTCTTTGTGAGCTTGATGCACTCACTAAAGAGCAATTCATGACAAACCAAGCATACCTACAGCAATATGGCATGTTTATGAAGCTATCCATGGCAAGAAAAATTACATAGCATGTATGGATCAACTACAATAAGCTTGGCAAGATTGCAAATCATGTCAAGAATCTGCCAGAAATATTTTATAGCAAAAGTAGAGAAAGATTGAGTCATGCTATGGCACTCTAAAATTGCAAACAATTGCAGGAATGGATCAATTACAACTATATCTACAAAACATCCTTACTGAACATCTCCAAAATATGCATGGATCTCTCTGTAGCATCAAGTTTACATGGCAACAAAATTACAGCAGACAAGGACTTAGAGAAATCACTAAGTCCCTGGAATCAGAAATATTACGGGGCCTACTTTGCATGCTTGTTCTAGTCACCACAGAGATCACAAAAATACATGGACTATACCACTGGAAATATGGCATGGCACACTTCAAAACACATGTAGAGCTCATGCTCAAAAGATGCACAGAATAAATGATACAAAAATGACAAATCTCCAAATTCTGATAAGAACCAGAGATTTACAGCAACTAGCCCTCTTCCAACGAATATTTGGGCATCAAGATGACCTCTAATGAACATGGTGCAATTCAACAAAATGAAGAGCATCGTGAGACGAACAATTTGACATATTACACGCACGAATCGGAGCTACATGCAAGACGTTATCGCATCTCGAACAGGAGCACATGCTGATGAAATTCTCAGACTTAGAAAAATAACGGAGCGAGGGAAGTCAACGGGGAGGAGTTACCAGATCGGATCGAAGCCTCGCTACAGGAACTCGGGCTCGCTCGCCCGGAGGAGAAGAAGGGCCGGCGATCGGCGGTCGCCGGCGGAGGAGGAGGGGCCCGGGGGCGGCGGTCGCCGGCGGCGGGGCCCGGAGGGAGGCCGGCGGCGGGTGGCGGCGGAGACGGCTGGGCCGGCCGGTGGCGGCGGCGGCGGCCGGCCGGCGGAGGAGGCGCGGCGGCGCGGGAACCCGGGCGGCGGACGCGGGCACGAGGCCCGAGGCGGCGGCGGCGGGAGGAGACGGGCCGGAGGGCGGCGATGGGCCTGCGGGCCGGCGGCGCGGTGGAGAGGCCGGCGGGACACGTGTCGCGCTCTGATTGGTCGGGGCGCGGCGGCGGACGTTGTCCGGCGGCGGCTGGACGCGTCCGCCCGCGGAGAGGGGAAATTAGGGTTTCGTCTGAGATTTCGTTTTTCGGGATGCCCACTCATTTATAGGTAGAGGGAGCTAGGAGGCTCCAAATGAGGTGCGGTTTTCGCCCACACGATCGTGATCGAACGACCTAGAGCATGGAAGAGAGTTTGGTGGGTTTTGGACTGGTTTGGAGGGGTTTTTTGCTGGACACTCAAATGGATTTTGCGGATGCCCGGTTAACCGTTGGAGTACCAAACGACCTCCGAATGGAACGAAACTTGACCGGTAGTCTCCGGGTGGTATATTAAGACCACTTGACAAGCCTCGGTCCATTCCGAGAAAGTTTGACACACGCACACGAAAGAAAACAAGAGGGGTGCACCGGAGGAGATAGGAGCGCCGGATTGGAAAACGGACAACGGGGAAAATGCTCGGATGCATGAGACGAACACGTATGCGAATGCAATGCACATGATGACATGATATGAAAATGCATGACATGACAAAATACAAAACGAAAGACAAAACCCGACAACGGAGGGAAAAACATATCACATAGCCGGAAATGGCAAGAGTCGGAGTTACAAATATGGCAAGTTACATGCGGGGTGTTACACACTCACCTCCCCGGCAACGGCGCCAGAAAAGAGCTTGATGTCTACTATGCAACCTTCTTCTTGTAGACGTTGTTGGGCCTCCAAGTGCGGAGGTTTGTAGGACAGTAGCAAATTTCCCTCAAGTGGATGACCTAAGATTTATCAGTCCGTGGGAGGCATAGGATGAAGATGGTCTCTCTCAAGCAACCCTGCAACCAAATAACAAAGAGTCTCTTGTGTCCCCAACACACCCAATACAATGGTAAATTGTATAGGTGCACTAGTTCGGCAAAGAGATGATGATACAAGTGCAATATGGATGGTAGACATAGGTTTTTGTAATCTGAAATTATAAAAACAGCAAGGTAACTAATGATAAAAATGAGCGTAAACGGTATTGCAATGCATTGAAACAAGGCCTAAGGTTCATACTTTCACTAGTGCAAGTTCTCTCAACAATAATAACATAATTGGATCATATAACTATCCCTCAACATGAAACAAAGAGTCACTCCAAAGTCACTAATAGTGGAGAACAAACGAAGAGATTATTGTAGGGTACGAAACCACCTCAAAGTTATCCTTTCTGATCGATCTATTCAAGAGTCCATAGTAAAATAACACGAAGTTATTCTTTCCGTTCGATCTATCATAGAGTTCGTACTAGAATAACACCTTAAGACACATATCAACCAAAACCCTATTGTCACCTAGATACTTCAATGTCACCTCAAGTATCCGTGGGTATGATTATACGATATGCATCACACAATCTCAGATTCATCTATTCAACCAACATAAAGAACTTCAAAGAGTGCCCCAAAGTTTCTACCGGAGAGTCAAGACGAAAACGTGTGCCAACCCCTATGCATAAGTTCACAAGGTCACTGAACCCGCAAGTTGATCACCAAAACATACATCAAGTAGATCACGTGAATATCCCATTGTCACCACAGATAAGCACATGCAAGACATACATCAAGTGTTCTCAAATCCTTAAAGACTCAATCCGATAAGATAACTTCAAAGAAAAACTCAATCCATTACAAGAGATTAGAGGGGGAGAAGCATCATAAGATCCAACTATAATAGCAAAGCTCGCGGTACATTAAGATCGTGCCATATCAAGAACATGATAGAGAGAGAGATCAAACACATAGCTACTGGTACATACCCTCAGCCCCGAGGGTGAAATACTCCCTCCTCGTCATGGAGAGCGCCGGGATGATGAAGATGGCCACCGATGAGGGATTCCCCCTTCGGCAGGGTGCCGGAACAGGGTCCCGATTGGTTTTTCGTGGCCACAGAGGCTTGCGGCGGCGGAACTCCCGATCTAGGTTATGTTCTGGGGGTTTCTGTGCATATAAGAGGTTTTGGCGTCAGGAACAAGTCAGGGGGTCTCCGGGGCGGCCACGAGGTAGGGGGCGCGCCCAGGGGGTAGGGCGCGCCCCCCACCCTCGTGGGTGCCTGGGGACTCTTCTGGCCCATCTCCGATGCTCCGTGGGCTTCTTCTGGTCCAAAAATAATCTCCGTCAATTTTCAGGTCAATTGGACTCCGTTTGTGTCGGGGATATACCCCGCGGCATAAACCGGCCGGAAATATAACCCAGCCGGACTTGGCAGTTTACCTGAGACCCGGCTAAGACTTGATGCTTCACTGGTGACCCGTTTGGACCTGGCGGTTTATGATTCATTGGTAATCCGGCAGGCGGGTCAGAGGAGCGACAAGACCTGGTGGCCCAACGGGCGGTTCATAAAGGCCGGTTCATACTATGATGGGCCGGTTTACAAGGAAAGGCATAAGGAATATTTACCTTATAAGGAGTTAAGACCCGGACTTGTATCCGGTTTGTATTAGAAGGTAGACTAGTCCTAATCCTAATAGGACTCCACATGTAACCCGCCCCATTACATATATAAGGAGGGGCAGGGCTCCCCAAAGAGGAACAAGCTACAAGCAAGAAACAATAATCTCTAGGGCTAGACACAATTAGAGGAGAGCCGGCTTCCGGCGACTCCCTCATGAGCATAATGAGACCTAGCCACAAACAGCATGTAGGGCTATTTTCGGATGATGTTTCCGGGGCCCGAAGCTGTCTAAACCCTTGTCTTGTGTTGCGTCTCTCGATTTCGATCAACCCCTCTCAAGCTACTACATAGATGCGCTGGCCTCACGACTAAGTCCTCAAACTAGGACATCTGCCGTGACAATTCCACGACAGTTGGCGCCCACCATGGGGCCAGGCGCACGGTGGTGTTGAGTTCTTGGAGGGATCACTCCTAGGGATCGAGGGGCTCGCAATTTTTCGGATAAAAAAGCTGGTTTGAAAGGATTTGCATCAGCGCCAAGTTCATCAGTCCAGATTTGAAGATTTGTGAGATTTAAGGTTCAAGAAAAATTTAGGGTTGCGTGCGTGGCCGCACGTGACCTGGCGACCCGTCCGGGTCGATTTCCACTGCGCTGTTCTACGAAGTCGCTGAGACCGATTGGAGGTCGTCTCAACTACAGCAAAGATAATGGACGCCGATAAGTGCCACACGTGTGGGTGTTAGAGGGTCTGCCCACACATTTTGTGTGGTGTATAAGAGGAATAGCCCACACACCTACGTATGGGCAAAAAAAGTAATGCTCACACACCTTTTTTTTCCTCCCGATCCCTCTCACACGCGTGCGTGTGGGCGAAATAGATAACGTCCACACACCCCGTACGTCAGGCCTCGTACCTCGTGGTCCCGCACGCCCACGTGACAGTCACCGCGCGTCCCGCAGTTGCCATGGTCCAGACCCTCGTCCATGTTCATTTAACTGCAGTTGCCATGTCGCTGAACTTCGGTTGCCATGTCGGACAACTACAGTTGCCATGGTTGCTCAACTGCAGTTGCCATGTATGGTCTGATCTACTGCAGTTGTCATGATTTCAAAACTTTAGGAGTTGCCACCCACTAACATTAGGCAGTTGCCATGTAGCACTACAAAAAGGCATGGCAAAAAAACATGTTCGGGTAAAAGAGAGAGTTGCCATGTGCTCACAAGCATGGTAGGGCAGTTGCCATGTAAAAGAAAGAGTTGCCATCTGCTTACGTGCACACTACGGCCATTGCCATGTACCATGCAAAAATACATGGCAACTGGGGTAAAAGAGAGTTGCCATCTACTTACAAGAAAAAGCTAGGGCAGTTGCCATGTACCTGCAGAAGCATATGGCAACTGCCAGCTTTGGGTGTGGGCTAGGAGACGGGCGTGTGGGCGAAGTGATAAACGCCCACACACCAGCCCCCTCTACGTGTGTGAAACTAGTGTGTGGGCGAATTGCTAAACGCCCACACACCAGTCCCCCGTGTGGTGAAAAAGGAACGTGTGGGCGACGGAATGAATGCCCACACACCAGCTTAGTCCTGCATGGCACACAAAAACTACTAGAACGCGCCAAGATTCATGCATAATTGGTTGGACGAGGATTCATGCGTGTGGGTGAATTGCCAGACGCCTACACGTGTGAGGTTAGACTTTTTGAAGATAATATAGAAAGGAAAAAATCAGATGCAACGATTGATTGGAAAAGAAAGTCAGAAGTCGCCAACCAGCAATCGTACTATTAGTTCCAGACGTGAAGGCAAAAGTGATCCATGGATCCATCAGCACAAGAGGAAAAGTCAAACCAATGACAGCTCGGAGGAGGATTTGATCATGGGCCTCGTGCTACTCTGCCCGCGGTCGGCCTCCCTCGCCGCCGTGTGAGACACCCCGCTGAGCCGCCCTAAGTGGACCTCGCTCCTGCAGTACTGAGCCGCCATTGCCGGCCCATCATCGCCACCTCACCTCTGCTTCAAATCGCCATTGCTGGAGTGGGCCACGAGCCACCGTATCCGCAGAGTCACCGGTCCTCATCCGCGGCCACGGTCCCGAGCCACCTCTGCGTCGAGTGGCCGTCTGCTCCGAGTCACGCCCCTTCTTCCAAACCGCTGGCGTCGTAAGTCATTGTCTCCGCTGCTGCCAGTCACTGGGCCGTCGACGGGTCTGTGCTTTGGCCGAGCCGCGGTTGCGAGTTCCGCTTTCGCCGCTTGTGTTTCAAGTCACCGTCGCCCGAGTCTCATCGCGCCGTCTCCGCCTCAAGACGCCACCTCCGGGTTGCCGATTTCACCATGTGAGCCGCTGCCCATGGGTCGGTCTCCACTGCGAACGAGTCGCCGAGCCGTCCGCCCGCTGAGCCGCACCGTCCGCATCCGCGACTCGGCTGCCCCTACTGTGCTGGCCGCCGCAAGCCACCGTGAACCGCCTGCCTCTGGAGGACCCAACGACCGCTGATGCCCTAGGAATTTGTTAGATTATCTATGATCAAACAAGCAAGTTGGGTTGAACGCCCATAGAATCGCTCTTCTGTGTTTGCGCGCGATGGATGAACGCCCTGAACTTCTCTCTGTTCCGCTCCGCACGCAGCCACCCCGGCGCACTTCTGTTCTGCTCCGCGCGCATGCAATCGCGACCCGCCCGTCTTCCTGGAGCCGTCGTCGTGCTACGTCTAATATTGATACACGCGTGAGAAGGAATAAAGCGAAGGAGAGTTGCCGGTTCCTGTGTTCTTTTCTCTGGCTTTTGTTATGACCACTGCTGCTTCCATGTTGATCAAGACAAGTCACGTCAGCTATTGGTACAACTTAATTCACGAAGATCAAGGATACTTTACCCCTTGGTTACTAGTGCAGCTACTATTTCTACAGAAACACTAGTACTAGTTGACTGATTGGGTGCTAGTTGCTGTGAACTGCTAGTCCACTACACGATACTACCAGGTGATATCCGTCCAGTCTGTTTTAATAAACACGTATAAAATTTTTGTAAAACAGTTACTTTGGATTGCGATATTTTTTGATGCAGGGCAATTGTTCATTACAAATGAGGCGTCATACTATGGGTACGGAGCACGCATTGTTTACGTCAACGCGCCAGCCGACTCGCCCGTCCGCGCTGTCTTACAACGCCACGGACGACTCGCCGTCCGCCCGCGTGGCCGACTCGCCTGTCCGCGCCGTCTTACAACGCCACGAACGACTCGCCGTCCGCCCGTGCGACCGGTTCATGCGTCCGTGCCGGTTTACAACACGGAGGACAACTTGCTCGTCCGCACCGGTTTACAACGCCGCGGCCGGTTCATCCGTCTGCTCGTATAGCCGACTTGTCCATGATTGATTTCAGCTTCACCGCGGTGATCATCAACTCCGCGGTGGATATTTTCTGTCTAACATATCAGGTGAAATCCATCCATTATATTTTCATATTATATATTGCTTTCTTTAAAAAGAGCAAATACTCTGGCTTGCAAGTTTTCCAATGCAGGACAAATTGTCTATCACAAAAAGGGATTATTATATCGCTGAGCTATTGGATAACCCATGCCGGTTTATATCGTGATCCAGTCCGCGTCAACTCATCAGAACCGTGCGAATTACCCAATAACGCGTGCACAGGCCGTCGTCCCCCGCAGTCCGGTCTACATCAGCATACGGCCGATTTCCCTCGTCTGCACCGGCTTACAATGCCGCGGCCGACTCATCTGTCCGAGCTGCCTCTGATGCTGCGGTCGTCCTTGTCATCCGTCTCGTGGCCTGGTCTACATCAACATACCGGGCCGCACCTGTCTGCATGAGCTGTTTATTGAGTATGAACAAGTCACAGCTTGGGTAGCCCGGTTTTTCTTTCAACAAAATGGCGGCAAATTATCATATACTATCGACCGCCGTCTGCACTGGGTGGTTCAACGGGCAGGCGCACAAATCGCCACCACTACAGTTTCGGTTAAACTTCAAATCACCAGTTGGAAGGAACCATTGGCCGAGTTGCTGACACGGCTCATGCGGGATCGTTTATAACCCGTCACAGTCACCTCAACCTTCTGTGGATTCACATCGTGCTATCAACATCAATGATATACAAGTTATGCCGGTTTACATCACAGTCAAATATGGAGAGTCTCAAGCCAACTCCTCGAGTCACCTTTGAGACTCAGGGGCTACGATGACATGACTCAGCAAATCTTGCCAGTTTCAGCAAATTTAAGTACCCCAGGACGATGGAGGGAAAGATAACCCGGTCTCGGTGGCTACTGTTATATTGATGAAAATTTAAAGGCCGTCAGAAAATTTCCGGCTGAAAATGAAGATTCCGGTTTAAAATCCGGTTCAAGGGAAAGATGTCTCCCACAAAGCTTTGAAGCTCTCAATATCCGGTTCAAAATCCCGGTTCAAGAAGAATTTATCTCTTGCAAAAAGTTAAAAGTTGCCGAAGAGGACCTGCTGCCATGATGCGCGGTTCAAACATGGGTATCCCGCCTTATTGGCCTATCATATTATTGATCACATGGGGCTTCTATTTCATAAAGCAGCGTCCGGTTTACCCCTTGATTCAGCTTATCAAAGCTTTATATAACATCACTTGGGGGCTTGGTCGTATCCGAACCATAGCTACACCTCTTGATCGGCGCAATGCCACAACATCACTTGGGGGCTTGGTCGTATCCGAACCATAGTCACACCTCTTGATCGGCACAAAGCCAAATCAATCCGGGGCCAAAGAGAGTGTTGTAAAGCAACAACTCAAACATAGGCACCCACTGAGCACAGCTCAAAATGTTACTTGGGGATTCTTTGCTGTCGAAATGAACAAAGAATCTACACTTGTAACAGGCTATCAAGCCATGGCTTGGAAGCCTGGTGTATACACCTAAACCCCCGGGTTAGCCTGCCTATTTAAGTAAGTCACTCCGCCCAGGTAAACCTGGTATGACCCTTCGAACTTTGGCAAGTTACTCCAGAAAAGGACCCTGAACTTGTCAAGTTAAAATGATGATTGGTTAAGGATTGCGGACCATCTTAAAAGGCTTTGTGAAATGGTTTAACTCAGTGGCCTGGCAGCCCATGAAAAGCCTCGAATTTGGGGCCTGGCAGCCCGTGAAAAGCCTCGACTACAAGTTTTCATTTGCTTTTTGCTAAGTTTTTCTCTCTTTTGACAAAGCTTATGATGTTTTCTGTTAAACCGACGTTCATTGACCCGGCTTGGCTTTCAATTACAAGTTGAAAATACATGATCAATTATAATCCGGTGTTATTAACCCGGTCTGGTTTCGACTACAAGTCGCCAGCATCGAATATGGATAATCCGGTGTTTATCACAATCCGGTACGGTTTTATCATAAACCGGCACAATATGGAAGGAGTTATCAGTACTCAAGATTGGGATTATCACCCTTACTACAAAAAGTTGGTAAAACCAACAATGTGTTTCAATGTCACAGGTATGATATATTTCATATTTGATTACTTTTAAGTGCAGCCTTGGTTATAAACCCGGGTTATATGTTGGGCATTATGACCCGTCCGGCGGTAAACCGCCAGGACACTTTAAATTTGTTGTATGTAGAAACAGGTTGAATAAAGCATGATTATAAATCACCGGTGTTTATTAACCCGGCCTGGCTTTGAACTATAAGTCGCCAGTATGAGATAAGATAATATCCGGTGTTTATTAACCCGGTCTGGTTTTGGACTATAAGTCGCCAGTATATATTGGGATTGCGCTATTGGAATCATGCGCTTATAAATCATTGGATTATATTATTCAAATCTTCAAATAGTGGCTGGATTTTATTATGGTTATCAATAACCAGTATTATGATTAAGGTTTTCAAAGTCGCTTTAGCGCAATGGCTATTATATTATCGATGGATATGATTTATTCTACAATTAAAGGAATAGTCCCGAGTCGCTGCAGGCTTACGACCCGGCACTTGGGGGCTACATTATTTAAATTGAGATTATATCAAATATGCAAGTCTCAAGTCGCTGCAAGCATGCACCATGACACTTGGGGGCTAATGCAAAGTCATTTTTTGCTCATCTTATTAAAGACCCGACTCATCACATCATAATGAGCCGGCCCTTGGGGGCTAGACATCACTGCTCAAATCTACATGATTATATTTACAAAGTCCCTGCTCATTATTGCATAATGACCCGGCCCTTGGGGGCTACACTGGTTGAAGTATTTATGAGCATAAGGCAATTTTAAGTCCCAGGTTGATGCAAGCAAGACAACCCGACACTTGGGGGCTACATATATGGAGTATTCAGTTTTTATTAGTGACTGAAATGAACATGGATTTCTTCAAAGTGGCAGTAATTATATGGAAACAAGTCTCAAATCATCACTTTGTTCTGTTCAAGACTTGGGGGCTACAGGTAATATGGATATAAGGGAGAAATATCTTCCAATTTTCAGTTTTGAGCAAACCAGATTGACCCGGCATCACCAATCGTTATGACCCGATGTCTACAACAATCATAACCCGGCGTCATCAATAATTATGAACCGGCGTTGGCAACAATCATGAACCGGCGTTGGAAACAATCATGACCTGGAATTATCAGTTTTTATAACCCGGCAATTTTGACAATGATAAACCGGCAAGTTCTACATTTTCAAACTGGCGGATATCAATTGAATATTTGAAGACCAATATTTTTGTCAAGTCAGCGCATTGAAGGCGGAGTCAAATGGATTCTTTGTTTACAATATTTTTTCTACAAGCAAATTGATTATGAAGCTGATCTAATGACCCGGATTTTCTAGAAGAAGGAAATAACAAGGACTTAAGGATGATCAGATGCCGGCTTACAAGAATATTTAACCCGGAGTGCAACCTGTCAAATTCGTTCTTGTGTTTATGTTGCAGGATTAGTTTAACATGGATAAATCCAAATTAAACTGGGGGCTAATGTCGGGGATATACCCCGCGGCGTAAACCGGCTGGAAATATAACCCAGCCAGACTTGGCGGTTTACTTGAGACCCGGCTAAGACTTGACGATTCACTGGTGACCCGTTTGGACCTGGCGGTTTACGATTCATTGGTAATCCGGCAGGCGGGTCAGAGGAGCGACAAGACCCGGTGGCCCAACGGGCGGTTCATAAAGGCCGGTTCATACTATGGTGGGCCGGTTTACAAGGAAAGGCATAAGGAATATTTACCTTATAAGGAGTTAAGACCCGGACTTGTATCCGGTTTGTATTAGAAGGTAGACTAGTCCTAATCCTAATAGGACTCCACATGTAACCCGCCCCTTTAACATATATAAGGAGGGGCAGGGCTCCCCAAAGAGGAACAAGCTACAAGCAAGAAACAATAATCTCTAGGGCTAGACACAATTAGAGGAGAGCCGGCTTACCGGCGACTCCCTCATGAGCATAATGAGACCTAGCCACAAACAGCATGTAGGGCTATTTTCGGATGATGTTTTCCGGGGCCCGAAGCTGTCTAAACCCTTGTCTTGTGTTGCGTCTCTCGATTCCGATCAACCCCTCTCAAGCTACTACATAGATGCGCTGGCCTCACGACTAAGTCCTCAAACTAGGACATCTGCCGTGACAATTCCACGACAGTTTGGTTTTCCTTTTCGGCGATACTCAAAAACAAGGAAAAAACAGAAACTGGCACTGGGCTCTAGGTTAACAGGTTAGTCCCAAAAATCATATAAAATAGCATATAAATGCATATAAAACATCCTAGATGGATAATATAATAGCATGGAACAATCAAAAAGTATAGATACGTTGGAGACGTATCATCGATCATCCTCTGCCACACGTTGGTCAACGCCATCGACGGCGGCGGTAGGGTGGCGGCGGGCGGTTGGGGATTTGAGAGACAGAGAGACATATTAGGGGTTCTCACGAGGAAGGAGGCAACGAGGCGCAGAGAGACGAAGAGTGGTGGAGTAGGCATGGCTATTGAATAAGGCTACGCTGATTTGACTACTCAGCGCGTGTGATTGACAAGTGGGCCTATGACGACGACCCTGATGTGTGGTGCCAAAGGGGAGCATGGGTTGTTTCCGCAAAACACGAGGGAGTTATTCAGGGCGCTCTACCGTCGAGGGGACCGTAGAGGAGTGAATTGCAAAAAACATCGACACTTCAAGCAATGTTTGCAGGAACCACACATTTACGGAATTGTGCCAAATAGCACTAATTTTTTGCAAAAAACACTAGTTGGCGGCTTTGGCCGTTTTAATGATGATTATGACAGATGGGTCCCATAAATGATGACGTGGCGTAACTGTTGACAGTTAACGGTGTTAGACGGGAGATTTTTACAGATTTACAAAACAGACCCTGTTCAAAATTGAAAAAAGCAATCAGCCCCACCACCCACCCGTCGCCTGTCTCCTTGTCAGGTTCTCGCGGCGGTGGCTGATTCGACCCGTCCCTGCTCCCCGGCGGAGAGTCCGGCCCTGTACCAGCACCACCACCAGAAGCCTGACGACGTGGACGAGGTAGGCCGCGGACCGCGTCATGGTGGTAAAGCAGGACGTCGCCGGAGCGGCAGCCGGCGCCGGAGGGCCAGCCGCGGCCAAGCTGCCGCGTGAGCCGAACACGGGCGCGACGGGCGGGAACAGCGGCGCCGCCGGCGCCGGAGGGCCAGCCGCGGGAGCCGGACACGGGCACGACGGGCGTGAGCAGCAGCCGGCGCCGGAGGGCCAGTCGCGGCCAAGCTGTCGCGGGAGCCGAACACAGGCGCGACTGGACCCCGAGCGGCAGCGGGGGCGCCCGGTCCGCCGGTGCCCATGGTACGTCTGCCTCCGCCTCCAGAGAGGAGAGACGAGGAGGGCAGGGGCTTGATTGCTTTTTAATTTTTCTGAAAAGGGTGTCGGTGTAAATCCTCTGTCTAACGGAGTTGCCTGCGAACGGTTAGGCCACGTCGGCAAAAGCGGGATCCATATGTCATAATCGTCATCAAAACGACCAAAGCCCCCAACTAGTGTTTTTTGCAAAAAAAAAAAATAGAGAAAAAATTAGTGGTTTTGGTCCGTAAATGTGTGGTTCCTGCAAACCTTGTCTGAAGTGTCGATATTTTATGCAATTCACTCGGACCGTAGAGTGTTATGTATTATTGTATTTGCATGTATATAGGAATTGTATTGCAGTGTTTCTCGAATTGTGGGACCTATTCGTAGCGCGTTAGAGAGTTCAGTAATCTTCTCCACGGTAGCAGCCATCATAAGCCTCCTCCATGGATTAACTGTCAGCGATCCTCCCCCGAATTGTTTCCGCTTGGGCGTCCTCCTTGTCAGCTCAAAAAAAGAAAAATCCTCCTTGTTCTCGTCGCGGTCTCCGTTCTCCTCTCTTTCTCCCCGTTCTCCAAAGAATCCGAGACGGCGACGCCCGCATCAAATACGCCGCCTCCTCCGCTTCCTCTCCCTTACTCCGATTCTATAACACGTGCGTGCCTCGGCCGCCACTTTCCCAACTCTCCTCGACCACTTCCGCCGGCGTGTGCCTTCCTCTCCGCCGGCGCCTGCACAACAAGTCCAAGAGAGGTGTGTTTCCTGCAATTCGATCATGGTGATTCCCCTTGCTTCTGTCGGGGTTGGGTACGTCTGTATTTTACTAAGGTATAAAATCGCGATGGTTGGCGGGTGATGTCGACTGTCGATGATCCGAGAAAAAAAAATCTCTCTTTTTTCCTGCCAAAAGAAAGTCCCCCCTACCCCCTACTCACATGATTTGTCCTGTTGCTCCACCATGGTTTCACATGTTCTGTTCCTTTCTACTAGCACCCAGATAAATAACACCTTTTTTTGTGAGGCTGTGCATATGACAACTTGTTCAAAAATACAAGGAGCAAAAACTTTCAGCTGGTTACTTTGTCCCCTGCCCTGTAGTGAAGGGGGATTCTTGCCTTTTCCTATTCTACAGTTGAGTTGCTGTTGGGAAATCTGTGAACTCCCGATTTACAATCTGTTATCATCATCTGTTACTGATGGCAAGATAGGACCTGTCTCACAGGCAAAGAAACCATGGCTCTAGCATCGCCGGTGGACTATGCTGGCACAATCACTTCAAGTCAGAGGCAACTCAGTTCTGTGATGCCCCGGTGCAATGGCTTGCGATGTACTATTGGATATGGAAATAAATCAAGAGCAGGAGGTCACTTGGTTGTCAGAGCCATGTCCATGGATCGCCTGAAACTGGACTTTTCGAATCCGAATTGGAAGAATCAATTCCAAGAGGATTTCGATAGGCGGTTCAGTTTGCCGCATTTGACAGATATAATTGATGTGGAATCGAGGCCGACGACATTTTCTCTCAAGAGCAGGTATCCATTTCTGTCTAATGCATTTGTCTTGATCTATGCTGTTGGTGATCAAACTAGATCTCTTTAGGATTTTTCTGATGTTTGCTTTGTCCACAACAGGACCCCTCTGGAGAATGTTGATGGTTCTTTGGAAGAGTCATGGAACGGCTATGTTAATGACGACGACAGAGCACTTTTGAAGGTATGCTTCATCATTGAGTGATCAAAATACTAGACATGGATCAAACTCCCCATTAATTACTTGGATAGTTTCTTTGGCTGTCTGAATATAGTTTGATCTTTTAACATAAATGTAGCATGCTCCTTTTTTTTCTGCACTTTGGCTATTAGTAAATGTGTATGATAGACCTCAATTGTAATGTCCATGTGTGCAGCATCAAGGTAAATGCAATAATATCTCTTATTACAAAGTTGTTGATTCTTCAGGTTATCAAGTTTGCCTCGCCAACGTCTGCTGGAGCTGAATGCATTGATCCTGATTGCAGCTGGGTTGAACAATGGTGACAAACACTCTGCAAATTTCTATTGTTTACTTGTGCCAAATTATTTTCTGAGCTCACACAAACTCATGTCTTTTCCAGGGTGCACCGGGCAGGCCCACGTAAACAAATATATTTTGAGCCTCAGTGCGTAAAGGCTGGAATTGTAACTTGTGGCAGACTTTGCCCTGGTCTCAATGATGTCATCCGGCAGGTAGAATAGAACTTGATGAGTTGATCTCTGACTGTCTGCACCGATAAATAAAAGATTAATAGTACCTTATTATTATACCTTCTGAAAATTCTCTTGAAGAAAACACAATTCCCAATTTTGAACGGTGCCGTGCTTTCACTCTTGACTCTTGTAGATTGTGCTTACGCTTGAAAAATACGGAGTGAAAAACATTGTTGGGATACAGCATGGTTTCCGCGGATTTTTTGAAGATCATTTAGCGGAAGTGCCGGTAAGAATTCTTTGTACATTATAAAGTAATCTGGCAACACTGATAACCATCCTGATGTAAGTTTATGGCTCTTTTACTTAACCCAGCTTAATAGACATGTCGTCCAAAATATCAATCTTGCTGGTGGCAGCTTCTTAGGAGTGTCTCGTGGCGGGGCAAGTATTTCAGACATTGTCGACAGCATCCAGGCATGTACATGCAATTCCGGTATGCTGCAAAAATATGTTTACTACAAGGTGGTACGTTGAAGACTTACTGACTTGATTTCTGCAATCCACATTCAGGCCAGGAGGCTTGACATGCTCTTTGTACTAGGTGGAAATGGAACTCATGCTGGAGCTGATGCTATACATGGCGAGGTATGTTAATTTATATCTTCCTTGCGTCAGAGCAAGACATGTCTTTCCCTCAGCTCCTAGACTAGATTGTACCAGAAACATTTTCTGGTCTCGCTCAACTATGACGTAGTAGCATGGATTGTGGGATTAGGGATCAGTATGTATGGGTGGAAGGTTGCATACTTATGTCTGACTGTTTCTTTTGGTGAAAATTAGTGCCGGAAGAGAAAACTAAAAGTGTCTATTATTGGTGTCCCAAAAACAATTGACAATGACATACTACTGATGGACAAGACATTTGGATTTGATACTGCAGTGGAGGCAGCACAAAGAGCTATCAACTCTGCATATATTGAGGTGATTCATTTTAGCAACCTCTCAGACTCTCATCTCATGTGTATATATATCTGCAAGCGGGCAAAGAATATATTGTCATATTGGTTGCCCCTCAAATTAAAACTATATTTGTGGTTCGCGCTCTATGGTCAGGCACATTCTGCATTTCATGGCATCGGATTGGTGAAGCTGATGGGAAGAAGCAGCGGATTTATCACAATGCATGCTTCCCTGTCAAGCGGGCAGGTCGACATTTGCCTGATACCTGAGGTATCAAACTCTTCAACTTGTGCTGTGTATGCCCTTCCAACTCACTATACCCCTCTCCTCTGATTGATTTAATACGTGGTAATCCAAATGAAGGTACCATTCACCCTTGATGGACCGAACGGAGTTCTTCGGCACCTTGAGCACTTGATAGAGACCAAGGGGTTTGCTCTCATGTGTGTCGCCGAAGGTGCTGGGCAGGTAAGATACCTTCACATACAAGATCAATTTTCTTGGGAAACTTAACTGCCAGCATGAGGAGTGATTTACCAAGGATCTCTTGACGTAGGGATGTGCCCGTGTGTGCATCAATTGAGAGACATACAATATTCTGTTCTGTTACAAGAATTATTATGTGAGAGATAGTACGATGTGTTTCCAGGAATATTTGCAGAAGTCGAACGCAACTGATGCTTCAGGGAACATGGTTCTCAGTGATATCGGTGTGCACCTTCAACAGAAGGTTGGTCCATATCATTAGGTGTTCTTCACCATGATGTAGGTTCTGTGAATGACACAACATTTAACTTAACCAATGCCATGCCACAGATCAAGTCTCATTTCAGAGAGATAAATGTCCACTCTGATGTGAAGTACATCGACCCTACATACATGCTCCGCGCCGTGCGTGCCAATGCATCAGATGCCATCCTGTGCACGGTGCTCGGTCAGAATGCTGTAAGACGCCGTTTCTCTCGATCTGCCTGTGTCTCGCAACAAGTTTTTGTGTTTTCTGTTTTCTGAGATGAGCATTGATCCCTGATTGAACCTTGCAGGTTCATGGCGCCTTTGCAGGGTTCAGCGGCATCACGACCGGAATATGCAACACGCATAACGTGTACCTGCCAATACCGGAAGTTATCAAGACGCCAAGGCTTGTCGATCCAAACAGCAGGATGTGGCACAGGTGCTTGACATCCACAGGTCAACCTGACTTTTGTTGATCAGTTCTTGACAGCCAAGTTTGTAAACTCTAGTGCTAGAAGTACCGGTGATGTACAGGATTGTCAATGTCATTCTTTTTTGTCTTCCATCAGAAAGACATGGTATGCCCTGTAATTCCTGGGTGATCCTGAGCTCATCTGCTACCGGATGAACAGTAAATTTCAAAAAAAAAACTTGTACCAAATAAGATGTTCTAACTTTTTTTCTGAATCAGATGTATAATAGACACATTTCAGTCCGCATGTGGTCCATATTGGAATATCAGAAACATCTTATATTTGTGAACAGAGGGAGTAGCTAACAATTTTTTTAATGTGAATTTGTTTGGCGCCAAAGCTGTTATCTGCAAAAATGTGCATGGTAGGTTCCCATTTTGCATGTAATATGCCAAACTTGTGTCCAGATTTACATAAAACTGGAATAATGGCGAAAATGATCAAAGATGTCTGCCATTTGAGTACAGTAAGACATACATTGCCTCTAATTTCTTCTGATCCAAATCTCATGCACAAAAGCTCAAAGAAAAAGGGCATAAGCAAAAAAGAATCAAAGATGCCACCAGACGAGTACACTCGATTTAATTATCGCGTTCACATGGCACATTTGCGATTTTGTACTGGATTGTTACATTACTCAAGTCAGGAAACGATTCATTGAAGAAATGCGTCATGGTTTAAGACACTACTAGAGGGAACCTGAATGGGTGGTAAGTTAGTGAGTCACCGACTCAAAATGGTAGAGAAGGTGAAACGATGCTATGGAGATTTATGGATATAGGCTCGTACTAAGGCAGAGTTCAAACTGCAACTGTAAGCAAAGGAAGTAAGGAACTCTACATGTGTTCTGGCACCATCCTTCTATACCCTTTGTAAAATGGAGCCGTGGACCTGTTTGTGACATGGTGCCCTACTGGTTTCGCCTTCTATCTATCTACTTGTGTAGCGGTGAACTTGACCAATCTGCAGTTTCGGTGATGAGCTCCTTGAGTACGTGTTTTAGGCCATTCATCTTCTTCCGGGCTCTCTGCGAAACATTTTCATGGAAAAGGTTAGCATTTGATCAATACAGCATCCCTGGGGTTTAGGAATGATGTTAGCCTTACCTTCTGAACCTCCGAGATTTTGATTTCAGCGTCGTTGAGCTGAGAAGCAACTGTTCTCTCAGCATGTTGGACGAGCTTCTTGTGTGATGCTTCTGTTGATGCAATCATAAAAGAATACCATGGTTAAGTAGTGGTAATTCAGGTGGCGAACGGTTAGGAAAATAGAGCATTTAAACATATTCCTTCAAGTGGCTGTATGATGATTCATTCCATTCGCCTCTTAACAATGATTACAGTGAGCTAAAACTATAATTACTTCACTGGTGACTTTCTTCTAATCATGTGCCAATTAGGCAATCGTTTCTTTTCAATTAAAAAAATTGATTTAACCACATTATTCACGAACAAACTTCAAACCTTACAATATTGTAATCTTATGTGCCTGGATCAGTTATATGACATAAAGTTCGCAATCTGTAATCAAGTGCTCCAACAATGGTGATACTTCATAAGGCTCCGCTTTGACAAAGGTTAACATGTTCCACATTTTTGAGAGTTCGTGCAGTATCAGTTTGTAATAAATAGTCCAGCAAGTAAATATTTCATTTGCATTTCGCAAGTGCAAGGTTTGAAGTTAAACTTACTTTGCTTGTCAGCTACTCCCTTCAGCTCTGCGTGATAGGCTTCAAATTCCTCAAGAGAGTTCTTGCAACCAAGCAACTGCTGATTAACCTCCTCCTTAAACTTCTCATGAAGAACCCTTAACTGTTCTTGTTGCTCTGCAACCAGAAGATATAGGACCAGGTTATATCATTTGAGTAACTAATGTTTATTCAAGAGAAACAACAGAAGACATGCAAGAAAACAAGGTAAAGTACAAGGATCCACAAAGGAATCTTGCCCCAAGTGTGCCTTACTAACCAAACAGGCGACTAACTTGGTCAAACCTACCTAACTTGTGGTGTGGCATGGTTAGCATACCAACCAAATACTCCCTCCATCCCATAATATAAGAACGTTTCTCAAGCTGTTTTAGCTTGAAAAACATTCTTATATTATGGGACAGAGGGGGTAGGTTCTAAGCCTATATATATGCATACACAGTAAAAAGTCCAAAGAGTAGACGATACAGTAGTAAATACTCCCTCCGTCCGAAAAAGCTTGTCCCTCAAATAGATGTATCTAGCACCAAGTTAGTGCTAGATACATCCATTTGAGGGACAAGCTTGGGACAAGTTTTTTCGGACGGAGGGAGTAAGAAATAACCAAACCATATTGGATAGCTGCAGACAGATTCGAAGAATTGGTACATTAAATGTTCTCAAAATAATCTTTCATGGCACTGATTTTATGCTTCAGTATTCAGACAATGAAAGTGATTCAAGAACAAAATCTTATTATGTTTTAAAAAGGTTTAGGATATGGCGGACCTACATAACATACAGGAAACGGATCATGATTAACTTTATATGTCTATATATGAGAAATCTGCTACTTATTTTAGTATAAGATTATGCAAATTGCTCGAGCTGAATAATCCAAATAGGTATGAGTGGCACAATGGATCAAAACACCTGTACATCGTATCTTTATAGATACAGCTTTCTGAATGGATTCTGACTAATGGGTCTAATTGTCATAAAACTCATGTTTCACAATAACAGACCACAAAATTAATTTCTGCAGTAACATAATATAGGTTGTACCTTCAAATGTTGATTCTAGTCGCTTTCTTTTAGATTTTCCTGCATTGACCAGCTTATCCCTGAAAATACAGTTGAATGCGTCAAAATAGTTACACCTCTAATATATGTGATACTTCTATATATATACAATTAGGTGTGTATATGCAGATAAGATGTAGTTTCTTGGTAGCACCGGCAAAGATCTTACACATCATCCTGCATCTGCACCTCAACTCCCTCGAGGTGCTGGCGTATTATCTCTCCAGTACCTGCCAGTATCTCAGAACTTTTGTTTCTTGTTTCAGACTTGATCTTGGTTTGAAACCTTCCCAGCACCAGCAGTAACTGATCAAAAGCCCTGGTTACAATGAAGAAATGAAATTAGACCGACCAACGATATCGAATATGTATTTCTTTATACAACCTATAAACGGACCTGGTTAGGTAGTCATCTGGGCATTGCACTGGTTCTTTGTCTGACATTACAGTTTCTTGTGTTCCTGAATGAACTAGTAATGATGGCATATTAATTATGAACTGCAACCATTACTCAAACGCAAGAAGGTAATCAACTTTACCAGAAGTGGCAAAAGGAATTGGCGAAGGCAAGCGCCGTTTGCCTCTTCTACCCTCTTTTAGATGTGACTTCCTATCCAGATTTTCTGGAGGAGATTTATCAGGGCTGTCTACATCTGAAAGCCATTTGCGAGATTTATATCCTGCGCATGAAGGACCAATTATTTAGTAACACATCGCAGGTAAACAATTTTTGGATATACTCCCTCCGTATACATCTCCAACATAATTTATACATCTCCAACAGCATGTGGGAAAAGCTTGGCTCACATTATTAATTTTCCGGAACTAAAGTGGTCAAAATACTAAACTTAAAGCAACAACAACAAAGCCTTTTAGTGCCAAACAAGGCTAACTTCCACACGCCTCTGTCCATGGCTAGTTCTTGGGTGATATTCCAGTCCTTCAGATCTCTCTCAACGGACTCCTCCCATGTCAAGTTTGGTCTACCCCAACATCTCTTGACATTATCAACACGCTTTAACCGTCCGCGATGCACTGGCACTTCTGGAGCCCTACGTTGTATATGCCCAAACCATCTCAGACGATGTTGGACAAGCCTCACGTATATCCTCATTCTAGACCCAATCCTTGTGTGGCCACATATCCATCTAAACATGTGCATCTCTGCTACACCTAACTGTTGGACATGTCACCTTTTAGTTGGCCAACATTCAGCGGCATACAACCGTCCTATGGAACCTGCCTTTTATCTTTTGTGGCACTCTCTTGTCACAGAGGACTCCAGAAGCTTGGTGCCACTTCATCCATCCAGCTTTGATTTGATGGCTCAGATCTTCATCAATATCACCATCCTTCTGCAGCATTGATCCCAAAAGTCAAAAGGTGTCCTTCTGAGGTACCATCTGCCCACCAAGGCTAACCTCCTCCCCATGCATAGTAGTAGTGAAATTGCACCTCATGTACTCGGTTCTAGTTCTAGTAAGCCTAAAACCTTTCGATCCAAAGTCTGTCTCTACAGCTCTAACTTTCTATTAACCCTCATCTGACTATCGTCGACTAGCACCACATCATCCGCAAAGAGCATACACCAAGGGATATCTCCTTGTATATCCATTGTGACCTCATCCATCACCAAAGCAAAAAAGTTAAGGGCTCAAAGCTGACCCTTTTGGTGCAGTCCTAGTTTAATCGAAAAGTCATCAGTGTCGCCATCACTTTGTTCGCACACTTGTCACAACATTATCATACATGTCCTTGCTGAGGGTAATGTACTTTGTTGGGATTTTGTTTTTCTCCAAGGCCCACCACATAACATTCAGCGGTATCTTATCATAGGCCTTCTCAAGCCAATGAACACCATATGCAGGTCCTCCTTTTGCTCCCTGTATCTCTGCATAAGTTATCGTACCAAGAAAATGGCTTCCATGGTCGACCTCTCAGGCACGAAAACAAACTGATTTTTGGACACGCTTGTCATTCTTGTTAAGCGGTGCTCAATGACTCTCTCCCATAGCTTATTTGTATGGCTCGTCGGCTTAAGTTCACAGTAGCTAGGACAACTTTGAAAATCCCCAATGTTCTTGAAGAGTGGTACTAGTACACTCCACCTCCGTTCTTCGGACATCTTGTTTGCTTGAAAATGAGGTTGAAAAGTTTAGCTAGCCATACTATTGATATGTCTCCAAGGCCTCTCTACACCTCAATGAGTATACCTAACCTCAGACTGATTCGTCACACAAAACGCATGTTGGTATCATCAAAGGAGTCGCCCAGCTCTATGGTAGAGCTCTCATTCTCTCAATTGAATAGCTTGTCGAAGTACTCTCGTCATCTATGCTTGATCTCCTTGTCCTTCACCAGAAGTCGATCTGCTCCGTCCTTATGCATTTGACTTGATTGACACCCTTCGTCTTCCTCTCTCGGATCTTGGCCATCTTATAGATGTCCCTTTCGCCTTCCTTCGTGTTTAAATGCTCGTAGAGGTCCTCATACGCCTGATCCTTGCTTAACTCACAGCTTGCTTTGCGGTCTTCTTTGCCACCTTGTACTTCTCTATGTTGTTTGCACTCCAATCCAGGTGTAGGCGTCTGAAACAGTCTTCCTTCTCATTAATAGCCTTCTGGACATATTGTTTGCATCGCCTCCTTCCTCCCAAGGGCCCTCCTTAATAACCCTCTCCTTGAAAGCCCAACCTGCCTCTCCCTTGAGCTTCCAACACTTCGTTCTAGCAACTTTGGCGCGCTTATCCCGCTGGACACGAATTCGAAAGCAGAAGTCAGCCACTACAAGCTTATGTTGAGGGACAACACTCTCTCTAGGTATCACCTTGCAACCAAGGCAAGCACGCATGTCTTCTCTTCTCGAGAGGGATGGAACTGACGGATGCAGAAAAGAAGGTACTCGTGATGGACGATCTTGACGTGACAATGGCACATCTCAGTCGTCGGCTGTGTGTCAAGTCCATCAATTCCAAAGGAGTAGTTTGTTTGCTTCACTTCACTTTACGATACTGTTCCATTGCTTCTGTGCAGTAAGAAGTTGGCAACAGGGATTTCGGATAGGTAGGTTCAGTCAACCCAAGAGAACTGTTGGCATGAAATCATTCTAGCTGAAGTGTTGACCACTATTAAAAGTCACTAGATGGGATTCTCTCTTTTTAAAGATGGTGTTAGCTAAGATCATGTTGTAGGCTAGAGCGAAGCTTAGGCTGTCCTTATTGATTCCAACTGCCATAGCCAAAGCCCCCATGATATGACAAAGTCAATAATTGGCACTGATAATCCAGTAATTGTTCAAGTTGTTAGCGATGTTTCTGTTATATCAACACAGACTGATGATGCATATGTGCCAAAGTATGTTGGCGTTGATAAGAAATACGATGAGAAGATTGCAAATTTAGCTGAAGTTACATGCATGCATACTATGGCATTGACAGAGATGCACTTGCATAAGAAAGAGGAAAATAAGATGCTGAACGTGCATGCATTACGTGGGAAGAGGTACACGTGTGTGCATGGAAGGAAGGGTTCATATACACTAGCACGTTGGTTCAAGGTGTGCATCAATCTGGTTGTTTGTTTTGGTTGCCACTTTCAGAACAAGTCCAGGTTGTACACGTACAGGAGATTTGTCTCTTTGAGATTGATTACAAAATCCTAGTCTACTACTTCTTCTCAAGTTAATAACCCCATGCACCCCTTCAAAACTTGTGTTAGATGTGCCCACATGGCCATTGAGGTGTCCTCCTATGAAGAGCTTCTCGCCAATAGGTACACAACTAACCATGTCCTCCAGGCCTTCCCAGAACTCCCTCTTGGTGCTCTCATTGTGGCCTACTTGCGGGGCATATGCGCTGATAACATTGAGAACCAAGTCCCCAACGACCAGCTTAGACCAGGATAATCCAGTCCCCTTGCCTCTTGACATCTACCACTCCATACTTGAGACTCTTGGCAAAAAACGCTTAGCAAAAAACACTAATGAAACGCATTTAAAGTAGCATGAATGCACATGACAGAATATACCACATGTTGCTTCTATTCCATCTGAATGGCTTCTCATGAGCAAGCACTTCATACAATAGTTAAGAGTGAGCGCATCATGCTTTGGAGAGCCTTAACCATAAAGACACAGTAGGACTGTTGGATGCTCAGGCGCTGATAGTGATTGATCAATGATTGCTATGAAAAAATGGTGGAAATAGAGCTGATGCAATAAGTAGGACTACCGGTCATAGCTAAAAAAACATGCCTAAGCTCTAAGTGATAGCAAAACACACCTAGCGTTTAATGTGCACATATTTGCGCTTAAGCATGTGCTTTGGTTAGAAAAGTGCATGGCAGTGGAAAACTGCAAATGAACACCTAGCGTTTTTAAAAAAAACTTTGCTATTGGATGCTCTGACTCCCAATGTTTAACTCTTTTTTTTCAGGAAAAAGGACAGGAGCTCTGCCAATAGTATTTAACCGGTAATAGATACATAGAGAAACAGTCAATTTATATATGTAAATACATAAAGGAAAATGTGTCCCAGAAGAGTATTGTCCTCATGCAGAACAGAAGGAATAATAGTACTCTGTAAACTAACACAGTAACACTGTCACCTTCGGTTTTATAAAATCTGAAAGGAACAAAACATACTCTAGAAAACTATTGATTTGCATGTAAAAAGTATTAATGTGTATTGAAAGTTGCAAAGTCAGTATTCTGACCTTTCCCAAAGCTTGGAATAGAAAGTTGAGCCATTTCATCTTCAGTTGGCAGAATGGGTGAAAGAATTGGTTGTTTTTTGTCCTCGCTTTCTTCTGGAGGATTAGGAGATCCACTGTTACGTAACTCATCGGTTTTATCCATCCCGTCCTGGATATCAGCAGTACATGAATGAGTGACAAACAGATAGAGTTACTCTGTTACATGAGTATAGAGAAAACAAATTTACAATGGCTGGGAAAGGATTTATAGAGTTGGAAAGCCTACCAATGGCTCAGACCCTGGATCAGAAGCATAGGAACTTGATCTTGACCTGTTCACACTTTTTGGATACTTGGGGCTGTATGTGTCATCATGTAGCATTTCACTTCTATCGCGGTAGCCATTTACATTAGTTGCAAAAGTAGGACTCACAAAGTCATCTCGCATGTCTCTGAATCTGCCTGCCAATGGACTGGCAAACTTCTCTCCAAGTTTACCATTTACCTGGGGATTTGCCTCATTGTCCCATGGGTACATTTTCGGTTCAGGTGATGCACTAGCAGCACCAGATGGTGGCGAGTTAAAATTATTTCCCGCTGCTTTATGTGCCTGGGGGCTTCTGTCTGAAGCTTTGCTCAAATTAGCATTCTCCTTGCGGTGCAGCAATGAAGAATAATTTTCCTTGCTCTTTGATGAAATATTCTGAGAAGAGAGCTTATCTTCACCCGCATTCAGTGTCGTGGGCAGCAACTTTTCTGAAAACTGCATCTTCTGAGGCCCAACTTTAGCCATTCCATTCAGCCGTTTCTCCCTTGTAGGGCTTCTAGAACAGCTCTCAGCAGTTTTCCCAGTTCGTGACAAAGAAGAAAAGGAGGTGGTTTTCTCTCCTTTATTCTCTGATGGTGCATTTCTAGAAGATAGCTGTCCTCCCCTATCATCCGGTGTGATCTCGTCAGAAATCATGTCAGAACAATGGACCTTCTTAAGCTCTACTTTAGCCTTCCTAGTTGAGCTTCTAAGATTTCTCAAGCAGCCAGAGTTACCAATTGCAGATTTCCCCGCAGTTTTGGATGTGCATTTCTCATCAATAATAAATACATTGTCCAGTGTTTTCTTTTTGGGTGCAGAACATGAAGTAGACAATGGTTTCTTTGCACTCTGGCTCTTATCCTGCTTCTTGGAGGCTGCTGGTGCTTTCTTGCGACCCAAGGTGCGAGTAACAGGCCTTATTTCAACTACTTGTGGAGTATCAGAATCTGACTCAATTGGATCAGAGGATGGTTTACTCTTTGCATAGGTAGCTGTTTGACAGTTCAGCAGATCAGGTGTCTTGATATTATCAGGAAAAGGTGATGTGTAGACCTTCTTGTTCCCTGAAGATGGTCCATTGGCAGTTAAACTTTTAGGTTGGTTAGGTGTCTCATTGTCTTCAGGGTTTGGTGAAGCAACAGTCTGCTTGGTTTGTGATGTACCAAGGATCTCCCACAGCTTCATCCTGAGAACTTCGCTGTTGGGTTTGGTTTTATCTGCAGATTCCACTTGGCGCTTTCCTTGTGAATTCACGAAGGGCGTCTCTTGCAGTTGGTCGAGCTGGCTGTCTTGTTCTTTTCTTGTTCCAAAGGAAAAGGTTCTGGTTTGCTCACGTGCATGGTCATCAGGTTGTGATAGAGAAGCCTTGACAGGGGCGGCTTCGGGTGCCTCTGTAGCAGATCCGCCATGGTTTGCAGCTTCTTGTGAGACCCGGAATGAAGCACTATAACCTTTCAGGGGTCTAGATCTTCCATCAGTTCCCTGAGACGGGTTCCTCTCGAATGCAGGGACAGTAGCAGCATCTCTGCTTCTTGATACAGAACCTGGCCTTGGAATTGGGATGCCAATTGATACCTTAGGAAATTTACCAGATGGATACAGGTTGCTGGCCAAACTCCAGTAATCACTTGATGTAGCCTAGACACATCATAATGCATGAGTTGTTAAATACTCCCTCTGCTCTTATATTTCTTTACAGAGGGAGTACTACTGTGAAAGAACAGCTAAAGCTGAAACAGGTGGCACATCCTACAATTTAGCAGAGGAGTTGTTACTCACCTTCTGGATATTCGGCTTTTCAATTTCCGCCATTGCAGCTTCTGGGATAATAACAGACCAAATTAACTAAAGTTGAATCTGACAAAAGGAGAACAAGAGAATTAGGTAAGGTTCCACCAATGTTAGAGCATCTTTTAGGATCAAGTTAAACTCCACAGATGTATAAATAGTTATACAATATGAGACTATAAGTCATGCCTGAGACCAAATTTGGAAATGCACAGAAGACATAACTGTGCAAAATATTCTCGTCAAGTGCAACTTATGCCAGGTCTGAATTGCTATGCAGTACTATAATGAGTCAAATTGAATAGGCTGCTGAGAGTAAGAGCATACCAACCAGATCGACTTAGCTTACTAGGAGAAATACTAGGACCAGACCCTTCTAAGCATATTTTTTGAATTAATATAAAAGACTAAAATTAACAGGTGCAACTGTGTCATAGAGCACCGGACTAAACGTGGTCTCAGCATTCAGAGATCGTCTTCCACAAGCAATACAGCTTAGGTCGAGTAACTTAACTCGGGAAAGCTATACTGACACATTTGTAAGACTTGCGGCAGCGAACCGCGTGTAAAAAAACATTCCAACAATAAGATCCATGGAGGATCAGGTGTTCGATAGCAACCAATCGGAACCGAGCGAACCACAGCGAAATCAGACGACGTGAGCGAAAAAAAAAATGCAATAACAAGCGTGCAACCGAGGCGAAATTAGAACGTATAGATTAGGAAATCCACAGATGGGCACCTAATTCCAACCCATAAACCCTAAAAGTTCGCGTGCGGCGGCGAGGTACACCGGGGTAGCAGGCCGGCGGCGAGATAGACCAGGGGCGCGGCCGGCGGCAGGGAAGACCTAGGCTTCGGTCGGCATGGTCGCCAGAGAGAGAGAGAGGGTGAGAGGTGAGGGGTGGCGGGAGGGGGGAGGGGGGGATATTTCGGGAGGGGTGGCGGGGTGTTCGGGAGGAGGGGTGGCGATTTCCGGAGGAAAAAGTTCATTTTAAACCTTGAACTTACATAGGTGAGCTGAATCAAAATCCAATCTCAATGGTTGGCACTATGAACTTATTAATTCCGATTTAAATCGAACCTGAATCTGTTTGGGCATCAGGAAAGAGATTTTTTTTTTGAGGGGACGACCAAAGTTATTCGTCAAAAGCCACAGAAAGTGGGATACAATGTTGGTCATGAGGTTGGTCAAACCATACATGACGACCCTGCTGAAGCCTACGAGAAAATTTGGCTAAAGCATGTGCTTCATAGTTAGCAGCACGACTTTCAAAAGTAAAATTACAATTAAAAAGCAAAGACCTAGACTTGATCTCTCTGATTATTGCACCACTACTCCCCCTCGCTTCATTGTTGATGTCATTCACTGCTTGCTTCGAATCAGAGGCTATCACCAAATTATTGATGTTCATATCCGCCGCCAGAGTCAGCGCTTCCCTGCATGTTATCACCTCCAACATTGCTGGATCATGCATCCCTTCTATGACTAGGGCTAAGCTGCCCATATACCTTCCCGCGCCGTTCCTGCAAAGTGCACCCCAGCATCAACATGAATCTTACAAAATCCAGCAGGTGGGGCTTTAGGTCTAGCCACGGTTACGCCTCTGGTAGCAGCTGTGGTTCGCACATGAGGCTTCACCACCTCCCTGATCATGTTCAATACTTGTAGATAGTGGTTGATGAAACTGCATATTGCATGTGGGCTCTAAAAGATCCCTTCATGGATAGCTTTCCGTCTCGCCGCCCAAATCGCCCATAATGTTACCGAAAGCTTCACAAACTGCTCATGGGGTAGCGATTCTATGTGTGTGAAAAGCCATTGTTTAGCATTCGGTTCCACCGTTGTCACGATCGCTTGAGCCAGCTCTTCATCAACCATTGCCCAGGTACACCTAGACATGGTGCAATCGATCAAAGAATGTTTCCAAGAATCCTCGGCTCCGCAGAAGCCACAAGTGCTTGAGTCCGCCATGTGCCGATGCGCCCGCACGTCATTAGTGGGAAGAGAATGCTTTGACAAGCGCCATAGGAACATGCTAACATTGCCTGGTACTTGTGTTCTCCACATTGTTTTCCACATGGTGGTTTCATTCGTGGATGACGAAGGCCCCGGCGAGCCTTCGAGCCATGCCTCCCTTCTCTGTCGAATTGCCACCATCGTATTATAAGCTGACCGAACTGTGAAGTTTCCGCTCTTCTCAAAGTGCCAACACCAGAAATCTTGTGTGTTCCATGTGCATATAGGGATGCCCATTATCACATGTGCGTCCATGGGCATGAACACCTCCGAAATTCTCTGTCTGTCCCACGTGGCCGTCGTGGCATCGATAAGTTCACTGACCAGCGACGGTGGATTGGGGGATATGCAACCGTAGGGTCTCATCATCTCATCCCTAGGGAGCCAGTTGTCATCCCATACACTTGTAGATTCACCGTTTCCAATCCGCTTGATCAGTCCAATTTTCAAAGTGTCTCTGCCTTCCACCACCGCGCGCCAAACTTGGCTAGGATGACCCCCTAGTGTTGCTTCAAGGATAGTGGAGTTTGGATAGTAGATGCCTTTTAGGATTCTTGCACTAAGAGAGTTTGGGAACTGCAGGAGTCTCCAAGCTTGCCGGGCCAACATGGCTAAGTTGAATAGCTCAAAATCCTTGAAACCAAGGCCGCCCATACTCTTTGGTTGTGTCATAGTCTTCCAAGAGACCCAATGAGGCTTGCGTTTCCCGTTTTTACTCCCCCACCAAAATTTCCTCACCAACATGTTTAGGTGTTCACAAAGACCTCTGGGCAGTTTAAAACATGACATGGAAAAGACTGGGACCGCTTGGGCTACTGATTTCACTAGCACCTCTTTTCCAGCTGTTGATAGGGCATTTTCAACCCATCCTTGGATTTTGCTCCATAACCGATCCTTTAGATACTTGAAGGCTCCATTCTTTGAACTCCCAATATCCGAAGGCATGCCCAAGTATTTTCCATTCAAAGTTTCATTGGGAACATTCAACAGATTCTTCACTTCCAACCTTAAGCTGTCCGGCACCCCCTTGCTGAAATAGATCGATGATTTGGCATGATTGATTCTCTGACCAGAAGCTTGACAGTATTGGTCTAAAACTAGGTTCACCTCGGATGCTTCCTCACAACTTGCTTTGAAGAACTGCAGGCTGTCATCAGCAAATAAAAGATGGTTTATCAGAAAAGAGATGATCCTGAGATTACATCTCTCAGGTCGCTCCTTTGATGGGCCGGCCAACCTGCAAAATAGTAACGATTTTTTTTGTCTGGCTAGGACTCAGTCGACTGAGATGCGAAGTCTCAGTCGGCTGACGTCAGCATTGTTGGTACAGGCGGCCTGATCGATTTTCTACTTGTTCGCTTGGGCTGGCTTGGGCTAGTTTGTACTCGTTCGCTTGGGCTAGCTTGGCCTAGTTTACCATGTACGAGGCTTTGTCCTTTGTTTTAGTTTACCTATCTTCTTAAGTGGCTGCCAAAGATCTCATGCTTGGCTGTCCTTTTTTCTTGCTGTACGTGGGCATTTTTTTTTGGTTTTCTTTTCTCCTACTTAGTTGGTTCTTTCTTTTTTTGACTTGTATTTGGGCTGTCAAATATACCGGTGTCCATGTCAACGATCCCATCCAATGTGCACTGGAGCGTGTCTCCATGAAATATAATGCATAAAAAAATGTAGTGTGTTTGTATTACTTTGAGCACATATTTTTTACACAAGAAAAAGAGAAACAAATTAACAAGCATCCTGGTTGAACAGAAATGAGCTTCCTGGTGCATGTGGTACATAGTGCTAAAAAGGGGAAGCGGGTAGTAGAAAACTAAAGATCACTCTCTGATCATCAACAAAAGATATTTGGAACAAGAGTTACATTGCATATAACTAGTTTGAGACGATCTACTTCTTTCTTTATGTGTATCACTAGTTTTAGGTGATCCGTGGGAAAGTAAAATATTTTTTAAATAAAAAAGTTACCCGCGGATGACGGACCTGCAATTGCACATGTCAGACAGATATGCAACTGCGTGCAATCAATGTGTGTGCAACCAGATGACAATAATTTGATAAGAAAAATTAGTTGCATAGACATGATGGGCATGCAATTGCGCATGGGCGATGGACATGCGACTGACATGTGTATAACCGGTCGCACTCTTTTTGTTTAAAGGAAAAAAATGTGAAGTGCACACAGAGCGCATGGCCGGAGTACATGCAACTGTGCATGAAAATTGAGTGGCGTTAGTTATAGAAATTCCAAAAATCACTACTGTGAAAAGAAAAAGAAAAACACAAATTCAAAAACAAAAAAGAAAGAAAAACAAAAAGGTACAAAAACAAAAAATGTTGCGGTCGTGTTGAAGACATGCAGTTGCAGTCGAGAGCGGCACTTGCGTGTTCTAGTGTGGGACATGCAATTGGCCCCTCTCTCCGTACAACAAAAAATGAAAAGTCAAGTGCAAGCAAGTTATAACACATGCGACTGCGACCGTGCTTAAAAGACATGCAGTTGCGTGCCCCCGTTGTAGGACATGCAAACTGGCGCCTCCCCATACAAAAAAAAGGAAGTCGAGTTGCGACCAAGTTGTAAGACATGCAGTTACGACCAAGTTAAAACACATGCGGTAGCGTGCCTAGTGTGGGGCATGTAACTGGCCCCCTCTTCTCTCGCCGCCGCCCCCTCCGACAAAACAAAAGGTCTCCCCAGTTGTGACTAAGTTAGAAAACATCTAGTTGCGTGCCTATTGTGGGACATGCAACTGGACCCATGTCTCTCGATGTCGCCCCCTCCAAACAAAAACAAAGTTCACCCATCTCTCTGGACGCCGCCCCCTCCGAAACTGGCCCCTCTCTCCGTACAAAAAAAATGAAAAGTCGAGTTGCGAGCAAGTTATAACACATGCAATTG
The DNA here is from genome assembly GCF_002575655.3 of Aegilops tauschii subsp. strangulata. Taxonomy (NCBI): domain Eukaryota; kingdom Viridiplantae; phylum Streptophyta; class Magnoliopsida; order Poales; family Poaceae; genus Aegilops; species Aegilops tauschii. The sequence continues at coordinate 123,275,547 of NC_053039.3, forward strand.
CGACCATGCTGGAAGACATGCAATTGCGTGCCTAGTGTGGGACATGCAACTGGGCCCCTCTCCCCGTACAAAAAAACAAGTCGAGTTGCAACCAAGTTATGAGACATGTAGTTGCGACCAAGCTAGAAGACATGCATTTGCGTGCCCATTGTGGGACATGCAAACTGGCGCCTCTCCCCGTACAGCAAAAATGAAAGTCGAGTTGCAACCAAGTTATAAAAGACATGCAGTTGCGATCAAGTTAGAAGACATGCAGTTGCATGCCTAGTGTGGGACATGCAGCTGAGCCCCATCTCTCTCAACGCCGTCCCCTCCAACAAAAACAAAGGTCCCCCAGTTACGACCAGGCTAGAAGACAGTTGCGTGCCCGTTTTGGGACATGCAAACTGGCGCCTCTCCCCGTACAACAAAAATGAAAGTCGAGTTGCTACCAAGTTGTAGTTGTGTGTTTGTGGCGGACATGCAACTGCCCCTCACCCAACAAAACAACACCAAGTTGCAGTTATGTTGAAGACATGCAATTGTAGTCGGGGCGACACTCGTAGTTGCGAGTTGGTGTCAGACATGCAACTGCCCCTCCACCGACAAAACAACACCAAGTTGCAATTGCGTTGAAGAAATGCACTTGTAGTCGGGCGCGACACTTGTAGTTGCGTGTTGGTGCCAGACATGCAACTGCCCCTCCACCGAAAGAACAACACCAAGTTGCAGTTGCATTGAAGACATGCAGTTGCAGTCGAGGGAGACACTTTGTATTTGCTTAGTGGTGGCAGACATGCAACAAACCATCCCCGGACAAAACAACATCAAGTTGTACTTGCATTGAAGACATACAGTTGCAGTTGGAGGCGACACTTGCAGTTGCGTATTGGTGGCAGACATGCAACCGCCCCTCCACCAAGAAAACAACACATAGTTGCAGTTGCGTTGAAGACATGCAATTGCAGTCGGGGGCGACACTCACAGTTGCGTGTTGGTGGCAGACATGCGATTGCCCCTCTCTTGACAATATGACATCAAGTTTCAGTCGCGTTGAAGACATGCAATTGCAGTCGGGGACGACATTTGCAGTTGCGTGTTGGTGGCAGATATGCAATTGCCCCTCCCTTACAAAACAACACCAAGTTGCGGTCGCATTGAAGGCATGCAGTTGCAGTCGGGAACGACACTTGCAGTTGTGTGTTGGTTGCAAATATGTAAATGTCTCCCCCTCCCTCCGGACAAAACTTCACTAAGTTCAAATCGTGTTAAAGACATGTAGTTGTAGTCGGGGACAATTTTGCAGCCAGATAGCAAATATTTTCAAATTCCAAAAATAGAAGTTGTTATTTAACAAATAATGAAACAAAATGGATACCAAGAATATTACTGTTCGCAAGAAAAAGTCTAAAAATATCATTAAAAACAAGAAAGGCGATAAGACATATGGGAAAAATACCATAGGTAACACTGACGAAAAAAGTTTAAATCTAAAAGACCTATATTTTGAAAAATACCATGTCAAACAATATGAACCAAACAAACTAAAAAAAGTGTATGGAGGAAAAATATACATACATACATACATACATACATACATGGGAAATAAACATGGTCAGCCCGTATTTAAAATAAGTTATGCACAAAAATTTCCATTTAAAATGCCTACGCATATGTTGAATACATTGCAGATTTTACAAAAATCCGTAGTTAGAAACACCAGTGCCCTAACTCCTTGCGGTCAAACAGCCCCGGTTTACTACAAAAGGTAGTCAACAAGAAATGAAAAAAACATAAAAAAGGAAAGGAAAGAAGGAAAAAAAAGAAAATCCTAAGAGCCCAACCCGAAAAGAAATGGAAGAAAAAAAGAGTCAATCACCCGCCTTAACAAGCAGAAATGAGAAAACCCATTCCCAACGCGATTCTTGTTATACATCGACTCAGACTTCACAAAGTCTCAACCGATTGAGATTTAGTATCAAAAATAATCTTTTTACAAAATGTGTGTCAAAATGTCAATTCTAATAAAAACTAGATCATCCTTTTTCTAAAAATAAGAAAGTAAAAAACATAAAAAATAGAAATACAAGTGAAAACAGTTTTATAAAACTAAAATGAAAAATAAATACACTAAAATACAAAAGGAAAAAAGGAAAAAAGTACATGTGTACACAGAGTGAGCTGCTCCAGCGAGCTTCCTACTGTACACACAATCCTAATAAAAAAAGAAAATACAAAATGTTCACATGGGATACATATGAGAAAAGAAAAAACGAAAAAGAAAAATTGAAAAGTACCCCAAGCCACAGCCCACGGCCAGATACAATTGCAAAGCCCATAGAAGGCACGCTCTGCCATCTGCCCGTAGGGACAAAGCCCGTTTTGGACGAGAGGAATACAGCGACAAATCACAGATCGATTAAATTATACTAGTAAGCTCGTACGTGCAACGCATGTCTAAAATATTGATGAAGTTAGTTTACATGTTACAAATTTAAAATAATTCTTGGAAAAAAATATAAATGAAATGGATACAAAATAGCATGTCACTCAAATTGTATTTTTAAAAGTGAGTCACCATTGTGATCCAGCAACCAAGTTGAATCTGTCTGGCCACGATCACCAAGCTTTTTGAACAAACTGATTTTCAAGATGAATTTACACATGGTAAGCAGGTTAGTTGTGAGCACATGCAAGCAAAAAATTGAATTTATGCAACCCTTGCTCGATCCTACCAACGACTATTAAACTCTACAATTATGGTAGTAATACTTGATCAATTTCTCCTTTCTACAATTATGGTAGCTTTTCTTTGTGGAACTGGAACACCTTGCATTCCAAACTTAAGACAGACCGACACAATCAGCGGTCACTACATCCAGCGGGAGGTCTGTAGGCCATAAAACTTGGCTTGCAGAGGCACTCCGGCTACCAAGGTTCGGCAGTACATGACTTTGGCCTCTATGAAACCTAACTGGAGTAGATATCTGGCTTCACAGAATAGCAACCCCAATGGAGATCGGTCTGATGATGTAGAGGCTGATTGTTGCAGATCCAAGGCCATAAATCTCACGCCCCATAACTTGCATTTCAACAAATTAGATTGCCTGCAGAAGGGCCGTAGCCACAGCTTGATCAGCGCCTGACTGAGCTGTTAGACGACCGGCAGCAGCACAAAGGATGTTTCCATCAGCGTCCCTAGCAATCAGGCCCCACCCACCCTCCTTTAACTCGTCTAGGAACACTGCATCCACGTTCAGTTTGATAAAATCAGTGGGGGGTTTCAGCCAGAAAGAAACATGTTTCTGCACACCAGGAGGTTTAGGTACTTGGAACTCTTTCGATTCAGCACACCGAGCGATATTAAATTGAAATTCCCATCTCTACTTCTCTAGCATGCGCTTTTGCTTGTGATTCACTTTCTTTATCTCACTCCACCAGGCCCATAGAAGAGAAATAGCTCGCATCTTCACTTAATTTGGCATTTTCAACACGGCTAAAAGAACCTCCTTCAGGGTTTGCCAGTACAGATTTTTTTGACAACTTCCATATTACAAGCATACTGCAACTCTGTCTCCAAATTGCTGAAAAGGGGGCTAAATAGTTATTTGCTCTAATTAGAAACTCGAGTTCAGCTTTAGTATTTTGGTCGCATCTCGCACACCATAAATTCTATTTGAACAAAATTGCACCTGTTGGCTTACAATGAGCCACATAACTTTCACGATTGGCTTAATTTGGTATTAAGCACTGTTTAATTCCAGTTTGACCAGCAAGTTTACTTGGCACAAATTTTTTCAAACCATGTATCTACTTTCCATCTAAGGCTAATTGTGGTTTACTTTTTTTTTTGAATTTTAATTGGGGTTTACTTTTGCTGCATCGAATCACTCATTCATGCCAAACTCACAAGAGTGTTCATGATAAGGGAAAAAAGTGTTCATGATAAGGAAAAAATGTTCATAATTTCCATTACATAAGAATGCATGAAGAAGCAAAACTGAGGAGCAGAAGACATAGCTGCAACATAGGGAGGCTACTGGTGGAGGCGAGAGGCGATAAATGTCATGGTGGAGTGGCTCACCGTGGTAGAGACGTCGGCCGTGTCGGAGGGATAACAGAGTTGAGGAAGACAACTGAGATGGTAACTGGTGAGGGGAACATATCACGTGCTGCTGAAGTAAGCCTCTGGTGATACTTGTTAGCCTAAATTTTTTTGGTCACATCTGGAGATGAAGTCAAACTCATTGTCCAGGATCTAAATAGTTCAACACTTTTTCACTGCAAATGGTATGCATATCTTACTGGTGTTATGAATAGTTTAGTGATGAACTTGTCTTCCTGTTTTACTTTCTGAACCGTGCATGACCAAAGCCTCTAGAGCCAAAGTGAAAAACAAAAAAGGATCAATGCAATGAGTTCGAGTGGTACTGACAACAGTTTGGGACAACAAATTCACAACATTTTTTTGGCACAATAATTCAGTGCGTTGATATAACCACAAAATACAGAATTTCCAAACAAAGATATAGTCTGTCAAGATCTCAGAAAAAAAATACCTGTTTAGGTGCAGGATCTTTGTCTGACAGATAAAGATATATTTCTCGACAAGGTCCAATAAGCTCTGCACTGACAACGACATTCAACTCAACAGATAAACCCAGTCTTATAGAAGAAAATAGATCCTTTCTAACAAACTGTCTCAGCTCAATGCACCACACAAGGGCATTACTTTAGTCACTGCTTTACTATCTGTCCAACTGAACACTTCAAAAGTTATTCTGAAAGCAGTTAGGGCAATGTCAACATTAAGCATAAGAAATCTGCAAATAATTAGTACCAGTCAGTCTTTGTTCATTTGTTAAGGTGTGACTCTGAAATTTAAGAACTAAGGTAAACACACATATATGGCAAGAAAATTTTCTAGTACCAAGTAAGTGTTGGAAATATGCCCTAGAGGTAATAATAAATGGTTATTATTATATTTCTTTGTTCATGGTAATTGTCTATTATTCATGCTATAATTGTATTGTCCGGAAATCGTAATACATGTGTGAATACATAGACCACAACGTGTCCCTAGTAAGCCTCTAGTTGACTAGCTCGTTGATCAACAGATAGTCATGGTTTCCTGACTATGGACATTGGATGTCATTGATAACGGGATCACATCATTAGGAGAATGATGTGATGGACAAGACCCAATCCTAAGCATAGCATAAAAGATCGTGTAGTTTCGTTTGCTAGAGCTTTTCCAATGTCAAGTATCTTTTCCTTAGACCATGAGATCGTGCAACTCCCGGATACCGTAGGAGTGCTTTGGGTGTGCCAAACGTCACAACGTAACTGGGTGACTATAAAGGTGCACTACGGGTATCTCCGAAAGTGTCTGTTGGGTTGGCACGGATCGAGACTGGGATTTGTCACTCCGTGTGACGGAGAGGTATCTCTGGGCCCACTCGGTAATGCATCATCATAATGAGCTCAATGTGACTAAGGCATTAGTCACGGGATCATGCATTACGGTACGAGTAAAGAGACTTGCCGGTAACGAGATTGAACAAGGTATTGGGATACCGACGATCGAATCTCGGGCAAGTAACATACCGATTGACAAAGGGAATTGTATACGGGATTGATTGAATCCTCGACACCGTGGTTCATCCGATGAGATCATCGTGGAACATGTGGGAGCCAACATGGGTATCCAGATCCCGCTGTTGGTTATTGACCGGAGAGGCGTCTCGGTCATGTCTACATGTCTCCCGAACCCGTAGGGTCTACACACTTAAGGTTCGGTGACACTAGGGTTGTAGAGATATGTGTATGCGGAAACCCGAAAGTTGTTCGGAGTCCCGGATGAGATCCCAGACGTCACGAGAGGTTCCGGAATGGTCCGGAGGTGAAGAATTATATATAGGAAGTCAAGTTTCGGCCACCGGGAAAGTTTCGGGGGTTACCGGTATTGTACCGGGACCATCGGAAGGGTCCCGGGGGTCCACCGGGTGGGGCCACCTATCCCGGAGGGCCCCATGGGCTGAAAGTGGAAGGGAACCAGCCCCTAGTGGGCTGGGCGCCCCCCCATGGGCCTCCCCCCATGCGCCTAGGGTTGGGAACCCTAGGGTGGGGGGACTTCCCCCTTGGCTTGGGGGGCAAGGCAACCCCTTCCACCCCTTGGCCGCCGCCCCCCCCAACCCTAGATGGGTTTTTGGCCAGCCCCCCCTCCCAAGGGGGCCTATATAAAGGGGGGGAGGGAGGGCAGCAACCCACAGCTTTGGGCGCCTCCCTCCTCCCCTGCAACACCTCTCTCTCTCTCGCAGAAGCTCGACGAAGCCCTGCCGGAGACCCGCTACATCCACCACCACGCCGTCCGTGCTGCTGGATCTCCATCAACCTCTCCTTCCCCCTTGCTGGATCAAGTAGGAGGAGACGTCGCTGCACCGTACGTGTGTTGAACGCGGAGGTGCCGTCCGTTCGGCACTCGGTCATCGGTGATTTGGATCACGGCGAGTACGACTCCGTCATCCACGTTCATTGGAACGCTTCCGCTCGCGATCTACAAGGGTATGTAGATGCACTCCTTTCCCCTCGTTGCTAGTAGACTCCATAGATGCATCTTGGTGAGCGTAGGAAAATTTTAAATTATGCTACAATACCCAACAGTGGCATCATGAGCCAGGCCTATGCGTAGTTACTATGCACGAGTAGAACACAAAGCAGTTGTGGGCGTTGAGTTTGCCAATTCTTCTTGCCGCTACTAGTCGTTTCTTGTTTCGGCGGCATTGTAGGATGAAGCGGCCCGGACCGACCTTACACGTACGCTTACGTGAGACAGGTTCCACCGACTGACATGCACTAGTTGCATAAGGTGGCTAGCGGGTGTCTGTCTCTCCTACTTTAGTCGGAACGGATTTGATGAAAAGGGTCCTTATGAAGGGTAAATAGAAATTGGCAAATCACGTTGTGGTCATACGTAGGTAAGAAAACGTTCTTGCTAGAAACCTACAAACCACGTAAAAACTTGCAACAACTATTAGAGGACGTCTAACTTGTTTTTGCAGCAAGTGCTATGTGATGTGATATGGCCAGAAGATGTGATGAATGATATATGTGATGTATGAGATTGATCATATTCTTGTAATAGGAATCACGACTTGCATGTCGATGAGTATGACAACCGGCAGGAGCCATAGGAGTTGTCTTTATTATTTTGTATGACCTGCGTGTCATTGAATAACGACATGTAATTTACTTCACTTTGTTGCTAAACGCGTTAGCCATAGAAGTAGAAGTAATCGTTGGCGTGACGACTTCATGAAGACACAATGATGGGATCATGATGATGGAGATCATGGTGTCATGCCGGTGACGAAGATGATCATGGTGCCCCGAAGATGGAGATCAAAGGAGCATGATGATATTGGCCATATCATGTCACTATTTGATTGCATGTGATGTTTATCATGTTTTTGCATCTTATTTGCTTAGAACGACGGTAGTAAGTAAGATGATCCCTTATGATAATTTCAAGAAAGTGTTCACCCTAACTGTGCACCGTTGCGAAGGTTCGTTGTTTCGAAGCACCACGTGATGATCGGGTGTGATAGATTCTAACGTTCGAATACAACGGGTGTTGACGAGCCTAGCATGTACAAACATGGCCTCGGAACACACGCAATACACTTAGGTTGACTTGACGAGCCTAGCATGTACAGACATGGCCTCGGAACACGGAGGACCGAAAGGTCGAGCATGAGTCGTATAGAAGATACGATCAACATGGAGATGTTCACCGATCTTGACTAGTCCGTCTCACGTGATGATCGGACACGGCCTAGTTAAACTCGGATCATGTTTCACTTAGATGACTAGAGGGATGTCTATCTGAGTGGGAGTTCATTAAATAATTTGATTAGATGAACTCAATTATCATGAACTTAGTCTAAAATCTTTACACTATGTATTGTAGATCAAATGGCCAACGTTGTCCTCAATTTCAACGCGTTCCTAGAGAAAACCAAGCTGAAAGATGATGGCAGCAACTATACGGACTGGTTCCGGAACCTGAGGCTCATCCTCATAGTAGCCAAGAAAGATTATGTCTTAGAAGCACCGCTAGGTGATGCACCAATCCCACAGAACCAAGACGTTATGAACGCTTGGCAATCACGTGCTGATGATTACTCCCTCGTTCAGTGCGGCATGCTTTACAGCTTAGAACCGGGTCTCCAAAAGCGTTTTGAGAAACATGGAGCATATGAGATGTTCGAGGAGCTGAAATTGGTCTTCCAAGCTCATGCCCGAGTCGAGAGATATGATGTCTCCGACAAGTTCTTCAGCTGTAAAATGGAGGAGAACAGTTCTGTTAGTGAGCACATACTCAGAATGTCTGGGTTGCACAACCGCTTGTCTCAGCTGGGAGTTAATCTCCCGGATGACGCGGTCATTGACAGAATCCTCCAGTCGCTTCCACCAAGCTACAAGAGCTTTGTGATGAACTACAATATGCAGGGGATGGAAAAGACCATTCCCGAGGTATATTCAATGCTGAAATCAGCGGAAGGGGAGATCAGAAAAGAACATCAAGTGTTGATGGTGAATAAAACCACTAAGTTGGGCAAGGGTAAGAAGAACTTCAAGAAGGACGGCAAGGGAGTTGTCGCGCCCGGTAAACCAGTTACCGGGAAGAAGCCAAGAAATGGACCCAAGCCCGAGACTGAGTGCTTTTATTGCAAGGGAAGTGGTCACTGGAAGCGGAACTGCCCCAAATACTTAGCGGACAAGAAGAAGGCCGGCAACACCAAAGGTATATGTGATATACATGTAATTGATGTGTACCTTACCAGTACTCGTAGTAGCTCCTGGGTATTTGATACCGGTGCGGTTGCTCATATTTGTAACTCAAAACAGGAACTACGGAATAAACGGAGACTGGCAAAGGACGAGGTGACGATGCGCGTCGGGAATGGTTCCAAGGTCGATGTGATCGCCGTCGGCACGCTACCTCTGCATCTCCCTACGGGATTAGTTTTAAACCTCAATAATTGTTATTTAGTGCCAGCTTTGAGCATGAACATTGTATCTGGATCTCGTTTAATTCGAGATGGCTACTCATTTAAATCCGAGAATAATGGCTGTTCTATTTATTTGAGAGATATGTTTTATGGTCATGCCCCGCTGGTCAATGGTTTATTTTTGATGAATCTCGAACGTGATGTTACACATGTTCATAGTGTGAATACCAAAAGATGTAAAGCTGATAACGATAGTCCCACATACTTGTGGCACTGCCGCCTTGGTCACATTGGTGTCAAGCGCATGAAGAAGCTCCATGCAGATGGACTTTTGGAGTCTCTTGATTATGAATCATTTGACACGTGCGAACCATGCCTCATGGGTAAGATGACCAAGACTCCGTTCTCCGGAACAATGGAGCGAGCAACCAACTTATTGGAAATCGTACATACCGATGTGTGCGGTCCAATGAGTGTTGAGGCTCGCGGAGGATATCGTTATGTTCTCACTCTCACTGATGATTTAAGTAGATATGGGTATGTCTACCTAATGAAACACAAGTCTGAAACCTTTGAAAAGTTCAAGGAATTTCAGAATGAGGTTGAGAATCAACGTGACAGGAGAATAAAATTCTTACGATCAGATCGTGGTGGAGAATATTTAAGTCACGAGTTTGGTGCACACTTAAGGAAATGTGGAATAGTTTCACAACTCACGCCGCCTGGAACACCACAGAGAAATGGTGTGTCCGAACGTCGTAATCGCACTCTATTGGATATGGTGCGATCTATGATGTCTCTTACCGAATTACCGCTCTCATTTTGGGGTTATGCTTTAGAGACTGCCGCATTCACTTTAAATAGGGCTCCATCTAGATCCGTTGAGACGACACCGTATGAATTATGGTTTGGGAAGAAACCTAAGCTGTCGTTTCTAAAAGTTTGGGGATGCGATGCTTATGTCAAGAAACTTCAACCTGAAAAGCTCGAACCCAAGTCGGAAAAATGCGTCTTCATAGGATACCCTAAGGAAACTATTGGGTACACCTTCTACCTCAGATCTGAAGGCAAGATCTTCGTTGCCAAGAACGGGTCCTTTCTGGAGAAGGAGTTTCCCTCGAAAGAATTGAGTGAGAGGAAAGTGGAACTTGATGAGGTGATAGTCACCCCTTCCAAACCGAAAAGTAGCGCAACACGGGAAAATGTTCCTGTGGTGCCTACACCGACTGGGGAGGAAGTTAATGATGATGATCATGAAGCTTCGGATCAAGTTACTGAACTTCGTAGGCCCACAAGGACACGTTCCGCACCAGAGTGGTACGGCAACCCTGTCCTGGAAATCATGTTGTTAGACAACGGTGAACCTTCAAACTATGAAGAAGCGATGGCGGGCCCGGATTCCGACAAATGGCTAGAAGCCATGAAATCCGAGATAGGATCCATGTATGAAAACGAAGTATGGACTTTGACTGACTTGCCCGATGATCGGCGAGCCATAGAAAACAAATGGATCTTTAAGAAGAAGACGGGCGCGGATGGTAATGTGACCATCTACAAAGCTCGACTTGTCGCTAAGGGTTATCAACAAGTTCAAGGGGTTGACTACGATGAGACTTTCTCACCCGTAGCGAAGCTGAAGTCTGTCCGAATCATGTTAGCAATTGCCGCATACTATGATTATGAGATATGGCAGATGGACGTCAAAACGGCATTCCTTAATGGCTTCCTTAAGGAAGAGTTGTATATGATGCAGCCGGAAGGTTTTGTCGATCCTAAGAATGCTAACAAAGTATGCAAGCTCCAGCGCTCAATCTATGGGCTGGTGCAAGCATCTCGGAGTTGGAACATTCGCTTTGATGAGATGATCAAAGCGTTTGGGTTTACACAGACTTATGGAGAAGCCTGTGTTTACAAGAAAGTGAGTGGGAGCTCTGTAGCATTTCTCATATTATATGTGGATGACATACTATTGATGGGAAATGATATAGAATTCTTGGAAAGTATAAAGGCCTATTTGAATAAGTGTTTTTCAATGAAGGACCTTGGAGAAGCTGCTTATATATTAGGCATCAAGATCTATAGAGATAGATCAAGACGCCTCATTGGTCTTTCACAGAGTACATACCTTGACAAGATATTGAAGAAGTTCAGTATGGATCAGTCCAAGAAGGGGTTCTTGCCTGTATTGCAAGGTGTGCAATTGAGCACGGCTCAATGCCCGACCACGGCAGAAGATATAGAAAAGATGAGTGTCATCTCCTATGCCTCGGCCATAGGGTCTATTATGTATGCCATGCTGTGTACCAGACCTGATGTAAACCTTGCCGTAAGTTTGGTAGGAAGGTACCAAAGTAATCCCGGCATGGAACACTGGACAGCGGTCAAGAATATCCTGAAGTACCTGAAAAGGACTAAGGATATGTTTCTCGTTTATGGAGGTGACGAAGAGCTCGTCGTAAAGGGTTACGTCGACGCTAGCTTCGACACAGATCTGGATGACTCGAAGTCACAAACCGGATACGTGTATATTTTGAATGGAGGAGCAGTAAGCTGGTGCAGTTGCAAGCAAAGCGTCGTGGCGGGATCTACATGTGAAGCGGAGTACATGGCAGCCTCGGAGGCAGCACAGGAAGCAGTCTGGATGAAGGAGTTCATTACCGACCTAGGGGTGATTCCCAATGCGTCGGGCCCAATGACACTCTTCTGTGACAACACTGGAGCTATTGCCCTTGCGAAGGAGCCCAGGTTTCACAGGAAGACCAGGCATATCAAGCGTCGCTTCAACTCCATTCGTGAAAGTGTTCAAAATGGAGACATAGATATTTGTAAAGTACACACGGACCTGAATGTAGCAGATCCGTTGACTAAACCTCTCCCTAGGGCAAAACATGATCAACACCAGGACGCAATGGGTGTTCGATTCATCACAATGTAACTAGATTATTGACTCTAGTGCAAGTGGGAGACTGTTGGAAATATGCCCTAGAGGCAATAATAAATGGTTATTATTATATTTCTTTGTTCATGGTAATTGTCTATTATTCATGCTATAATTGTATTGTCCGGAAATCGTAATACATGTGTGAATACATAGACCACAACGTGTCCCTAGTAAGCCTCTAGTTGACTAGCTCGTTGATCAACAGATAGTCATGGTTTCCTGACTATGGACATTGGATGTCATTGATAACGGGATCACATCATTAGGAGAATGATGTGATGGACAAGACCCAATCCTAAGCATAGCATAAAAGATCGTGTAGTTTCGTTTGCTAGAGCTTTTCCAATGTCAAGTATCTTTTCCTTAGACCATGAGATCGTGCAACTCCCGGATACCGTAGGAGTGCTTTGGGTGTGCCAAACGTCACAACGTAACTGGGTGACTATAAAGGTGCACTACGGGTATCTCCGAAAGTGTCTGTTGGGTTGGCACGGATCGAGACTGGGATTTGTCACTCCGTGTGACGGAGAGGTATCTCTGGGCCCACTCGGTAATGCATCATCATAATGATCTCAATGTGACTAAGGCGTTAGTCACGGGATCATGCATTATGGTACGAGTAAAGAGACTTGCCGGTAACGAGATTGAACAAGGTATTGGGATACCGACGATCGAATCTCGGGCAAGTAACATACCGATTGACAAAGGGAATTGTATACGGGATTGATTGAATCCTCGACACCGTGGTTCATCCGATGAGATCATCGTGGAACATGTGGGAGCCAACATGGGTATCCAGATCCCGCTGTTGGTTATTGACCGGAGAGGCGTCTCGGTCATGTCTGCATGTCTCCCGAACCCGTAGGGTCTACACACTTAAGGTTCGGTGACGCTAGGGTTGTAGAGATATGTGTATGCAGAAACCCGAAAGTTGTTCGGAGTCCCGGATGAGATCCCGGACGTCACGAGAGGTTCCGGAATGGTCCGGAGGTGAAGAATTATATATAGGAAGTCAAGTTTCGGCCACCGGGAAAGTTTTGGGGGTTACCGGTATTGTACCGGGACCACCGGAAGGGTCCCGGGGGTCCACCGGGTGGGGCCACCTATCCCGGAGGGCCCCATGGGCTGAAAGTGGAAGGGAACCAGCCCCTAGTGGGCTGGGCGCTCCCCCATGGGCCTCCCCCCATGCGCCTAGGGTTGGGAACCCTAGGGTGGGGGGACTTCCCCCTTGGCTTGGGGGGCAAGGCAACCCCTTCCACCCCTTGGCCGCCGCCCCCCAACCCTAGATGGGTTTTTGGCCAGCCCCCCTCCCAAGGGGGCCTACATAAAGGGGGGGAGGGAGGGCAGCAACCCACAGCTTTGGACGCCTCCCTCCTCCCCTGCAACACCTCTCTCTCTCTCGCAGAAGCTCGGCGAAGCCCTGCCGGAGACCCGCTACATCCACCACCACGCCGTCGTGCTGCTGGATCTCCATCAACCTCTCCTTCCCCCTTGCTGGATCAAGTAGGAGGAGACGTGCTGCACCGTACGTGTGTTGAACGCGGAGGTGCCGTCCGTTCGGCACTCGGTCATCGGTGATTTGGATCACGGCGAGTACGACTCCGTCATCCACGTTCATTGGAACGCTTCCGCTCGCGATCTACAAGGGTATGTAGATGCACTCCTTTCCCCTCGTTGCTAGTAGACTCCATAGATGCATCTTGGTGAGCGTAGGAAAATTTTAAATTATGCTACAATACCCAATAGTAAGAGAGCTGGAAGCAAATGATTCCAGACTTTTAAGAGAAGAATCAATCCGGTTGACAGTTCCAAGTTGTTCCAAAGATGGAAGTCTACTGTTCAAACCAGGTAATGCTAAAACCCAAATCACAGAACAAACTTCACGAGTCAAGTCTCGTAACAGCTTCTCTTCCATCACCTCTACCTTAAGTTCTGACCCAGAAAGATTACCGAAGTTATCAGGAACCTTGGCTTCTCTTCTCACTCACAAAATAAACAACACGGAGAGCCACTCAGGAGAAAGGACAGCCAAAGAATAAACGTTGAATGGTCTCTTGTACAAATAAAAATGAACATCTCTCGGTCTTTGATTTTTCACTACAAAAGACCATGCATTTGACATCTACAACAATGTTCCATACTGATTTCCAATGTCCCTGACCAGATTGTTCTCAAGAAAATTGTTTTGACAGAAAAAGAAGTGCTACCTAGCTCGGCGGTGGATCTCGGGCTGGACGCCACCGAGGGAGGGTGTGTTGGCCGGGGGCGCCGCTGAGGGAGGGCGCTGCAGGTGGCACGGTGTCACGACCGGATTTTCGGGATAATAATTTCCCAGAAAAACGGCCTTTGTGCTCACCAGCCCCAGGATTACTGTTAGCTGATGAGGCACCAACTGGATACAAGAATTCCAAGCAACGTACAAAATATGTAGTACAAGACCATTGTGGCCTAGGAGTACAACACTTGGTTTCTAATGGTTGATGGCGGAAGCGGTTTGTGGTTCATCTGCGTCTATGGGACTCCATTTCCCACAAGAACAGCTGACCATGATAACTCCTATCTTCGCGAGGCTACTATCGCCTTCACATGGGTTCCGGGGCTGCCGTTGTAACGCTCTTCTCCACGCAAGAAATCTGGCCAAGACAATAGCCAGGGACAAGCCAGTGAGTACATTTGAATGTACTCGCAAACATTTAGAAAACGGGTATAATATAACAAGGGATAATCATGCTCCGAAATATTCATGATCATAACGTCTGCCACGAAAATCTGTGATACACGCATGCCGAGAGAATGTGAATCATGCAATACGGGAGTAAAAATGGAATGCACTGCGCGAGTGTCTGAAATGACTCCTCGAAAGGTTGCAAATGAAATGAAAATGCCGCAATCGGGCGTCTGAGCGACACCACATAAAGGGCTTATGAGGGATAAATGAATAACCAACATGCCACAGTCGGGCGTCTGAGCGACACCACATAAAGGGCTTATAAGGGATAAATGAATAACAAACATGCCACAGTCGGGCGTCTGAGCGACACCACATAAAGGGCTTATAAGGGATAAATAAATAACAAACATGCCACAGTCGGGCGTCTGAGCGACACCACATAAAGGGCTTATAAAGACAAAAGACAGTGAATATCCAGGAGGTAGAACCATCCCAGGGATACTCAATAATTCAAATAATGTAAATGGTTAGTCCATGATAATAATAATACACAGGATCCTCAGATGTCACGGGTCATAAACAATATCCTAGTAAAGCCGTTTCTCCATCCGAAGACCGTCACTATGCTCTAGTTTAGCCGTTTCTCCATCCGAATACCGTTACTGCGATCCAGTCTAGCCGTTCTCCATCCGAATACCGTTACTGCGATCCCGTCTAGCCGTTCTCCATCCGAATACCGTCACTAGACTCATCTCAGACTGTAGTCCTACTCATGAACATGGCTATCTGAATGGATATATCCTCTGCAGAGGGTGTACTCTTTACCCACGAGTAACGGATTTACTTAGCCTATCGGGACTAATTCCGCCTACGGCCTTTTAATTGAAAACACACCTGACCTGCACACACCAGCTTAACTTACCGGTGTCTGGAATCACCCACGACACCTGCCAAGCAAAACTCTAAGTGGGGAGGCTACAACCTCGACGTAGCATGGGATCAAATTTATATTCGCGCGCTCTAAGGGGTGCCCCCCTCTCGGTCCCAACCGGAAACACCCATGCCCCCGGACCAGGTGGCATGCCTACTGGAGGCCTCCGGTATCTTCCACCATGGCCTCTCTGTACGGTGTGTGCTTTGGTAAGGGGTTGACAACCTACTGAACCGTACCCTACCCGCGGCAGGGACAAGTGGTAGTACAAAACAAGTAGGGGAAGTTACTAAACAAGACTCGACCTACGACCGACTCAGGAGGTCCAGGTATTCTCCAACAATATTACCATTAACAGATAAACTCACCACTCATCAAGCCTTACCATGCCATACCGGACATACTCGTCTCAACGAGGAACTAGGGACAAGCTCGTGTCCACCCAAGACCACGACTTTCCCGGCTTCCTTCCGGTATGCATGAGAAGCTCACGAGGATGAACACTATCACCAGCATATCCATTACTAACAGCAAAACATCTCCAATGTGCACTCACGCGTGTGACCGATCGATACATAGAAATGACGCACGCTCCAAGTCGAAGTGGTGTTGTAACCGTATCAAAACACCACACAAAAATATTATGCCAGAGTTCAGAATGCTTGCCTTCAAGAGTATGCAAAGGGTGCACTTATTGAAAGCTTTCTTCTCTCTCCATTTCCTATTTTGGAAAAATATTCAAATAACAAATATTTCAAACATAGTACAAAAAGTTGTCCCAAATATTTTGAAATAAATCTTAAAATAAACTAGATGAAATTTGAGGAAGGTAGGAAAAAGAACCAACTCATTTGGAGTTTTATTTTAAAACTTATAACCAGTCAAAGATTAGTCAAACTTCTGTTTTTAAAATAAAACCAGAAAAAAAACGCTTCGGGGGAGAATACGCTTTCGAAGCAGAGAAGACGTACTCGGGACTTTGCGCTATCACTTAACCAGAGAGGGCGGGCGCGCGAGTCACTGACAGTGGGTCCAGGGGGCCCACTGGTCAGGTTTGACCATTCCTCCCTCTCCCTCCTCTTCTCTGCCCGAACGGGAGCGGGGCTCCGGCGATCGCCGGCGATGAACGGCGGCTCCTCGAGGGCACCTGAGGCCAGGGATGGATCGGCCAGACCGAGGCGGTCCTCTCGGTGGGCGCTAGGCAGGTGGGGACGGAGGAGGTCACCGGCGGCGAGCTCCGCGGCAGACGGAGGTTCGGGAGCAAAGTGAGCTTCGGGCTATGGTGGTCCTTGGTCGAGGCTGAGCCGCTAGGTAGCTCCACAAGGCTATGGGGAGACTCTTGGTGGCGTTGGATGGGCGGGGGAGAGCCTGGCTGCGACGTATTGCACCGGAGCTCGGCGGCGGCCGAACTGGCCGGAGTTGGGGAAGATGGCTTCTTTGGGTCAATCCACTGCTTGGGGAGCTCTAGAGGGGAGGCTGGAGGTCGCCTGAGGTCTTGAACGAGTTCGGGGATCCCTTAAATAGGCGCTCGAGGCTGGACCGCGGCGGCTGTGGATAAGAACGCCGGCGACGGCCGTGCTGTAGCTGCAGAGCGACGTGGCGGCGACGAGCGCGTGCCGACGAGCTTCAGGATAAGATCGAGCTGTTCATAGGGGCAGCTGGCGCGCTGGTGTGGTTTGGGCGGCGCCGTCCATGGCAGAGGCTCGCTGCCGACGCCGGCGTGTCGCCAAAAGCTCTGCCAGCGGCGCTGTAGGGCGCCAGAGGTGGCGTGGAGAGTGGGCGAGGTAGTGCGCGGTTCAGCGGGCGAGCAGGGGCCAGGGACGGGACGCGACGAGGGCGACAGTGCGACGCGGCGGCTCAGTGCGCGCGCGTGCAAAACGTGCGCTCTGGGCGCGCCCAGAGCACGCACGGGACATGCTCGACGAAATGCCAGGGCGGCCTAGAGTGCGAGGGTGAGGCTGGCAATTAACAGGACTAGGGTAGGGATAGCTAGGAGTTTAGTGGACAAGGTTGCTGGGTCAGTGGGTCAAGATCATAGTGCAAACTAGGAAACATGCCCAAAACTGACTGTGCACACTAAGTGTTCGACAGAATGCCAAGGGCATTTAGGCAACTCTTGGAGTGGCCAAAATCTCCAGATCAGGGTCTCTTTAGATGTAGGAGATGATGGCAAGATCACTTGGGCAAAACCACAAACTTGCTAGTGCAAGTTTTGCAAAACTTCAGTTTTGGCCAGAAAGAATAGGGGCTCATTGCAGGCACTTAAAATCCTCCAATGGGTCCAATCTCCTGGTCTTAAGGGTTTTGCAGGGAGGGCTAAAGGTAGGAAAAAGCTCAGGGTCACTAGAGCAAAATAAAGTAGGGTTGCAGAACAAATCACCAAACTGGACCAGAATGAAAAAGAGGTTGATCCACTCAAATCTTTCAAAGATCATCACTGGGTTTTTGCATAAAACTTAATTATATGCATCTACTGACATCTCCAAATATTTGGAAGAATTTTTAAAGGAATATTTAAATAGGTTGTAGTGCAAAAATGCCTACTGGACCAGATTTGAAAAGTTGATGTAGAGCTCAAAATCTCCAAAGACCACAAGATATTTTTGCATAAAAGTGATGTGGAAACATCACATGACATCCCCAAATTTTGGTGAAAATTTTAAATGCATTTATCAAAAGGTTGCAGTGCAAAAAGGGCTCCAAAATTTTGAAAGATCATTTTAAAGGCATTAAAGTTCATGGAAATTTATTATGCAAATAAATCCACTGATAAAGAATTGTTTTTATAAAAAGGGCATATAAGTCCAATAAAACTTTTGGAAAGTTCCACTTGAGGTAAAACCCATAATATCCAAAGAGTAAATCTAGACAAATGGGAAAAGTTTTATTTCCTGGCAAAATTTTAATTGATAAAACAAGGTCAAATTTTTTTTGGGTGTCACACACGGGGGCGGGGGAACCGCGGGGGGACACCGCCCTGGGATGCAATGGGCGGCACGGGGCTGATGTGCCGCGGAGGGAGGCCGCGCTGGGGCGTGACGGTCGGCAAGGAGCTGGAGGCGGCGCCACCGAGGAAGGGCGCGAGGAGCAGCGGCGGCTGGTGGCGGGGCGGGCGTTCGAGCGAGGGACCGGCGGCCGGGGGGTGGCCGGGGGTCGGGCGGGAGACGCCTGAGCACAGGTTGTTTCCGCAAATCGTGGCCGGGGTGCTGATTTTTTTTCGTTGACCAGATAGATGCGCGGCGGATGGCAGAGTTTCGTCCGCCTCATGTAAATCGGTAAACGTACACAGCGAGGATTAATTTTTACATGAACGGTGAGATCTAATTAGGTGGACCGGATCGTGAGGTGGTATTTTATCTAGGTTGTGCTGTGTACATGTTTCTGGGTGCACTTAGGGATGAATATGTTTGCTTGTTTAATAGTAGTAGAGATAACAAATCTGGAAGCAACTAGTTAACGAGCGCTCCTTCGGGAGCCTCGCAACAATCAGCGCCACTTGGCGCGCTCTCAGCCATTCGCCACGTGTCGCGCTCTGGACGCTCTCTTCAGATTTTGTTTTTTTATTTTTCCGCACGCGTTTTCGGCTTTTTAAACTTTTTTGGCTTTTTTCGACGTTTTGGTTTTCCCAAATTTTGCGCGAAAAAAACACTTTTTCTTTTTTTTCCCTTTCGCGAAAGTCACGGTTTTTCTTCCGCGAGAGTCACGGCCGTGCCTTTCGGAAACGAAAAAAAAAATGCGTTTTCTGTTTTTTTCCTTTCGCGAGAGTCACGGTTTTGCTTCCGCGAGAGGCACGGTTGTGCTTTCGCGAGAGTCACGGCCGTGCCTCTTGTAAAGGGAAAAACGAAACGCGTTTTCTGTTTTCTTTCTTTCGTGAGAGTCACGGTTTTGCTTCCGCGAGAGGCACGGTTGTGCTTTCGCGAAAGTCACGGCCATGCCTTTAGGAAAGGAAAAAAACGTGTTTTCTGTTTTTTTTCTTTCGCGAGAGTCACGGTTTTGCTTTCGCGAGAGGCACGGTTGTGCTTTCGCGAGAGTCACGGTCGTGCCTCTCGAAAACGAAAAAAAACACGTTTTTTGTTTTTTTCCTTCCACGAGAGTCACGGTTTTGCTTTCACGAGAGGCACGGGCGTGCCTCTTTCGGGAAGGGAAAAAAACCGTGCTCCCGGTTCGGTTTTTTCGCCCGGTTTTTTTCGTGAAAAAAAAAGTTCGTCAAACCTATCAACATGGGATCTAATTTTGAAGATCTCAACGCGAGGAATCCAATGGTGAAAACGGTTCGAGATTTGGACGCACGGTTTAAGAGATAAAACGTTTTGAATAAACGGATCTACGAAGAAAGGGAAAACTCTCAGGTTGCGATAAGTGGCGCGCTGCATGTGCGCCACTTGTCGCGACCTGGGAAAGTGGAGCGTTCTTTGCAACGAGTACTCCTTAATTAGTGATCTCGAACAAATCTCGTCGACTGAGACATAGCTAATTCTCAGTCGACTTAGAATTAGCACAACCGATTTTTTTTACGAATTTGCAAAAATGTGCATGATATGGTAAAATGTTCGCAAATCAGAAAAAATCTTTAAAAATATTCTTAAATACAAAAAATTTCAGGAGTTTGGAAAAATGTTCGTGAACTAAAAAATGTCCGCAAATCTGGAAACAAATTGGGAAATAGAAAATATTCTCAATTTGAAACATCTTTAGGAGTTTGGAAATTGTTCGCAAATATGAAAAGGTTTCCTGCATTTGAAAATTTTCCGTGAACTCCAAAATGTTTTGAATATTAAAAACTGTTCATGAATTTGAAAAAATATCATGAACTCAAAAAATGAAAAAGAAAACACGAACTCAAAAAGGGAAAAAAATCATGAACTTGAAAAATGTTTGCAAATTTATAAAGTGTTCATGAATTTGAAAAAATGTTCATGAGTTTGAAAATCTTAACGAAGTTGAACAAATATCCACAGACTTGAAACATGTTCGCGAAGTCAAAATATATTTGTGAATTTGAATTAGTTTTCATGATTTTTTTTAAAACATTCACAAGTTTGAAAGATGTTCAAGAATTTTATTAAAGTTATACATCAAAGTAGAGGCATAATGTTTAAAAAAGAAACCGGATAATAAAATAGAGAAAAAAATAAGTAAATAAAAAATGTCTAAGGAAATTGTAAATTAAAAAGAAACAAAATGGGATATAAAATGATAATAGAAATTACGAAAACGGAAAATCAAAAGAGAAAAAAAGAGTTATTGGCCATGAGTAGAAAAAAAAAGAAATTACGGAAACCAGCTTAAGTTCGCTATGCAAGGGGGCACGAATACAAAAAGAAATCAGTTACTGGACGGCCTGCATGAGACTAGAGGTGGAAAATAAATATTACAGGTGGGTCAAATCAGATAGTCAAAGTAGCAAATTATCCCATTTTGGGATATATATTTTTACATGAAAAATAGCTCCAAG
Organism: Aegilops tauschii subsp. strangulata; assembly: GCF_002575655.3. Lineage (NCBI taxonomy): Eukaryota > Viridiplantae > Streptophyta > Magnoliopsida > Poales > Poaceae > Aegilops > Aegilops tauschii. The sequence continues at coordinate 123,296,538 of NC_053039.3, forward strand.
GTTTGATTTACACCGGGATTGATAAGTTCAATGTGCCAACGTCAGGGATGCGGAGTTGGGGGTTCAATTTAGCTAAGCTCTATAGGTTCAATGTTTAGAATGGACCTTTTCCAATTTTCCGAGGGCCATCGCAACCCCAGTGGCTACCGATCACCCATCTTTTTTTAACACACTAAGAGCAACTCTAGCACACCCACTTAAACAGCCCGTGCGCGTGTTCTAAAAGAAGTGTTCAAAAAAACCAGCCCGTCAGCTATACAAACCGCCGATATAGTGGACGGGAATGATTTTTCTGCCCGGAACAGATCCTGCAAAATCGGCCGTCCGCTAAAAAAAATTGCGCTGCAAAATCCGGCCCGCATCCGCCATATCTACGGTTTCCCCTTCTCTTTTTGTCGGTTCCCCTATCTCTCCCACTCGAGCACGTGAAGGAAACTTTCGCCCCTTCTGTTCCCGCCTCACTTGTCGTCGCTGCCGACCTCGTCGAACCGCCAATCGACCCTATGGAGTACCCGCACCAACCGGGAGGTGCATGAAATGCGCCACCACCCCCAATGATGCCACTCCGGCCTCCCGTGGCCTTGCACGCCGTTGTCGCGCCAACACCTTCCGCCGTCAGCTCCAAGCGGAAGCGACAGGGGAACCACCTTGTGCAAGGAGGCGTGCTCGACGCAGCGCCACCTCCTTCCAACGCTGTCGTGCTTCCTCCCATCGCGGTCGCCAGCTCGAGGAAGAAGATTGCCTCCACCGGCCCTACAGTTGCACGCGCGAAGCCCCCGAGGAAGAAGGCAGTTGTGGCTCGAGGCTCGGCTCCTCTTCCACTTTTGGCCGGCCACGTCCCCCATGATCCCGTCCACACCACCGACCACGCCTACAATGTGTTCAATGAAACGTCTAAGAGGTAAAAACTTCCTTTGCTCCGGTGAACTTCGGTTTGACTTTTGATCGTTCCATGATGTTTCGGTCGTTGAAATTTGTAGCCAAAACATTGACCCAACATATACTGAAATGTTGGAGGAGAATGCAGTGGACTTGAGTGCTCCACTTGACGATTTCATTCCGCAAATTAAGGTGGTGTCCAGGCCAAGGTGGAACAAGAGAACGACGGCGGTGATGAAGTGGAGGAGCTTGAGGAGGCCGAGTTCAATGCTAGCCAAGAAAAATTAGAGAAAAGAACCGGCAACTACGGAGACGGAGGATGTATGATTGATTTGAGCATGGGAGAGCAAAGATCAAAGCGCAATGAAGTATTAGCAACAGATCAAAGACAAGTACCACCAGTTCTTGCCGTTCCCCTCCAGTCGGTCATTAAAGTCAATTCAAGGCCGCTGGGACGTGATCAAGAAAACATGTGGCCGTTTGAGTGAATGCTTGGAGCAAGTGCGGAATGCACCTCCAAGTGGTGTCACGATTGATGATTATGTGAGTGTTTTTTCATCTTGTTGAATATATTTGTGGCATTGTTCGAGTTGACGAAAGTTTCAGCTCATCCTTGCCTTTATATCCATGTGTAGGATCGCATTCCCAATGAATATTTCAAGCAAACATCGGGTTTGAATAGCCGTCCCTCTTAACCGTTGTTGGCGATTGCTCAAGGATAATGAGAAGTGGAGGGTGAGGGAAAAGGAAGCTCCACCACAGAAAGGTTCTCTTGTCAACTTGGGAGACAATGATGATAGTGATGATGCACAAAAGGGGGGAAGAAACATGGGAAAGCAGGATGAAAACAAGAAGGAGAAAGCGAGGGTGAAGATATCGGTTGAGGCATCCACTTTGAAGGAAACTAGGAGAAAGTGAGGCTGAAATTTCCACCATGCTTGCTAATTATACTTTTAAGGGTGGAATACCAAAGAAACTAGGAGACCCAGGAGTACCAACTATACCATGCTCCATTAAAAGAAACTATGTTAAAACTACTTTATGTGATTTGGGAGCCGGAGTTAGTGTTATGCCTTTCTCTTTGTATCGTAGACTTGAATTGAATAAGTTGACACCTACTGAAATCTCTTTGCAAATGGCTGATAAATCAACTGCTATACCCATCGGTATTTGTGAGGATGTGTGATACGTCTCCATTGTATCTACTTTTCCAAACTCTTTTGCCCTTGTTTTGGACTCTAATTTGCATGATTTGAATGGAACTAACCCGGACTGACGCTGTTTTCAGCAGAATTGCCATGGTGTTATTTTTGTGCAGAAATAAAAGTTCTCGGAATGACCTGAAACTTCACGGAGATTATTTTTGGAATAAATAAAAAATATTGGCAAAAGAATCTACCAGAGGGGACCCACCACCTGTCCACAAAGGTGGAGGGCACCCCCCCTAGGGCGCGCCCTCCGGTCTTGTGGGGTCCCATGAGGCTCCACCGACCTCAATTCCAACTCCATATATTCACGTCCGGGGAGAAAAAATCAGAGAGAAGGAATCATCACGTTCTACGATACGGAGCCGCCGCCACCTTATGTTCTTCCTCGGGAGGGCAGATCTGGAGTCCGTTTTGGGCTCTAGAGAGGGGAAATCATCGCCATCGTCATCATCAACCATCCTCCATCACCAATTTTGTGATGCTCGCCGCCGTGCGTGAGTAATCTCATCATAGGCTTGTTGGACGGTGATGGGTTGGATGAGATCTACCATGTAATCGAGTTAGTTTTGTTAGGGTTTGATCCCTAGTATCCACTATGTTCTAAGATTGATGTTGCTATGACTTTGATATGGTTAATGCTTGTCACTAGGGCCCGAGTGCCATGATTTCAGATATGAACGACCTATTATATTTTCATGAATATATTTGTGTTCTTGATCCTATCTTGCAAGTTATAGTCACCTACTATGTGTTATGATCCGGCAACCCCGGAGTGACAATAGTCGGGACACTTCCCGATGATGACTGTAGTTTGAGGAGTTCATGTATTCACTAAGTGCTAATGCTTTGGTCCGGTACTCTATTAAAAGGAGGCCTTAATATCCCTTAGTTTCCAATAGGACCTGCCATGGGAGGGTAGGACAAAAGATGTCATGCAAGTTCTTTTCCATAAGCACGTATGACTATATTCGGAATACATGCCTACATTATATTGATGAATTGGAGCTAGTTCTGTGTCACCCTATGTTATAACTATTGTATGATGAACGCTATCCGACATAATTATCCATCATTGATCCATTGCCTACGAGCTCATTTCATATTGATCTTTGCTCAGTTACTTTTCCGTTGCCACTGTTACGATTGCTACAAAACTACTACTGTTACTTTTGCCACTCTTACCTCTACTTCCATACTAATTTGCTACTATTGCTGCAGATATTACGTCTTTCAGGTGTGGTTGAATTGACAACTCAGTTGCTAATACTTGAGAATATTCTTTGGCTCCCCTTGTGTCGAATCAATAAATTTGGGTTGGATACTCTACCCTCGAAAACTGTTGCGATCCCCTATACTTGTGGGTTATCAAGACATTTTTCTGGCGCAGTTGCCGGGGAGCATAGCTCTATTCTCTAAGTCACTTGGGATTTATATCTGTTGATCACTATGAGGAATTTGGAAGATCAAAGAACTAAGATTTTTCCCTCAACTACGAGGGGAGGTAAGGAACTGCCATCTAGCTCTGCACTTGATTCACCTTCTATTTTGAGTAAACTTGCGACGCCTACACCTACTATTGATTCCGATATGTCGCATGTTATTGATGATGCCACTTCTGCTATGCATGATGCTTATGATGAAACTACTTCTCTGCTTGATAATAATGTGCCACTAGGTGAATTTCTTGATGAACAACTTGCTAGGGTGAGAGAGAATGAAATTATTGAAACTGATGATATTATTGAAACTGAAGATTATGATTCTCCCCCTAGATATGAATTGCCTGTTGTACATGAGGGTTATATTATGGATGAGGAAACTGCTAGAGAATTTCTTGCTTGTAATGATAGAGATGATCTTAAGAAACTGTTAGCTAAGCTGAAAGAAAATTCTTTGAATGCTAGAATGGAATACAATCCTAAGTTTGCTACTTCACCTATCTTTGTTGCTGATAAGGATTATGAATTCTCTATCGATCCTGAGTTAATTACTTTGGTTGAATCTGATCCTTTTTATGGTTATGAATCCGAAACTGTTGTGGAACATCTCACTAAATTGAATGATACAACCACCCTATTTTCTCATGAGGAAAAAAATCGCTATTACTATATTCTTAAATTGTTTCCTTTCTCATTAAAGGGTGATGCTAAGTTATGGTTTAATTCTCTTGCTCCTAGTTGTGTGCGTAGTCCCGAGGATATGATTTACTACTTCTCCGAAAAATATTTCCCTCCTCATAAGAAACAAGCTGCCTTAAGGGAAATATTTAACTTTGTGTAATTTGAAGAAGAGAGTCTCCCACAAGCTTGGGGGAGGCTTCTCCGGTTACTTAATGCTTTGCCTGATCATCCTCTCAAGAAAAATGAAATACTTGATATCTTTTATAATGGACTAACCGATGCTTCAAGAGACCACCTGGATAGTTGTGTTGGTTGTGTTTTCAGGGAAAGAATGTTGAGCAAGCTGAATTGCTATTGAATAATATATTGAGTAATGATAATGATTGGACACTTCCTGAACCAACTCCTAAGCCAACTCCAAAGAAAAGGGGTATTCTATTTCTCAGTCCTAAAGATATGCAAGAGGCAAAGAAATCTATGAAAGAAAAAGGTATTAAAGCTGAAGATGTTAAGAATTTACCGCCTATTGAAGAAATACATGGTCTTGATAACCCGACATAGGTAGTAGAGGTAAACTCTCTCTATAGATTTGATGAAGGTGATATTCCTCGCAATAAGTCTGCTAGTCAATGCTTAGATGAGTTTGATAATTTTATTGTTAAACAAGAAAACTTCAATGCTTATGTTAGTAGACAATTGAAACGTAATGCTTACATGCTTGACCACTTGGGTGATTATATGAGTAGAACTGTTAATGATCTTAAGCTTATTAGTAAACATGCTTCCATGGTTACAACTCAAGTAGAACAAGTACTTAAGGCACAAGATGATTTGCTTAATGAGTTGAATAGTAAGAACAATGATAATTCTGTTAGGGTTATGACTAGAGGTGGTAAAATGACCCAGGAGCCTTTGTATCCTGAGGGCCATCCTAAGAGAGTTGAGCAAGATTCTTAGAGAACTAATACTGATGCACCTAGTCCTTCTAAGAAAAAGAAAAAGAAAATTGATAGGACTTTGCATGCTTCTAGTGAACCTGTTATAGATACACCTGAGAATCCTAATGATATTTCTGTTTCTGATGCTGAGACACAATCTGGTGATGAACATGAACCTATTGATAATGTTAATAATGATGTTCATGATGATGCTCAACCTAGTAATGATAATGATGTTGAGGTAGAACCTGCTGTTGATCTTGATAACCCACAATCAAAGAATCAACATTATGATAAGAGAGACTTCGTTGCTAGGAAGCATGGTAAAGAAACAGAACCATGGGTTCAAAAACCCATGCCATTTCCTCCTAAACCATCCAAGAAAAAGGATGATGAGGATTTTGAGCGCTTTGCTGAAATGATTAGACCTATCTTCTTGCGTATGCGTTTGACTGATATGCTTAAAATGTATCCTTATGCTAAGTATATGAAAGATATTGTTACTAATAAAAGGAAGATACCGGAAGCTAAAATTTCTACCATGCTTGCTAATTATACTTTTAAGGGTGGAATACCAAAGAAACTTGGAGATCCAGGAGTACCAACTATACCATGCTCCATTAAAACAAACTATGTTAAAACTGCTTTATGTGATCTTGGAGCCGGTGTTAGTGTTATGTTAAAACTGAATAAGTTGACACCTACTGAAACCTCTTTGCAAATAGCTGATAAATCAACTGCTATACACATCGGTATTTGCGAGGATGTGCCTGTTATGGTTGCAAACGTTACTATCTTAACGGACTTTGTTATTCTTGATATTCTCGAGGATGACAGTATGTCGATTATCCTTGGTAGACCCTTTTTGAATACTGCAGGGGCTGTTATTGATTGCAACAAAGGCAAAGTCACTTTTCATGTTAATGGTAATGAGCATACGGTACACTTTCTGAAGAAACAACCTCAAGTTCATAGTATAAATTCTATTAGAAAAAATTCAACTATTACTATTGGAGGTTTTGAATTTCCTCTTCCTACTGTCAAAAATAAATATGATATTCTTATTGTTGGGGACATGCATATCCCCGAGTTAACCTAGTGTTATTCGAAAGTTCTCCGGTTTCATGTCATTCGGAAGAAGTTTGTTAATAAGACTTAATCAACCTTGTTAATGGATTCCTTTTGATGAGCATTAGATGGATGAATTTAGAAGGCACGACTTTCTGTACCTATCTTTTACTTTCTAATATTTAGTTTAGATAAAGCAAAAATAGTGTTTTCTGTCTGTTTTCTGAATTATCCGTGCAATAAAAAATGTCCTGAAAATAAAAGTTCTCCAAATGCCCTGAAAATTTAGTATGATTTTTTATAGAATATTTGAGAATTTCTGGCACTGAGAACACACCAGGGGGATGCACCAGTGGACCACAAGGGTGGAAGGCGCGCCCTACCCCCTGGGCACGCCCCCTACCTTGTGAGTCCCATGTGGGTCCCCTCCACTTATTCCAGCACCCATCCACTTCGTCTTCCTCCAGAAAAAATAATCCCATAGCTCAAACCCGTGTTCTTGCTCATTTTGCTGCCATTTTCGATCTCCTTGCTCAAAGCTCCAATCGCAAAACTGCTTTGGGGGATTGTTCTTCGGTATGTGACTCCTCCAATGGTCCAATTAGTTTTTGTTCTAGTGCTTTATTTGTTGCAATTTTTTGTTGTTTTGGTGACCTTGTTCTTGAGCTTGCATGTCAAATTTATATGGTCCAAAGTAGTTTTGATGCATGATATAGCCTCTAGGCACTTGTAGGAGTAGTTGCTATCAATCTTGTTGAGTTTGGTTCACTTTTATTTTGAGTTACTAAAAATTTCAGAAATTTTTCAGAGAAATAAAATGATGAGGAGATTGTTGAGAGGCTCCTCGAGCCCGGGTTCGAAGGAAAAAGAAAATGAAGAGAAGGAAAAGCCCAAGTACAATCTCCCTCGCGCCGTGGAGATTCGACCGTGTGAATGGCCATGTGATGCATTCTTGGAGGCAGCCAAAATTTATGAGGATTTCTATTATTTGGCTGAGAATGCAGGCATCACCGACTTTCTTCATGATAAGTGTGATCAGTACCTCCTACTCACTAATACTTTCGTGCAAAATTTTCACTTTCATGCTAAGAGATCACCACCCACGGTAGAGTTTCACTTATATGATGAGCATAAGGAGATGACGCTTTATGACTTTTGTGTGGTTTGTAAATTACCTTATGAGGGTAGCGTTGACGAGCCACGTCCTAGAGATGTGGAAGATTTTATTGATGAAGTTACCGTAGGGGAAAGGAGAAAGGTGTCGGAAGCGAGAGTGTCTAGTTTACATTTTTCCTGTTTTGCGCTATTACTCATTATTTGCGGGGAGATGTTTGATTGGTCGCGGGGATAGTGGAGGCCTTAGTGCTCCCGACCTTGCCATTTTGCGCCATGCATGCTTTACTTCGTGATAAAACTTTTAGTCTAGGCGCTATGGTTGCTAGATGGTTGAGTTTAAACCATACTAAGGGTCCTATCTTTGGAGGTATTTATGCTTCCCGCCTTGCTAGACGCTTTGAGATACCTATTAGGCATGATGAGAAAGAGGAGAAGCTGCTACCCACTATACACTTAGATTATGAAAGCATGGTAGCACATAATTTTATTCGCTATGATAAGGAAAAAGACTCATTTATAACCTGGTATTTAGCGAGGATAATTTTCAGATTATTACCTTGCCTGCACCTACTTTGTTCGATATTCATTCAGGCAGGTACTTGGTTTTGCCCACGGACATTCATGCATACTGGGAGGGGACGCGACCCCCGGTTCCTGAGCCAGAGCCATCACCTGATCCATATCAGGAGTCTATTTATCAGTGGGAGCCACAGGAGCTCGCTAACCAGTGGAACCCCCAGGATCCTCCTCAGTACACCGGAGAGAGCTACTTTGATCCATGGGCTTAGACCAACTTAGGCCAAAAGCCTAAGCTTGGGGGAGTACGTATTTCTCACCGACATTACATTCATGTTCACACACTCATTCCAGTTGTCGGTGTTCATACTTTTTCATTGTATTATCCATGTTAGTTTATTTCTTTTTCTCGCTTTCTTCTTGTGTGTTTGAAAAACCTTAAGAAAAACCAAAAAAATAGTAGTAGTTAGTTTACTTTCCATGCTTAGTAATAGCATTAAAGAAAACCCAAAAAGATTTCTAGTTCTTCTTTTACTTGTTGGGAGCTTTCCCGTGTAATAGTTTTTCTCGTTCTTGTTTTACCTTCTTTAGAAAAACAAAAACTCCAAAAACATTTTAGTGTGTTTCTTTGAAATACTTTTCTTTTCTTTGGGGGTCGAGAGGAGAAGACCACGAGGAAAATGTTGAGTGGCTCTCATATGCATTCTTGTTGATCTAACAAGGAGCCCGTATTACCTTGTCTTCTCCTTTGAATAAATGTTTGCAGATTTCAGCTTAGTCCAATGCACGTGCACTATTATTATTATTCACACCGTTCGGTCATGTAAGTGAAAGGCAATAATGATGATATATGATAAAATGATTGAGATGAGGAAAAGCTGGTATGAACTCGACCTATCTTGTTTTTGTAAATATGATTAGTTCATCGTTCCTGATTCAGCCTATTATGAATGAAACATGTTTGCAATGACAATTAGAGATTATAGTTACTCATGCCATGCTTAATTAACCAGGAGTTTATAATGGTTTACCTTGCGTGCCAACATGCTTTTAAAATGGTTGTGATGTAGTATGATAGGATGGTATCCTCCTTTGAATGATTCGACTGGCTTGACTTGGCACATGTTCACGCATGAAGTTGAAACAAAATCAACATAGCCTCCACGATATTTATGTTCATGGTGATTTATATCCTACTCATGCTTGCACTCAATTTTGGTTAATCTCAATGCATGTTTATGACCGTTGTCGCTCTCTAGTTGGTCGCTCCCCAGTCTTTTTCTAGCCTTCACTTGTACTAAGCGGGAATACTGCTTGTGCATCCACTTCCATAAACCCAAAGTTGTTCCATATGAGTCCACCATACCTTCCTATATGTGGTATTTACCTGCCGTTCCAAGTAAATTTGCATGTGCCAAACTCTAAACCTTCAAATATTAATCTGTTTTGTATGCTCGAATCGCTCATGTAGCAACTAGCGTTGTCAATATCTTCCATGCTAGGTGGGTTATTCTCACGATGAGTGGAATCCGCTCATCATTCATGAGAAAATGGCTGGTAACCGGGATGCCCAGTCCCATGCTCAAATCAAATCAAAATTTAATTGCAAACAAAACTCCCCCAGTACTGTTCTTAGTTGGACGGTACCCGTTGTTTTGGACCGGCCGTGGAATGTGCTTGTTGGTGGTGGGGGAGTATAAACTTTACCATTCTGTTTGGAAACCGCATATAATGTATCTAGCATGGAAGATACTGATAACCCACAAGTATAGAGGGTCGCAACAGTTTTCGAGGGTAGAGTATTCAAGCCAAATTTATAGATTCGACACAAGGGGAGCCAAAGAATATTTGAAGGTATTAGCAGCTGAGTTATCAATTCAACCACACCTGGAGATTAATTATCAAGGTAATCAGTAGCAAAGTAGTATGATAGTTTTGATAATAGTAGCAGCAGTAACGGTAACGGTAACAATGATAGCAGTAATTATGTAGCAAGTGTAACAGTGATAGCAATATTAGTAACTTAGCAAGAACAATATAAAATAAATTCGTAGGCATTGGATCAGTGACTTGTTGGATGATATTCATCATGAGACGGTTATAACCTAGGGCGATACGGCACTAGCTCCAGTTCATCAATATAATGTAGGCATGTATTGCGTAAATAGTCATACGTGCTTATGGAAAGAACTTGCATGACATCTTTTGTCCTACCCTCCCGTGGCAGCGGGGTGATACATCTCCAACGTATCTATAATTTTTGACTGTTCCATGCTATTATATTATCTGTTTTTGATGTTTAATGGGCTTTATTATGCACTTTTATATTATTTTTGGGACTAACCTATTAACCGGAGGCCCAGTGCTAGTTGCTGTTTTTTTTGCCTATTTCAGTGTTTCGCAGAAAAGGAATATCAAACGGAATCCAAACGGAACGAAACCTTCGCGAGGATCTTCTTTGGAACAAATGCAATCCAGGAGACTTGGAGTGGACGTCAAGGAAGTAATGAGGCGGCCACGAGGGGGGAGGGCGCGCCCAGGGGGGTAGGCGCGCCCCCACCCTCGTGGGCCCCTCGTGGGCCCACCGACCTACTTCTTTCGCCTATATATATACTCTCATACCCTAAAAACATCCAGGGGAGCCACGAAACCACTTTTCCACCGCCGCAACCTTCTGTACCCGTGAGATCCCATCTTGGGGTCTTTTCCGGCGATCTGCCGGAGGGGGATTCGATCACGGAGGGCTTCTACATCAACACCATAGCCTCTCCGATGATGTGTGAGTAGTTTACTTCAGACCTTCAGGTCCATAGTTATTAGCTAGATGGCTTCTTCTCTCTCTTTGGATCTCAATACAAAGTTCTCCTAGATCTTCTTGAAGATCTATTCGATGTAATTCTTTTTGCGGTGTGTTTGTCGAGATCCGATAAATTGTGGATTTATGATCAAGATTATCTATGAACAATATTTGATTCTTCTCTAAATTCTTATATGCATGATTTGATATCTTTGCAAGTCTCTTCGAATTATCGGTTTGGTTTGGCCTACTAGATTGATCTTTCTTGCAATGGGAGAAGTGCTTAGCTTTGGGTTCAATCTTGCAGTGTCCTTTCCCAGTGACAGCAGGGGCAGCAAGGCACGTATTGTATTGTTTCCATCGAGGATAAAAAGATGGGGTTTATATCATATTGCTTGAGTTTATCCCTCTACATCATGTCCTCTTGCCTAGTGTGTTACTCTGTTCTTATGAACTTAATACTCTAGATGCATGCTGGATAGCGGTCGATGTGTGGAGTAATAGTAGTAGATGCAGAATCGTTTCGGTCTACTTGACACGGACGTGATGCCTATGTTTATGATTATGCCTAGATATTCTCATAACTATGCGCTTTTCTATCAATTGCTCGACAGTAATTTGTTCACCCACCGTAAAATATGCTATCTTGAGAGAAGCCACTAGTGAAACCTATGGCCCCCGGGTCTATTTTATATCATATTAGTTTCCTGTCAACTAGCTATTTCTGTCGCCGTTTATTTTGCAATCTTTACTTTTCTAATCTATACAACAAAAATACCAAAATAGTATCTTATCATCTTTATCAGATCTCACTTTTGCAAGTGGCCGTGAAGGGATTGACAACCCCTTTATCACGTTGGTTGCAAGGTTCTTATTTGTTTGTGCAGGTACCAGGTGACTTGCGTGTAGCCTCCTACTGTATTGATACCTTGGTTCTCAAAAACTGAGGGAAATACTTACGCTACTTTGCTGCATCACCCTTTCCTCTTCAAGGGAAAACCAACACATGCTCAAGAGGTAGCACGGGGTCCAACTGGAAACTAAGGGATATTAAGGCCTCCTTTTAATAGAGAACCGGAACAAAGCATTAACACATAGTGAATACATGAACTCCTGAAACTATGGTCATCACCGGGAGTGGTCCCGACTATTGTCACTCCGGGGTTGACGGATCATAACACATAGGAGGTGACTATAACTTGCAAGATCGGATATAGAACATGAATATAAATGCTCAAGTCACGTATATGATGATGATGGAAGTTGCATGGCAATATATCTCGGAATGGCTATGGAAATGCCATGATAGGTAGGTATGGTGGCTGTTTTGAGGAAGATATAAGGAGGCTTATGTGTGATAGAGCGTATCGTATCACAGGGTTTGGATGCACCGGCGAAGTTTGCGCCAACTCTCGAGGTGAGAAAGGGCAATGCACTGTACCGAAGAGGCTAGCAATGATGGAAGGGTGAGAGTGCGTATAATCCATGGACTCACATTAGTCATAAAGAACTCATATACTTATTGCAAAAGTTTATTAGCCCTCGAAGCAAAGTACTACTACGCATGCCCCTAGGGGGATAGATTGGTAGGAAAAGACCATCGCTCGTCCCCGACCGCCACTCATAAGGAAAGCAATGAAAGAACACCTCATGCTCCGACTTCGTTACATAACGGTTCACCATACGTGCATGCTACGGGACTTGCAAACCTCAACACAAGTATTCCTCAATTTCACAATTACTCAACTAGCACGACTCTAATATCACCATCTTTATATCGCAAAACTATTGCAAGGAATCAAACATATCATATTCAGTGATCTACAAGTTTTATGTAGGATTTTACGACTAACCATGTGAATGACCAATTCCTGTCATCTCTCTAAATAGATATAAGTGAAGCAATAGAGTTTAATTGTTTCTACAAAAGATATTCCCACGCTCTAACAAATATAAGTGAAGCAAAAGAGCATTCTACAAATGGCGGTTGTCTAAGTGAAGAGAAACAGGCAATCCAAACTTCAAATGATATAAGTGAAGCACATGAAGCATTCTATAAAGCCATACTCAAAATATATAAGTGAAGTGCATAGAGCATTCTATAAATAAACCAAGGACTATCTCATACCAGCATGGTGCATAAAAGGAAAGTGAAAACTAAATGCAAAAGACGCTCCAAGATTGCTCATATTGCAAGAACGAAACGAATCCGAAAACATACCGATACTTGTTGAAGAAAGAGGGGATGCCTTCCGGGGCATCCCCAAGATTAGACGCTTGAGTCTCCTTGAATATTTACTTGGGGTGCCTCGGGCATCCCCAAGCTTGACCTATTGCCTCTCTTCCTTCTTCTCACATCGAAACCTTCTCGATCATCGAACACTTCATCCACACAAAACTTCAACAGAAAACTCGGTAAGATCCGTTAGTATAATAAAGCAAATCACTACTCTAAGTACTGTTGCAAACGAATTCATATTTTTTTTTGCATTATGTCTACTGTAATATAACTTTTCCATGGCTTAATCCACTGATATAAATCGATAGTTTCATCAAAACTAGCAAACTATGCATCAAAAACAGAATCTGTCTAAAACAGAACAGTCTGTAATAATATGAACATTATCCATACTTCTGATACTTTAAAAATTCTGACAAAATTAGGAAAAATAAAAAATTTGTATAGAAAGACAGTTCAAAAAGAATCAGAACCGTTTGACGTTCCAGTAAAAAAATTAAAAATCGCGCACTACAGCCAAAGTTTCCGTCCTTCACCGTACAAACCAACAAGCATTGTAAACATCCTAAAGGCAAACCTTGGCACATTATTTATATAATACAATGGAATTGTACAAGGGGATAATTATTTTTGTTGAAAAGTTTCTGTAATCAAGATTCACAAAGTTTCCGTGAGCATGAACAAAGTTCAAAGCTAGCTCCCACTTCAACAATGCTTGTCTCTCTCACTTTCACTTTCCTTTTTGAAAAAGTTTTGGGTTCCCCTCTTTATTTTTGTTGTTTTTAAACTATATGAAAGCACTCAACAGAAATAAATGACTCTCTAAAACTTCCGGGTTGTCTCCCTGGCAGCGCTTTCTTTAAAGCCATTAAGCTAGGCATATAGTGCTCAAGTAATGGATCCACCCGGATCCCAAGGTATATCAAAGCCAATTTTAATTAGCAATGATTTGTAATTTAGTAGTGAGCACAAAGCAACATATATCATGCAATGAAGAAGTCTAACTCTCTTCCTATGCATTGGCATGTCATAAAAGAACAATTCATGCACACAAGGTAAAGGCCAATGCATAGTATAAACAGTTTCTTGCAATTTTATCGTGTTGGAAACATAGAGAGGTGGAGATGTAGTTCCTCTCTCATAATAATTGCAAGTTGGAGTAGCAAGCACATGCATATTATATCTATCAAAATTATCATGTGCAACGGTAAAAGGCAACCCATCAATATAATCCTTAATAATGCAAACTTCTCCGATATAGTGTAGTCGGGAGAATTCAAAAAGATAATAGGACTATCATGCGTGGGTGCAATAGCAAAAATTTCATGTTTAACATAAGGAACTATAGCAAGTTCATCTCCATAAGCATAATTCATATTGGCATCTTGGCCACAAGCATAGCAGGTATCATCAAAAAGGGATATTTCAAAAGAATCAACGGGATCATAGTAGTCATCATAGCAATCATCCTTCGGTAAGCACGAAGGGAAATTAAACAATGTATGAGTTGAAGAGTTACTCTCATTAGAAGATGGGCACGGGTGATCAATCCGCTCTTCCTCCTTTTGTTCTTCGCTCTCCTCCTCATCTTTTTCATCCAATGAGCTCACAGTTTCATCAACTTCTTCTTCCATAGATTCCTGCAAAATATTAGTCTCTTCTTGGACATCGGAGACTTTCTCAATAAGTGCATTAATATAGGAATTATATTCATAATTATCATAGCAATATTTTAGGATAGCTAAATTTTCAGGCCTATAAACATCATCATCAAAAGCTTCATACTTTTCAAACAAATATTCAATTTCATAAGCACCCTTAAAAGCAACAAATTCTTCTATTTGTTCCACATCATAGTAATCATATATACCTCTAGCATAAGAAGCCAAGGTTTCATTATCATTAAATTTGCATGAAAAGGGAAGGTGTGGAGCCTTCATCCTAGAGCAACAAGTATAATCATAACTCAAGCATACTTGCCGAGCATACCACTTCAATATATAAATTTGATCCCATAATAGTTTCCCTTTTTGTGTCAAGCGATAATCCCTAAAGTATTCACGTTGATCCAACGTTACTCCCATTACCAGATTGAATGGGGTTTTCTCAGGATTATCAAAGTAGTACATAATATCTTTCATATAACCAGCATCGAGGGTTTTAGGAGGTTCCCCATCTCCATGAGCAGAAAGTACACCTAATTTTTTTGGTATTTCGTGTTCCATATCCATAACTAAAGATAGAGAACAACTAAGAACATCAAATAAAAATTACTTAGTGATAAAGCAAACAAGCACACACGAGAATATTCACCCCACGCTATGCCTCCCCGGCAACAGCGCCAGAAAAAGGTCTTGATAACCCACAAGTATAGGGGATCAATTGTAGCCTCTTTCGATAAGTAAGAGTGTCGAACCCAACGAGGAGCTAAAGGTAGAACAAATATTCTCTCAAGTTCTATCGACCACCGATACAACTCTACGCACACTTGACGTTCGCTTTACCGGAAACAAGTATGAAACTAGAAGTACTTTGTAGGTGTTGTTGGATAGGTTTGCAAGAATATAAAGAGGACGTAAATAAAAAGTAGGGGCTGTTAAGGTAAAGAAGCAATAAAGTAAATATAGCGAGTGTGGAAAAGTGGTGGTAGGAGTTGCGAAATTGTCCCTAAGCAATTGACTACTTTACTAGACCGATAGCAAGTATTATGTGGGAGAGGCCACTGCTAGCATGTCATCCCTGACTTGGAATTCTATGCACTTATGATTGGAACTATTAGAAAGCATCCGCAACTACTAACATTCATTAAGGTAAAAACCCAACCATAGCATTAAGTGATATTGGTCCCCCTTCAATCCCGTATGCATCAATTTCTATGCTAGGTTGAAGCTTCTGTCACTCTTGCCCTCCAATACATAGTCCTATCAACATACAACTAACCCTATGGTGTGATCCACGCGCGCGCTCATATGATGGGCACCAAATGACAGCAACATAACCACAAGAAAATTAAATCAATCATAGCAATTCATCAACCACCGATAGGACAAAGAAAATCTACTCAGACATCGTAGCATGGCAACACATCATTGGATAATAATATGAAGCATAAAGCACCATGTTCAAGTAGAGGGTACAACGGGTTGCGGGAGAGTGGACCGCTGTAGATAGAGGGGGGAAGGTGATGGAGATGTTGGTGAAGATGGCGGAGGTGTTGGTGAAGATCGTGGTGATGATGATGGTGGCCACGGCAGCGCTCCGGCGCCACCGGAGGAGAGGGGGCCCCTTCTTCCTCTTCTTCCTTGACCTCCTCCCTAGATGGGAGAAGGGTTTCCCCTCTGGTCCTTGGCCTCCATGGCGTGGGAGGGGCGAGAGCCCCTCCGAGATTGGATCTGTCTCTCTGTCTCTCTCTGTTTCTGCGTTCTCTTCTGCTGCCCTTTCACCGTTTCGTATATATATGGAGATCCGTAACTCCGATTGGACTGAAACCTTCGCCGTGATTTTTTTTACCAAAAAATAGCTTTCTTGCGGCCGAAGAAGGGCATCAACCGCCTTACGGGTGGCCCACGAGGGTCAGGGGCGCCCCCTGCCTCGTGGCCACCTCGGGCACCGTCTCGCGTGGATTTTTCTTCCGGAATTTTCCAAATATTCCAAAAATAAGCTCTGTCCGTTTTTATCCCGTTTGGATTCCGTTTGATATGGATATTCTGCGAAACATAAAACATGCAACAAACAAGAACTGGCACTGGGCACTGGATCAACATGTTAGTCCCAAAAATAGTATAAAAAGTTGCCAAAAAGCATATGAAAGTTGTAGAATATTGGCATGGAACAATCAAAAATTATAGATACGACGGAGACGTATCACATGCATAGAAAGTAAACTAGCTACAACTAATTTTTTTTCTAAAGTTTTTCAAACACACAAGAAGAAAGCAAGAAAATAGATTTTAAACATGGATGATACAATGAAAAAGTGTGAACACCGACTAATGGAATAAGTGAACATGAATGTAATGTCGGTGGGAAACACGTACTCCCCCAAGCTTAGGCTTTTGGCCTAACTTGGTAGTCGATAAGTAGCCTGGATAGTAGTTGGCGTGGTAACTCACGGAGGCCCTCGGTGTGGATGCCTCAGCCTGCCGTGCTGCCTCCACTGTTGCGTTGTGCTCTCAGGCCTCGCTCTCAAGAACAAAATATCTTCCCTTGTTGTGATAGTAAAAAAGAGCAAGCGCAGTCAAATATGTGTGCACAATAGATTTTTGGTTAAACAATAGATTGTAAGTGAAGTTATCAATCTTTCCTTTAAGGATCTTATGATATTTTAAGGTGTTAAATTTAAATATTGCATGGGTAGGATAGGATCAAAGGGCAAAGGTGAAACACCCAACCCTCGTGCTAAACGCGTGGCATATATTCCACCATAGAAATAGCCACTGTTACCATTATGCTGAAGTCTGCGTGCCACAATCGCTCCAAGGTTATAATTCCTTTCACCGGTGAGAGCAGTGTGTATGAGGCCCAGGTCTGGAGCACAAAGTGTACTACAGTCCTGCTTGCCTACTATACATTTCCCGTTAAATAATGCAAAGTACTGAATTGCGGGAAAATGAATGCTCTTTATTCTACCTTGTGTCACTCCCCTCGTCTCACCGCAGCAAAGACTAGTCAATAATGATTGGTACTCAACCCTTGGAGGTTCGTCAAGCGAACCCCGAAACGGGAGTTTGCAATGGTAAGCAAAATTCTCTAGTGAGATGGTAAATGGATTATCATAAAGCATAAACGACACCCTAGACTCATGGGGATGGAATTTAAATCCTTTGACAAATGATTCAGTGAGAATGTGGCATTGTTCGCACTTATCTGAAATGTAGGGACCGAGACCGGCATTGTGAACATATTGCTCAGATTCCTACTTAATGCCAACACACATCATATACTAATTGAAAGGCCATAAGCATGTTTTGGTGGCGGCATCTCGTGTGGAACTTTCACTTGGTTCAACATATGACCGGCAAGCGGAGCTGTCACTAGAAGATGCCCCCGAGGATCGCCTCCTTGAAGAACTCCTTCCAAAAAGGTTCATCATGTTCGCGTACAATTTTCTGAAAATTTTTGAGTGACAAAAATTTATGAACAAAACTTTGCAAAAATGATACCAACTACTCATAGGAATACATAGAGGCCATAGCAAGCATTCAAACTACTTAGAACTCTAAGAATTCAACATGCAAGCTCATCTACGACAACACCAAGAGTAGCTAATTATTAAAAATATAAACCACTAAAACAAAAACTAATTGAACAAACGGTGGAGTCACATACCAAGCAACAATCCCCCTAAACAGTTTCGGAAACGGAGCTTCGAGCAAAGAGATCGAAATCCGCGGGTTTGAGAGCAAGAACACGGGAGAGAGAGCAATGGAGAATTTTTTCTGGAGGTCAGTGATGATGTGGTGTGAGATAAGTGAGGGGGCCCATGTGGGGACCACAACCCACCAGGGCGTGCCTAGGGGTTCTGGCGCGCCCAGGTGGGTTGTGCCCACCTGGTGCACCTCCCTCTGATATTATTTGCACCAGAAATTCAAAAATATTAAAAAAACGTATTAAATTTTCAGGTCATTCTGAGAACTTTTATTTTTGGGTCATTTTTTTATTCCACGGGAAATTCAGAAAACACACAAAACATGGTATTTTATTTTATCTAACTAATAAAAACAGAAAACAAAAGGTAGGGATAGAAGGTAGTGCTTACTAAATTCATCAACTTCATACCGCTCAAAAATGATCCATTAATAAGGTTGATCAAGTCTTATTAACAACCACTTTCAATTAGCATGAAACCGAAGAACTTTCGTAAATCACTAAGTTACCTCAACGGGGATATGAATGTCCCCAACAATAAGCATTTCATATTTCTTTTTGACAGTAGGTAGAGGTATTTGAAAACTTCCAATAGTGATTGTCGGAGATTTTTCAATAACATTAATACCATTCACTTGGAATTGTTTCTTCGGAAAGTGCACCGTATGCTCATTACCATTGATATGAAAAGTGACCTTGCTTTTGTTGCAATCAATAACAACCCCTGCAATATTCAAGAAGGGTCTACCAAGGATAATCAACATGTTGTCATCCTCGGGCATCTCAAGTATAACAAAGTCAGTCAAAATAGTAACAATAGCAACAACAACGGGCACATCCTCACAGATACCAATAGGTATGGCAGTTGATTTATCAGCCATTTGCAAAGATATTTCAGTAGGTGTGAGCTTATTCAAATCAAGTCTTTTATATAAAGAGAAAGGCATAACACTAACACCAGCTCCTAAATCACACAAAGCAGTTTTCACATAATTCAAGTGGATCACGTGAATATCCCATTGTCACCACAGATAAGCACATGCAAGAGATACATCTAGTGTTCTCAAATCCTTAAAGACTCAATCCGATAAGATAACTTCAAAGGGAAAACTCAATTCATTACAAGAGAGTAGAGGGGAAGAAACATCATAAGATCCAACTATAATAGCAAAGCTCGCGATACATCAAGAACGTGCCACATCAAGAACACGAGAGAGAGAGAGAGAGATCAAACACATAGCTACTGGTACATACCCTCAGCCCCGAGGGTGAACTACTCCCTCCTCGTCATGGAGAGCGTCGGGATGATGAAGATGGCCACCGGTAATGGATCCCCCCTCCGGCAGGGTGCTGGAACAGGGTCCCGATTGGTTTTTGGTGGCTACAGAGGCTTGCGGCGGTGGAACTCCTGATCTAGGTTTCTTTTCGGGGGTTTCTGTATTTGTAGGAATTTTTGGCGTCGGTCTCACGTCAGGGGGGGTCTCCGAGTCATCCACGAGGCAGGGGGCGCGCCTAGGGGGGGTAGGGCTCGCTCTCCACCCTCGTGGATGGCTCGGTACTCTTCTGGCCCAACTCTTTTACACCGGGGGCTTCTTTTGGTCCATAAAAAATCATCCAAAATTGGCAAGTCAATTGGACTCCGTTTGGTATTCCTTTTCTGTAAAACTCAAAAACAAGGAAAAAACAGAAACTGGCACTGGGCTCTAGGTTAATAGGTTAGTCCCAAAAATCATATAAAATAGCATATAAATGCATATAAAACATCCTAGATGGATAATATAATAGCATGGAACAACCAAAAATTATAGATACGTTGGAGACGTATCAAGCATCCCCAAGCTTAATTCCTGCTCGTCCTCGAGTAGGTAAATGATAAAAACAGAATTTTTGATGTGGAATGCTACCTAACATATTTATCAATGTAATCTTCTTTATTGTGGCAAGAATATTCAGATCCAAAAGATTCAAGACAAAAGTTTAATATTGACATAAAAATAATAATACTTCAAGCATACTAACAAAGTAATCATGTCTTCTCAAAATAACATGGCCAAAGAAAGTTCATCCCTACGAAATCATATAGTCTGGCTATGCTCCATCTTCATCACACAAAATATTCAGATCATGCACAACCCCGATGACAAGCCAAGCAATTGTTTCATACTTTAGTATTCTCAAACTTTTTCAACTTTCACGCAATACATGAGCGTGAGCCATGGACATAACACTATAGGTGGAATAGTGGTGGTTGTGGAGAAGACAAAAAGGAGGAAGATGGTCTCACATCAACTAGGCATATCAATGGGCTATGGAGATGCCCATCAATAGATATCAATGTAAGTGAGTAGCGATTGCCATGCAACGGATGCACTAGAGCTATAAATGTATGAAAGCTCAACAAAAGAAACTAAGTGGGTGTGCATCCAACTTGCTTGCTCACGAAGACCTAGGGCATTTTGAGGAAGCCCATTATTGGAATATACAAGCCAAGTTCTATAACGAAAATTCCCACTAGTATATAAAAGTGACAAAATAAGAGACTCTCTATCATGAAGATCATGGTGCTACTTTGAAGCACAAGTGTGGAAAAAGGATAGTAGCATTGTCCCTTCTCTCTTTTTCTCTCTCTTCTTTTTGTTTGGCTTCTTTGGCCTCCCCTTTTTTTCATTGGCTTCTTTGGCCTCTCTTTTTTATTTCCTCACAAGGGACAATGCTCTAATAATGATGATCATCACACTTATATTTATTTACAACTCAAGGATTACAACTCGATACTTAGAACAAAATATGACTCTATATGAGTGCCTTCGGCGGTGTACCGCGATGTGCAATGAATCAAGAGTGACATGTATGAAAGAAGTATGAAGGTGGCTTTGCCACAAATACGATGTCAACTACATGATCATGCAAAACAATATGACAATGATGAAGCGTGTCATGATAAACATAACGGTGGAAAGTTGCATGGCAATATATCTCAGAATGGCTATGGATATGCCATAATAGGTAGGTATGGTGGCTGTTTTGAGGAAGATATATGGTGGGTGTATGGTACCGGCGAAAGTTGTGCGACACAAGAGAGGCTAGCAATGGTGGAAGGGTGAGAGTGCGTATAACCCATGGACTCAACATTAGTCATAAAGAACTCACATACTTATTGCAAAAATCTATTAGTTATCAAAACAAAGTACTACACGCATGCTCCTAGGGGGATAGATTGGTAGGAAAAGACCATCGCTCGTCCCCGACCGCCACTCATAAGGAAGACAATAAATAAATAAATCATGCTCCAACTTCGTTACATAACGGTTCACCATACGTGCATGCTACGGGACTCACAAACCTTAACACAAGTATTTCTCAAATTAAAAACTACTCACTAGCATGACTCTAATATCACCATCTTCATATCTCAAAACAATCATAAGGAATCAAACCTCACATAGTATTCAATGCACTTTATATGAAAGTTTTTATTATATCCCTCTTGGATGCCCATCATATTAGGACTAAATTCATAACCAAAGAAAATTACCATGCTGTTCTAAAGACTCTCAAAATAATATAAGTGAAGCATGAGAGTTCATCAATTTCTTCAAAATAAAACCACCGTCGTGCTCTAAAAAGATATAAGTGAAGTACTAGAGCAAACGACAAACTACCCGAAAGATATAAGTGAAGATCAATGAGTAGTTGAATAATTATGTAACTATGTGAAGTCTCTCTAACATTTAATAATTTAAGATCTTGGGATATTATTCAAACAGCAAGCAAAACAAAATAAAATAAAAGGATGCTCCAAGCAAAACACATATCATGTGGTGAATAAACATATAGCTCCAAGTAAGGTTACCGATGAATGAAGACGAAAGAGGGGATGCCTTCCGGGGCATCCCCAAGCTTAGGCTCTTGGTTGTCCTTGAATATTACCTTGGGGTGCCTTGGGAATCCCCAAGCTTAGGCTCTTGCCACTCCTTATTCCATAGTCCATCGAATCTTTACCCAAAACTTGAAAACCTCACAACACAAAACTCAACAGAAAACTCGTAAGCTCCGTTAGTATAAGGAAATAAAATCACCACTTTTGGTACTGTTGTGAACTCATTATTTATTTATATTGGTGTAATATCTACTGAATTCCAACTTCTCTATGGTTCATACCCTCCGATACTACTCATAGATTCATCAAAATAAGCAAACAACACATAGAAAACAGAATCTGTCAAAAACAGAACAGTCTGTAGCAATCTGATTTGTTTGAATACTTCTGGAACTCCAAAAATTCTGAAAAACTAGGAAAACCTGGATAATTTGTATATAAATATTCTGCAAAAACAATTAGCATTTTATCACACTGGTGAATTTTAACAATTATTTTCGTGAGCACAAAGTTTCTGTCTTTTTCAGCAAGGTCAAACAACTATCACCCAAAAAGATCCTATTGGTTCTACTTGGCACAAACACTAATTAAAACATAAAACCACATCTAACCAGAGGCTAGATAGATTATTTATTACTAAATGGGGTCAAAAAGCAAAGAAAATAAAATAAAATTGGGTTGCCTCCCAACAAGCGCTAACGTTTAACGCCCCTAGCTAGGCATGATGATTTCAATGATGCTCACATAAAAGATAAGAATTGAAACATAAAGAGAGCATCATGAAGAATATGACTAGCACATTTAAGTATAACCCACTTCCTATGCATAGGGATTTTGTGAGCAAACAATTTATGGGAACAAGAATCAACTAGCATAGGAAAGCAAAACAAACATAACTTCAAGATTTTAAGCACATAGAGAGGAAACTTGATATTATTGCAATTCCTACAAGCATATATTCCTCCCTCATAATAATTTTCAGTAGCATCATGAATGAATTCAACAATATAACCATCACATAAAGCATTATTCTCATGATGCACAAGCATAGAAATTTTATTACTCTCCACATAAGCAAATTTATTCTCATGAATAGTGGTGGAAGCAAACTCAACAAAATAACTATCATGTGATTGAAAATTAAAATCAAGATGACAAGTTTCATGGCTATCATTATTTTTTATAGCATACATGTCATCACAATAATCATCATAGATAGGAGGCATGCTTTCATCATAGTAAATTTGCTCACCAAAACTTGGGGGACAAAAAATATCATCTTCATCAAACATAGCATCCCCAAGCTTGTGGCTTTGCATATTATTAGCATAATGGATATTCATAGAATTCATAATAACAACATTGCAATCATGCTCATCATTCAAATATTTAGTGCCAAACATTTTAATGCATTCTTCTTCTAACACTTGAGCACAATTTTCCTTTCCATTATTTTCACGAAAGATATTAAAAAGATGAAGCATATGAGGCACCCTCGATTCCATTTTTTGTAGTTTTCTTTTATAAACTAAACTAGTGATAAAACAAGAAAGTAAAAGATTCAATTGCAAGATCTAAATATATACCTTCAAGCACTCACCTCCCCGACAACGGCGCCAGAAAAGAGCTTAGTTGACGGGGTGTTAGTGCCGCTTACCTAGCCTCCCAGGCAACAGCGCCAGAAAAGAGCTTGATGTCTACTACACAACCTTCTTCTTGTAGACGTTGTTGGGCCTCCAAGTGTAGAGGTTTGTAGGACAGTAGCAAATTTCCCTCAAGTGGATGACCTAAGGTTTATCAATCCATGGGAGGCGTAGGATGAAGATGGTCTCTCTCAAACAACCGTGCAACCAAATAGCAAAGAGTCTCTTGTTTCCCCAACACACCCAATACAATGGTAAATTGTATAGGTGCACTAATTCGGCGAAGAGATGGTGATACAAGTGCAATATGGATGGTAGATATAGGTTTTTATAATCTGAAATTATAAAAATAGCAAGGTAACTAATGATAAAAATGAGCGAAAACGGTATTGCAATGCGTTGAAACAAGGCCTAGGGTTCATACTTTCACTAGTGAAAGTTCTCTCAACAAGGATAACATAATTAGATCATATAACTATCCCTCAACATGCAACAAAGAGTCACTCCAAAGTCACTAATAGTGGAGAACAAACGAAGAGATTATTGTAGGGTACGAAACCACCTCAAAGTTATTCTTTCCGATCAATCCATTGGGCTATTCCTATAGGTGTCACAAACAGCCCTAGAGTTCGTAGTAAAATAACACCTTAAGACACAAATCAACCAAAACCCTAATGTCACCTAGATACTCCAATGTCACCTCAAGTATCCGCGGGTATGATTATACGATATGCATCACACAATCTCAGATTCTCTATTCAACCAACACAAAGAACTTCAAAGAGTGCCCCAAAGTTTCTACCAGAGAGTCAAGACGAAAACGTGTGCCAAACCCTATGCATAAGTTCACAAGGTCACAGAACTCACAAGTTGATCACCAAAACATACATCAAGTGGATCACGTGAATATCCCATTGTCACCACAGATAAGCACATGCAAGACATACATCAAGTGTTCTCAAATCCTTAAAGACACAATCCGTTAAATAACTTCAAAGGAAAACTCAATCCATTACAAGAGAGTAGAGGGGGAGAAACATCATAAGATCCAACTATAATAGCAAAGCTCGCGATGCATCAAGAACGCGCCACATCAAGAATACCAGAGAGAGAGATCAAACACATAGCTATTGGTACATACCCTCAGCCCCGAGGGTGAACTATTCCCTCCTCATCATGGAGAGCGCCAGGATGAAGAAGATGGCCACCGGTGATGGATCCCCCCTCCGGCAGGGTGCCGGAATAGGGTCCCGATTGTTTTTTGGTGGCTACAGAGGCTTGCGGCGGCGGAACTCCTGATCTAGGTTTCTTTTCGGGGGTTTCTGTATTTATAGGAATTTTTGGCGTTGGTCTCACGTCAGGAGGGGTCTCTGAGTCATCCACGAGGCAGGGGGCACGCCTAGGGGGGTAGGGCTCGCCCTCCACCCTCGTGGATGGCTCGGGACTCTTCTGGCCCAACTCTTTCACTCCAGGGGCTTTTTTTGGTCCATAAAAAATCATCAAAAAATGGCACGTCAATTGGACTCCGTTTGGTATTCCTTTTCTGAAAACTCAAAAACAAGGAAAAAACAGAAACTGGCACTGGGCTCTAGGATAATAGGTTAGTCCCAAAAATCATATAAAATAGCATATAAATGCATATAAAACATCCTAGATGGATAATATAATAGCATGGAACAATCAAAAATTATAGATACGTTGGAGATGTATCAAGAATCAACTAGAGGGGACACACCACATGTCCACAAGGGTGGAGGGCGTGCCCTCTGGTCTTGTGGGTCCCACGAGGCTCCACCGACCTCAGATCCAACTCCATATATTCACGTTCGGGGAGAAAAAATCAGAGAGAAGGAATCATCGCGTTTTACGATACGTTATACGTCTCCAACGTATCTATAATTTTTGATTGTTCCATACGATTATATATTCTGTTTTGGATGTTTAATGGGATTTATTGTACTCTTTTATATTATTTTTGCGACTAACCTATTAACCGGAGGCCCAACCCAAATTGCTGTTTTTTGCCTATTTCAGTGTTTCGAAGGAAAGGGATATCAAACGGAGTCCAAACGGAATGAAACCTTCGGGAACGTGATTTTCGGAACAAACGTGATCCAGAGGACTTGGAGTGGACGTCAAGCAATCAACGAGGAGGCCACAAGGCAGGGACGCGCGCCTGCCCCCTGGGCGAGGCCCCCACCCTCGTGGGCCCCTCGTAGCTCTCCTGACCGACCTCTTTCGCCTATATATACTCATATACCCTGGAAACATCAGATACGGAGCCAAAACCCTATTTCCACCGCCGCAACCTTCTGTACCCGTGAGATCCCATCTTGGGGCCTTTTCCGACGCTCCGCCGGAGGGGGCATTGATCACGGAGGGCTTCTACATCAACACCATAGCCTCTCCGATGATGTGTGAGTAGTTTACCTCAGACCTTCGGGTCCATAGTTATTAGCTAGATGGCTTCTTCTCTCTCTTTGGATCTCAATACAAAGTTCTCCTCGATTCTCTTGGAGATCTATTTGATGTAACTCTTTTTGCGGTGTGTTTGTCGAGATCCGATGAATTGTGGGTTTATGATCAAGATTATGTATGAACAATATTTGAATCTTCTCTGAATTCTTTTATGTATGATTGGTTATCTTTGCAAATCTCTTCGAACTATCAGTTTGGTTTGGCCTACTAGATTGATCTTTCTTGCAATGGGAGAAGTGCTTAGCTTTGGGTTCAATCTTGCGGTGCTCGATCCTAGTGACAGTAGGGGAAATGACACGTATTGTATTGTTGCCATCGAGGATAAAAAGATGGGGTTTATATCATATTGCATGAGTTTATCCCTCTACATCGTGTCATCTTGCTTAAAGCGTTACTCCGTTCTTATGAACCTAATACTCTAGATGCATGCTGGATAGCGGTCGATGTGTGGAGTAATAGTAGTAGATGCAGAATCGTTTCGGTCTACTTGACACGGATGTGATGCCTATATACATGATCATACCTAGATATTTTCATAACTATGCTCAATTCTATCAATTGCTCGACAGTAATTCGTTTACCCACCGTAATACTTATGCTCTTGAGAGAAGCCACTATTGAAACCTATGGCCCCTGGGTCATATAAGTTTACATCTATTTTACTTTGCGTTCTTTACTTTTAGTCTTTATCATAAAAATACCAAAAATACTATCTTATCATCTCTATCAGATATCACTTTTGCAAGTGGCCGTGAAGGGATTGACAACCCCTTCATCGCGTTGGTTGCAAGGTAGTTTGATACCAAAAATACTTATGCTACTTTACTGCATCACCCTTTCCTCTTCAAGGGAAAACCAATGCAGTGCTCAAGAGGTAGCAATACGGAGTGATGACCCACAAGTATAGGGGGTCAACTGTCGCTCTTTTCGATAAATAAGAGTGTCGAACCCAACAAGGAGCAGAAGGAAATGACAAGTGGTTTTCAGCAAGGTAATGTCTGCAAGGGCTGAAATTCTAAGTAACAAAGTAGTTTGATAGCAAGATAATTTGTAACGAGCAAGTAATGATAGTAGTAGCAAAAGTGCAGCAAGGTAGACCAATCCCTTTGAGGCAAAGGACAGGCCAAAACGGTCTCTTATGATAAGCAAAGCGTTCTTGAGGGTACACAAGATTTTCATCTAGTCACTTTCACCATGTTGGTTTGATTTGTGTTCGCTACTTTGATAATTTGATATGTGGGTGGACCAGTGCTTAGGTGCTGTTCTTACTTGAACAAACCTCCTACTTATGATTAACCCTCCCGCAAGCATCCGCAACTACGAGAAAAGTATTAAGAATAAATTCTAACCATAGCATTAAACTCTAGGATCCAATCGGTCCCTTACGGAATAGTGCATAAACTAGGGTTTAAGTTTCTGTCACTCTCGCAACCCACCATCTATTTACTACTCGACAATGCATTCCCTTAGGCCCAACTATGGTGAAGTGTCATCTAGTCGACGTTCACATGACACCACTAAGGGAATCACAACATACATATCATCAAAATACCGAACACATATCAAATTCACATGATTACTTGCAACATGATTTCTCCTGTGACCTCAAGAACAAAAGCAACTAATCACAAATAATATACATGCTCATGATCAGAGGGGTATTAATATGCATAATGGCTCTGAACATATAATCTTCCACCAAATAAACCATATAGTAATCAACTACAAGATATAATCAACACTACTAGTCACCCCCTAGCAACAATCTATAGTTTCGGTAACAAGATTGAATACAAGAGATGAAATAGGTTTTGAGATGAGATGGTGCTGGTGAAGATGTTGATGGAGATTGCCCTCCCCAAGATGGGAGAGTTGTTGGTGATGATGACGACGATGATTTCCCCCTCCGGAAGGGAAGTTCCCCCGGCAGAATAGCTCCACCGGAGGGCAAACATGCTCCTGCCCAAGTTCCGCCTTGAGACGGCGGCGATCTGTCCCGAAAGCCTTCCCCTTATTTTTTGTAAGTCAAAATGACTTATATACCAAAAGATGGGCACCGGAGGTGGGCCGAGGAGGCCACAACCCACCAGGGTGCGTCTGGGGTGCCTGGCGTGCCCAGGTGGGTTGTGCCCACCTGGTGGGCCCCCTCTGGTGTTTATTGGCTCCAATATTTCTTAAATAATCCATAAAAATCTCCGTGAAGTTTCAGCTCATTTGGAGTTGTGCAGAATAGGTGGCCTGACGTAGCTTTTCCAGGTCCAGATTTCCAGCTGCCGGAATTCTCCCTGTTGGTGTGTTCCTTGCAAATTATGAGATAAAAGGCATTAGAATTACTCCAAAAAGCATTATTATGGATAAAAAAATTATAAATAACAACAAGGAAAGATGATGCAAAATGGACGTATCAACTCCCCCAAGCTTAGACCTTGCTTGTCCTCAAGCGAGAACCAAAATCGAAAAACATGTCCACATGCTTTGAGAGAGAGAGGTGTCGATAAAAAAAAAATACGGACATAGAAGCATCATGTTGATTATTATAACAACAACAAAATTAAACATAGGACTTTAATCATAAAACTTGCATCATATACTTCCCATGAATAAGTAACAGTTCATCACATAATCGAAGTATAAAGCAAAAACTCTATTAGAAACCAACAAACTATGTTCTCAGTCAACTTTGCAACTACAATTCATCATCTTTTCAGGAAGAGTCACGTGTCGGAGCCTTCTAAGCAAGTTCACATACTCAACCATCATATAGTCTTCTATGATTGCTAACACTCACCTTGTACCTATGAGCAAAACGTTTCAACCGGACACATAGAAAGATAGGGGCTTATAGTTTCGCCTCCCAACATACTCACCTCAAGGGTGATGTCAAAAATAATAACTCATGCTATCTATATTCAACTGGACATATGTGCCTAGATCTTTCCTCACCACATGATGCTTGCCAAAAGAGAAAATAAAAAGGAATAGAAGGAAAACTTTTGACTCTTTGCATAAAAGTAAATACATAAAAGTAAAAGATAGGCCCTTCGCAGAGGGAAGCGGAGGTTGCCATGCGCTTATTTGTTTGTATGCTCAATCCCTTAGTGCAAGAGAACGTCACGTTGTATTGCCCCTTAAGATGACAACCTTTATTATGCAGTCTGTCACTTTTATTCTTTGTCATGCAAGTTCGTACAACGCTCAGTTTTCTCTTACACTAAATGATCTCACACTTTTAGAAGCAATTTTTATTGCCTTTTTGCACCGATGACAACTTACTTGAGGGATCTTGCTCAATCCATAGGTAGGTATGGTGGACACTTGAAAAAGATTTGGGTTTAAGGGTTTTTGGATGCACAAGTAGTATCTCTACTTAGTGCAAAATTTTTGGCTGGCAAAGATAGGGGCAAGCACCACATGTTGAAGGATCTATGACAATATGACTTCTATGTGAATATAAACAAACATAAACCATTAAGTTGTCTTCCTTGTCCAACGTCAACAATTTTGGCATATAATATTTTTATGAGGGTTCACAATCACAAAAGATTTCCAGGATAGTATATTTATATGTGAATCTTCTCTTCCCTTATTAATTCTTTCATGAGTTGCATCATTGACTAAAGATATGTTTTTCAATCTCTAATAAAATTTTCTTACTTATACTTTTCCTTATGTGGTGCTATCACCTGCCATAGGATTAGTATATAATCTTATTGATTTATTTCCTTTCTTTTATTTTTTCCTTTCTCTTTTACTTTCTTTCTTATTTCTTTTCTTTATTTGCAACATGAAAGTAAAGAAAGAAAAAACTCAAACTAACTTTATTATATAACTTGCACATGATTACAATGATAGATCACTAAGCAAACTCTCAAAGAGGAAAAGATCGAGCTAAACTTTATTTCATCTAAAGCAAAAAAATTGAACTAATATAAGTAAAAGCAAAAAGATAATGGGATGGTATGATACCGGGGCACCTCCCCCAAGCTTGGCGGAAGCCAAGGGGAGTGCCCATACCCGATACTTAGTTCTCCTCGGGTGGTGAAGAAGATGATGGTGGTGAAGAAGAAATCCTATCCTTGAGGATTAAGAGATTCTCCAACCAACGGATGACGCTCCGGAGATAGGTGATATGCTCTTGATGCAAAATATTTTTGCAAGTGTGATACTTATTTTGTACGCGAACTATTTCAATGACGCGAAAAACTTCAATCTCGGCACGAGTAAAGTGAGTAAGGTAGGGTTTAAGGATATCTTTCTCCTCCTCCTCGGCCAGCAATGCTTGTGCTGCCACCGGGGGTGGATCTACGGTAGCTTCCTTGCCCTTGTCTCCCTTGACGGTGTCCGTGGGCTCCTCCCTCTTCGTCTCGATCTTCATTAGCCAAGCATCTTCTTCCATGTTGTTGGAGGAGAAAGAAGACATGATGCCTGGCTTGAAAAATCTGACCAGAGACAGCAAGAAAAGAGAACAGAGGATTTCTTCGTGATACGGTGATCAACAGGTTCGGGAAGTATATATAGATTTTTTTATCTTGGAGGATAAGCATACGGAAGAAAAACGGAGTACGGGAGGTGTCCCAGGTGGGCACAACCCACCTGGGCGCGCGCTTGGCGCGCCCTGGTGTCTTGTGCCCACCAGGGGACGCTTCCTGGCAGTTTCTTTATTCCCAAAATTCTAAATTATTCCAAAACTGACAAAAAAATATTTTTGGAGATTTTTCGGAGTCTGTTTACTTACCGTACTACGTACCTCCTTATTTTGACGATTCTGGAGTGTTCCGGAAGGACTCATTTATGTGCTCTTCCGGTGTCAAAGTTTGGACAATATTGCTTTCAACATTAATAGGCTTACCTGAGATATAATGCTTTATTCGTTGCCCGTTGACAACCTTTGGGTTAGTGCCCTCGAAATTATTTATTTTGATGGCTCGAGACCGGTAAACCTCCTCGATGACATAGGGGCCTTCCCATTTTGAGAGGAGTTTGCCTGCAAAGAATCTGAAACAAGAGTTGTACAAAAGAACATACTCTCCGACTTTAAACTCACGTTTTTGAATTCTATTGTAATGCCACCTTTTAACTTTTTCTTTGAATAACTTTGCATTTTCATAAGCTTGGGTTCTCCATTCATCTAATGAGCTTATATCAAATAGCCTCTTTTCACCAGCAAGTTTGAAATCATAGTTGAGTTCTTTAACTGCCCAATATGCTTTATGTTCTAACTCAAGAGGTAAATGACAAGCTTTTCCATAAACCATTTTATAAGGAGAAATACCCATAGGATTTTTATAAGCTGTTCTATAAGCCCAAAGTGCATCATCTAATTTCTTAGACCAATTCTTCCTGGACCTATTGACAGTCTTTTGCAAAATTAATTTTATTTCTCTATTGCTAAGTTCAACTTGACCACTAGACTGAGGATGATAGGGTGATGCAATTCTATGGTTAACATCATACTTGGCAAGCATTTTACGGAAAGCACCATGAATAAAGTGTGAACCACCTATAGGATCGGAAGTATGTCTAGAGGGGGGGTGATTAGACTACTTGACCAAATAAAAATCTAGCCTTTTCCCAATTTTACGTTTTGGCAGATTTTAGCAACTTAGCAATAGTCAAGCAACCAACCTACACATGCAAGTCTAAGAGTATAGCAGCGGAATGTAAAACATTGCACATGAAGGTAAAGGTAGGAGTTTGGAGGGAGCAAACGCAATGTAGACACGGAGATTTTTGGCGTGGTTCCGATAGGTGGTGCTATCCTACATCCACGTTGATGGAGACTTCAACCCACGAAGGGTAACAGTTGCGCGAGTCCACGGAGGGCTCCACCCACGAAGGGTCCACGAAGAAGCAACCTTGTCTATCCCACCATGGCCATCGCCCACGAAGGACTTGCCTCACTAGGGTAGATCTTCACGAAGTAGGCGATCTCCTTGCCCGTACAAACTCCTTAGTTCAACTCCACAATCTTGACGGAGGCTCCCAAGTGACACCTAACCAATCTAGGAGACACCACTCTCCAAAAGGTAATAGATGGTGTGTTGATGATGAACTCCTTGCTCTTGTGCTTCAAATGATAGTCTCCCCAACACTCAACTCTCTCTCACAGATTTGGATTTGGTGGAAAGACGATTTGAGTGGAAAGCAACTTGGAAAAGGCTAGAGATCAAGATCCATATGGTTGGAATGGAATATCTTGACCTCAACACATGAGTAGGTGGTTCTCTCTCAGAAAATGTATGATGGAAGTGTAGGCATGTTCTGATGGCTCTCTCCACGAATGAAGAGTGGGTGGAGGGTATATATAGCCTCCACACAAAATCTAACCGTTACACACAAATCACCAAACTCGGGGGGACCGAATAATGAAACTCGGTCGGACCGATTTAGTTCAAAATGTGAACGTTAGGCTTTTCGGTGGGACCGACAAGTCAACTCGGTAGGACCGATTTCATTAGGGTTAGGGCATAACGTAATCTCGGTGAGACCGATTACACAAACTCGGTGGGACCGATTTTGGTAATAAGCTAACTAGAGAGTTGGTCAGGCAAACTCGGTGGGACCGATTCACTCATCTCGGTGAGACTGAAACATTACGAAAGGGAAATAGAGAGTTTGCATTGCAAACTCGGTGGGACCGATCGCTCATCTCGGTTGGACCGAAACGTTATGAAGGGAAACAGAGAGTTTGCAATCCCATCTCGGTGAGACCGAGATCCCTATCGGTAAGACCGAAGTGACTAGGGTTTTGTGGCAGTGGCTATGTGAACTGAACTCGGTGGCGCCGGATAGAAAGTTTTGGTGGGGCCGAGTTTGACTTTTGGTTTGGGACATATGTGGATATGAGAAAGTAGTTGAGGGTCTTTGGAGCATATCACTAAGCATTTTGAGCAAGTAACCCATTAAGCAACACCTCATGCCCTTTTAATAGTATTGGATTTTCCTATGGACTCAATGTGATCTTGGATCACTAAAAGTAAAATGTAGAGTCTTGATCTTTAGAGCTTGAGCCAATCTTTTGTCCTTAGCATTTTGAGGGGTCCACATTTCTCATCCATGCCATGCCAATCATCGAGCTTTC
The DNA here is from genome assembly GCF_002575655.3 of Aegilops tauschii subsp. strangulata. Classification (NCBI taxonomy): domain Eukaryota; kingdom Viridiplantae; phylum Streptophyta; class Magnoliopsida; order Poales; family Poaceae; genus Aegilops; species Aegilops tauschii. The sequence goes on from NC_053039.3 coordinate 123,329,868, forward strand.
CTGAAATATTTATCTTGAGATATCATTAGCTCAATGAGCTATATGTTGTTAGGAATTATCAAAACCACCCAGGGATAGTTGCACTTTCAATCTCCCCCTTTTTGGTAATTGATGACAACATATAGATCAAAGCTTCGACAAATAATCATAAGATTGAAATACATCGTCGCTTTGAGAAGTATGTGATAAGCAAGAGCTCCCCTTAAATTTGTGCATTATTTAAAATTTGCTTTTGAATGCAAATGCACAATCGATTAGGATAATGGGTTACTCTTCCATGTCACATACATCTTGGTGGAGCGCTCAAAGTGATGGAAATTAAAAGCATGCACTCATCACCAAGCAACGTGAATGATCACATAAGAGATATAAGAGATAGTATCATCCAAGCAAGCATTAAAGTAGCATGTGATCAAACACATGATCAAACAAGTATCTCACAGAGACATAGAGTATCAACCAAGCACACAAAAAGTTCAACCAAAAGCAAGAGAGACAAAGAAGCAAAACTCTCTCTCGAAGCCTATGATCTATACATTTCTCCCCCTTTGGCAGCAAGTTACCAAAACGTTCGAGAATGCATAGTGCTATGCGTCTCTTAGGCTTGGTCTTCGGGAGGTGGTGTAGAGAGAACTCCAAGGACGAAGGCATCTGTTGATGTAGTTGGAGCTGGTGGAGTGGCTGCTGGAGATGGCACTGAAGCTGTAGCTGCTGGTGCTAACGCTGTAGCTCTAGTATCTGATACTGGCACTGCAGCAGACCTCTGACCTCTAGGCACCCACTGAAAAGCATCAGTCGTTGCCTTCCCTTTCCTCTCTTCTGCTTCCTCCTAGAGCTGCTCAACCGCTACTTGTTCTCACTAACCTTCAGATCAAGATCATAAAATTTTGTTTCTATGATCCTCTCCAAGCTTTCCTGATTCTGAGTCAGGGTGGCCAAACCCTTCTCAATCCTCAAAGTAGATTGGATCAGATATGCTAGCTGATCTTGCTTGCTCTTCAGGAAAACTTGAGATGCTTCCTTAACACTTGGCATCTTGGCAGCTTTCTCTGCCTTAGCTTTAGCTCTCTTCTCTTGTGCTTGTGCTGATGATGGTTCATCCTCATTCATCACAACTTTGTTGTCTTAAATTCAGGATATAGAGGTAGATGCTCCTTGTCCAACAAGTAAGTTCCTGTGCCCATCTTGAAGTTGATGAGCTCCTGAATATGTGGAGCATACCCACAAGACCTCTTCTGGTCAGCAGCTGTCCTCTTGATTGTCTCTACAATCAGACTCATGACCTTGAACTTTTGAGGGACATCAAATAGTTGCAGCAAGTTGATGGAATGTCCTCTAATCATCTTGTGATCTCCAGACTTGGGTAGCAAAGTGTGCCTTAGGATTGTGTTGATAGTAGGTAGACCAGACAACAGATAGTGTACAGGTCCAAGCTTGTGTGTCTCCAAAGCTTTATCAGGGATCTCTTTGTACATGTTTGCCATAGACTTGTGGTCTTTCTTCTTCTCGGCATACACATCCAAGTCATCCTCATGTTCTTCTGGAGCATTGATCAATTCAGCCCATTCTTCAACAGTTGATTGGTACCTTGTACCTTCAGACATCCATACTATCCTTCCATCTGGATAGAAGTGAGGAGTGGAATAAAATTGCATGATTAACTCATCATTCCATTTTGTGAGCTTCTGACCAACAAACTTATCAACTCCACATGCTTTGAAGCTGTCATATACTCCTGGGAAGTGATCTTCTTTCTCCTTGATGTAATCCCAATCAACCCATCTCATGTCATAGACGATTGGCTTCTTGTCAAGCAAAATAGTCTCATAGAAGTCTTGCTGTTCTTTGGTATGAAACCTGTAGTCAACTACAGTCCTTCTCCTCACAGCATAGGGATCAGAATGTCTCCACAATCTCAGTCCAGCATCTTTGCTGATGTGCATGTCCTCAACTACTGGATGAGCATCATTGTGGTCTGGAATCTTGGGTTTCAGTTTTCTCAATACATGAGATTCATCATCCTCTTCTTCAGCTTGAGGCATTGGGGCCTTGTTCTTCTCTCCAGCAGGAATGTTTCTGGTGCTTCTCTTAGGCTTAGGGGGTTTCTAAGCTTGAGCTGTTGCTTTGGGAGCAGGCTTGGGCTTAGATGTTGCAGCCCCTAACTTGATAGCATCTCCCATAAGCTTCTGAGATTTGGGTGCTGGTGCAGCATCCTCTTCCTCTTCCTCTTCTGAATCTCTTACCATAGTTGATTTTCCAAGAACTTTTGCAGTTGTGGTTCTTGCCCTCTTTTTCTTCTTGTCATCTCCAACTGCCTCACCATCATCTGATTCTATTGTGAATTTCATGGTTTCTCCTGTTGGAACTTTCCTTGGCTTTGACATTGGGACTCTCTTGGCAGGTGCCTTCTTGTGCAACCCTGGCTTGGTTGCAGCAGTTGTGCCATACTCTTTCTTTAGCACTTTATTCCTTGAGGTGGCCTCATCCTTAACAGCCACATAGTCCTCATCCTTAGAGTCTGAGGTTCTCTTCTTTCTTGTTCTAGTGGCTACCTTGGGCAAGTTACTTGGTGTGCTCCTACTGCCCTCATCATAGCTGCTTGAGGGATCAGAACCCTCACTCAATTGCACTTGTTCTTCAGATCTGTTCTGACTGTCGCTCTGGTCAGACATCTTGGCAAACACATTGACAGCAAACCCTGTGAATAGATGTAGATGAGGTAGAGTGGATGAGCATCACAAAGTGCAGAGTTTTTGCAAAACAGATGACTTAAAAACTTAGTTTTAGTTATCCACAGAAAGCATTTCAGAGCTACCGATTTGTTAAACTCGGTGATACCGAAGCAATTTTGGAACCTAAACTAGTGAACTCGGTCAGACCGAGTCACAGTTCGGTGGCACCAAGATTGCTAGGGTTTCACAGAGAGTCGAACTCGGTCGCACCGATTTGCAGTTTTCGGTCAGACCGAAAGCGCATGTGCAATGGCCTAAGCCAAATCGGTGAGACCGATTTCTACAACTCGGTCGGTCCAAGATGAGTTCGGCAGAGATCTAACCCTAAATTTTCAAATCAAATATAACCTAAAGGATGTTTTCTGTGGATGGATTGTTTGCATACGTGGTAAAGATCATGGCAAAGCAGTGTGCTATGAATCGGAGTAAGGAATTAGCACATAGAGTCGAACCCATACCCTAGTTTGGTGGGAGTTCGCTACGGCGACAACAGCGGAGCAAATTCCATTGACGGCGACGGAAACCAGCGGTGGGAGGTCGCTGGCGGCGAGGAGACGATCCGGAGACCCGAGGAGGCAGAGCAGGACACACGCGCGGGCTGAGGAGTTTGAAGAAATTTCCAAAATCTCACCCGTGGGTTTATATATCTCGACCCTGTCGGTGTAACCGAGTGGAACAACTCGGTGGCACCGAGATGCAGAATCGCAAGCGGTTACTGCAACTCGGTGTGACCGAAAAGTTCAAATCGGTTGCACCGAGATGGAAAACCTAGATCAACTTAGTGAACTCGGTGTGACCAAAGTGGATGACTCGGTCATACCGAAATGCACAAACAGGTTTTGGAGGTTTAAGTCTATGACGAATCGGGGACTCCGAGTGCTCCTCACACAGAGTGGTTCGAATCTGACTTGATCAAACTTTGTGATGTAGCATGAATAGAGTTTGAGACGAGAAAAGCATAGATAGCTAGAGGGAGTTCTTAGGCATTCTTGTCCATCCATTTGGCAAAAGAGAAAAAGCCAAACAATCAAAGCAACAAATGGATGTCCTCAAATGAGTAAAATATGCAATCAACATGCTCACACAATAAAATGGCAAATGAAATATGTGACAAAGCATGCACAAACACTCTAGCATCTATCAAGCAATTGGAGATGACTAGGTCATCTATATATGAGTATATTGACTTAGGAGTCAAATGAGAACATTTGATCATAGGTCATACTCATCGTTTAAGCACAAGTGGGGTTGCCACTTTTACAGCATTGTTGTGTTCACACCATTAGAGTTTCTTTAGCTCAATTGATTAGAGTAAAGCTCCCCCTAGATGTGATATCCCCCCTAAGAGGGATGAACTAACCTTGGGTTTTGTCGATGATGACTTCATGTAGGTGTTGAAGATGTGGATGCTCAATGTTGATGTAGATCATTTGGAGCAATCCATTGGAGTGAGTTGCACTTTCAATACCTACACGGGTTAGTCCCACAAGGAACAAACAAGGATATCCATAGACATAGAGTGATGTTCACATAAGATGATGTCCATGAAAGCATTAGGTTACCTTGTCCCTTGTCTTACCAACAAGAGGGCTTGTGACTCCTTGAACTAGTGCAAGATGTGGAAGTTGTTTGCACATGTCATTGCCAAAAGGTATGAGTGAAATATGTTGGCGGAGTCACCCTCAAGAACTCTCTAGTTCTTCTTCTTTGGGATCCACACCATCTTGATGGGAATCCGTGGAGTTGTAGTTGTACTTGATGTAGTAGAACTTGATGTAGTCTTGGGAACCCACTTAACCAAGGCCTTGGGAGCTTCTTCAAATGCATCAATCTCCTCTTGAAGCTTGTCCTTGCCTTTTTGCTTGTGGTCTTGTGGTGGAAGATCATCTTGAGCTTGTGTTCCTTGGAAAGAAGTAGGATCATACTTCTCTTGTTGAGGAACAAACTTCATCTTGGGGTATTGATCTTCTTCCCACTCAACTCCATTGGCATTGAACTTTCGTTCAGAACCAACACCTTGATTCTTCCGGTGTCTTCCTTGCTTGTGTACAATTTCCTCAAATTGCTTACTTCCGGCAAGGCTCTTGTAAACACCTTTCTCTATAATTCCCTTCAATAAGCTATTTTCTTGCTCAAGTGTAACTTGGCTAAGAGAATCATTAGTGGAATCAAGAGAACTACTAGAAGCAACAGCATTGGATTTAGCATGATTATTGTCACTACTAGATGAAGAATCTTTCTTACTCTTGTTGCTAGATTTTACTTGTGGCATGTAAGTAGACAAGAGTAAACGCTTGGCAATGTAAGAAGAACTTTTCTTGCGAAGATCATCATTGATTGCTTTTAAGAACTCATGCTCTTGCTCAAGGTTGAGCTTTTCAAAGCGTAGCTTCTCATGAGTCTTTAAAAGTTCTCGATGATCCTCCAAGGTAGTTTCATGAGCTAACTTAAGAGTGTTTAGTTCTTTAGTTAGACGCTCAATCTCCTTCTTATCATCGTCATTCGTTTTCTCTTGATTAGCAAGTTCATCATAGTTTTCATAAATAGAGTTATCAACAAGTAAATCATCATCTCCTAGCAAATCATCTTCATCACTATTGAAATCAGCATACTCGGGGTGTGATACCTTTGGGACTTTAGCCATGAAGCATCTTCCAATTCCTTCATTTGGTGAGTCAAATATGTCGTAGGAGTTGGTTGACACAAGTGCTAGATCGGCAACACCTTCATCTTGAGTATATTCGGACTCGGAGTGATAACTTCTTTCGGAGTGATGGTCGGAGTCAGAGCCGGATACCCATTCACCAACGTGAGCTTGATGTCTTTGTTTTGTGTAGCTCTTTGATGATTTGTCCTTCCTTTCCGAATCCTTGCTTCTCCGAGAGGTTCTACGTTCATAACGATCATCTCTACTCCTTCTCTCTCTTGGTGGTGATTCTTCTCTTCTACTTCTTCTTTTGGGAGAATCTTCTCTTCTTTTGTAGGGAGCCGTACACTCATTGGAGTAGTGTCCGGGTCTTCCACAATTGTAGCAATTTCGTTCTCGACTTGAAGATCTTTTGTCATTGTAGGACCTTGACTTGGAACTTCTCTCCTTGCTTCTACTCTTGTAGAACTTGTTGAAGTTCTTCACCATTAGGCTCAATTCTTCATTGAAGGTTTGTTTCTCACTTGATGATGTGGGAGCTTCACATGAGGCTTTGTAAGCACCACTTGACTTGTTGTGGAGCTCTTCCTTATCCTTGAGTGACATCTCATGAGCAACAATTCTTCTAATGGCTTCCATTGGCTTGAGATCTTTGTAATTGGGCATCATTTCAATCAATGTGCACACGGTATCATATTTTCCATCCAAGGCTCTTAGGATCTTCTTGTGATGAATCTATCGGTCATCTCTTCACTTCCTAAGCCGGCAATCTCATTTGTGATGAGAGCAAGCCTAGAGTACATTTCAGCGACACCTTCACCATCCTTCATTTTGAACTTGTCAAGTTGACTTTGAAGCACATCCAATTTGGATTCCTTGACAGAGTCGGTACCCTCATGCATATCAATCAAAGTATCCCAAATTTCCTTTGCATTCTCAAGACGGCTGATTTTGTTGAATTCTTCGGGGCACAATCCATTGAAGAGAATATCACATGCTTGAGCATTGTATTGCAGCATCTTCAACTCTTCTGCGGTAGCTTCACGGTTCGGTTCTCTCCCATCAAAGAATTCACCTTGCAAGCCAATACACACAATAGCCCGAACGGCGGGGTTATGTCCAAGAATATGCATTTTCATCTTGTGCTTCCAACTAGCAAAATTAGTACCATCAAAGTAAGGACCTCTACGGTGGTAATTTCCTTCGCTAGATGCCATACTCTCCTAGGTTGTGAAACCAAGGCTATGATCACCAACAGCTATGAAAATCAAGGCAAATGGAGACCAAAGCTCTGATACCACTTGTAGGATCGAAAGTATGTCTAGAGGGGGGGTGATTAGACTACTTGACCAAATAAAAATCTAGCCTTTTCCCAATTTTATGTTTTGGCAGATTTTAGCAACTTAGCACTAGTCAAGCAACCAACCTACACATGCAAGTCTAAGAGTATAGCAGCGGAATGTAAAACACTGCACATGAAGGTAAAGGGAGGAGTTTGGAGGGAGCAAACACAATGTAGACACGGAGATTTTTGGCGTGGTTCCGATAGGTGGTGCTATCGTACATGCACGTTGATGGAGACTTCAACCCACGAAGGGTAACGGTTGCGCGAGTCCACGGAGGGCTCCACCCACGAAGGGTCCACAAAGAAGCAACCTTGTCCATCCCGCCATGGCCATTGCCGACGAAGGACTTGCCTCACTAGGGTAGACCTTCACGAAGTAGGCGATCTCCTAGCCCGTACAAACTCCTTGGTTCAACTCCACAATCTTGACAGAGGCTCCCAAGTGACACCTAACCAATCTAGGAGACACCACTCTCCAAAAGCTAATAGATGGTGTGTTGATGATGAACTCCTTGCTCTTGTGCTTCAAATGATAGTCTCCCCAACACTCAACTCTCTCTCATAGATTTGGATTTGGTGGAAAGACGATTTGAGTGGAAAGCAACTTGGAGAAGGCTAGAGATCAAGATTCATATGGTTGGAATGGAATATCTTGACCTCAACACATGAGTAGGTGGTTCTCTCTCAGAAAATGTTTGATGGAAGTGTAGGCATGTTCTGATGGCTCTCTCCACGAATGAAGAGTGGGTGGAGGGGTATATATAGCCTCCACACAAAATCTAACTGTTACACACAAATCACCAAACTCGGTGGGACCGAATAATGAAACTCGGTCAGACCGATTTAGTTCAAAATGTGAACGTTAGGCTTTTCAGTGGGACCGACATGTCAACTCGGTAGGACCGATTTCATTAGGGTTAGGGCATAACGTAATCTCGGTGAGAACGATTACACAAACTCGGTGGGACCGATTTTGGTAATAAGCTAACCAGAGAGTTGGTCAGGCAAACTTGGTGGGACCGATTCGCTCATCTCGGTGAGACCTGTAACGTTACGAAAGGGAAACAGAGAGTTTGCATTGCGAACTCGGTGGGACCGATCGCTCATCTCGGTTGGACCGAAACGTTACGAAGGGAAACAGAGAGTTTGCAATCCCATCTCGGTGAGACCAAGATCCCTATCGGTAAGACCGAAGTGATTAGGGTTTTGTGGCAGTGGCTATGTCAACTGAACTCGGCGGCGCCGGATAGAAAGTTTCGGTGGGGCAGAGTTTGACTTTTGGTTTGGGACATATGTGGATATGAGAAAGTAGTCGAGGGTTTTTGGAGCATATCACTAAGCATTTTGAGCAAGTAACCCATTAAGCAACACCTCATGCCCTTTTAATAGTATTGGATTTTCCTATGGACTCAATGTGATCTTGGATCACTAAAAGTAAAATGTAGAGTCTTGATCTTTAGAGTTTGAGCCAATCTTTTGTCCTTAGCATTTTGAGGGGTCCACATTTCTCATCCATGCCATGCCAACCATTGAGCTTTCCTGAAATATTTATCTTGAGATATCATTAGCTTAATGAGCTATATGTTGTTAGGAATTACCAAAACCACCCACGGATAGTTGCACTTTCACCACCATCAGTCATTAAATATCTAGGGACTCCAAACCTTGGGAAAATAACTTCCTTAAGCATTTTAATAAAGTTGTTGTGATCAACACTACTGGTTGGAATAGCTTCTACCCATTTAGTAACATAATCATTAGCAACCAAAATGTGTGTATACCCATTAGAGGAAGGAAAGGGTCCCATGTAATCAAATCCCCAAACATCAAATGATTCAACAACAAGAGAATAGTTCATAGGCATTTCTTGAAGCTTACCAATATTACCTATTCTTTGGCATTCATCACAAGATGCGACATACTTACGAGCATCCTTGAAGAGGGTAGGACAATAAAATCTAGACTGCAATACCTTGTGAGCAATTCTATCTCCAACATGATGCCCTCCATACGGTTCGGAGTGACATTTCTGTAGGATTTGTCCCTGTTCATGCTCAGGTACACAACGTCTAATAATACCATCTACTCCTTCCTTATAAAGATGTGGGTCATCCCAAAAGTAATGTCTTAAATCATAAAAGAATTTTTCTTTTATTGGTAAGTAAAACTAGGTGGTAAATATTTAGCAATAATGTAATTAGCATAGTCAGCATACCAAGGAGTACCGTTAGCAACATTTATTGCAGCTAACTGCTCATCAGGAAAACTATCATCAATAGGTAGTGGGTCATCAAACAGATTTTCAAGCCTAGACATGTTATTAGCTACGGGGTTCTCGGCTCCTTTTCTATCAATAATATGCAAATCAAATTCTTGTAACAAGAGAACCCAACGAATAAGTCTGGGTTTAGCATCTTTATTTTCCATAACATATTTAATAGCAGCATGGTCTGTGTGAACAGTTACTTTGGAATCAACAATATCTATCCCTAATAATAAAGCATGGATTGACTCCGTGGGTTCACCGTCACAATACGCTTCTTTCCGTGAATTTATGATTTCAGTTTTTTTCATCTATATTATTTTCTACACCCGAGGTGGTACTATTCATGATACAACTAGAAAAGAGAACGAAAGAACCCGCCCGTGCGGACTACCCACGACCCTACCTCGCCATCTTCCACCTCAAGCGCGCCACCACCCCTACCACTCTGTCGCGCGCCGCCGGTCCCCGCCCCGCCGTCATGCACTGCCTACCCCGCCGGAGACAGCCCTGACCTCGCCGGAGACAGCCCTAACCTCGCCTGCATCATCTCCATAGAGGCCAGCACCGTGCTTGGCATCATATGCCGCAGGTTCCGCCGCCCTCCGGCAACCGTTGACGACGCCGCTAGGGCCGAGCGCCCGCCCGCGACTGTTGATGACGCCGCTGGAGCCGAGCACCCGCACGCGTCGTCGCCCCTCAAGGTCCATCGCCGCCCCGCCTCCGCCTTTGGTGTTTGGTCCCGTACGCCACGCTCCGACCCCACCTCGACGCCATTGAGGCTACTGCCGAGGAGTCCGTCTTGATGTGCCGCCCCCACGTTGGAAGACCAGCACATCTGCTCCATGCCTCCACCACGGGCACAAGTTCTTCCGTGCAGTACTGCTTTCAATGTCTTGCGACGCTGATGTCCATCGCAAACGACGACAGCAGCAACTGCTCCTGTTTCAAGGGAAAGACAAGGCACTGGGAGCAGGTAATCTGATTGGAGATTCAGACTATATGAGCCAGAGGGGTCTGACAGTGGTATTGTTGTATTGCAAGGCATGAACCACACATTACGATATATTTCCCATCAACAGTTTGGCTACTGAAAATGTTTACGTAATGCTAATTATGGTTAAGAGACAAGCTTATCTGATTCTGATCAATACTTCCTTTACCTTGTGCAGGCATTTTATCAAGGACCATTTTGTTGCATATGAAATGAGAACAATTTGGTATTAAAGGGGGTTGGTGATTCACCATCATTATGTTTGGTATGTCATAACCTCCACCTCTTCTTCTCATGACTAACTAACCGATAGCTTCATATGCTCCAGTATATTTTCTTTGTAGTAGAAACTAGAAGCTCAATGATAAAAATGAATCCCGAATTTTTACATGTACGCAGGAGTTCTCTTGTATGCAACTTGATATGTCGTTGGTATGGGACACATTTTCTACTTCATCATATGAGTGTATGACCTAGAATCAATTCTTCTATTTGCATCTATATATTTCCAAGCAATACATATAATGAGACTCCTTACAAGTTCATAAAAACAATTCAGCATCTTCATTTGTGACTATACTCTGGTTTTGCTTCATGTCTTCTACAAGTAGTGATTTCTATTTTGTTTTGTTAATTCCGTTTGATTTTTTCGGCCTTGGTATCTTTCCACGGAATGATGAGAGATTTTCTGACAGGAAGTATAACACACAAAGCAAACACGAAGCCCTTGCATCATGTCTCCCATGGTAGTGCAGTGGTTCCTATAAAATTTCCTGCAAACCTACTAGATAGTAGTCTTGAAGTAAATACTCCCATTTTTTTAGCTGATACGTTGTTGCAGAACAACAGAGTTATATACCCTTAATGTTATTTTCCTTTCAGGTTCTCGACAATGGAAAAAATTAAGAAAAAACTTCGGTGAGATAGAAACACAGGTTTGTTGTATTTCACAAAACTGAAACATGATTTCCTTATTGCTTCTGTTGGCATGAACTTCTGTTCATTCGTATGCCATCTAATAGGATCTTCTTTACACCAACCTATTTGCATGTTTATAAACAAAGGAAACTACTTTGTTTGTAACTTTACACCAACATATTGGCATGTATATTAGTAGCAATGTAACTTAAATGAACAACTCTAGCATATTAATTAAAATTCCTTGCACAATACTTCTCAGTTTCTCAGGTTTAAGAACAATCTATAGCACATTTAATCGCTTCAGTTAGTAGTCGTGTTTTTCTATTTAGATAATTATTTTGTAATCTTGACCCTTACTCTACATTAATTTACTTGTCGGTTATTATATGGTTCCAGCTCTCACAAACTTCTCAATAGCTTGCAGATGATTGATTGAATGCTTTTTTTTCTTCTGATTATTACACATCATCAGTTATGTATCAAAAAGCTGAAGTGCCCTTTGATCAATTTAACGTGAAGAAGATTTGTATGAGCTGCATGTAATAGTAACATAGAAATTATGACTGTTGGGAGACAAAAAGAGGGCGGTTGTAATGGTAAAGAAGACAAAATGACTGTTGTTGAACCTAGCATGTCTACAAATAAGCATATGGTATGGCGATGGACATAACTTTCTTATTCACAACTTTCTTATTTGCAAGGGCACTGTCCACTGTTTTCTTCATAAAAGTTTATTATTTGGTCTATCAGTGTGTGGTTGTGTCCAGTGTAAGGGTTAGTTGTTGATAAATGAAAAGGGGTTGGTTAATATAATAAAAGAACACTTGAAGCCATGCTTGTGCATCACCAATAACATTCATTCTGGCCAAGTTAGGAAGAATAATATTTGGGACAATATTTGTGGGAGTACAACCGGGGAGAAGGGTAGATGACGGAGATTTCATTTGTGATGAGCCAAAAGTAGAACGATAGATGGAGAAGAGACAACATGCCTTTTCAATTTCATGTGCGACAACTCAGAGCTGAACTTACACATGAACCGAGGGTTGGGGGTGAAGTAAATGAATTATTTGTACATATATGCCGTTTGAACTATATCTCTTTTCCCGTGGCACAAGCATTGTTCTATGATTAAAAAATGTTTCACACAGGGAATCCCTACTTGGCCCGCCCCATGCAGTACGGAACCCTCTATACTGCGCGGTGCGAGAAGACACAATGTGTCTGTTTAGGCCAACCCATGTCCGGGCGACCTGTTTTTTAAATTTGTTTTTCCTTTTTCTTTTTTTACTTTAAATAATTTGGTAATTCAAAAAAGTTTCTAAAGTTAAAAAAATAAGAATTTTAAATAATTTTTTAATAAATCATCAAATATTTGTGGATTCAGAAAATGTTCGTGATTTAAAAAGATGTTCTCTTATTTAAAAAAATCACAACTTTGAAAGCAAATCTTCGGGAAATAAAAAAAATCAAGATTTTTAAAAAAGTTCGTGTATGTTCATGAATGAAAAAATTTCCTAAAAAATTCAAAAACTATTCTTGGTTTACAAAATAGTTTATTCATTCAGAAAATGTTCACTGATTTAGAAATTGATCATGCATTTAAAGAAATTTTTCGTTAAATCAAAAAATAATCATGAATTTAAAAAATGGTTCCACAAATTTCAAAAAAATGTTCTTCGATTGAAAAAACTGTATATTTTTCAAATGTTTGCCAATAGTATAGAATGTTCATGTATTCGATTTTTTTTCTTGATTTTAGAAAATATTTGAAATTTTTTAAACATGTCATGAATTCAAAATTGTTCACGATTTCAAATATGTGCATGAGTTTAAAAAAATATTCATGATTTAAAAAACTGTTTATGATTTTATGAAATTGAGAGTGATAGTGTATCTCGGTGATGCAGCAAAATTTGGTTATGACCTTGAAGATTATGAATTTTTTTTCCCGTTGCAACGCACGGGCCCTTTTGCTACTAGGGTCTAAATTTATCACAAGCAAACACCACTGCTAGGAATTCTTTTCAGTAGTAGCATAATTTCTTTGAGCAATGTCTAGAGTTTTACTAGCATAATGAATGACATTCAGTTTCTTATCAACTCTTTGTCCTAGAACAGCACCAACAGCATAATCACTAGCATCACACATAAATTCAAAAGGCAAGTTCCCATCAGGTGGTTGAACAATAGGTGCAGAAATTAAGGCTTTCTTGAGTGTTTCAAAGGCTCTAAACAATCATCATCAAAAACAAAATGAATATCCTTTTGCAAAAGACTAGTAGGAGGCCTAGAAATTTTAGAGAAGTCTTTGATAAATCTCCTATAGAAACCAGCATGACCTAAGAAACTACCAATACCTTTTATATCTTTAGGACATGGCATTTTCTAAATTGCATCAACCTTAGCTTGGTCCACTGCAATACCTCTTTCAGAAATTTGATCACCCAAGACAATGCCTTCATTAACCATAAAGTGACACTTCTTCCAATTCAAGACAAGATTTGTTTGTTCACATCTCTGCAAAACTCGATCAAGATTGCTTAAACAATCATCAAAAGACTTCTCATAAACAGAAAACTCATCCATGAAAACTGAAGGAAATATGCCCTAGAGGCAATAATAAAGTTGTTATTTATATTTCCTTATATCATGATAAATGTTTATTATTCATGCTAGAATTGTATTAACCGAAAACTTAGTACATGTGTGAATACATAGACAAACAGAGTGTCCCTAGTATGGCTCTACTAGACTAGCTCGTTAATCAAAGATGGTTAAGTTTCCTAGCCATATACATGTGTTGTCATTTGATGAATGGGATCACATCATTAGAGAATGATGTGATGGCCAAGACCCATCCGTTAGCTTAGCATAATGATCATTTAGTTTTATTGCTATTGCTTTCATCATGACTTATACATGTTCCTATGACTATGAGATTATGCAACTCCCGAATACCGGAGGAACACTTAGTGTGCTATCAAACGTCACAACATAACTGGGCGATTATAAAGATGCTCTACAGGTGTCTCCAATGGTGTTTGTTGAGTTGGCATAGATCGAGATTAGGATTTGTCACTCCGATTGTCGGAGAGGTATCTCTGGGCCCTCTCGGTAATGCACATCACTATAAGCCTTGCAAGCAATGTGACTAATGAGTTAGTTGCGGGGTGATGCATTATGGAACGAGTACAGAGACTTGCCGGTAACGAGATTGAACTAGGTATGATGATACCGACGATCGAATCTCGGGCAAGTAACATACCGATGACAAAGGGAACAATGTATGTTGTTGTGCGGTTTGACCGATAAAGATCTTCGTAGAATAATGTAGGAGCCAATATGAGCATCCAGGTTCCGCTATTGGTTATTGACCGGAGATGTGTCTCGGCCATGTCCACATAGTTCTCGAACCCGTAGGGTCCGCACGCTTAACGTTCGATGACGATTCGTATTATGAGTTTATGTGATTTGATGTACCGAAGGTTGTTCAGAGTCCCGGATGAGATCACGGACATGACGAGGAGTCTCGAAATGGTTCCGAAGTGTATCGGGTATTTTTCGGAGTACTGGGGGGTTAATGGGCCTTCATCGGCCCTAGTGGAAGAGAGGAGGCAGCAGCCATGTGGAGGCGCGCCCCCCGCCAAGCCCAAACCGAATTGGACTAGGGGTCGGGGGGGCTTTCCTTTCTCTCCTCCTCCTCTTTCCCCCTTCTCCTTGTAGGAATAGGAAAGGGGGGGGGGGCGATTCCTACTTGGAGTAGGACTCCCCCCCTTGGGCACGCCACACCTTGGCCGGCCTCCTCATCCCTCCCTCCTTTATATACGTGGGGAGGGGGCACCCAAATACACAACGGACAATCTCTTAGCCGTGTGCGGTGCCCCCTCCACAGTTTTACACCTCGGTCATATCGTCGTAGTGCTTAGGCGAAGCCCTGTGCCGGTAACTTCATCGTCACCATCACCACGCTGTCGTGCTGACGGAACTCTCCCTCGGCCTTAGCTGGATCAAGAGTTCGAGGGACGTCACCGAGCTGAACGTGTGTAGATCGCGGAGGTGTCGTGCGTTCGATACTTGATCGGTTGGATCGCGAAGACGTTCGACTACATCAATCGCGTTACTAAACGCTTCCGCTTTCGGTCTACGAGGGTACATGGACACACTCTCCCCAGTCATTGCTATGCTTCTCCTAGATAGATCTTGCGTGATTGTAGGATTTTTTTTTTGAAATACTACGTTCCCCAACAGTGGCATCCGAGCCAGGTCTATGCGTAGATGTTATATGCATGAGTAGAACACAAAGAGTTGTGGGCGATAATAGTCATACTGCTTACCAGCATGTCGTACTTTGATTCGGCGGTATTGTTGGATGAAGCGGCCCAGACCGACATTACATGACCGCGTTCATGAGACTGGTTCTACCGCCGTGCTTCGCACACAGGTGGCTAGTGGGTGTCTGTTTCTCCAACTTTAGTTGAATCGAGTGTGACTACGCCCGGTCCTTGTTGAAGGTTAAAACAACACACTTGACGAAAAATCGTTGTGGTTTTTATGCGTAGGTAAGAACGGTTCTTGCTAGAAGCCCGTAGTAGCCACGTAAAACTTGCAACAACAAAGTAGAGGACGTCTAACTTGTTTTTGCAGGGCTTGTTGTGATGTGATATGGTCAAGACGTGATGAGATATAAATTGTTGTATGAGATGATCATGTTTTGTTAAAGTTATCGGCAGCTGGCAGGAGCCTTATGATTGTCTCTTTATTGCATAAGATGCAAGCGCCATATAATTGCTTTACTTTATCGCTATGCGATAGCAATAGTTGAAAAAGAAATAGTTGGCGAGACGACCATGTGACGACACGTTGATATAGATCAAGATGATGGAGATCATGGTGTCATGCCGGTGACGATGGAGATCATGACGGTACTTTGGAGATGGAGATCAAAGGCACAAGATGATGATGGCTATATCATGTCACATATTTTGATTGCATGTGATGTGTATCCTTTATGCATCTTATTTTGCTTAGTACGACGGTAGCATTATGAGATGATCCCTTACTAAAATTTCAAGGTATAAGTGTTCTCCCTGAGTATGCACCGTTGCGACAGTTCTTCGTGCTAAGACACCACGTGATGATCGGGTGGGATAAGCTCTACGTTAACATACAACGGGTGCAAGCCAGTTTTGCACATGCAGAATACTCGGGTTAAACTTGACGAGCCTAGCATATGCAGATATGGCCTCGGAACACTGAGACCGAAAGGTCGAACGTGAATCATAAAGTAGATATGATCAACATAGTGATGTTCACCATTGAAAGCTACTCCATCTCACGTGATGATCGGACATGGTTTAGTTGATATGGATCATGTGATCATTTAGATGACTAGAGGGATGTCTTGTTGGGGAACGTAGTAATAATTCAAAATTTTCCTACGTGTCACCAAGATCAATCTAGGAGATGCTAGCAACGAGAGAGAGGGAGTGCATCTTCATACCCTTGAAGATCGCTAAGCGGAAGTGTTACAAGAACGCGGTTGATGGAGTCGTACTCGCGGCGATTCAAATCGCGGAAGATCCGATCTAGCGCCGAACGGACGGCGCCTCCGCGTTCAACACACGTACAGCCCGGGGACGTCTCCTCCTTCTTGATCCAGCAAGGGGAGAGGAGAAGTTGAGGGAGAACTCCAGCAGCACGACGGCGTGGTGGCAATGGAGCTCGTGGTTCTCCAGCAGAGCTTCGCTAAGCACTACGGAGGAGGAGGAGGTGTATGAGGAGGGAGGGCTGCGCCAGGGAAGAGGTGCGGCTGCCCTCCCACCCCTCCACTATATATAGGGGCAAGGGGAGAGGGGGAGGCGCCCTAGGGTTTCCCCTAGGGGGCGGCGGCCAAGCAGATTGGATCTCCCTAGGGAAAATCCTAGGGAGACTTGCCCCCCAAGCCAAGCAGGTGGAGGCTTGCCTCCCAAGCCAGGTGGAGGCGCCCCACCTCCGCAAGTAACGTGGGAAAGGGTGTGGGGGGCGCACCACCCGTTAGGGGGCTGGTTTGCCCCTTCCCCTTTGGCCCATGAGGCCCTCCAACACTTGCCGGGGCTCACGAAACACCTTTCGGTCATGCTGGCCATAGCCTGGTACCCCCGGAACACTTCTGGACTCCAATACCCTTCGTCCAATATATCGATCTTCACCGCCGGACCATTCCGGAACTCCTCGTGATGTCCGGGATCTCATCCGGGACTCCGAACAACCTTCGGTAACCACATACTATTTCCCATAACAACTCTAGCGTCACCGAACCTTAAGTGTGTAGACCCTACGGGTTCGGGAACCATGCAGACATGACCGAGACACCTCTCCGGCCAATAACCAATAGCGGGATCTGGATACCCATATTGGCTCCCACATGTTCCACGATGATCTCATCGGATAAACCACGATGTCGGGGATTCAATCAATCCCGTATACAATTCCCTTTGTCAATCGGTATGTTACTTGCCCGAGATTCGATCGTCGGTATCCCAGTACCTCGTTCAATCTCGTTACCGGCAAGTCACTTTACTCGTTCCGTAATGCATGATCCCGTGACTAACTACTTAGTCACATTGAGCTCATTATGATGATGCATTACCGAGTGGGCCCAGAGATACCTCTCCATCATATGGAGTGACAAATCCCAGTGTCGATTCATACCAACCCAACAGACACTTTCGGAGATACCTGTAGTGTACCTTTATAGCCACCCAGTGACGTTGTGACGTTTGGTACACCCAAAGCATTCCTACGGTATACGGGAGTTGCACAATCTCATGGTCTAAGGAAATGATACTTGACATTAGAAAAGCTCTTAGCAAACGAACTACACGATCTTGTGCTATGCTTAGGCTTGGGTCTTGTCCATCACATCATTCTCCTAATGATGTGATCCCGTTATCAATGACATCCAATGTCCATGGTCAGGAAACCATAACCATCTATTGATCAATGAGCTAGTCAACTAGAGGCTTACTAGGGACATGTTGTGGTCTATGTATTCACACATGTATTATGGTTTCCAGTTAATACAATTATAGCATGAACAATAGACAATTATCATGAACAAGGAAATATAATAATAATCATTTTATTATTGCCTCTAAAGCATATTTCCAAGAGTCTCCCACTTGCACTAGAGTCAATAATCTAGTTCACATCACTATGTGATTGTAATGAATCCAACACCCATGGGGTTTGTTCATATCTCGCTTGTGAGAGAGGTTACTAGTCAACGGGTCTGAACCTTCCATATCCGTGTGTGCTTTACAAATCTCTATGTCATCTTGTAGATGCAGCTACCACACGCTACTTGGAGCTATTCCAAATAACTCCTCTACTATAAGAATCCGGTTTACTACTCAGAGTCATCCGGATTAGTGTCAAAGTTTGCATCGACGTAACCCTTTACGACGAACTCTTTTACCACCTCCATAATCGAGAAAATTCCTTAGTCCACTAGATACTAAGGATAAGTTCGACCGCTGTCATGTGATCCATTCCCGGATCACTATTGTACCCCTTGACTAACTCATGGAAAGGCACACTTCAGGTGCGGTACACAGCATAGCATATTGTAGAGCCTACGTCTAAAGCATAGGGGACGACCTTCGTCCTTTCTCTCTCTTCTGTCGTGGTCAGGTCTTGAGTCTTACTCAATACTCACACCTTGTAACACAGCCAAGAACTCCTTCTTTGCTGATCTATTTGAACTCCTTCAAAATCTTGTCACAGTGTGTATTCATTTGAAAGTACTATTAAGCGTTTTTGATCTATCCTTATAGATCTTGATGCTCAATGTTCAAGTAGCTTAATCCAGGTTTTCCATTGAAAAACACTTTTCAAATAACCCTATATGCTTTCCAGAAATTCTACATCATTTCTGATCAACAATATGTCAACAACATATACTCATCAGAAATTCTATAGTGCTCCCACTCACTTCTTTGGAAATACAAGTTTCTCATAAACTTTGTATAAACCCAAAATCTTTGATCATCTCATCAAAGCGTACATTCCAACTCCGAGATGCTTACTCCAGTCCTTAGAAGGATTGCTGGAGCTTTGCATACTTGTTAGCATCTTTCAGGATTGACAAAACCTTCTGGTTGTATCACATACAACCTTTCCTCAAGAAAATCGTCGAGGAAACAATGTTTTGACATCCTATCTACAAGATTTCATAAATAATGCAGTAACTGCTAATATAATTCCAACAGACTCTTAGCATCGCTACGAGTGAGAAAGTCTCATCGTAGTCAACTCCTTGAACTTGTCGGAAAACATCTTAACGACAAGTCGAGCTTTCTTAATGGTGACACTTACCATCATTGTCTGTCTTCCTTTTAAAATCCATCTGCACCCAACAGCCTTACGACCATCAAGTAGTTCTTCCAAAGTCTACACTTTGTTTTTATACTTGGATCCTCTCTCGGATTTTATGGCCTCGAGCCATTCGTCGGAATCCGGGCCCATCATCGCTTCTCCATAGCTCGTAGGTTCATTGTTGTCTAGCAACATGACTTCCAAGACAGGATTACGTACCACTCTGAAGTAGCATGCATCCTTGTCGTCCTACGAGGTTTGGTAGTGACTTGATCCGAAGTTTCATGATCACTATCATAAGCTTCCACTTCAATTGGTGTAGGTGCCACAGGAACAACTTCCTGTGCCCTGCTACACACTAGTTGAAGTCATGGTTCAATAACCTCATCAAGTCTCCACCATCCTCCCACTCAATTCTTTCGAGAGAAACTTTTCCTCGAGAAAGGACCTGTTTCTAGAAACAATCACCTTGCTTCCGGATCTGAAATAGGAGGTATACCCAACTGTTTTGGGTATTCTATGAAGATGCATTTATCCGCTTTGGGTTCGAGCTTATCAGCCTGAAACATTTTCACATAAGCGTCGCAGCCCCAAACTTTTAAGAAACGACAGCTTAGGTTTCTCTAAACCATAGTTCATACGGTGTCGTCTCAACGGAATTGCGTGGTGCCCTATTTAAAGTGAATGCGGTTGTCTCTAATGCCTAACCCATAAACGATAGTGTAATTCGATAAGAGACATCATGGTATGCACCATATCCAATTGGGTGCAGTTATGATGTTCGGACACACCATCACACTATGGTGTTCCAGGCGGTATTAGTCGTGAAACAATTTCCACAATTTCTTAATTGTGTGCCAAACTCGTAACTCAGATATTCATCTCTATGATCATATCACAGACATTTTATCCTCTTGTCACGACGATCTTCAACTTCACTCTGAAATTACTTGAACCTTTCAATAATTCAGACTTGTGTTTCATCAAGTAAATACACTCAGCATCTACTCAAATCATCTGTGAAGTAAGAACATAACGATATCCACTGCATGCCTCAGCACTCATTGGACTGCACACATCAAAATGTATTACTTCCAACAAGTTGCTTTCTTGTTCCATCTTACTGAAAACGAGGCCTTTCAGTCATCTTGCCCGTGTGGTATGATTTGCATGTCTCAAGTGATTCAAAATCAAGTGAGTCCAAACGATCCATCTGTATGGACTTTCTTCATGCATATACTAATAGACATGGTTCGCATGTCTCAATCTTTTAAAAAACGAGTGAGTCCAAAGATCCATCAACATGGAGCTTCTTCATGCGTTTTATACCAATATGACTCAAGTGGCAGTGCCACAATTATGTGGTACTATCATTACTATCTTATATCTTTTGGCATGAACATGTGTATCACTACGATCGAGATTCAATAAACCATTCATTTTAGGTGCAAGACCATTGAAGGTATTATTCAAATAGACAGAGTAACCATTATTCTCCTTAAATGAATAACCGTATTGCGATAAACATAATTCAATCATGTCTATGCTCAACGCAAACACCAAATAACAATTATTTAAGTTTAACACCAATCTCGATGGCAGAGGGAGCATGCGATGCTTGATCACATCAACCTTGGAAACACTTCCAACACATATCGTCATCTCACCTTTAGCTAGTCTCTGTTTATTCCGTAGCCTTTTATTTCGAGTTACCAACACTTAGCAACCGAACCGGTATCTAATACCCTGGTGCTACTAGGAGTACTAGTAAAGTACACATTAGTATAATGTATATCCAATATACTTCTGTCGACCTTGCCTGCCTTCTCATCTACCAAGTATCTAGGGTAGTTCTGCTTCAGTGACCGTTCCCCTCATTACAGAAGCACTTAGTCTCGGGTTTGGGTTCAACCTTGGGTTTCTTCATTAGAGCAGCAACTGATTTGCCGTTTCATGAAGTATCCCTTCTTTCCCTTGCCCTTCTTGAAACTAGTGGTTTTACTAACCATCAACAATTGATGCTCCTACTTGATTTCTACTTTCGCGGTGTCAAACATCGCGAGTTGCTCAAGGATCATCATGTCTATCCCTGATATGTTATAGTTCATCACGAAGCTCTAATAGCTTGGTGGCAGTGACTATGGAGAACCATCACTTTCTCATCTGGAAGATTAACTCCCACTCGATTCAACCGATCGTAGTACTCAGACAATTTGAGCACATGCTCAACGATTGAGCTTTTCTCCCTTAGTTTGCAGGCTTAAGAAACTTGTCAGAGGTCTCATACCTCTTGACGTGGGCACGAGCCTAAAATCCCAATTTCAGCTCTTGGAACATCTCATATGTTCCGCGACGTTTCAAATGTCTTCGGTGCCTCAATTCTAAACCGTTCAACATTACGCACTGAACTATCACGTAGTCATCAAAACGTGTATGTCAGATGTTCGCAACATCCACAAACAACGCTCGAGGTTCAGCACACCGAGCGGTGCATTAAGGACATAAGCCTTCTGTGCAGCAATGAGGACAATCCTCAGTTTACGGACCCAGTCCGCATAATTTCTACTATCAACTTTCAACTAAATTTTCTCTAGGAACATATCTTAAACAGTAGAACCAAAGTGTAAGCTATGACATAATTTGCAAAGACCTTTTGACTACGTTCATGATAATTAAGTTCATCTGATTATTTAATGAACTCCCACTTAGATAGACATCCCTCTAGTCATCTAAGTGATACATGATCCGAGTCAACTAGGCCGTGTCCAATCATCATGTGAGACGGACTAGTCATCATCGGTGAACATCTCCATGTTGATCGTATCTACTATACGACTCATGTTCGACCTTTCGGTCTCTTGTGTTCCGAGGCCATGTCTGTACATGCTAGGCTCATCAAGTCAACCTAAGTGTTTCGCATGTGTAAATCTGGCTTACACCCGTTGTATGTGAACGTTAGAATCTATCACACCCGATCATCATGTGGTGCTTCAAAACAACGAACCTTCGCAACGGTGCATAGTTAGGGGGAACATGTCTCTTGAAATTTTAGTGAGGGATCATCTTATTTATGCTACCGTCGTTCTAAGCAAATAAGATGTAAACATGACAAACATCACATGCAAATCATAAAGTGACATGATATGGCCAATATCATCTTGCGCCTTTGATCTCCATCTTTGAGGCGCGGCATGATCACCTTCATCACCGGCATGACACCATGATCTCCATCATCATGATCTCCATCATTGTGTCTTCATGAAGTTGTCTCGCCAACTATTACTGCTACTACTATGGCTAACGTTTAGCAATAAAGTAAAGTAATTACATGGCGTTTTCATTGACACGCAGGTCATACAATAAATTAAGACAACTCCTATGGCTCCTGCCGGTTGTCATACTCATCGACATGCAAGTCGTGATTCCTATTACAAGAACATGATCAATCTCATACATCACATATATATAATTCATCATATCCTTTTGGCCATATCACATCACATAGCATACCCTGCAAAAACAAGTTAGACGTCCTCTAATTGTTGTTGCATGTTTTACGTGGCTGCTATGGGTTTCTAGCAAGAACGTTTCTTACCTACGCAAAAGACACAACGGTGATATGCCAATTTATATTTACCCTTCATAAGGACCCTCTTCATCGAATCCGATCCGACTAAAGTGGGAGAGACAGACACCCGCTAGCCACCTTATGCATCAAGTGCATGTCAGTCGGTGGAACCTGTCTCACGTAAGAGTACGTGTAAGGTCGGTCCGGGCCGCTTCATCCCACAATGCCGCCGAATCAAGATAAGACTAGTAACTGCAAGCAAATTGAACAAATCATCGCCCACAACTACTTTGTGTTCTACTCGTGCATAGAATCTACGCATAGACCTAGCTCATGATGCCACTATTGGGGAACGTAGTAATAATTCAAAATTTTCCTACGTGTCACCAAGATCAATCTAGGAGATGCTAGCAACGAGAGAGAGGGAGTGCATCTTCATACCCTTGAAGATCGCTAAGCGGAAGCGTTACAAGAACGCGGTTGATGGAGTCGTACTCGCGGCAATTCAAATCGCGGAAGATCCGATCTAGCGCCGAACGGACGGCGCCTCCGCGTTCAACACACGTACAGCCCGGGGACGTCTCCTCCTTCTTGATCCAGAAAGGGGAGAGGAGAAGTTGAGGGAGAACTCCAGCAGCACGACGGCGTGGTGGCAATGGAGCTCGTGGTTCTCCCGCAGAGCTTCGCTAAGCACTACAGAGGAGGAGGAGGAGGTGTATGAGGAGGGAGGGCTGCGCCAGGGAAGAGGTGCGGCTGCCCTCCCACCCCTCCACTATATATAGGGGCAAGGGGAGAGGGGGAGGCGCCCTAGGGTTTCCCCTAGGGGGCGGCGGCCAAGCAGATTGGATCTCCCTAGGGAAAATCCTAGGGAGACTTGCCCCCCAAGCCAAGCAGGTGGAGGCTTGCCTCCCAAGCCAGGTGGAGGCGCCCCACCTCCCCAAGTAACGTGGGAAAGGGTGTAGGGGGCGCACCACCCCTTAGTGGGCTGGTTTGCCCCTTCCCCTTTGGCCCATGAGGCCCTCCAACACTTGCCGGGGCTCCCGAAACACCTTTCGGTCATGCTGGCCATAGCCTGGTACCCCCGGAACACTTCTGGACTCCAATACCCTTCGTCCAATATATCGATCTTCACCGCCGGACCATTCCGGAACTCCTCGTGATGTCCGGGATCTCATCCGGGACTCTGAACAACCTTCGGTAACCACATACTATTTCCCATAACAACTCTAGCGTCACCAAACCTTAAGTGTGTAGACCCTACGGGTTCGGGAACCATGCAGACATGACCGATACACCTCTCCGGCCAATAACCAATAGCGGGATCTGGATACCCATATTGGCTCCCACATGTTCCACGATGATCTGATCGGATGAACCACGATGTCGGGGATTCAATCAATCCCGTATACAATTCCCTTTGTCAATCGGTATGTTACTTGCCCGAGATTCGATCGTCAGTATCCCAATACCTCGTTCAATCTCGTTACCGGCAAGTCACTTTACTCGTTCCGTAATGCATGATCCCGTGACTAACTACTTAGTCACATTGAGCTCATTATGATGATGCATTACCGAGTGGGCCCAGAGATACCTCTCCGTCATACGGAGTGACAAATCCCAGTCTCGATTCGTACCAACCCAACAGACACTTTGGGAGATACCTGTAGTGTACCTTTATAGCCACCCAGTGACGTTGTGAAGTTTGGTACACCCAAAGCATTCCTACGGTATCCGGGAGTTGCACAATCTCATGGTCTAAGGAAATGATACTTGACATTAGAAAAGCTCTTAGCAAACGAACTACACGATCTTGTGCTATGCTTAGGATTGGGTCTTGTCCATCACATCATTCTCCTAATGATGTGATCCCGTTATCAATGACATCCAATGTCCATGGTCAGGAAACCATAACCATCTATTGATCAACGAGCTAGTCAACTAGAGGCTTACTAGGGACATGTTGTGGTCTATGTATTCACACATGTATTATGATTTCCAGTTAATACAATTATAGCATGAACAATAGACAATTATCATGAACAAGGAAATATAATAATAACCATTTTATTATTGCCTCTAGGGCATATTTCCAACATGTCTTTCTAAGTGGGAGTTCTTAAGTAATATGATTAATTGAACTTAAATTTATCATGAACTTAGTCCTGATAGTATTTTCATGTCTATGTTGTAGATCAATTGCTCGCATATAGCTTCCCCGTTTTATTTATGATATGTTCCTAGAGAAAACTAAGTTGAAAGTTGATAGTAGCAATGATGCGGACTAGGTCCGTGATCTGAGGATTATCCTCATTGCTGCACAGAAGAATTATGTCCTTGATGCACTGCTAGGTGATAGAACTATTACAGGAGCAAATGCAGACGTTATGAACGTTTGACAAGCTCGGTATGATGACTACTTGATAGTTTAGTGCACCATGCTTTACGGCTTAGAACCGGGACTTCAAAAATGTGTTGAAACACCATGGAGCATATGAGATGTTCCAAGAGTTGAAATTGGTATTTCAGACTCATGCCCAAGTCGAGAGGTATGAGACCTCTGACAAGTATTTTTGCCTACAAGATGGAGGAGAAAAGCTCAACCAGTGAGCATGTGATGAGAATGTCTGAGTACTACAATTGCTTGAATCAAATGGGAGTTAATCTTCCAGATAAGATAGTAATTGATAGAGTTCTCTAGTCACTATCACCAAGTTACTGGAACTTCATGATGAACTATAATATGCAAGGGATGACGAAAACGATTCCCCAAGCTCTTCGCGATGCTGAAATCGGCGAAGGTAGAAATCAAGAAAAGCATTAAGTGTTGATGGTTGACAAGACCACTAGTTTCAAGTAAAAGGGCAAGGGAAAGAAAGGGAACTTCAAGAAGAATGACAAGCAAGTTGCCACTCCCATGAAGAAACCCAAAGCTAGACCCAAGCCTGAAACTGAGTGCTTCTACTGCAAAGGAAATGGTCACTGGAAGTGGAACTCCCCCAAATACTTGGCGGATAAGAAGGATGGCAAAGTGAACAAAAGTATATATGATATACATGTTATTGATGTGTACTTTACTAATATTCATAGTAGCCCCTGGGTATTTGATACTGGTTCAGTTGCTATGATTAGTAACTTGAAACAAGAGTTATGACATGAACAGAGACTAGTTGAGGGCAAGGTGACGGTGTGTATTGGAAGTGATTCCAAGGTTGATAAGATCACCATCGCACACTCCCTTTACCTTCAGGATTAGTGTTGAACCTAAAATAAATGTTATTTGGTGTTTGTGTTGAGCATAATATGATTGGATCATGTTTATTGCAATACAATTATTCATTTGAGTCAAAGAATAATTGTTATTCTGTTTACATGAATAAAACCTTCTGTGGTCATACACCCAAGGTGAATGGTTTACTGAATCTCGATTGTAGTGATACACATATTCATAATATTGAAGCCAAAAGATGCAAGGTTAATAATGATAGTGCAACTTATTTCTGGCACTGCCGTTTAGGTCATATTGGTGTAAAGCGCATGAAGAAACTCCATGTTGATGGGCTTTTGGAATCACTTGATGCTTGCGAACCATGCCTCATGGGCAAGATGACTAAGACTCCGTGCTTCGGAACAATGGAGCGAGCCACTGACTTGTTGGAAATAATTCATACTGATGTATGCGGTTCGATAAGTGTTGAGGCTCGCAGCGGGTATCGTCATTTTCTGACCTTCACAGATGATTTGAGCAGATATGGGTATATCTACTTAATGAAACACAAGTCTAAAACATTTGAAAAGTTCAAAGAATTTCAGAGTGAAGTGGAAAATTATCGTAACAAGAAAATGAAGTTTCTACGATCTGATCGCGGAGGCAAATATTTGAGTTACGAGTTTGGCCTTCATTTGAAACAATGTGGAATAGTTTCGCAACTCACGCCACCTGGAACACCACAGCGTAATGGTGTGTTCGAACGTCGTAACCGTACTTTATTAGATATGGTGCGATATGTGATGTCTCTTACCGATTTACCACTATCATTTTGGGGTTATGCATTAGAGACAACTGCATTCACGTTAAATAGGGCACCATCTAAATCCGTTGAGACGACACCATATGAACTATGGTTTGGCAAGAAACCTAAGTTGTCATTTCTTAAAGTTTGGGGCTGCGATTCTTATGTGAAAAAGCTTCAACCTGATAAGCTCGAACCCAAATCGGAGAAATGTGTCTTCATAGGATACCCGAAGGAGACTGTTGGGTACACCTTCTGTCACAGATCCGAAGGCAAGATATTCGTTGCTAAGAATGTATCCTTTCTAGAGAAGGAGTTTCTCTCAAAAGAAGTGAGTGGGAGGAAAGTAGAACTTGATGAGGTAGTTGTACCTTCTCTCGAATTGGAAAATGGTTCACCACAGAAATCAGTTCAAGTGATGCCTACACCAATTAGTGGGGAAGTTAATGATGATGATCATGAAACTTCAGGTCAAGTTACTACCGAACCTCGTAGGTCAACCAGAGTATGATCTGCACCAGAGTGGTACGGTAATCCTGTTCTGGAAGTCATGTTACTAGGCCATGATGAACCTACGAACTATGAGGAAGTGATGATGAGCCCAGATTCCTACAGATGGCTTGAGGCCATGAAATCTGAGATAGAATCCATATATGAGAACAAAGTGTGGACTTTGGTGGACTTGCCCGATGATTGGCAAGCTATTGAGAATAAATGGATCTTCAAGAGGAAGACGGACGCTGATAGTAGTGTTACTATCTACAAAGCTCGAATTGTCGCAAACGGGTTTTGACAAGTTCAAGGTGTTGACTACCATGAGATTTTCTCACTCGTAGCGATGCTTAAGTCTGTCCGAATCATGTTAGCAATTGCCACATTTTATGAAATCTGGCAAATGGATGTCAAAACTGCAATCCTTAATGGATTTCTTAAAGAAGAGTTGTATATGATGCAACAAGAAGGTTTTGTCAATCCTAAAGGTACTAACAAAGTGTGCAAGCTCCAGCGATCCATCTATGGACTGGTGCAAGCATCTCAGAGTTGGAATATACGCTTTGATAGTGTGATCAAAGCATATGGTTTTATACAGACTTTTTGAGAAGCCTGTATTTACAAAAAGTGAGTGGGAGCACTACATCATTTCTGATAAGTATATGTCAATGACATATTGTTGATCATAAATAATGTAGAATTTTTCTGGAAAGCATAAAGGAGTGTTTGAAAGGAGTTTTTCAAAGAAAGACCTCGGTGAATCTGCTTACATATTGAGCATCAAGATCTATAGAGATAGAACAAGACGCTTGATAAGTTTTTTCAATGAGTACATACCTTGACAAGATTTTGAAGTAGTTCAAAATGGAACAGTCAAAGAAGGAGTTCTTGCCTGTCTTGCAAGGTGTGAAGTTGAGTAAATACTCAAAACCCGACCACGGCAGAAAATAGAAAGAGAATGAAAATTCATTCCCTATGCCTCAATCATAGGTTCTATGAAGTATGCTATGTGCTACCTCTTGAGCATGCGTTAGTTTTCCCTTGAAGAGGAAAGGGTGATGCAGCAAAGTAGCGTAAGTATTTCCCTTAGTTTTTGAGAACCAAGGTATCAATCCAGTAGGAGACTACACGCAAGTCACCTAGTACCTGCACAAACAAATAAGAACCTTGCAACCAATGCGATAAAGGGGTTGTCAATCCCTTCACATCCACTTGCAAAAGTGAGATCTGATAAAGATGATAAGATAATATTTTTGGTATTTTTGCTGTATAGATTGGAAAAGTAAAGATTGCAAAATAAACGGTAACAGAAATAGCTAGTTGACGGGAAACTAATATGATATAAAATAGACCCGGGGGCCATAGGTTTCACTAGTGGCTTCTCTCAAGATAGCATATTTTACGTTGGGTGAACAAATTACTGTCGAGCAATTGATAGAAAAGCGCATAGTTATGAGAATATCTAGGCATGATCATAAACATAGGCATCACGTCTGTGTCAAGTAGACCGAAACGATTCTGCATCTACTACTATTACTCCACACATCGACCGCTATCCAGGATGCATCTAGAGTATTAAGTTCATAAGAACAGAGTAACGCATTAGGCAAGATGACATGATGTAGAGGGATAAACTCAAGCAATATGATATAAACCCCATTTTTTATCCTCGATGGCAACAATACAATACGTGCCTTGCTACCCCTGCTGTCACTGGGAAAGGACACCGCAAGATTGAACCCAAAGCTAAGCACTTCTCCCATTGAAGGAAAGATCAATCTAGTAGGCCAAACTAAACCGATAATTCGAAGAGACTTGCAAAGATATCAAATCATGCATATAAGAATTCAGAGAAGAATCAAATATTGTTCATAGATAATCTTGATCATAAATCCACAATTCATCGGATCTCGATAAACACACCGCAAAAAGAATTACATCGAATAGATCTCCAAGAAAATCAAGGAGAACTTTGTATTGAGATCCAAAGAGAGAGAAGAAGCCATCTAGCTAATAACTATGGACCCGAAGGTCTGAAGTAAACTACTCACACATCATCGGAGAGGCTATGGTGTTGCAGAAGCCCTCCGTGATCGAATCCCCCTCCGGCAGATCGCCGAAAAAGGCCCCAAGATGGGATCTCACGGGTACATAAGGTTGCGGTGGTGGAAAAGTGGTTTCGTGGCCCCCTGGATGTTTTCAGGGTATGAGAGTATATATAGGCGAAAGAAGTAGGTCGGTGGAGCCACGAGGGGCCCACAGGGTGGGGTGCGCCCTCCCCCCTCGTGGCCGCCTCGTTGCTTCCTTGACGTCCACTCCAAGTCTCCTGGATTGCGTTTGTTCCAAAAAAGATCCTCATGAAGGTTTCATTCCGTTTGGATTCCGTTTGATATTCCTTTTCTTACGAAACACTGAAATAGGCAAAAAACAGCAACTGGCACTGGGCCTCCGGTTAATAGGTTAGTCCCAAAAATAATATAAAAGTCCATAATAAAGCCCATTAAACATAAAAAACAGATAATATAATAGCATGGAACAATAAAAAATTATAGATACGTTGGAGACATATCAGCATCCCCAAGCTTAATTCCTACTCGTCCTCGAGTAGGTAAATGATAAAAACAGATTTTTTATGTGGAATGCTACCTAATATAATTTTCAATGTAATCTTCTTTATTGTGGCATGAATGTTCAGATCTGAAAGATTCAAGACAAAAGTATAATATTGACATAAAAATAATAATACTTCAAGCATACCAATAAAGTAATCATGTCTTCTCAAAATAACATGGCCAAAGAAAGTTATCCCTACAAAATCATATAGTCTGGCTATGCTCTATCTTCATCACACAAAATATTTAAATCATGCACAACCCCGATGACAAGCCAAGCAATTGTTTCATACTTTGATGTTCTCAATCTTTTTCAATCTTCACACAATACATGAGCGTGAGCCATGGACATAACACTATAGGTGGAATAGAATGGTGGTTGTGGAGAAGACAAAAAGGAGAAGATAGTCTCACATCAACTAGGCGTATCAACGGGCTATGGAGATGCCCATCAATAGATATCAATGTGAGCGAGTAGGGATTGACATGCAACAGATACACTAGAGCTATAAGTGTATGAAAGCTCAACAAGAAACTAAGTGGGTGTGCATCCAACTTGCTTGCTCACGAAGACCTAGGGCATTTTGAGGAAGCCCGTCATTGGAATATACAAGCCAAGTTCTATAATGAAAAATTCCCACTAGTATATGAAAGTGACAAAATAGGAGACTCTCTATCATGAAGATCATGGTGCTACTTTGAAGCACAAGTGTGGTAAAAGGATAGTAGCATTGCCCCTTCTCTCTTTTTCTCTCATTTTTTTATTTGGGCCTTTCTCTTTTTTTATGGCCTCTTTTTTTCGTCCGGAGTCTCATCCCGACTTGTGGGGGAATCATAGTCTCCATCATCCTTTCCTTACTGGGACAATGCTCTAAAAAGGAAGATCATCACACTTTTATTTACTTACAACTCGATACTTAGAACAAAATATGACTCTATGAGAATGCCTCCGGTGGTATACTGGGATGTGCAATGAATCAAGACTGACATGTATGAAAGACACTTTGCCACAAATACGATGTCAACTACATGATCATGCAAAGCAATATGACAATGATGGAGCGTGTCATAATAAACGGAACGGTGGAAAGTTGCATGGCAATATATCTCGGAATGGCTATGGAAATGCCATAATATGTAGGTATGGTGGCTGTTTTGAGGAAGGTAAATGATGGGTTTTTGATACTGGCGAAAGTTGTGCGGTACTAGAGAGGCTAGCAATGGTGGAAGGGTGAGAGTGCGTATAATCCATGGACTCAACATTAGTCATAAAGAACTCACATACTTTTTGCAAAAATCTATTAGTTATCAAAACGAAGTACTACGCGCATGCTCCTCGGGGGATATATTGGTAGCAAAAGACCATCGCTCGTCCCTGACCGCCACTCATAAGGAAGACAATAAATAAATAAATCATGCTCCGACTTCATCACATAATGGTTCACCATACGTGCATGCTACGGGAATCACAAACTTTAACACAAGTATCTCTCAAATTCACAACTACTCAACTAGCATAACTCTAATATCACCATCTTCATATCTCAGAACAATTATCAGGTATCAAACTTCTCATAGTATTCAATGCACTTTATATGAAAGTTTTTATTATACCCATCTTGGATGCCTATCATATTAGGATCAATTTTATAACCAAAGCAAATTACCATGCTGTTCTAAAAGACTCTCAAAATAATATAAGTGAAGCATGAGAGATCAATAATTTCTATAAAATAAAACCACCACCGTGCTTTAAAAAGATATAAGCGAAGCACTAGAGCAAAATTATCTAGCTCAAAAGATATAATTGAAGCACATAGAGTATTCTAATAAATTCTGATTCATGTGTGTCTCTCCAAAAGGTGTGTACAGCAAGGATGATTGTGGTAAACCAAAAGGAAAAGACTCAAATCATACAAGACGCTCCAAGTAAAACACATATCATGTGGTGAATAGAAATATAGCCTCAAGTAAAGTTACCGATAGACGAAGACGAAAGAGGGGATGCCTTCCAGGGCATCCCCAAGCTTAGGATTTTGGTTGTCCTTGAATTTTACCTTGGGGTGCCTTGGTCATCCCCAAGCTTAGGCTCTTGCCACTCCTTGTTCCAAAATCCATCAAATCTTTACCCAAAAACTTGAAAACTTCACAACACAAAACTTAAACAGAAAATCTCATGAGCTCCGTTAGTATAAGAAAAAAACACACCACTTTAAGGTACTGTAATGAACTCATTATTTATTTATATTGGTGTTAAACCTACTGTATTACAACTTATCTATGGTTCATACCCCCCCCCCCCTGATACTAGCCATAGATTCATCAAAATAAGCAAACAACACACGAAAAACAGAATCTGTCAAAAACATAACAGTCTGTAGCAACCTGGATCAAATAAATACTTCTGGAACTCCAAAAATTCTGAAATAAATTGTTGGACGTGAGGAATTTGTCTATTAATCATCTGCAAAAATAATCAACCTAGAATCACTCTCCAGCAAAACATGGTAGCTAATCTCGTGAGCGCTAAAGTTTCTGTTTTTTACAGCAAGATCACAAAGACTTTCCCCAAGTCTTACCAAAGGTTCTACTTGGCACAAACACTAATTAAAACATAAAAAACACAATCATAACAGAGGCTAGATGATTTATTTATTACTAAACAGGAACAAATAGCAAGGAACAAAAATAAATTTGGGTTGCCTCCCAACAAGCGCTATCGTTTAACGCCCCTAGCTAGGCATAAAAACAAGAATAGATCTAGGTATTGTCATTTTTGGTATTGGGGAAGTAAAGAGAAAATTTCTTATCTATAGCATTTATCTTTCTATTTTGAGAGAGCACGTGGCCATTAATGGTGGAAGAAAGATTAAGCACGCTACGGAAATTTGCATCTAAGCTAACTTTCATCTCTTTGATAATTTCATTTTGATAGAAGCACAAAAGAGAGGTGGATTCAACCATATCACTCATGGGTTGCCCAAATATAGTTTTCATCTTTTCATAGGTATCTATAGAATCCCCCTCAAGAAAACCTTCTTCAAAAATAGAATCTAAAATTTGCTTGAAAGAAGAGGGTAGGCCAACATAAAAGCTTTTTAGGTATATCTCAATTTGATATTGGGGCACATAGCTAGCTCGGATCCTTAATAACCTATCCCAAGCATCTTTCAAAGACTCATCAAGTAAATAACGAAAAATTCCGGGATTATCCTCATCAAAGTTATTCAAACTCTCATGGATAACTACAGTAGGTCTTTCCATAGCATCATTATTTGTGAGCTTAGAAAGGACAGAGGGACTATCCAAAGTATTAAAACCCGAGGGAAAACCCCTAGCCCTTTTTGATTCGGCCATGGTGAAAGAAAGGCAAACGGAAAATAGGCGAGTAAAATGGCAAGGGTGAAGTGGGGGAGAGGAAAACGAGAGGCAAATGGAAAATAATGTAATGCGAGGGATAAGAGTTTGTGATGGGTACTTGGTATGTCTTGACTTGAGCGTAGATCTCCCGACAACGGCGCCAGAAATCCTTCTTGCTACCTCTTGAGCATGCATTGGTTTTCCCTTGAAGAGGAAAGGGTGATGCAGCAAAGTAGCATAAGTATTTCCCTGAGTTTTTGAGAACCAAGGTATCAATCCAGTAGGAGACTACACGCAAGTCACCTAGTACCTGCACAAACAAATAAGACCCTTGCAACCAACGCGATAAAGGGGTTGTCAATCCCTTCACGGCCACTTGCAAAAGTGAGATCTGATAAAGATGATAAGATAATATTTTTGTTGTATAGATTGGAAAAGTAAAGATTGCAAAATAAACGGCGACAGAAATAGCTAGTTGACGGGAAACTAATATGATATAAAATAGACCCGGGGCCATAGGTTTCACTAGTGGCTTCTCTCAAGATAGCATATTTTACGTCGGGTGAACAAATTACTGTCGAGCAATTGATAGAAAAGCGCATAGTTATGAGAATATCTAGGCATGATCATAAACATAGGCATCACGTCCGTGTCAAGTAGACCGAAACGATTCTGCATCTACTACTATTACTCCACACATCGACCGCTATCCAGCATGCATCTAGAGTATTAAGTTCATAAGAACATTGTAACGCATTAGGCAAGATGACATGATGTAGAGGGATAAACTCAAGCAATATGATATAAACCCCATCTTTTTATCCTCGATGGCAACAATACAATACGTGCCTTGCTGTCACTGGGAAAGGACACCGCAAGATTGAACCCAAAGCTAAGCACTTCTCCCATTGCAAGAATGATCAATCTAGTAGGCCAAACTGAACCGATAATTCGAAGAGACTTGCAAAGATATCAAATCATGCATATAAGAATTCAGAGAAGAATAAAATATTGTTCATAGATAATCTTGATCATAAATCCACAATTCATCGGATCTCGACAAACACACCGCAAAAAGAATTACATCGAATAGATCTCCAAGAAGATCAAGGATAACTTTGTATTGAGATCCAAAGAGAGAGAAGAAGCCATCTAGCTAATAACTATGGACCCAAAGGTCTGAAGTAAACTACTCACACATCATCGGAGAGGCTATGGTGTTGATGTAGAGGCCCTCCGTGATCGAATCCCCCTCCAGCAGATCGCCAGAAAAGGCCCCAAGATGGGATCTCACGGGTACAGAAGGTTGCGGCGGTGGAAAAGTGGTTTCGTGGCTCCCCTGGATGTTTTCAAGGTATGAGAGTATATATTGGCGAAAGAAGTAGGTCGGTGGAGCCACGAGGGGCCCACGAGGGTGGGGGGTGCGCCTACCCTCCTGGGCGCGCCCTCCCCCTCGTGGCCGCCTCGTTGCTTCCTTCACATCCACTCCAAGTCTCCTGGATTGTGTTTGTTCCAAAAAAGATCCTCGCGAAGGTTTCGTTCCATTTGGATTCCGTTTGATATTCCTTTTCCGCGAAACACTGAAATAGGCAAAAAATAACAAGTGGCACTGGGCCTTCGGTTAATAGGTTAGTCCCAAAAATAATATAAAAGTGCATAATAAAGCCCATTAAACATAAAAAACAGATAATATAATAGCATGGAACAATAAAAAATTATAGATACGTTGGAGACGTATCACTATGCTATGTACCAAACCTATTGTGAACCTCACCATGAGTTTGGCAATAGTGATCCAGGAGTGGATCACTGGACAGCGGTCAAAATTATCCTTAGTGGAATAAGGAGATATTTCTCGGTTATGGAGGTGATAAAGAGTTCGTCGTAAAGAGTTATGCCAATGCAAGCTTTGACACTGATCCGGATGACTCTAAGTCTCAATCTGGATACATATTGAAAGTGGGAGCAATTAGCTAGAGTAGCTCCGTGCAGAGCAATGTAGACATAGAAATTTGCAAAATACATATGGCTCTGAATGTGACAGACCCATTGACTAAGCTTCTCTCACAAGCAAAACATGATCACACCTTAGTACTCTTTGGGTGCTAATCACATAGAGATGTGAACTAGATTATTGACTCTAGCAAAACCCTTTGGGTATTAGTCACATGGCGATGTGAACTAATCACATGGTGATGTGAACTATTGGTGTTAAATCACATGGCGAGGTGAACTAGATTATTGACTCTAATGCAAGTGGGAGACTGAAGGAAATATGCCCTAGAGGCAATAATAAAGTTGTTATTTATATTTCCTTATATCATGATAAATGTTTATCATTCATGCTATAATTTTATTAACCGGAAACTTAGTACATGTGTGAATACATAGACAAACAGAGTGTCCCTAGTATAGTAGTATGCCTCTACTAGACTAGCTCGTTAATCAAAGATGGTTAAGTTTCCTAGCCATAGACATGTGTTGTCATTTTATGAACGGGATCACATCATTAGAGAATGATGTGATGGACAAGACCCATCCGTTAGCTTAGCATAATGATCGTTTATTTTTATTGCTATTGCTTTCATCATGACTTATACATGTTCCTCTGACTATGAGATTATGCAACTCCCGAATACCGGAGGAACACTTAGTGTGCTATGAAATGTCATAACGTAACTGGGTGATTATAAAGATGCTCTACAGGTGTCTCCAATGGTGTTTGTTGAGTTGGCATAGATCGAGATTAGGATTTGTCACTCCGATTGTCCGAGAGGTATCTCTGGGCCCTCTCGGTAATGCACATCACTATAAGCCTTGCAAGCAATGTGACTAATGAGTTAGTTGCGGGGTGATGCATTATTGAACGAGTACAGAGACTTGCCGGTAACGAGATTGAACTAGGTATGATGATACCGACGATCGAATCTCGGGCAAGTAACATACCGATGACAAAGGGAACAACGTATGTTATTGTGCGGTTTGACCGATAAAGATCTTCGTAGAATATGTAGGAGCCAATATGAGCATCCAGGTTCTGCTATTGGTTATTGACCGAAGATGTGTCTCGGTCATGTCTACATAGTTCTCGAACCCATAGGGTCCGCACGCTTAACGTTCGATGACGATTCGTATTATGATTTTATGTGATTTGATGTACCGAAGATTGCTCGGAGTCCCGGATGAGACCATGGACATGACGAGGAGTCTCAAAATGCTCGAGACATAAAGATTGATATATTGGAAGGTTATATTCGGACACCGGAATGGTTCCGAAGTGTATCGGGTATTTTCCGGAGTACCGGGGGGTTACCGGAACCCCCCGGGAGGTTAATGGGCCTTCATGGGCCCTAGTGGAAGAGAGGAGGCAGCAGCCTGTGGAGGCGCGTGCCTCCCAAGCCCAAACCGAATTGGACTAGGGGTTGGGGGGCGGCCCCCCTTTCCTTTCTCTCCTCCTCCTCCTCTTTCCCCCTTCTCCTTGTAGGAATAGGAAAAGGGGGGGGGGCGATTCCTACTTGGAGTAGGACTCCCCCCTTGGGCGCGCCACACCTTGGCAGGCCTCCTCCTCCCTCCCTCCTTTATATACGTGGGGAGGGGGCCACCCAAAGACACAACAGACAATCTCTTAGCTGTGTGCGGTGCCCCCCTCCATAGTTTTACACCTTGGTCATATCGTCGTAGTGCTTAGGCGAAGCCCTGCGCCGGTAACTTCATCATCACCGTCACCATGCCGTCGTGCTGACGGAACTATCCCTCGGCCTCAGCTGGATCAAGAGTTTGAGGGACGTCGCCGAGCTGAACGTGTGCAGATCGTGAAGGTGTCGTGCGTTCGGTACTTGATCAGTTGGATCGCGAAGACGTTCGACTACATCAACCGCGTTACTAAACGCTTCCGCTTTGGGTCTACGAGGTTACGCGGACACACTCTCCCCGCTCATTGCTATGCTTCTCCTAGATAGATCTTGCGTGATCGTAGGATTTTTTTTGAAATACTACGTTCCCCAACAAAAACCTCAACAATCTTTTCACAAAAGTCAGAGAATATAGCCATCATACACCTTTGAACGGTAGCAGGTGCATTACGTAAACCAAAAGGCATACGTCTATAAGCATAGGTTCCAAAAGGACAAGTAAAACTGGTCTTTTCTTGATCAGGTTGAGAAACATGTATTTGAGAAAAGCCAGAATATCCATCAAGGAAGCAAAAGTGTGTGTGCTTAGATAATCTTTCCAGCATTTGATCAATAAAAGGCAAAGGGTAATGATCTTTTCTAGTAGCTTTATTTAATTTTCTGAAATCAATTACCATTCTATAGCATGTAACAATTCTTTGTGGAATAAGTTCATTCTTATCATTAGGAACAACAGTAATACCTCCTTTCTTAGGGACACAAAGAACATGACTTACCCATCTACTATCAGCTATAGGATAGATTATACCTGCTTCCAGAAGTTTAAGTATTTCCGTTCTTACCACTTCTTTCATCTTCGGATTTAACCGACGTTGATGATTAACAACTGGTTTAGCATCAGGTTCCATATTAATTTTGTGCTGAAATAGAGTGGGACTAATGCCCTTTAAATCATCAAGAGTATATCCAATAGCAGCTCGGTGCTTTCTTAGAACTTTCAATAATCTTTATTCTTCATGTTCTGAAAGGTTAACACTAATAATAACATGATATATCTTCTTTTCATCAAGATAAGCATATTTCAAAGTGTCTGGCAATTGTTTTAATTCAAACACGGGATCACCTTTAGGTGGAGGAGGACCTCCAAGAATTTCAATAGGAAAATTGTGTTTAAGCAGAGGACGTTGTTCAAAGAAAATCTTATCTATTTCATTTCTTTCATGCATATGTAAATCATTCTCATGGTCTAGCAAGTATTGTTCTAAAGGATCAGTAGGTGGCACAGCAATAGAAGCAAGACCAATTAATTCATCCTTACTAGGCAATTCTTTTTCATTATGATTTCTTCTAAACTTGGAAAAATTAAACTCATGAGACTCATCACCAAAGCTAACACCCACAGTTTGTTACTTACAATCTATCTTAGCATTAACTGTGTTCAAGAAAGGTCTACCAAAGATAATGGGACAGAAGTCATCTTTTGGGGAACCAAGAACAAGAAAATCAGTATGGTATTTTATTTTCTCACATAAGACTTCAACATCTCTAATAATCCCACAAGGTGATATGGTGTCCCTATTTGCAAGTTTAATAGTAACATCTATGTCTTCTAACTCTGTAGGTGCTATGTCTTTCCTAATTTCTTGATAAAAAGTGTAAGGAATAGCACTCACACTAGCACCCATGTCACATAAACCATGATAAACAGTGATCTCCTATTTTAACTGAAATGACAGGCATGCCAAGAACTGGTCTATTTTTATCCCTTTTTCGGGTTTAGCAATTGTAGCAGCTTCTGCACAAAAGTAAATAACATGCCCATTTATATCTTCCTCCAAGAGATCTTTAACCATAGAAACATTAGGTTCTACCCTAATTTGTTCATCTGGTTTAGGTGTTCTAACATAGCTTTTGTTAACCACAGTTGAAACTTTAGCATGTCCCTTTATCCTAACAGGAAAAGGGGGTTTCTCAATATAAGCAGTAGGAACAACTGGATCAATATTGTAGAGTATAGTTTCTTCTTTAACTGGTACCGGTCCTTTAATTTCTTATTTAATAGGTGGGTGATATTTAAACCACTTATCTTTAGGGAGTTCAACATGAGTAGCAAATGACTCACAAAAGGAGGCTACTATCTCAGAGTCAAGTCCATATTTAGTGCTAAACTTTTGAAAAGCATCGGTATCCATGAAAGATTTAACACAATCATACTTAAGCTTTATACCTGAATCTTTACCTTCGTCGAGTTCTCAATCTTCGGAGTTGCGTTTAATTCTTTCCAAAAGATCCCACCAAAATCCAATAGTTTTCTTCATAAAAGAGCCAGCTCAAGAAGTATCCGGCATGGTTTGATCATTACGAGAAAGAAAAGCATAAAAGTTCTGAATACTAATTTCTCTTGAGAGCTCATGATTGGGGCATGAATATAACATTGACTTAAGCCTCCCCCAAGCTAGAGCGATACTTTATCCTTCACGAGGCCAAAAATTATGTATATAATTCTGATCACGATGAACTAGATGCATAGGATAATTTTTTTGGTGGAACTCCAATTTCAAACGATTCCAATTCCATGATCCAATATCATCACATAGACTATACCATGCCAATGCTTCCCTTCAAAGATAAAGGGAAATCCTTTCTCATCACCTCATCTCTGGGTAAACCTGCAAGCTTAAACAATCCACAAATTTGTTCCACATATATCAAGTGCATATCAGGATGTTCAGTTCCATCTCCAGCATAAGGATTAGCTAGCAGTTGTTCTATCATACCCGGAGGAATTTCATATTCAATATTTTCAGTAGGTGCAGTAGGTTGAGGGGCAATTAATTGTGGTTCTGGATGAGGTCAAGATACCGTGAACAAACCCCTTAAAGGATTGTTTTCCATAGTAACAAGTGACAATAAATTTCAGCACACTATATAAATGTTTCCTTACCGAATTCCACTTACCAAAGGTGCTTCCCTACCCGGCAACGGCGCCAGAAAATAGCCTTGATGACCCACAAGTATAGGGGATCAATTGTAGCTCTTTTCGATAATTAAGAGTGTCGAACCCAACGAGGAGCAGAAGGAAATGAAAAGTAGTTTTCAGTAAGGTAATGTCTGCAAGTGCTGAAATTGTAAGTAGCGAGTAGTTTGATAGCAAGATAATTTGTAACTAGCAAGTAACGACAATAGTAACAAGTATGCAGCAAGGTAGCCCAATCCTTTTGAGGCAAAGGACAGGACAAAACGGTCTCTTATAATAAGCAAAGCGTTCTTGAGGGTACACGGGAATTTCATCTAGTCACTTCCATCATGTTGGTTTGATTTGTGTTCGCTACTTTGATAATTTGATATGTGGGTGGACCGGTGCTTAGGTGCTGTTCTTACTTGAACAAACCTCCTACTTATGATTAACCCTCCCGCAAGCATCCGCAACTATGAGAAAAGTATTAAGAATAAATTCTAACCATAGCATTAAACTCTAGGATCCAATCGGTCCCTTACGGAATAGTGCATAAACTAGGGTTCAAGTTTTTGTCACTCTCGCAACCCACCATCTATTTACTACTCCACAATGCATTCCCTTAGGTCCAAATATGGTGAAGTGTCATGTAGTCGACGTTAACATGATACCACTAAGGGAATCACAACATACATACCATCAAAATATCGAACACATTTCAAATTCACATGATTACCTGCAACATGATTTCTCCCGTGACCTCAAGAACAAAAGTAACTACTCACAAATAATAAACATGGTCACAGGGGTATTAATATGCATAATGGATCTGAACATATAATCTTCCACCAAATAAACCATATAGTAATCAACTACAAGATGTAATCAACACTACTAGTCACCCCCTAGCAACAATCTATAGTTCCGGTAACAAGATTGAATACAAGAGATGAACTAGGGTTTGAGATGAGATGGTGCTAGTGAAGATGTTGATGGAGACTTCCCTCCCCAAGATGGGAGAGTTGTTGGTGATGATGATGACGATGATTTTTTTCTTAAATCATAGAAGATTTTTTTTTCTGTTGTTGGTATGTAAAACTAGGTGGTAAATATTTAGCAAAAATGTAATTAGCATAATCAGCATACCAAGGAGTGTTATGAGCAACATTTATTGCAGCTAAATGCTCATCAGGAAAACTATCATCGATAGGTAGTGGGTCATCAGGCAAATTTTCAAGCCTAGACAAGTTATCAGCTACTGGGTTCTCAGCTCCTTTTCTATCAATGATATGTAAATCAAATTCTTGTAACAAGAGAACCCATCGAATAAGTCTAGGTTTAGCATCTTTCTTTTCCATAAGATATTTAATAGCAGCATGGTCTGTGTGAACAGTTACTTTGGAATCAACAATATAAGGTCTAAATTTATCACAAGCAAAAACCATTGCTAAGAATTCTTTTTCAGTAGTAGCATAATTTCTTTGAGCACTGTCTAGAGTTTTACTAGCATAATGAATAAAATTCAGTTTCTTATCAACTCTTTGTCCTAGAACAGCACCAACAGCATAATCACTAGCATCACACATAATTTCAAAAGGCAAGTTCCAATCAGGTGGTTGAACAATAGGTGCAGAAATTAAGGCTTTCTTGAGTGTTTCAAAGGCTCTAAACAATCATCATCAAAAATGAAAGGAATATCCTTTTGCAAAAGACTAGTAAGATGCCTAGAAATTTTAGAGAAGTCTTTGATAAATCTCCTATAGAAACCAGCATGACCTAAGAAACTACGAATATCTTTTATATCTTTAGGACATGGTGTCGGGGGAAACGACACCTATCGGATCACTGGAATCCCTTCTACGGTTGGCGGGTGCGAGGTTGTGCAAAGAGCGGGTCTAGAAGCCAGCACAAAGATCGTTTACCCAGGTTCGGGCCGCGGGGATGCATAATACCCTAGTCCTGCTTTGGTGTATATTTGAGTGCTCTTGGGCTTTTGAACTAGCTACGGTGCGTGCATTGTCCAAAAGATCCGAATCCTCTCCCAGTACGACGTGGGCCTCCTTTTATAGACAAAGGGGCTGCCACAGTGGCACACAGGAGGTGGAAAGCTATACAGTGCACAAGCTTATCGCTTGTCATTACAGGACAAAGTGCATTAAATGCGCTGCTTAGGTGTCCTCTTGCTTTATCGGGGGCGGTAACGAGGCCCGTCCCGTTCGTCGTCGCTCCGCCTTGCTTTGACACGCGTCCAGGCCAACGAGGCATGTAGCGCCATGTAAGCTGGCAGGCTGCTGGGTTGGCATGGTGGTACGGTCTTCATGAAGATCTGCATGCCACCACGCAGGTGCCTGCTGAATTGGCCTAGAGGCCGCACGCCGCCACGCAGGTGCTCGCCTAGTTGTTG
The DNA here is from genome assembly GCF_002575655.3 of Aegilops tauschii subsp. strangulata. Taxonomy (NCBI): domain Eukaryota; kingdom Viridiplantae; phylum Streptophyta; class Magnoliopsida; order Poales; family Poaceae; genus Aegilops; species Aegilops tauschii. The sequence goes on from NC_053039.3 coordinate 123,372,162, forward strand.
GGCTGGCAGTTGCATGGGAACGATGGTGGAACCTTGGCAGAGGTGGGCCTGGCTGCGGCCCCGCGGATGTCTCCGGCAAGGGACTTGCCGGGGCCCCGGCAAGGGTCTTGCCATGGCGTCATGGTCGTCCCCGGCAAGGATCTTGCCGGGGGTCTCGTGGGTACCCTCGGCAAGGATCTTGCCGAGGATTGTCGTCTTCTGATTCTCATCTGATCGTGTATGCTTCTGGTCTTCACAAAGATCTGCATGCCACCATGGAGGTGCCTCCCGAGCCTTGGTTCCAATGTGGTTGACGGTGTTGGAATTCTTGGGCTCAAGGGTGGCGGCTCCGCTGGTGTTGGGCAAGTTGCCCCGGCAAGGCTCTTGCCGGGGCTATGGAGGCTGCCCTGGCAAGGGCCTTGCCGGGGGAGTCCACCTCGCCCTTCTGCTCTCTTTTTTTCCGGCTTGGCGTTGGTCTGGTCGTCTTGTGCCTTTGCTCCCTCTGCCTCGCCAAGCGTGGCTAGGGGCGTGGGGCTGCGAATGCCCGCACACATGCAAAAAGGGACCCCTATTTTTGTACACCGACAGGAGCCCCCGGGCCTGGGCCACATATAAGCGCGGAGCGTTATTGGGCCAGGCCCAGAATGGTGCGCGGGCGCGCGTGCGGCGGAGTTTTTACCGCAGTAACTCCCTCGCCTGTTGTGCTTCCCAACGACCCGTGTTGAATGTGTGACGTAGGGGGTCGTGCGTGACGTGGGGGTCATGCGTGGGGCAGTTGCTACCCCATGCGTCACATCGTAGTAAAGAGACGGCTCGCGCCTTCCCCATAAAAAGGAGAAAAATGCAGGGGCGCGGCTCATTTACTAAGTGGACTCGAGTCACGGCCTTCAAGGCGCCCGCGCCCCACGATCACGAGGTGGAAAACGGTCACCTCACTCGTCTCCTCGATTTCAGCTTGCTCGCCACGTGTCCCCATGCCTCGAAGATGGTAGGCTGTGGAGGCCGTGGTGGCGAAGAAGAAGGCGACCGCCTCTTCTTTGTCCAAGCGTCGCCGGACTCCATCCCTTTCCCCTCCTCCCGCAGATGTCGACACGGAGGTCGTCTTCGATTTTGGGTCCCTCGGTCCAAGGAGGAAGAGGAAGCTAGTGGAGGAAGAGTAAGTATCTCGCCCCCCCCCACATTATCTCCTGACTTTACTCCTGTGTCATCTTTCTTTGATTTGATGTTGTCTTCACAGGGACACGGAGACGCTGGTGCAGAGGGTGGCGAAGAGGGCCAAGGCCTCGACGGGCGACAAGCCCCCGACGGGTACTTCGAGTATGCCGCTGGTGGTGGAGAGCAGCCCGGACAGCAGCCCCCGACGCAACCCCCGCTTCAGCCCCCTGCGTGGGTCCATCACTCACCCCTTCATTGATGAACTTTGGGGTGTGAATCCTTGATGCTGATCTTGCCGGGTATTGCAGGAGAAGAACGGCGGCAGGAGGAGCCGCCGAGGGCCACTCCCAACATGCCGCCCCTCTCAACTACGCCGCCCCGAGGGGCGTCCCCGGCAAGGGCATCTACTGCCGAGCCCACGCCTATGGAGGAGGAGGAGATGAACTTGGGTGCCGGTGGTTCCACCCCGGCAACGAACGTTGGCGGGGAGGGCGCCACTTCTTTCCAGCCTGGTGCTGGTAAGTTCGCTTGCTTCCTGTCCCTGTTCTTTCTTCTTCTTCTTTTGAACTTTTTTTTTTGAACTTTGGCCCTGACTCTGCCCCATTCTCCTTCTTGGCATCTAGGCGCCTCCTCGGCGCACCAGGAGAACATCGATACTGTCGTGGAATTGTCACGGCAGATGTCCTCGGACCAAGACTTAGTCGTGGAGCCATCGCAGCTAGGAAGCTTGAAGGGGTTAATGCGGGACAAGGAACACGAGGGTTTATACTGGTTCGGCCCCTTACGGTGAAGGTAAAAGCCTACGTCCAGTTTGAGGTGGTATTGATTAGGGTTACGATCGCCAGGAGCTAAACTACTATGCCCGGCTCTCGATGAGATTGTTCTTGTCCCTAAACCGCTGCCGGGTCCTCCTTTTATATAGGGAGGCTGACGCCCAGCAGCTCTCAGAGTCCCGGCCGGCTCATAAGAGTGTCCGGCTCGGACTCTCAACTATTCTTGCCTTACACTACAAGTTCTACCATAATAATGATTATAACTACGGGCTTTTAAGCCGTATCCGGGTCTTAAGCCCATCTTCGGCCCACCGTCTTTAAGCTTGGCGTCGGGCTTCTGGCAATGACCATTAGAGTAACCCGGCCCCTCCTGGCGGGTGACTCTAAGGTCTATATCCTCAACATTAGGCCCCAGATTGATTTGAGCCGGCTCATGTCAATCTTCCATTCCTTCAACAGAAAACCTCCGGCTTACAATCGTGTGAAGGCCATAACCCGGTGTGACATCATCCTCTGGACTCCGGATAATCCGCCGTGACGTCATCTTCCATTAAACCCGTTTTTTACTCCGCCAGATCCGCAACGGATCTTTGCATTTACTGTCATCCCGAAAATCGAGGCGTTTCATGAGGAGATAACCACGCCGTGGACTCCTTGATCCTCGCGCCCACTCATGAGCTCGCCCTTATAAATAGGCCGGCCCGACGGGCTTCTCTGCCACCCTTCTTCCTCCTCGCGCCACTGCTCCTCGACCCGAGCTCGAACTCTGCCGCCGTCGCCTCGCCCCCGGTCTTCGTCAACCTTGGCCGCTGCATCACCCTGACTTGGTCCAGACAAACGGCGGCGACCCCCGCACCTCTTCAGCACCGGTAAGTCCTCACTACCCCGTAGGGCAGATCTGCAGTAGGGTTCATCCGTGTTCGTCCGTGTTCGTCCGCAAGCTCCGGTAGTTCTCATAGTTACTGCCCCTGTTTGATCTTAGCCTTGTATAGAACTAGTACGGCGGTTGTTTAGTACTCATTTCAAATGCCAGTAGGTCTCTTTTCACTGCATAAAGGCCTCATTCGAGCTCAAGAACATCCGCGCGTCTGTTTCTAGGTCTAGAAACTTTTCTTTTATCCGACCGTTTTGATCCAAAAGTTTTACTGCGATGTGTGAAACCTGTTTTACCACACTTAGTAAAAAAACTGCAATCATTGAATCTCGGCGGTTTACAGTTCCGGTTTAAAGAAACCACGCGCCGTAGAACCGTCCGGCTTAAAGAAAGCCATGCGCCATAAAAATTGCCGGCTTAGCTGTGATAAGGCCTGTAGACAATCAAATTACTCTCAATCCTTCGGCGGCTTAAATAACCCGATGCACTTAAGTGTATACCATTAGTCCCCTTCATAAGCCGCCACATTGACATTGAACTGTAGATTTATTCCGGCTCATAGTTAACCCGAACATTTTTCCTTTTATCATAGACTGCCGACTTTCACCATGTCTCCCAAAGCTCCCAAGGCCTCCATCACTTGCAACTGGATGAGATCCAATGTCACCAGTGATACACTAGCAGATTTTGTTAAGTCTGGATATCTGCCCAAGAAAGACGTCATGTCCCACCGTGCCCCTGACCCGTCAGAAGAGAGACCACAGCCAAAGGATGGGGAGGTAGTGATTTTTGCGGATCACATGAGCCGGTGCTTCGCACCGCCCGGCTCAAAGTTTTTTAGAGACGTTCTAAACTTCTTCGATTTGCGGCCTCAAGATATAGGACCCAACTCAGTGTCCAACATCTGCAACTTCCAAGTATTCTGCGAGGTTTACCTTGGAGAAGAACCTAGTCTGCTGCTCTTCAGAGAGCTTTTTTACTTGAACCGTCAGAATGAGTGCGCCAATGGGCCAAGTCTGGAGTTAGGTGGCATCTCCATCCAGCGGCGTAGGGACTGCCTTTTCCCTTACGCAGAGCCGCCCAGCCACCCCAAGGACTGGAATCTGACGTGGTTTTACTGCCAAGACACGTCGCCGGCTGACGAGAGTCCGCTGCCCGGCTTTCGCCCTTCACGTCTAGAGCCGACTCACCCACTGTCAGACAAGCTGACTCAAGCGGAGCGCCAACCTCTGCTCCCCACTATCAATAAGATCAAGGCTCTCCTGGGCAATGGTCTGAATGGAATCGACCTGGTCCGGGTCTGGATCTCATGGCGGGTGATCCCATTGAGCCGCCGCCCCGGCTTAATGTGTGAGTACACGGGCCGAAAAGATGACCCTCAGAGACACAGCCGCAACGATCTTCCTGAAGACGTTGCAGAAGAGATGACCAAGGCTCTTTTGAACGAGAGCCTGGCAGACTGCGGAAGGACCGGGCTGGCCCCCTTCTGCAAGACCAACCCAGCCCCAGCGGTAAGCCGCTGATCTGAACATCTTATCTGTACATGATTTTCATCTGAATTGTTTTAAGGAAACCTCATTGCATTTTTCAGGCTGATGATAAGTTCTGGCGGGTCAAATATGACCATGAGGCGGCCAAGAAGGCCAGGAAGGCGAAGAAAGCCGCCAAGAAAGCCGCCCCTCGCAAGAAAGGAAGCAGGCCTACTGCTTCAGAGCTGATGCAATTAAGCGACAGCTCCGAGTCAGAGGTAACCCCCGAGCCTTTAAATCCTTGCTGTATTTGTTATTTGTTGCTGTCCGCCTTATCAATACTTGCTCATTGACAGGATGACACCGGCGCAAGTAACCCGGTGGTTGAAGAGGTAATGTCACTTTCCTCCGACTCGGAGCCCTTGCCAAAGCTGAAAGTCCGAAGGGTAACCCGGAAAGTAAGCTTTTCACATCCTTTAGCTTACCAAGACCCTCAATTTATTTTGAAGCGACAGGTTCATGAAAGCCGGCGTCACACCCGGACCAACAAGGACACCGACCTCTCCTCCGGGTTACCTGACGCATCAAGGAAACGCCGAACTGAGGTTATTTCCCACTTGTACCCTTTTCATCCATTGGCGGGTGTTATCCGTCAGCCACTCAATTCTTCTGACTCCAATTATCAGGAGACCTCCCCCTCTTCGGGCGACTCTATGTAGTCGAGTCTTCCGGCTTTCAAGACCGTGCCCGGGTAATGATAACCCTCTTATATTTGTTCTGGTCCTTGCTCATACTTTTTATACTAACCTTTGTTGTTCTTTCAGTGCCCAGGCAAAGCTCACCAAGAGGGCGAAGAAAACCAAGTCGGCCGGAGTGCCGGATTTGCCTGAGCCGGAGGTGACGGTCCAAGAAGCGCCAGCTGCCTCCGCCCCCGAAGCCACCACTCCAACGGACACGGCACCTGTAGAAGCTTCTGCTGACCCGGAGGCCTCCGGCTCGGCTCCACCAACAAATGACCCGGACGTGGTAATCACCCGGACGGCATTTGTTGAGCCGGGGAGACCTACCGCACTGGCTAAGTGCTCCGCTAAGGGGGAGTTACTGCAGCCCCACCGGGTGAACCTGGACCTCTCCGACCACACCAACCTGAGCATTGGAGAGCTCGTCTCTGGCTACATCAGCCAAGTGCACAAGAGCCGGGACGCAGAGGTTGCCATGGTGAACCAGATCCAGCAAAAATCTGAGGTATCCTTCTGCTATTCTCTTACTTACTGCATAGTTACCTTTATCATGCTAGCCCGCAAGTCGGCGACTTATGATTAAATATGTTGTAGACTTAGGTTCCAGCTCACGCAACTGAGCCGGCAGCTTGTAGATAGATACGTTCAATATGCATTAGCCCCCAAGTGCCAAGTGTCTTTGCTTGGAAAACGCTTGGGACTTAAAATTTATATAGTAACTGTTCATGTCATAACCCGGAAATGTATGCGGGCTGCTGGCAAGAAGCTAGAGGCTGACATGGCTGATCTCAAGAGCCGGCTGCAGATGCAAGAGATGGAGACCCGGAAGGCAAATGCCAAATTTGTGTCTAGCATCGCCGCTCAAGAGAAGCTGAAGACAGAATTTGACGCTGAGCGGAAGGCATGGGCCGAAGAGAAGGCCGCATTGGTGAACCGGGCTGAACAGGCGGAGAAGACTCTCTCCGAGAAGACCGCCGAGCTCTCCGGCCTAAAGCGCCAGGTGTCCCAGATGGTGGCCGCCATCTTCGGTAAGTCGCCTCACCGGCTTTCATCAAGTTTAGAATGTTTATATCTCATAATTCATCCCTGTCGCCGGCTTATCTGATTCTGTTAAACAGGTCCCAGAAGTGCCAACCTCAACCAGAGCGTGGTAACCAAGCTGAAGGCCGTGTATACCCTGGTGGAGCAGCTCTACACCGGGTCACAGCGTGCCTTAGCTGTGGTGGCCCTATCCAACGAGGTGCCGACTCACCTGGCAGAAGTCCTGCGCCGGCTCGCCGTTCTGCCTTAGCGGATCCAAGAGCTCCGACGGGCCTCTGCGAGAGCCGAAGCAATCGCTACGCTGAGCCGGGCCAAGGCGTTCTTGCCAGAGCTAGACCCGGCGGACATCGCCCTCGGCTACCCAAGCCTGAAGGAAGACGGCACCGCCTTTGATCAGAAGGACTTCGCAGCTTGCGTGAAGACTGTACGCCCGGTGGCCACTCTTATCGGCAACGACACAGATCTGACCAAGTACCAGCCGGGTTATAACGCAGAAAATCAGAGGATTCCAACCCCTCGCTATGAAGCTCTGAGTTTAATTCCGCCGGCTCGTCAGCACACCTTTGCCCCAGAGATTGACCCGGCCGGGTTAATTGACGAGGAAGCCCAATTCGAGGCGCTGAGCGGCATCGACTGGAAGTCGTCGACTTTCCAGACCTTGGGGACAGCCGGAGGAGAAGAAAGAGACGAGCCGGAGACATCAACCCAGCAGGCGTCGTAATTCTGCTGGCGGTTTACCAAACAATGCCTCACCCTTTTGGACTCAACGAGTCTTGTAATAGAGTAGGACCAACACTTTATCTTTGCCGTGCCATCGTGCACGCCTTAAATGCTTGAAGTTTTATTGAAGTTGTCTCCTTTATATTTCTCCGGGTCATTCATTCTCCTGAGTCTCAAATAATTGTTTTTAACTATCCTGCATAGAAAGACGAATCACAAGTCTCCAGGCGGCTTACCGCCCTGAGAATCATATGTTTTAGATATATAACCCGGAATATGAATCAAAAAAGACTGGTCCTCAATTATATCCTTAATACAGCCGTAATAACACACGTAGCGGCCTGCAAGCATACTTCTGGTTTAGATGACCCGGGTAATAAGGTTGGTACCTTAATTACGATTTACTTGTCTTAATGACACCCATTGTGTGCAACTAACACTGTAAACCAAAGTTAAGCCGGCAAAGTGAGACCCGGCCGTACACACTTTGAAATAATCAGAAGAAACTTGCTATAAAGCAAAGGAACTTAGGGGCTTCCGGTTCGAATACGACCAGAGACCCGGCACAAAGGGGTTATGCTAGGATTCGAATGCGATCATATAGCCCCCAGTGGGTGTGGCGATGCCAATCAAGAGGGTATCGACAGCTATATTCTCTTCGGTTCGAATACGACCCACGTTTGAACAGGAAGCCCCCAAATGACCTTAAGAATTGTTTAACGACGCTGATTCGAATACGATCCACGTCGGTTCTCAAAGGGGTTAAACTAAGATTCAAATATGATCAAAGAAAACTCCTCAATGAGCTCGGCACTTTGCCAATCAAATGGGTATCGACAGCTATGTTCTCTTTGGTTCGAATACGACCTATGTTTGAACAGGAAGCCCCCAAGTGACCTTATCATCTACGACTAGATCTGAATATGATCATAAGCCGGATCCTCCTTCAAGTTATCATGTAACCTGGCAATGAAAACAACATGTGCACATTTGGAGGAGAAAAAAGGACAGAGGTCCTGCTTTATTGCTTAACATAATATATACATGGCTTAGAGAAGTATGTACATCAGGAGAGCCGGTGGCTCAAGTGTAGTAAGGCCGAAGCTGAGCTATGTTCCACGGCCGTCGGGTCTCTTCCTCCGCCTTACGTGAATCTTTGTGCTCCCGAATGTCAATGAGGTAATATGACCCGTTGTGCAAATTCTTGCTGACCACAAAGGGCCCTTCCCAAGGTGGGGATAGCTTGTGTGCATCTGTCTGATCCTGGATGAGCCGGAGCACGAGATCACCTTCCTGGAAGACCCGGGATTTGACCCGGCGGCTATGATAACGGCGCAGGTCTTGTTGGTAAATCGCTGAACGGGCTGCTGCCACATCACGTTGTTCGTCCAACAAGTCAAGAGCATCTTGGCGTGCCTGTTCATTATCCGTCTCAACATAAGCCGCCACTCGAGGTGAGTCATGACGGATGTCACTGGGGAGGACTGCTTCTGCCCCATAAACCATGAAAAAAGGCATAAAACCTGTAGACCTGTTAGGAGTAGTGTTGATGCTCCATAACACGGAGGGCAACTCCTCCACCCAACAACCCGGCGTCCGTTGCAAAGGGACCAAAAGCCGGGGCTTGATACCCTTCAGAATCTCCTGATTAGCTCTCTCAGCTTGACCATTGGATTGAGGATGAGCCACTGAGGAAACATCAAGTCGGATATGCTCTCGTTGACAAAACTCCCCCATGGCGCGTTTGGAGAGATTTGTGCCATTGTCAGTTATAATGCTGTGTGGAAAACCAAATCGAAAGATCACCTTTTTCATAAACTGAACCGCCGTGGCTGCATCACGCTTGCTAACAGGCTCCGCTTCAACCCACTTGGTAAACTTGTCAACTGCCACCAAAAGGTGGGTCTTCTTATCCTTGGACCTTTTGAAAGGCCCAACCATATCCAGCCCCCAGACCGCAAAAGGCCAAGTAATTGGGATCATCCTCAGTTCTTGAGCCGGTACATGAGCCCGTCGCGAGAACCTTTGGCAACCATCACACTTACTGACCAAGTCCTCTGCATCAGCATGAGCCGTCAACCAATAAAAACCATGACGAAAATCCTTGGCCACAAGGGACTTTGAGCCGGCGTGATGGCCACAATCCCCTTCGTGAATCTCACGCAAGATCTCTTGCCCTTCCTCAGGGGAAACACAACGCTGAAACGCCCCTGTAACACTGCGATGATGCAACTCGCCATCGATAACAGTCATTGACTTAGCCCGCCGGGTTATTTGCCTGGCCAAAGTTTCATCCTCAGGCAATTCGCCCCGGGTCATGTAAGCCAGATACGGCATTGTCCAGTCTGGTATGATATGGAGAGCCGCCACCAGTCGTGCCTCCGGGTCAGGGACAGCCAAATCTTCCTCAGTAGGCAACTTAACAGAAGGATTATACAGGACATCCAGGAAAGTATTAGGCGGCACCGGCTTTCACTGAGAGCCTAGCCGGCTTAAAGCATCAGCCGCCTCGTTCTTCCTGCGATCAATGTGCTCTACCTGGTAGCCCTGAAAGTGCCCTGCAATGGCATCAACTTCACGGCGATAAGCCGCCATGAGAGGGTCCTTAGAGTCCCACTTGCCTGATACTTGTTGAGCCACCAAGTCTGAGTCACCGAAACACCTCACCCGGCTCAAGCTCATCTCCTTAGCCATCCGAAGGACGTGGAGCAAGGCCTCGTACTCAGCCGCATTGTTAGTGCAAGGAAACATCAATTGTAGCACATAATGGAACTTGTCACCCTTAGGGGAAGCCAATACAACTCCATCCCCCGAGCCCTCCAACTGCCTGGACCCATCGAAGTGAATAGTCCAATATGTGTTATCCGGCTTTTGCTCGGGCACTTGTGACTCTGTCCAATCATTGATGAAATCCACCAGAGCCTGAGATTTAACAGCAGTGCGTGGCACATACTTGAGACCATGAGGTCCAAGCTCTATAGCCCACTTCGCCACTCTCCCTGTGGCCTCTCTGTTTTGAATGATATCACCAAGAGGGGCAGAACTGACCACAGTGATGGGATGACCCTGAAAATAATGCTTAAGTTTCCGGCTTGCCATGAACACACCGTAAACAAGCTTCTGCCAATGCGGATACCGCTGCTTGGACTCGATGAGCACTTCGCTGACATAATAAACCGGCCGCTGAACCGGATGCTCCTTACCCTCTTCCTTGCGCTCCACCACCACGGCCACACTGACGGCTCATGTGTTAGCAGCCACATACAACAATAAGGGCTCCTTATCAACCGGAGCAGGAAGGACTGGGGGCTCTGCCAGCTGCTTCTTCAAATCCTCAAAGGCAGTATTAGCTGCATCATTCCAGACAAAGTTATCAGTTTTCTTCATCAACTGATATAATGGCATGGCCTTCTCACCCAAACGGCTTATAAACCGGCTTAAAGCAGCAATGCGACCCGCCAAACGCTGAACATCATTTATACACGCCGGCTTAGCTAAGGAGGTGATGGCCTTGATCTTCTCCGGGTTAGCTTCAATGCCTCTATCAGAAACCAAGAAACCCAAGAGTTTGCCTGCAGGAACACCAAAAACACACTTGGCCGGGTTAAGCATCATATTGTAGACCCGGAGATTATCAAAGGTTTCCCTTAAATCATCTATCAAGGTTTCCTCCTTTATGGACTTAACCACAATATCGTCCACATAAGCGTGAACATTGCGCCCGATCTGTTTATGAAGACAGTTCTGTACACAACGCTGGTAAGTCGCCTGCGCACACTTGAGTCCAAAGGGCATAGACACATAGCAGAAGGCTCCAAAGGGAGTGATGAACGCCGTCTTCTCCTGGTCCTTGACTGCCATCTTAATCTGATGATACCCGGAATAAGCATCCAAGAAACTTAAGCGCGCACAACCTGCCGTAGCATCAATAATTTGATCAATACGGGGAAGGGCAAAAGGATCAGCCGGACACGCCTTGTTTAAGTCCGTGTAGTCCACACACATCCGCCAAGTGCCGTTCTTCTTGAGCACGAGCACCGGGTTAGCTAACCACTCTGGGTGAAAGACTTCAACGATAAACCCGGCCGCCAAGAGCCGGGCCACCTCTTCACCAATAGCTTTCCGCCTCTCTTCATTAAACCGCCGAAGGAACTGCCTGACCGGCTTAAATTTCGGATCAACATTAAGAGTGTGCTCAGCGAGTTCTCTAGGTACACCTGGCATGTCAGAAGGTTTCCATGCGAAGATGTCCCTATTCTCACGGATGAACTCGATGAGCGCGCTTTCCTATTTCGGATCCAGATTGGCACTGATGCTGAACTGCTGAGATGAATCTCCTGGAACGAAATCAACAAGTTTAGTCTCATCAGCCGACTTAAATTTCATCGCCGGCTCATGCTCCGTAGTCGGCTTTTTCAGAGAGGTCATATCTGTTGGGTCAACATTGTCCTTGTAAAACTTCAACTCCTCTGTTGCACAAACAGATTCTGCATAAGCTGCATCGCCTTCCTCACATTCCAAGGCCACCTTCCGGCTGCCGTGAACCGTGATGGTCCCATTATGACCCGGCATCTTGAGCTGTAAGTAAACATAACACGGCCGTGCCATGAATTTGGCATAAGCCGGCCGCCCAAATATAGCGTGGTACGGACTTCTTATCTTGACCACCTCAAAGGTCAATTTTTCCACCCTGTAGTTGTTTTCATCTCCGAAGGCCACTTCCAACTCGATCTTGCCGACCGGATAAGCCGACTTACCATGTACCACACCATGGAAGATAGTGTTTGACTGGCTGAGGTTCTTATCAACCAATCCCATACGGCGAAAAGTCTCATAATAGAGGATGTTGATGCTGCTGCCTCCGTCCATGAGCACCTTAGTGAACTTATATCCTCCCACCTGAGGAGCCACCACCAGGGCCAAGTGATCCGGATTATCCACCCGGGGAGGGTGATCCTCCCTACTCCACACTATAGGTTGCTCTGACCACCGCAAGTAGCGTGGGACTGCCGGCTCAACAGCGTTCACGGCCCTCTTATGAAGCTTCTGATCTCGCTTGCATAGACTGGTGGTAAACACATGATACTGCCCACCGCTAAGCTGCTTTGGATTGGTCTGATAACCTCCCTGCTGCTGTTGATGACCCTGGCCAGACTGCTGATTAAAGCCCCCTTGACCGTTCTGAGGGTTAGAATTTGAGCCGCCGCCCGGGCCATGAAAGCCGCCGGCGCCTGAGCCACCGCCCGGGCCATTGTAACTCTTGAAGGCCTTCATGATTGCACAATCCTTCCATAGATGAGTCGTTGGCTTCTCTCTAGAGCCGTGCCTTGGACAAGGCTCATTCAACAGTTGCTCCAATGTCGGGCCTGACCCGCCGCCTCGGGGAGGGGGCCTCCCCTTGCGTCGCTGGTTATTACCTTGTGAGCTGGCGTTGGCTACAAACTCTAGGCTGCCATCGGCCTTGCGCTTGCCTCCTCCTTGGTTCCCCGGGTTATACTGAGGACCCTTGCCATTGCCATTCTTCTTTCCCTTCCCTGCCCTTTCATCATCTGAAGGGGGAACCTTGGTACCATCGGAATCGGCGTACTTGACAAGAGCCGCCATTAGCGTACCCATATCACTGCAGTCGCGCTTAAGCCGTCCGAGTTTCATCTTCAGGGGCACGAAACGACAATTTTGTTCCAACATTAAGACCGCAGAGCCGGCATCCATCTTATCTGACGAATGTATGATCTCCTTGACCCGGCGAACCCAGTGAGTCATGGATTCACCCTCCTGCTGTTTACAGTTAGTCAAATCCACAATTGACATAGACTGCCTACAGGTATCTTTGAAGTTTTGGATGAACCGGGCTTTCAGCTCAGCCCAAGACCCGATGGAATTCGGTGGTAACCCCTTTAACCAAGTGCGGGCGGTTCCATCCAACATCATGGTGAAGTACTTGGCCATTGCCGCTTCACTGACCTCCAGTAGTTCCATAGCCATCTCGTAACTCTCGATCCAGGCTGCGGGTTGCAAGTCTGCTGTGTAATTAGGCACCTTCCTAGGGCCTTTGAAGTCCTTGGGTAGACGTTCATTGCGGATAGCTGGTACTAAACAAGGGACACCCCCAGTCCTGGTAGGGATACCCACGTCGACGGAAGCCGTCGGATAAGCCGGGGGGGTCTGGTAAGTTGTCAATTGAGGCACCTGCTCCGCCTCTTGCCGCGCTCTATCCTAGTCTGCTGCGTGAAAGGCTCCGTTATGAACCGAGCCATGGCCAGGGGGCGGGTCATGGCGTCGGACGTTACTTGAGCCGGTCGCTAAGACCATGTGCCTGCTGTAACTCGGGCTCTGGCCTGGGCGAGGGGTCGAGTGGATCCTGTCCCGGCTATAGGAGTACGCCTCTTGCTGTGCCAGTGCTGTCTGAAGGAGTTCCCTGACCCGGCGGGTTTCAATAGCCGTCGGAGAGTCGCCATCAACCGGGAGAGCCGCCAGCCGTGCCGCCGCGGCGACCATGTTCTCCAGCGGGTTATTATAATGACCCGGGGGTATTGGCACGTACTGAGGCAGGGCTGGGGGCACCTGAGGAGGCCCCATCACTTGTGGCTGAATAGGGGTCCCAGACCCGGGCACTATGACCCCTGGCGGGTTGCTAGACCCTGCACCTGGCGTGTTGAAGAGGTTGCGTGGATCGTAAACCGGAGGGAGTCGAGACTGGGTCTTTTGATGCCTCCTTCTCATGACCTCATTGGACGCGTTCTGATCCATCGTGAGTTGGAAGGACTGCGCCTGGATCAACTGAGTTTGGGCATCGAGAGCCGCCCTCTCCGCAGCCATCCTGATCCCTTCCGCTGCAAGATCCTCCTTAGCTTTCACTAGATCCAATTTTAACTGTGCCACCTCCGCATCATGCTGAGCTTGATCCGCCGGTTCAACCGTGGCGGTTAACAGGGCCATCATCTTGTCCGTGAGATCCATCAGCACCTGAGCCGGAGAAGGCACCGGGTTTCCCGCTCCAGCAGCGGGGTTCTGAACAGGCTGCGCACCGGCCATGAAGATTTCGACCCGGCTTGGCGGCTCAAATAGGTCCAGAATACTGTCACCATCGGAACAACCCATGAGCCTGCCATCTTGAAGTTAATACAACGAGTTTGACTCATCGGTGGCCGACTCGCCGTCAGAGCCGGCGGCCGTCTCATCACCAGATCCAGAACGATCAGAGAGTCCTCCATGGATGCACCCCACAAAAGCCTGCCTTAAGGCAGGCCGGGCCCGGGTGGGTCGTGCACGCTGAGCCGCTTTGACGAGATCAGCGCAAAGACCCGGCTCAGGGCCCGGCTCACCAATCTTGCCAATGAAGACATGAATTCCGCCGAAGGGGACCCGGTACCCGTACTCAATTGAGCCGGCGTCGGGACCCCAGTTTGCATCGTCGATGTAGAGCTTGCCGCGACGACTCTTGGTCATCCGGCCCACAGCGTATCCCTTGAGCCCTTCGAAGCTGCCCTTCAAGAACTCAAATCCACCATGCGCTGGCCCCACGGTGGGCGCCAACTGTCGTGGAATTGTCACGGCAGATGTCCTCGAACCAGGACTTAGTCGTGGAGCCATCGCAGCTAGGAAGCTTGAAGGGGTTAAGGCGGGACAAGGAACACGAGGGTTTATACTGGTTCGGCCCCTTACGGTGAAGGTAAAAGCCTACGTCCAGTTTGAGGTGGTATTGATTAGGGTTACGATCGCCAGGAGCTAAACTACTATGCCCGGCTCTCGATGAGATTGTTCTTGTCCCTAAACCGCTGCCGGGTCCTCCTTTTATATAGGGAGGCTGACGCCCAGCAGCTCTCAGAGTCCCGGCCGGCTCATAAGAGTGTCCGGCTCGGACTCTCAACTATTCTTGCCTTACACTACAAGTTCTACCATAATAATGATTATAACTACGGGCTTTTAAGCCGTATCCGGGTCTTAAGCCCATCTTCGGCCCACCGTCTTTAAGCTTGGCGTCGGGCTTCTGGCAATGACCATTAGAGTAACCCGGCCCCTCCTGGCGGGTGACTCTAAGGTCTATATCCTCAACAGATACCGTCATCGAGGAGGTCGCCAGGGACGCCGAGGCCGAGGCGGACAAGATCGCCGCTGAGGAGGCCGCCAAGACCGCCAATGAGGATGCCTCCAAGGGGCCCGCCGGGGAGGCCGGCAAGGCCGCTGCTGAGGAGGCCGACACGGGGCCTGCTGGGGAGGGGGTGGTTGACGACCAACCTTCCTCCTTCGCTGCCTCTGGCTTGGGCAAGTACCTGAAGGTGAGCGACGACCTGTTTGTCCACCTCCCAGGGACGGCGAGCACCAGGGCACCCACCGAGGGGGAGGTGTTTGATGATGAGGTGCTCGCCGCCGCCGGGCTTGAGGTTGTTGACAAGCCGAGCGCCGGTGGCAGCGGTTCCCAAGAGGAGGAGCTCCTGCGGGCCATGAGCGCCAACTTCCAGAAGCTCCAGGCACTTCACCGTGCCTGCCTGGACAAAGCAAAGTCCAGGATGGCGGCGGTGGACAAGGCGGAGGTGGACCTCGCGGGGCGCGTCACCAAGACGCAGGCCTGGTTCTGCCAGCCCACGAAGACAATTTTTATCTTTAGTTAGAACCGCAGCAACAATTGATGTAATATAACTCTGCAGTACTTTGAAACGATGCATGTTATTTTCCTGTTTGATCTCTCTTTGTATGTCCACCCTACATTAATTGGGTAGGCTTGCCGGCGCGTAAACCCAAGCCGCGGCGCCTCAAGGACGGATCCCCGATAGCCTGCCGGGTGTGCTTGCTGCCAGACAAACCACCTTACCGCTCTCAACGCGGCCGCTCAAACCGTCGAACGGACTCGAAACAGAACGAGAGCGTTGCCAATAGCGGAAGGCCACCCCGCCGATCTCGACGCGGTCGTTCGAACTGTTGAGCGGACTCGAAACAGAACGAAGGTGTTGCCAATAGCGGAAGGGCCCCATTGCGTACAGGTTTTCCATACAAAGAGCGCGATCTCCGAGGAGAATAACCTTATACATAAAGGAATTATTCAAAGTTTCGCATGACTTAGCTTTTCTGTCGCCACACGGGCGGTTGTTGTGTCTGTAGATGATCTCGCTCGTTCGGTCGTCTTCTTCCTTGGAGTGACGACCACGATGAAGTCGCTGCACCAACTAGACCAGATTTTCACAACTGCGCCCCCTACCTGGCGCGCCAAAGATGTCGGGGGAAACGACACCTATGGGATCACTGGAATCCCTTCTACGATTGGCGGGCGCGAGGTTGTGCAAAGAGCGGGTTTAGAAGCCAGCACAAAGATCATTTACCCAGGTTTGGGCCGCGGGGATGCGTAATACCCTAGTCCTGCTTTGGTGTATATTTGAGTGTTCTTGGGCTTTTGAACTAGCTACGGTGCGTGCGTCGTCCAAAAGATCCGAATCCTCTCCCAGTACGACGTGGGCCTCCTTTTATAGACAAAGGGGCTGCCACAGTGGCACACAGGAGGTGGAAAGCTATACAGTGCACAAGCTTATCGCTTGTCATTCCAGGACAAAGTGCATTAAATGCGCTACTTAGGTGTCCTCTTGCTTTATCGGGGGCGGTAACGAGGCCCGTCCCGTCCGTCGCCGCTCCGCCTTGCTCCGACACGTGTCCAGGCCAACGAGGCATGCAGCGCCATGTAAGGTGGCAGGCTGCTGAGTTGGCGTGGTGGTAGGGTCTTCACGAAGATCTGCATGCCACCACGCAGGTGCTTGCTGAATTGGCCTAGAGGCCGCACGCCGCCACGCAGGTGCTCGCCTAGTTGTTGGGCTGGCAGTTGCATGGGAACGGTGGTGGAACCTTGGCAGATGTGGTCCTGGCTGCGGCCTCGCGAATGTCTCCGGCAAGGGTCTTGCCGGGACCCCGGCAAGGGTCTTGCCGTGGCGTCGTGGTCGTCCCCGGCAAGGATCTTGCCGGGGGTCTCGTGGGTACCCTCGGCAAGGATCTTGCCAAGGATCATCGTCTTTTGATTCTCATCTGATCTTGTATGCTTCTGGTCTTCACAAAGATCTGCATGCCACCATGGAGGTGCCTCCCGAGCCTTGGTTCCAATGTGGTTAATGGTGTTGGAATTCTTGAGCTCAAGGGTGGCGGCTCCGCTGGTGTTGGGCAAGTTGCCCCGGCAAGGCTGTTGCTGGGGCTGTGGAGGCTGCCCCGGCAAGGGCCTTGCCGGGGGAGTCCACCTCGCCCTTCTGCTCTTTGTGTTTCCGGCTTGGCGTTGGTCTGGTCGTCTTGTGCCTTTACTCCCTCTGCCCCGCCAAGCGTGGCTAGGGGCGTGGGGCTGTGACTGCCCGTGCACAAGTAAAGGGGTGCAAAAAGGGACCGCTATTTTTGTACACCGACACATGGCATTTTCTAAATTGCGTCAACCTTAGCTTGGTCCACTTCAATACCTCTTTCAGAAATTTTATGACCCAAGACAATGCCTTCATTAACCATAAAGTCGCAATTCTCCCAATTCAAGACAAGATTTGTTTGTTCACATCTCTGCAAAACTCGCTCAAGATTGCTTAAACAATCATCAAAATACTTCCCATAAATAGAGAAGTCATCCATGAAAACCTCAACAATATTTTCACAAAAGACAGAGAATATAGCAGTCATACATCTTTGAAAGGTAGTAGGTGCATTACATAAACCAAAAGGCATACGTCTGTAAGCATAGGTTCCAAGGGGACAAGTAAAAGTGGTCTTTTCTTGATCAGGTTGAGAAACAGGTATTTGTGAAAAACCAAAATATCCATCAAGGAAGCAAAAACGTGTGTGCTTAGATAATCTTTCAAGCATTTGATCAATAAAAGGCAGAAGGTAATGATATTTTCTAGTTGCTTTGTTTAATTTTCTGAAATCAATTACCATTCTATAATCTGTAACAATTCTTTGTGGAATAAGTTCATTCTTATCATTAGGAACAACAGTTATACATCCTTTCTTAGGGACACAATGAACAGGACTTACCCATCTACTATCAGCTATAGGATAGATTATACCTGCTTCCAAAAGTTTTAATATTTCTGTTCTTACCACTACTTTCATCTTCGGATTTAACCGACGTTGGTGATGAACAACGGGATTAGCATCAGGTTCCATATTAATTTTGTGCTGACATAGAGTGGGACTAATGCCCTTTAAATCATCAAGAGTATATCCAATAGCAGCCCGGTGCTTCCTTAGAAATTTCAATAATCTTTCTTCTTCATGTTCTGAAAGGTTAGCACTAATAATAACATGATATATCTTCTTTTCATCAAGATAAGCATATTACAAAGTGTCTCGCAATAGTTTTAATTCAAACACAAGATCACCTTTAGGTGGAGGAGGACCTCCTAGAGTTTCAATAGGCAAATTGTGTTTAAGTAGAGGACGTTGTTCGAAGAAAATTTTATCTATGTCATTTCTTTCATTCATATGTAAATCATTTTCATGGTCTACCAAATATTGTTCTAATGGATCAGTAGGTGGTACAACAATAGAAGCAAGACCAATTAATTCATCTTTACTAGGCAATTCTTTTTCATGAAGCTTTCTACTAAACTTGGAAAAAACACATTCATGAGACTCGTCACCAAAGCTAACACCAACAGTTTGTTTCTTACAATCTATCTTAGCATTAACTGTATTGAAGAAAGGTCTACCAAAGATAATGGAACAAAAGTCTTCTTGTGGAGAACCAAGAATAAGAAAATCAGCAGGGTATTTTATTTTCCCACACAAGACTTCAACATCTCTAATAATCCCACAAGGTGATATGGTGTCCCTATTTGCAAGTTTAATAATAACATCTATGTCTTCTAACTCTGTAGGTGCTATGTCTTTCCTAATTTCTTGATAAAAAGTGTAAGGAATAGCACTCACACTAGCACCCATGTCACATAAACCATGATAAATAGTGATCTCCTATTTTAACTGAAATGACAGGCATGCCAAGAACTGGTCTATTTTTATCCCCTTTTTCTGGTTTAGCAATTCTAGCAGCTTCTGCACAGAAGTAAATAACATGCCCATCTATATCTTCCTCCAAGAGATCTTTAACCATAGCAACATTAGGTTCTACCCTAATTTTTTCATCTGGTTTAGGTGTTCTAACATAGCTTTTGTTAACCATAGTTGAAACTTTAGCATGTCCCTTTATCCTAACAGGAAAAGGGGGTTTCTCAATATAAGCAGTAGGAACAACTGGATCAACATTGTAGAGTATAGTTTCTTCTTTAACTGGTACCAGTCCTTTAATTTCTTCTTTAATAGGTGGGTGATATTTAAACCAATTCTCTTTAGGGAGATCAACATGAGTAGCAAATGATTCACAAAACGAGGCTACTATCTCAGAGTCAAGTCCATACTTAGTGCTAACGTTTTGAATAGCATCGGTATCCATAAATGATTTAACACAATCATATTTAATTTTAATACCTGACTCTTTACCTTCATCGAGTTCCCAATCTTCAGATTTGCATTTAATTCTTTACAAAAGATCCCACCGGAATTCAATAGTCTTCTTCATAAAAGAACCAGCACAAGAAGTATCAAGCATGGTTTGATCATTAGAGAAAGCCGAGCATAAAAATTCTGGATAATAATTTCTCTTGAGAGCTCATGATTGGGGCATGAATATAACATTGACTTAATCCTCCCCCAAGCTAGAGCGATACTTTCTCCTTCATGAGGCCAAAAATTATATATATAATTCCGATCACGATGAACTAGATGCATAGGATAAATTTTTTGGCGGAACTCCAATTTCAAACGATTCCAATTCCAAGATCCAATATCATCGCATAGCCTATAGCATCCCAATTCTTTTCCCTTCAAAGATAAAGGGAAAACCTTCTTCATAACATCATCTCCGGGTAAACCTGCAAGCTTGAACAATCCACAAATTTGTTCTACATATATCAAGTGCATATCAGGATGTTCGGTTCCATCTCCTGCATAAGGATTAGCTAGCAGTTGTTCTATCATACCCGAAAGAATTTCATATTCAATATTTTAAGTAGGTGCAGTAGGTTGAGGGGTAGCTAATTGTGGTTCCGGTCGAGGTGAAGATACCCCAAACAAACCCCTCAAAGGATTGTTTTCCATAGCAACAAGTGACTTAAATTTTAGCACACTATATAAATGTTTCCTTACCAAATTCAACTTACCAAAGGCGCTTCACTCCCCGTCAACGGCGCCAGAAAATAGCCTTGATGACCCACAAGTATAGGAGATCAATTGTAGCTCTTTTTGATAAGTAAGAGTGTCGAACCCAACAAGGAGCAGAAGGAAATGACAAGTGCTTTTCAGCAAGGTAATGTCTGCAAGGGCTAACATTGTAAGTAGCAGAGTAGTTTGATAGCAAGATAATTTGTAACGAGCAAGTAACGATAGTAGTAGAAAAAGTGCAGCAAGGTAGCCCATTCCTTTTGAGGTAAAGGACATGCTAAAATGGTCTCTTACGATAAGCAAAGCGTTCTTGAGGGTACACGAGATTTTCATCTAGTCACTTTCACCATGTTGGTTCGATTTGTGTTTGCTACTTTGATAATTTGATATGTGGGTGGACCGGTGCTTAGGTGCTGTTCTTACTTGAACAAACCTCCTACTTATGATTAACCCTCCCGCAAGCATCCGCAACTACGAGAAAAGTATTAAGAATAAATTCTAACCATAGCATTAAAGTTTTGGATCCAATCGGTCCCTTACGGAATAGCGCATAAACTGGGGTTTAAGCTTCTGTCACTCTCGCAGCCCATCATCTAATTGCTACTCCACAATGCATTCCCTTAGGCCCAAATATGGTGAAGTGTCATGTAGTCGACGTTAACATGACACCACTAAGGGAATCACAACATACATACTATCAAAATATCGAACACATATCAAGTTCACATGATTACTTGCAACATGATTTCTCCGGTGACCTCAAGAACAAAGGTAACTACTCACAAATGATAAACATGCTCATGATCATAGGAGTATTAAATAGCATATTGGATCTGAACATATAATCTTCCACCAAATAAACCATATAGTAATCAACTACAAGATGTAATCAACACTACTAGTCACCCACAAGCACCAATCTATAGTTCCGGAAACAAGATTGAACACAAGAGATGAACTAGGGTTTGAGATGAGATGGTGTTGTTGAAGATGTTGATGGAGATTGCCCTCCCCAAGATGGGAGAGTTGTTGTTGATGATGATGACGATGATTTCCCCCTCCAGGAGGGAAGTTCCCCCGGCGGAATTGCTCCACTGGAGGGCAAAAGTGCTCCTACCCAAGTTCCGCCTCGAGGCGGCGGTGCTCCGTCCTGAAAGTCCTCTCTTTATTTTTTCTAGGTCAAAATGACCTATGTACCAGAAGATGGGCACCGGAGGTGGTCCTAGGTGAGCACAGCCCACCAGGGCGCGCCTGGGCTCCCTGGCGCGCCCAGGTGGGTTGTGCCCACCTGGTGGGCCCCCTCTGGTAGTTATTTGCTCCAATAATTCTTAAATGTTTCATAAAAAATCCTCGTGAAGTTTCAGCTTATTTGGAGTTGTGCAGAATAGGTAGCCTGGCGTAGCTTCTTCAGGTCCAGATTTCCAGGTGTCGGGATTCTCCCTCTTTGTGTATACCTTGCATATTATGAGAGAAAAGGCATTAGAATTAATCCAAAAAGCATTATTATGGATAGAAACATTATAAATAACAGTAAGAAAACATGATGCAAAATGGACGTATCACGGAGCCACCGCCACCTCCTGTTCGTCCTTGGGAGGGCAGATCTGGAGTCCGTTTTGGGCTCCGAAGAGGGGAAATCGTCGCCATCGTCATCATCAACCATCCTCTATCACCAACTTCATGATGCTCACCGCCGTGCGTGAGTAATCCCATCGTAGGCTTGCTGGACGGTGATGGGTTGGATGAGATCTACGATGTAATCGAGTTAGTTTTGTTAGGGTTTGATCCCTAGTATCCACTGTGTTCTAAGATTGATGTTGCTATGACTTTGCTATGCTTAATGCTTGTCACTAGGGCCCGATTGCCATGATTTCAGATATGAACCTATTATGATTTCATGAATATATTTGTGTTCTTGATCCTAGCTTGCAAGTTATAGTCACCTACTACGTGTTATGATCTGGCAACCCCGGAGTGACAATAGTCGGGACACTTCCCGGTGATGACCGTAGTTTGAGGAGTTCATGTATTCACTAAGTGCTAATGCTTTGGTCCGGTACTCTATTAAAAGGAGGCCTTAATATCCCTTAGTTTCCAATATGACCCCGCTGCCACGGGAGGGTGAAACAAAAGATGTCATGCAAGTTCTTTTCCATAAGCACGTATGACTATATTCGGAATACATGCCTACATTATATTGATGAATTGGAGCTAGTTCTGTGTCACCCTGTGTTATAACTGTTGCATGGTGAATGCTATCCGACATAATTATCCATCATTGATCCATTGCCTACGAGCCCGTTTCATATTGATCTTTGCTTAGTTACTTTTCCGTTGCCACTGTTATGATTGCTACAAAACTACTACTGTTAATTTTGCCACCATTACCGCTACTTCCATACACCTTTGCTACTAAATATTTTGCTGCAGATATTAAGTTTTTCAGGTGTGGTTGAATTGACAACTCATTTGCTAATACTTGAGAATATTCCTTGGCTCCCCTTGTGTCGAATCAATAAATTTGGGTTGAATACTCTACCCTCGAAAACTGTTGCGATCCCCTACACTTGTGGGTTATCAATGTGCCTGTTGTGGTTGCAAACGTTACTATCTTAAAGGACTTTGTTATTCTTGATATTCCCGAGGACGACAGTATGTTGATCATCCTTGGTAGACCCTTTTTGAATACTGCAGGGGCTGTTGTTGATTGCAACAAAGGCAATGTCACTTTTCATGTTAATGGTAATGAGCATACGGTACACTTTCCAAAGAAACAACCTCAAGTTCATAGTATCAATTCTATTGGAAAAATTTCAACTTTTACTATTCACTACTGCAGGATGGTCCAAACGCGACACTACGATCAGAGACCCTTCGACGAAACTGTGTGCGATGCCATAATCCCAAACGGTGGTGTAAAAAACCCGTCAAAAAAGGTGCAAAACGTTTGCGATGACGGATGCATCTAACACGGTTTAGATTTTAGTTGCGTGTGCAATGCAGGGCATACAGTTCAGTTCAATTAACTATTTGAGATGAGGAGGAACAAAAGAAACGGGCAGCCAGATGAAGGCGTGTGCGATATATAGCATACGGTTCACTAGGATGAACTGTGTGTGATTAGGCAACACAATGAAAATGGTTCAACTGAACAAGATGTGTATGATACACGGCAAACAGGTCCGTAATCAGAAATGTGTGCGAAGACCAATAATAACATAGACGATTGCTGCTAATAAGCCGTGTGATTTGCTTTGTCTACAGTAGAATAACATGTGTCTATATATATAAAGTAGCACTATTCTACTTCTGGGATCAGAATAGTTATTTGAATCACGACGCGCGGGCCAGACGGGATGTTCCCGAACTGCCGAAAACGCAAAACAAAGAAACCTGACCGGTCCCATCCAGCCCCTTCAACCGGCCCACTCCCCACCCCACGAACTTCCCAACCACCACCACCTCTCGCTCTCGCACCACGTCTGGGCTCTGCCCCATCCTCCCGCCGCCGCCGCCGACCTGGCTCCGGCGCACCTCCTCCCGCCGCCGCCCTGGCTCCAGAGCACCTCCTGCCGCCGTCCCCTCGGCCCAAGCGCGCCACCCGTCGCCGCCCATCCCACTCCTCGGCCCGAGGCGCCTCCCACCGCCGCCCCCGTCCCCGACGCACCTAATACCGCCGGCCCGCTCGCCCCAACGCCCCACCCGCTGCTGGCCACCGGAGCCGCCGCCCCCATTCGCGTGCTGCGCCATGGCGACGCGCGCCCGTCCCTCCCTTTGCCCTGCTGCCAAATCCACAACGCGCACCTCCGCGACCCTCTCCCGGATCCACCGGTACAGGTGATGGTCGCGCCGCCTGTGCGGAGCCCATAGTGTTCGATGCATCTCTCGGTCACCGCGTCCCGCTCCTCTTCCACCTCCTGCAGTGGCTGCGAGATCCTCTCGCTCTTCTTCTTTGTATGTGCCTCGCCGGTGACATCCGCTGGTGGTGGTGTAGTGACCACCGCTGGTGGTGGTGGTGGTTAGGAGGAGGAAGAAGATGCAGATCACTGCAGATGGGGCAGGGCGTCGACAGGAGAAGCAGGGCGTGGCGGTTTGATATTCATCTAAGCTACTGTCGCTGTTCTAAATCTCTCTCATGTGTATATTGTTGATGCTGCTCCATCTCTCTTTCTGTTGGTGTTTGTTGCCCAAGTCCAGCACTATCACGGGATGAATTGCTTCTACTTTTCTTCTAAAATCTTGATGCCATGTCTTGTTTTGCATAATGGATGATTGTGTTCTTTTTATTCTTGATCATTTTTCTGAATTTTTTGCCCTGTGCATTCATGTGTTCTCAAACCTGTATTCTGTCTCCAGGTAACGCCGCCACATTCTCCGGCCTGGCCCCGGCGCTCCACGCCTCTGCCCCAACTCCCTGCTCGCAACGGCGCGATTCATCACATACTATCGGATTTCATCGGAGGAGGTCCCCTGCTGCACCTCCGCCTCCTGGGCCCGCTGGCGGAACTCCTGTGTTACTCCTCACGGCTGCACTACTCTCTCTCACTCTCCTGTCTCTCTCTTTCTGATTGAGGCGATTTCATCGGAACAAATTCATGTACATGCTTGATTGCAAGTATTTTTTTCCTAGATGCGAACAAGAACCCATGGCTTGATGTTTCTTATTTGTAATATTGCGTAATCACATGTTTGATTCTATGCAAAAAAGAAAGAATATCTGTAAGTTCAAACACGCCAATTGCAGAAGTTCGAAATTCCTATCCAGTAAGAACAAAAAAGTATGCTCTCTAAAGCTGCTTGTGTTTATGACTAAAAAAAATTGTTTTCTCTAGAACAAAACACTAAGTTATATTTTCTTCCCTCTGAACATAAATTTTCTATTTCCAACTATAGAAGTAAACACTTTGATGTACAGTAATATCTTTATTTTGAAAAAAGAGAAAAACACGATGAGAAAGGTTGTAGAGCCCTATGATGTTCAGTTTGTTTCCCTTTCTGAAGTTCAATTTGTTTTGCTTTTCGAAGTTCTCGTTGTTGAGTTCTAAAGAGAAAGGTTGCTTCACTTGCACTCCACTATCTAGTCATGTGTGGTGATCTCCTCGACACCTCGGTTTTCTACGAAAAATATAAGTATGAAGTTTAATTCAAAAAAGATGGTTTGATGCTTATTTAAAAACCATATTTTTCTAATAATAAAACAAAGAAGTTCAAATTAAAAAAGCAGAGAAGTTCAAACTTTATAAAAACCTCAGATTTTTTCTCGTTACTAAAGAATAAAATGAAGAAGTTCAAATTAAAATAAAAGAAAAAACTAATCTTTTTAAATAGAATATTAAAGTGCAATATTACATTGCACTAAAAAAAAAGAGGTTTACAAAAACTTATGAGGATGCTGATAATTTAAAATTCTGGAAGTTCAAAAGAATGAGCAAGAAGTTCAAATAAAAAAGGTACTTCAAACATCTCTATAAAAACAGATTTTCCCCTTTTTGAAAAAAACATAGAAGTTCAAATTAAAAAGAGGAACATTTCAAAATAATATTTTTTCCCGTTCTAAAAGCACTAGAAGTTCAAATTAAAAAAAAGGTGTGGTTCTATGTTTATAAAGAAAAAGGATTTTCCCCATTAATAACAAATTAAACCAAGAAGTTCAAATTAAAATAACGAAGCAATTCAACGTTTCTTCTCAGTGGCCACGTACTATTTTTTTTCTTGTAAAAATGTGTATTCCCAATTAAAAGACATAGAGGTTCAACTTTAAATAATCGAGTAGTTCAATATTTATTACATAACTAGGACTTTTCCTGTTACTAATGAATAACACCAAGAAGCCCTAAATTAAAAGTTTGAAGTTGTTTGATGTTTATAAAAACTCAGATTTTCCTCAAAAGATTAAAACCAAGAAGTTCAATTTGAAAAATGGAGTGGTTCGATGTATATAAAAAAACTCAGGTTTTCACGTTACTAGAGAATAAAACCAGGAAGTTAATTTGGAAAGAAGCGTAGCAGTTTGATATTATATTTGAAAAATTGGATTTTTCTAGTTACTAAAGAATAAAATCAATAAGTTCAATTTCCAATAAGGAAGAAGTTCGATGTTTCTGAAAAACCTCCAATGTCCACATTTCTAAAAATACACAATGAAGTTCAAATAAAAAAGATAGATCAGTTCAATGTCTATAAAATCATCAGATTTGTTGCAAGAAGTTCACGTGCACCTTCGTGCACGGTTCAGAATTTATATTGCGGGACGTCCGACCTCCAATTACATGTTTTAAAATGGCAAGAAAATGACGTCCGAACTTCAATTCCGTGCAATTCGACGTACACACAAAAATGCGACAGAAGTTCATAGTGAAAATGACGAGAAGTTCAAGTACTGCAAGGAATGCATTTCAGGTGAGAATAAAAAATATAGAAAAATAAAAGCATAAAAGGTTTGTTGAAAGAAGTTCAAGTGCTCTGTCCAGGGAAGTTCAAAAATTCTTGCGAGAGAGGTTCACCTCGTATTTCCATGTTTGATTTTTTCGTATAAAAATAGAATACAATTCTTTAATCAAAATATGAAAAGTGAAGTTCAAATTGAAATAACAGAGAAGTTCGGAGTTTATTTGAACCTAGGATTTACATGTTCAAAAAATAAAAAACACAATGCCATTTTTTGCACTTTTAAAAATAACTCATAAACAGAAAAAATGGTTGGCAGAAGTTCAAGTGCTCGGCGAGGAAAAGTTTAAAAATTCTTGTGAGAGAGGTTCACCGTGTATTTAGATGTCCAAAATACATACAAAATATGTTATTTTTTGTGTTTTAAAATAATTCTCTCAAACCAGAGAGAAGTTGAAAAGTGATAACAACCGGAAGTTCACGTACTACATGGTGTGTATTTCATATAAGAAAAATACAATAAAGTGAAAGAGAGTGAAGTTCAAACAGACTTGCCCCAGAAGTTCAACTACTTCACGCATTGCAAAAAACAACACGTCAAAAACAGAGTGAAGTTCAAACAGACATGCCCGAGAAGTTCAACTACTTCACGCAGTGCATTTCCATTCGCGATGAAGGCAGAAATCATGATCTCGTCATTTTCTAATTTATTTCAAAACGGCAGGAATATCATTTGTGTAAGTTCAAGTCCTCGCACGGAGAAAGTTAAAAAATATTGTGAGACAGGTTTGTACAAAAAGAATATCATTTGTGTAACACTGACAAAATGGATGACAAAATTACAAACGAAAATATGTCACAGAAGTTCAACGTGAAAACAGCAGGAAGTTCACCAACTACACTAAATGAATTTCAGATGAAAAACATTTAAAATCGTCGCGAGTATGAAAAAATGATCAACACGGGAAAGTTGCGTGTTTACAACAGCTTTCCATCGGTATATCACTTGCTCAATTCCAGTGAGTGGATGGAGAGCTACGAGCAGTGGATGAAGAGCTACGAGCAAGAAAAGCACATGAAAAAACAGAGTGAAGTTCAAGTACACATGCCGAGAAGTTCAAGTTTTTCACGCGGTGCATTTTTGAAGAATCTGTTTCGCGATAAAGGCAGAATGAATGATCCTGTCGTTTTCGAAATTACATGAAAATGGCTAGGAATTAGAGAAAATCATCAGCATGAAAAAGTTTCACATTTTTCGTAGCTTTTTAACGGTATATTATTTGCCCCATTCCGATAAAAGTTCTAAAAATTACAGCGAAAATACGTTTTTAGCCATTTTAAAAAATGACATAAAACCGTAATGAATTGGGAGAAATGATATATACCAAAAGTTTCGCATTTCCTCAAGCTTTCCAACGCCATATCATTTGCTGCATTCGGACGTAAGGTTAAAAAATTAGCTCGAAAATATGAACTCGGTGGAACTTATACCGTTTTCTAAATTACTTTTAAACCGTTCAAAATTAGAAAAAACTTTCAACAAGAGAAAGTAGCGCATTTTCATAAGCTTTCCAACGCCATATCATTTGCCTTAATTGGATTGGCCGTTTAGAAATGACATCAAAAATACGAACTCGGCTGTTCGGTTTGCGAAATTTTATGATTTTCCAAATTACTCTTTAACCATAAGGAATTTGAGAAAACTTTCAACATGTGGAAAGAGCGGTTTTATAGCAGCTTTCCAACGCCATATCATTTGCCTCATTCCGATAAACAGTTTAGAAATGCGATCGAAGATACGATTCACGTTTTTTGTATGAAGAAAAAACAATTTTCAAAACTGCTCTTAAACTGCTTACATTTTGCAAAAAAATTAACTTGGGTCATGATACTGGTGTCCATAGCTTTCCAACGGTATATCGCAAGCCTCATTTGGGCAATGTTGGCTGAAGTTCAACCTAGCACTAGAAGAAGTTCAGGTCGAACAACTCGGTGAGTAAAATTGCAAAAAACGCAAGTTCATCACGAGCGAGAACAAAATCTGCCAAAGAGCGAGATTCCTATTTAAAACCAATATTTAGTTGCTAAAAAATGTTTCTAGATTACACTAACATTATATAGAACACGACTAACCAAAAAAACTCATGGGGGAAGCCACGGTTGTGAAGATAGCCCGAAGGTCGGGTTCGTACAGAGGGAAGTTCAGGCGCGTTACTCAGGCAGTTCAGGTTGTGATCAGAATAGTGTTTATGTATGTATGTATGTATGTGTGTGTGTATATATATATGTAGGTAAAACTGTGTCTATCATAGCTTGCCACAGAACTAGTTAAGGGTTGCTAAACTTTTAACGGTTTAAAAGTTATAAAAAAATATGAAATAAATATGGGAGTATCTCTCTAATGTAATAAGATGATCCAATGAAGGGATTGTCAAAATATGCATCTATGTGTCCTCGGCAAAAGTAATAAGCATTTCAGCTCACTGCGACATAAATATATACTGAACTATTTGTTGTTTTTGTCCAGGACACATACGGTCGTATTTTTTTAATCCCTCTGTTGGATTATGTTATATTATAGGTGTGTTGGTTCAGTATTTTTTTCAGAATTTTTCAGAACTTTTGCACCATTGAAACCCTTAACTAGTTCTGTGGCAAGCACTTGTAGAAAATAAACATCCAATTACATAAGTGACTAATACAGATCATTCACACACACCTCAATAAACAATTGCATGCATTCTAAAGTAGGAGAAATGATCGTCTAGTCATCTACTTCTTGTGACGCTCCCGCCATTGCTATGTGGCTCGATCCCTCGTCTGGGTCAGGAAGAAGACAGTTCCTCATGTCAACGATCTGCCTGTACATCTCGTAGCTTGTGTACGCGTCCATGGCCGCGTACTTGACATGTTGTTCATCCAGTCTCTCATGCCACACACTGTGCCAGGCGTTCCTGTCCTTATTGCTCTCATTCTTCATCTTCATGTAGTAGGGGTCGACGATGGCCGAGGCGAGGTCAACCAGGGAGTTCAATTTGTTTTTGTCGCTGCCCCAAACCTTGTAGTCGCGCTGGATGTTGACAAGATTCAGGCATTTCAAGCCCAAAACCTTGAGCGCTTTTAGATCGTTGGTGGTGTCCACCGCAGCGAAACTGTAGTCGGAGTTGTTGATAAACCTGGAGAAACGCTCGCAAGGCGTTGTAGCCAGGTGGTAGTGGTAGACGAGGACGTCATGTCGCACACACAACTGGGTGACGACAACCTTCTGATCGTGCCCAACATGACCCATGGTGTACTCGAGGTCGAAGCCGACCACTTCGTACTTGTCCTCGGCAAGGAACTGCTCCATAGTTTGGATGGAGCTCTCCACCGAGACCGGATCATTCGTGTACACCACCGAGAGAGCCTTCCCCCTCACGTGGGTGTCCATGACATGTTGCGTGGTGAACTACCCGCCGTTGTCGTTGTCGGCCACTGGGAGCGCCATTGGAGCCACGGGGAGCGCCAGTGGAACCGCTGGATGTCCTCTCTGTATGTGTCCTCATGGGTGTGCTTATTGTGTCGCGTGAGATGAGAGATGAAGGTAAATGGCCGCAGGAATAAAAGGGGGTCGGGTAGCGTGGATTCTTGACGCGTCCGCATGGCAATTTTTACAGCGGGTAACTGCATCGTCGCGCCGCGCAAGGCGCAACCGCATGCACACGAACGTGTGTGATCGTGCGCCGGCCCCAAACACTGGCAGCGCGCGTGGAGGGACGAGGGCAGAGCACCCAGAGGGACGCGAGAGCAGAGCGTGCCGCGGCCGCCTGAACCGCAAGCAACCACACACATAGAGCATTTGAACACGCAGGAAATGGTCGCCTACAAGCCGACTGACAGTTGCGTCGCTGTGTAGAGAACGGCCGTGTGCTACTACTTCCGTCTAGTCTATAGTCCTCTTTATATTTTGTGCCATACTTTGCCCTCAAATTTAACCAACAAAATGTTAATGCATGTTATAAAAATTATATAATTGGAAACTATGTTCAAATACGAATCCAACTATATAATCTTTGGCGACATGCATTCGTATTTTATTAGTTAAATCATACTTATAAACCAGGACGGGGTATAGTAGGTAATTAAATCGCAAGCATTTTTTTATTAACCGTATGTGTACATGGCCTTTCGTCCTCCTCTCGCACGTCTTGTCACCCCGCTGCCGCAGACGGCTTACCAACGCAAGCTTGCGCAGTGTGCGGGGGCGTTCTTTTGGCCAAACGGTGGTGCTAACGAATCGTTGGTGAGCCCGTTCCCGCGCAACCTCGCAAGTTCCTGCGCAAGCTTCCTGCCCGACTCGGTGAAATCCCCCAAAATCCCAATGCTTACTGGACTGCTATAAAAACCCTCACGGCCAGTGAGTCCTGCGTCGCATTTTCCCCTCCCTCCCTGTAGCTTATCTCGTCTGCTTCTCCCACAATTGCCAATGGCACCGGTCCGTCGTCATCGCTCAGCCACTCCGCCGTCATCAGAGGATGGCTCCAGCTGGGAGGCTACACCTCGGCGACGGCGCAGTCCCCGGCGTAGTGTAGTGCGCATGGCGCCCCTGTTGGGTGTCCGCGGAACACCCACCACATGCTCCGCCGCTGGTGCCCGTCGGCAGCTGTTGCCGGCCGCCGTTGCTGCCACACCACCGTCGAAAGTCAGGGCCATCACTCGCTCCGCCGCCGTGGCCCGAAGGTGGGAGGTGGCCATCGTGGCCGCCACCCCACTGCCGGCCACCGTGGCCATCACCCGCTCCGCCACCGTGGCCCGAATGCGGGAGGTAGTGTTCGTGGCCACCACCCTGTCGTCGGCCGCCATGGCCGCCAGCCCACCATCGACCGTCGGGGTCATCACCCGCTCCACCACCGCCGCCCGAAGGCGGGAGGCGGAGGTGGATGCCCGCATGTGCATCAGCGACCTTGTGCGCTACACCGAGTTCCTGCGGGAGGAGGAGGAGCGCCTCGTCGAGCATGCAAAGAGCCTTATCGCCGCTGTGGCTGCGGCACACGCCGCCTTAGAGGCGAGGAATCAGGAGATCTACGAGGAGAACCACCACTTCGAGAGGGGTCGTCTGGAGCGGCAGAGGGCGTGCGAGGTGAGCGTCGCTGAAGCTGCAACAGCGGCAGGCACCGTATTGCGGTTGCCCAGCTCGTCGGTAGGCTCCTCCTCCTTCGCCTCTTACTGAGCGCGCTCGGCAGAGGAGAGGCAGACGGAAGTAGTACAAAGCCCCTCCGAAGTAGTAGTAGTATTTAGGGGCTATTTTGTTCAGTTCATCTGACTATAGATGTGGTGGAACTGTACAACGTACTAAAAATTAGCTAGTATATATAGTTGAACTAGCTATTTCAGTACGTGGTTGGCAACAATTGGGGAAAAGTTTGGTCGGTTCAGCTGTCGAGTTGAACTGTTTGTACAAAATTAAGAATGACTGCTTAATCTATGAATGAAATCTATGCTTAATTACTGAATTTTAGTTGCAAAAATTAGATACTGCTAGTGATTTTTAGCTTCATATCTTGAAAAATCACAGTGTTACAAGGTTGACAAATGGCAATGTTACTAGATCAACAAATGTCAATCTTTCCAGTTTGACAACTGGTAACATACCCAATATGACATATGCAAATCGCACCAAATTGTTTGTAAGTGGTTGCACACGGGTCATCCAAAAGAACCGTTTGCGTTGAAGTGATGCACAAATCCTGCTATCACTTTGCATCATGTCGTCCCGGGGACGATGGGTGGGGGGACGGCAGCTGGCGACGCTGAGAGGTAGCATTCGACGGCGGCGTCCCATGCC
This sequence comes from Aegilops tauschii subsp. strangulata, assembly GCF_002575655.3. Lineage (NCBI taxonomy): Eukaryota > Viridiplantae > Streptophyta > Magnoliopsida > Poales > Poaceae > Aegilops > Aegilops tauschii. The sequence continues at coordinate 123,404,297 of NC_053039.3, forward strand.
GCTGAGGGGGGGACGCGCACGGAGAGGAAGGCGGGCGGCCATGGAAGTCAAAGGACTCGCTTCCCAGTGAGCCTGCATAGCGTACAGCTCGCACGCTTCCCGGTGAGCTTGTGCATTGGAGGACAGCTTGCACGCCTCTCGGTCAGCCTGCACACCGGACTGCACTCGCACGCCTCGTGTTCAGTCAAGGTCAAGCAGTTGTCCGCACGGCACCTCCTACAGCCATTAAAACCAAGACATGTGGCGTCACGTGAATGGTTAACAGAACGCACACGGTTTGAATTATACAAACGTTTGAGATATTAAAGTGGTAGCTATTTTTTCAAAATGCCTTTGTTGGCTATCATTATTCAAGTGCGCCTTCTCTCAAAATGGACACGAAAAATACCACAGCATGTCGGGTGCCATTCCATGATAGCATGCCAAGTTTCATGAATTTCAGACGAGTTTTGGATTTACTAGAATTTAAAAATAAAGTATCTCAATGTTTTGTCGGCAATCGACGGTGCCCTGGTGTTTGAAATTCATTCCCATTTCTTGCATGGGACCTAAGCATGCACCCAAGGACACTGATTTGATTTTCCAACCAATTTATATGCACTGGAGCATGTGCATGTAGTTCAAATTTGAATTATGCACATAAATGCATGGAAAACTCAGTTAATGCATAAAATGTCCAAACGAACCCCGAAAAATCACAAAAATTGACACAACACTCATGTTGTTCTATGTTGACACGAGAAAAAATTTGAAAGCAATAAGAGGCAATGGATATCGTTTCGTCCCCAAAGGTGGGACGTTCCTTACCAAAACCATCATGCTTGTTGTGAGAAGCTCTGGTTTGTGAGACACATATACCCAAACCTGCCCCAAATGGGACAAAAAAAATTAGCACGGCATGTTGATGCCGCTCCACGATAGCATGCCAAGTTTCATGAATTTCAGACGAGCTTTGGATTTACTAGAATTTAAAACCAGGCATCTCAACGTTTTGCCGGTAATCAACGGTGCCCTGGTGTTTGAAATTCATTCCCATTTCTTGCATGGGACCTAAGCATGCACCCAAGGACACAGATTTGATTTCTCAACCAATTTATATGCACTGGAGCATGTGCATGTAGTTCAAATTTGAATTATGCACATAAATGCATTGAAAACTCAGTTAATGCATAAAAATGTCCAAACGGACCCCAAAAATTCACAAAAATTGACACAACACTCCTGTTGTTCTATGTTGACACGAGAAATTTTTTGGAAGCAATAAGAGGAAATGGATATCGTTTCACCCCCAAAGGTGGGACGTTCCCTACCGAAACCATCATGCTTGTTGTGAGAAGCTCTGGTTTGTGAGAAGCATATACCCAAACCTGCCCCAAATGGGACAATATTTACCACAGCATGTTGATGCCGCTCCATGATAGCATGCCAAGTTTCATGAATTTCAAACGAGTTTTGGATTTACTAGAATTTAAAATCCAGGCATCTCAATGTTTGCGGCCGAGTGACGGTGGCAGGGTACATTCATTCCCATTTCTTGCATGGGACCTAAGCAGGCAACCAAGGATACATATTTAAATTTTCAACTAATTTATATGCATTAGAGCATGTGCCTGTAGTTTAAATTTGAATTATGCACATGAATGCATAGAAAACTCAGTTAATGTATAGAAATGTCCAAGCGAACCCTGAAAAATCCTAAAAATTGACACAACACTCCTGTTGTTCGATGTTGACACTAGGAAAAAATTTGAAATCGAGAAGAGGCAACAGATATAATTTCGTCCAGAAAGGTGAAACGTTCCCTACCAAAACCATCACACTTGTTGTGAGAAGCTCTGGTTTATGAGAAGCTTATACCCAAACCTGCCCCAAATGGGACAAAATTTTTATCACGGCATGTTGATGCCGCTCCATGATAGCATGCCAAGTTTCATGAATTTTGGACAAATTTTGGATTTACTAGAATTACAAAAGCAAGTACGTCGACGTTTGCCGGAGAGCCACGGTGTCGTGGTGTTCGAATTTCATCCCCATTTCTTGCATGCGAGATAAGCATAAATCCATGGACACATATATGATTTTACAACCCATGTTGGTGCACCGAAGCATGTGCATGTAGTTTAATTTTGAATTCTGCACCTGAAATGGCTAGAAAATCAATTTAATGTATAAAATGTTCAAATGAACCCTGAATAATTCCAATTCTTTTACGACACACATATAGTTGCATGTTCACTCCAGATAAAAGGTCTAGCAATTCAAACACCGTCCATTGCCGCTGTGACCCCATTATGTAATTCAAATCAAGATGAAAAATTAAGTAGATCGCACACAGTTTATTATCACCAACCGTGTGAGATGCAGCACAAAATATCTTGGAGCACCGTTGGTGTATAGTACACCTATGGCTTACGCGAGAAGGTGCTCGGCTACAGTCCACAGCCGGCGTCTCAAGCACACTAGCTCGCTCCCCAAATATCATTTCATCGTTCAATCGTCGCCGGTGAAAGATGGGCACGTGGACCCGCGTCATGAGGGCAACTTCGGTGGCCCACTCCGGTGAGAGCGCGGCCGCAACCGCCATGCGCGTGCTAACAAGGTGCATGAGCGCGGCCGCAATCTACGACCGGGCGGCCATGGCAGCCCAAACGGCCGCTGTTGCTTCTCAGGTGGCGGCAGCAACATCTGGCTTGGGGATAACAACTGTCGAGAGCGGCACAACAGCTGTCCGTTCCGCAGCGGCGGCCTTAGCCCTGATGGAGGCCGCCCACGACGATGTCGAGGCCGCCCACGCCCAGCTCCTGGCGGTCAACGCACAAATCGAACGAAGCTTCTCCGACAACGGTCGGCGACCCACGGCCGAAGAGCTGGCAATCACCGAGAGCGTTCGAGCAGCCGTCCGTTCCTCCGCCGCATACCTTGCAACGACGGAGCCCGTCCATGCCCAGATCGCGTCCGCCCACTCCCAGCTCGTGGCGGCCTTTTCCAAAGAGATGGCGGACGCGGATGGTGAGATGCTTGCCGAGTATGGTGCGATGGATGCCATGGAGCCCCTTCCCCAGGAGACCGTCGGGCGCGAGCTGGACATGGAGGCGGCGGCGGAGATTGACGAGCACCAGCCGTAGTAGTACTCTTTGTTTTGTTTATTTAAGAGCGCCGGTCTTTAATTTGTTAGAGTAATGTTTAGGTCAGCTAGCTCTGTTTAATTGTTGAACTTGCTCGATTAAGAAGTGTGGGTGCGCTGTAGTCTCCTTTGTGTACCCAAATTATGCAATGACGTGGATGACCACTGTAACCATGGAAATTCGAACCAAAATTTTTGACGTTCAAACTCATCTCACACGGGTTAAGCTATCTGAATTGTTTGTGATGTTCACATATCGTACATAGTTCTGAATAAGGGACCGTGTCTGATGACACTTTGTGCGCCAGTTTTTTCGCTGAAGCGATTCCAAATTTTCGGCTTCCGCGAAAATATCTACCTCCCCGCCCCCTCCCCCTTACCAAAAGCCACATTTCCCCTGTTTCCGCCTTCCTTCCCAAGTTGAAACCTTCACTCCTTGCTTGCAGCATCGCCCTCTCGTCGGCGACCCTCCTTCACGCTGCTCGGCCTCATCTATCCAGGCAGGTAATCCACACCTGACCCCCATCCTCCTCCTCCTTCCACATCCCACATGCCCCGACCGCCGGCATGAGCGCGACACCTTCCACCCAAATCACCGACCCCTCCACCAAATAAGCGCGGCCCTAAGCCATGGTGCACGCAGTATAGCCAGGATCTCAAGGAGCATTTGGTAGCAGAGAAGCAAATCGCGGCCGCACGCGCGGATGAGGTCGCGATGGCTGCCATTCGTGCCGACCCCCAGATCTTGGAGGAGCACCTTGCCATTTGCTAGCTACGCCGGTTAAGCATGCTCGGTTTACCCGTTGCGTGTGCTGCTCCTGCCTTTCCTTCACAAATTCTAGTGAATCGTGCTATCTAATTTTACCATGCAATCTGTTGCTCTAGTGTATATGTTCTATATGTCGTGCAGTGTGGTGCTCACTTATTAACTGTTTTGTTAATTAGTTGTCATCTTCAGTTAACTGTTTGATTCAATTTTGCAAATGTGATGTTCAATTCTTCAGGCTGCAATTTTGTATTGTCTTCCATGTGAGAAATAAATCGAATTTATCTTTACAAAATACATGAGAAACGAATACAATTGCTATATTTCCAAGTTGTCAAGCATGCTTGGTTTGGTTATACATTGTGCAATGTGGTGCTCAGTTAACGTTTGGTTCATTTGTGTTGTGGTGTTTAGTTAACTGTTTGGTTCAATTCTACAATGCGATGTTCAATAGTTGTGGGTGCATTCTGTTATTGTATACCATGTGAGGAATAAATTAAATTTGGCTGTAGTAAATACATGAGAAACAAATATAATTGCTACAATTGGCTGTAGTTAACTTTTTGGTTAACTGACTGATCTTCTATTAGGAGTATGTTATATTGTGCAATGTGGTGCTCAGTTAATGTCGGTTCATTTGTTGTGGTGTTTAATTAACTGCTTGGTTCAATTCTGCAATGCGATGTCTAATTGTCGTGGGTAGAATTTTGTATTGTTGTGCATGTGAGGAATAAATCGAATTTGGCTGCACTTAATACATGAGAAACATATATAAGTGCTATATTTCCTAGTTCTTAATCATGCTTGGTTTGGATAAATGGGTTTTCCATGTGGCTTGAACTAATCTGATGAATCTGCAATGTGCTTATTTTTCATCAACATATTTTACCGATAGCATGCGAACCCTTACTTAACCTGATGACTAACTATCTTATATGTGTTGCAGGGAAACAATGGGAAGCACTGAGGTTTACAATCGAGGTTAGCACGTGCATGGTCCGTTGTCTAATAGCACATTATTGTGCAATTGCAGGAACAATTCTAATATTTTGGTTTTTAACAATTTGGTCTTGCACATGCAGGTCCTGCTGTCAGAGGTTTTGACCCACTGTTCGACCCTTTTGCATACGGGGAAATGAGTTGTCCATGAATATCAATCAAATCAAGAAACTCGGAAAGAGTGTTAGGATAAAGAAATTAGCGACAAAAAACAACAAGATCTTTGTCTGCACAATGAAGAAGACATCAGTTCACTACAAGATGGTACTAACTATTATACCTTGCCTTTTTTGTTCCTTTGCCCCATTTCCAATATAGAGAAGATATTTATGCACATCATTGTTTTCAGGCCTTTCCAAAGCAGTTCACTGATGATTACCTCTCAACCCACCTCTATGGTCAGGAGGCGAGGAAGGTTTTCATACAATACCCACGGTTCAATATTGAAGTGTTCCTGAAGAGGACGAAGGACGGACGGTCAATCATCCACAGGCACTGGCCTAAAGTTGCAAAGACCTTCAACATGAATGAAGGCTCAATATTCGCCTTCCGCTTCAGCAATTTTCCAGATGAGATGCTTCTGTCTATATACCGTCTATGATGCTAATTTTGAAAGGTTCTACATGTTGCATGTGAAACTTGGTGCTGGTGCAGTTGTGTAATGGGGTAGCTGAGTGCTGAAGCTATATCATGTTGTACTCTGATGTATTTCAATTATGAAATTCTGCTTCCTTAATATGGAAATGAAATATATTATGTGCTTAATATGAATGTCAATTAGATTAATAAATGGATTATTAGTAATAGGGCAATTAGCCTGCTAATGGCGAATTAGCATGCTAATTGGGTTTTGCCATTGCAAATGGTTGTTGAAAAAATACCGTGGGAGATGACCTCAGGAAACGCACACAGTTTCTAGGAATAAACCGTGCTGGATCAATGAACAATCACACACGACTTTCTCTTGAAAACTGTTTGCGTTAGGCCACCTTGTGCAAACGTTTAACACATAAAAACTGTGTGTGATGGACAACCTTTGCCACACAGTTTCTTCTACGGACCGTGTGTGATACATTCAATAACACAAATGATTTAACGGGAAAAATTGTGTGTGATGTACCTGTGAACGGAAACGTTCTCCTTGGAGCGACTGTGTGGGATATACATGCGAATGAAAACGTTTAGCAGGGACTGACTGTGTGGGATGTACTTGCGACCGGAAACAATTTTGCCGTATAATTGTATTTTTCGCTCTACTGTATGTATTTCCGTATTCGAGCGCTCGCCGGTCGCACACGAATTCATTTTGCCGAGCATGTGTGCTAGGAGGGCATATCCCCGACGGTTTCTGGGCCATGTGGGAAGGACCCCCCTATCACCCACACTCACTAGGCGACGGTTCCAAATGCCATTGCGGAAAGGGGTTAAAAACCGTTTGTATAGGACCGACGCGTACCTGTGATTGGAGGTTTTGAATTCCCTATCCCTACTGTCAAAAATAAATATGATATTCTTATGGTTGGGGACATGCATATCCCTGTAGAGGTAACCTAGTGTTATTCAAAAGTTATCCGGTTTCATGTCATTTGGAAGAAGTTTGTTAATAAGACTTGATCAACCTTATTAATGGATTCCTTTTGATGAGTATGAGATCGATGAATTTAGAAAGCACAACTTTCTGTACTACTTTTTACTTTCTGTTATTTAGAATAAATAAAACAAAAAACAGTATTATCCGTCTGCTTTCTGAATTATCTGTGCAATAAAAAATGTCTCGAAAATAAAAGTTCTCCAAATGCCTTAAAAAATTTGTATGCTTTTTTATAGAATATTCTAGAATTTTTGGCACTGAACATGCACCAGGGGCCTGCACCAGTGGGCCACAAGGGTGGAGGGTGCGCCCTACCCCCTGGGCGCGCCCCCACGTAGGCCCCCCTCACTTATTCCAGCACACATCCACTTCGTCTTCCTCAAAAAAAAATCATCCCGTTGCTCAAACCCGTGCTCTAGCTCATCTTGCTCCATTTTCGATCTCCTTGTGCAAAGCTCCATTTGAAAATCTGTTTTGGGGGATTGTTCTTCGGTATGTGACTCCTCCATTGGTCCAATTAGTTTTTATTCTAGTGCTTTATTCATTGCAAATTTTTATTTTGAGTCACTAAAAATTTCAGAAATTTTCAGAGAAAAGAAATGATGAAGAGATGGTTGAGAGGCTCTTCAAGCCGGGGTTCAAAGGAAAATGATAATGAAGAGAAGAAGAAGCCCAAGCATAACCTTCCTCGCACCGCGGAGGTTCGGCCGTGTGAATGGCCAAGTGATGCATTCTTGGGGGCTGCCGGAATTTATGATGATTTCTATTATTTGGCTGATAATGCAGGCATCACCGACTTCCTCAACAATAAGTGTGATCAATACTCCTGCTCACTAATACTTTCATGCAAAATTTTCACTTTCATGCTAGGAAATCACCACCCACGGTAGAATTTTATTGATATGATGAGCATAAGGAGATGGCGCTTTATGACTTTTGTGAGGTTTGCAAATTACCCTATGAGGGCAACGTCAATAAACCACATCCTAGAGATGTGGACGATTTTATGAATGAATTTACCGTAGGGGAAAGGAGAAGGGTGTCAGAAGCGAGAGTGGCTAGTTTACGTTTTCCTATTTTGTGCTATTACTCATTATTTGCTGGGAGATGTTTAGTTGGCCGCGGGGAGAGTGGAGGCCTTAGTGCCCCCGACCTCGCTATTTTGCGCCATGCTTTACTTCGTAATAAAACTTTTAGTTTGGGCGCCATGGTTGCTCGACGGTTGAGTTTAAACCGTTCGAGGGGTCCTATCTTTGGAGGTATCTATGCCTCACGCCTCGCTAGACGCTTCGAGATACCTATTAGACATGATGAGGAAGAGGAGATGTTGCTACCCACTATTTACTTAGACTAGAACAGTATGGTAGCACATGTTTTTATTAGTGATGATAAGGACAAGAGACTCATCTATAACCTGGTATTCAGCTAGAAGACTTGTCAGACTATTACCTTGCCTGCACCTTATTTGTTCGATATTCATTCAGGTAGGTACCTCATCTTGCTCGAGGACATTTATGCATACCGGGAGCGGATGCGATCCCCAGTTCCTGAGCCAAAACCATCACCTAATCCGTATCCGGAGTCCATTTATCAGTGGGAGCCACAAGAGCTTGCTAACCACTGGAACCCCCAGGATCCTCCTCAGCATCCAAGAGAGGGCTACTTTGATCCATGGGCATAGACCAACTTAGGCCAAAAGCCTAAGCTTGGGGGAGTACTTATTTCTCACCGACGTTACATTCATGTTCACACACTCATTCCAGTTATCGGTGTTCATACTTTTTCATTGTATTACCCATGCTAGTTTATTTTCTTTTTCACGTTTTCTTCTTGTGTGTTTGAAAAACTTTGAGAAAATCTAAAAATATTAGTTGTGTCTTCTTTTTAGTTTTCCTATCCTTGTTTAGTAGTAGTATTAAAGAAAACCCAAAAAGATTTCTCGTTCTTCTTTTGCTTGTTGGGAGCTTTCCCGTGTAAATAGTTTTTCTCGTTCTTGTTTTACTTTCTACAAAAAAACAAAAACTTCAAAAACATTTCAGTGTGTTTCTCTGAAATTTATTTTTCCGTTCTTTGGGTCGAGAGGAGAATACCACGATGAATATGTTGAGTGGCTCTCATATGCATTATTGTTGATCTAACAAAGAGCCCATGTTACCTTGTCTTCTCCTCTGAATAAATGTTTGCAGATTCCAGCTTAGTCCAATGTACGTGCGCTATTATTATTATCCACACCGTTCGGTCGTGCAAGTGAAAGGCAATAATGATGATATTTTATGAAATGATTGAGATGAGGAAAAGCTGGTATGAACTCGACTTATTTTGTTTTTGTTAATATGATTAGTTCATCATTCTTGATTCAGCCCATTATGAATGAAACATGTTTGCAATGACAATTAGAGATTATAGTTACTTATGCCATGCTTAATTAGCCAGGAGTTTATAATGGTTTACCTTGCGTGCCAACATGCTTTTAAAATGGTTGTGATGTAGTATGATAGGATGGTATCCTCCTTTGAATGATTCGAGTGGCTTGACTTGGCACATGTTCACGCATGTAGTTGAAACAAAATCAACATAGCCTCCACGACACTCATGTTCATGGTGATTTATATCATACTCATGCTTGCACTCAATGTTGGCTAATCTCAATGCATGTTTATGACTGTTGTCGTTCTCTAGTTGGTCGCTCCTCAATCTTTTGCTAACCTTCACTTGTACTAAGCGAGAATACTGCTTGTGCATCCAGTTCCATAAACCCAAAGTTGTTCCATATGAGTCCTCCATACCTACCTATATGCGGTATTTACCTGCCGTTCCAAGTAAATTTGCATGTGCCAAACTCTAAACCTTCAAATAATAGTATGTTTTGTATGCCCGAATCACTCATGTAGCGACTAGGGGCTGTCAGTATCTTCCATGCTAGGTGGGTTATTCTCACGATGAGTGTTGATTCACTTGTCATTCACGAGAAAGTGGCTGGTATTCGGGATGCCCAGTTCCATGCTCAAATCAAATCAAAATATAACTTCAAACAAAACTCCCCCAGGACTGTTGTTTGTATGGACAGTACCCGTTGTTTTGGACCAGCCGTGGAATGTGCTTCTTGGTGTAGGGGGAGTAAAAACTTTACCATTCTGTTTGGGAACTGCCTATAATTTATCTAGCATGGAAGATACCGAGATCTCTTGGTTGTTATGTTGACAATGAAAGCATACCGCTCAAAATATTATTCATCTCTGTTTCAAAAAGCTCGAGCTCTGGCACCTCTGTAAATCCCTGCTTCCCTTTGCGAAGGGCCTGTCTATTTAGTTTTATTATTGAGTCATCATCCTCTTATAAAAAGCACCAGTTAGAGAGCACCACTGCCATTTGTATGCCTTGCTATTAATTGATATTGAGTATGACTGTGAATGGATCTCTTTTGCCATGAATTACAATGTCTAGTCAGTCCTTGATCTTCAAGGGTGCTCTGCATTTATGTTTTGCAGTCTCAGAAAGGGCTAGCGAGATACCATCTTGTCATATCATATCATGATTGTTTTGAAAAGTGTTGTCATCCGAGATTTATTATTATTACTCGCTAGTTGATTATGCCATTGATATGAGTAAATGTGGGACCCAAATGTTATTGTGAATATGGTTAGTTCATAATCGTTGCTGAAAACCTGAATGCTAGCTTTACATATTTGCAACAACAAGATCAAACAGTGTTTGTGAAAGTTTTTCTTTATCATTTTCAGCTTGTCAACTGAATTGCTTGAGGACAAGCAATGGGTTAAGTTTAGGGGAGTTGATACGTCTCCATCGTATCTACTTTTCCAAACTCTTTTGCCCTTGTTTTGGACTCTAATTTGCATGATTTGAATGGAACTAACTCGGACTGACGCTGTTTTTAGCAGAATTGCCTTGGTATTATTTTTGTGCAGAAATAAAAGTTCTCGGAATGACCTGAAAATTCATGGAGAATATTTTTGGAATAAATAAAAAATATTGGCGAAAGAATCAACCGCAAGGGACCCACCTGCTGTCCACGAGGGTGGAGGGCGCACCTCCCTAGAGCGCGCCCCTGCCTTGTGGGTCCCCTGGACCTCCACCGACCTCAACTCCAACTCCATATATTCATTTTTGGGGAGAAAAAAATCAGAGAGAAGGCCACCTCGCGTTTTATGATACAGAGCCGCCGCCACCTCCTGTCTTCATCGCGAGGGCAGATCTGGAGTCCGTTTGGGGCTCCGGAGAGGGGAAATCGTCACCATCATCATCACCAACCTTCCTCCACTACCAATTTCATGATGCTCGCTGTTGTGCGTGAGTTATTCCATCGTAGGCTTCCTAGACGGTGATGGGTTGGATGAGATTTATCATGTAATCGAGTTAGTTTTGTTAGGGTTTGATCCCTAATATCCACTATGTTATGAGATTGATGTTGCTATGACTTTGCTATGCTTAATGCTTGTCACTAGGGCCCGAGTGCCATGATTTCAGATCTGAACCTATTATGTTTTTCATGAATATATTTGTGTTCTTGATCCTATCTTGCAATTTGTAGACACCTATTACGAGTTATGATCCGCATACCCCAAGGTGACAATAATTGAGATTCTTTCCAGTGATTACCGTAGTTTGAGGAGTTCATGTATTCACTAAGTGCTAATGCTTTGGTCCGGTTCTCTATTAAAAGGAGGCCTTAAGCCACGGGAGGGTAGGACAAGAGATGTCATGCAAGTTCTTTTCCATAAGCACGTATGACTATATTCGGAATACATGCCTACATTATACTCAGCTATTGATGAATTGGAGTTATTTCTGTGTCACCCTAGGTTATAATTGTTGCATGATGAATGCCATCCGACATAATTATCCATCATTGATCCATTACCTACGAGCTTTTCATTGGCTCCCCTTGTGTCGAATCAATAAATTTGGGTTGAATACTCTACCCTCGAAAATTGTTGCGATCCCCTATACTTGTGGGTTATCACAGCGCAAAGCCTGAATCGCAGCCGGCCAGCCTCCGGACTAGCCAGAGCCGGAGAAGGAGGCGGTGGAGGTGGAGCAGCACGCGACCACGGAGGACGCGAAGCCGGAGGAGGAGAACAACGACGTGGAGCCAGAACAGGAGGAAGACGATACGGGCGAGGCGGAGCTGGCGCCACAGGTTGCATGCTTCACCATGGCGGAGTTGATCCAAGACGAGGGGGCGGTGGAACAGCTGGCCATTCTCGAGTGCATCCAGTTGGAGGCCGAGGTGGAGGCCAACCGCCGCTTCCTCCGTCAACGGGAGTGGGGGATCAATGATATGTTCGCCAAACTGAAGGAGGAGCTGGAGGAGCTGGAGTTGCAGCATGCGGCCGCCTACCCATCTCCGACGATGAGTAGTGTGGTCTAGCTTAGGTTATGTGCGTAGTACTAGTTAAGATGAATGAAAGCTTGGCGCCTCTTAGCGCCTTTTGTTTGTTAAAAAATGGATATCTAATATACGTGGTACATGATACTCCCTCCTTTCTGGTTTAAAGGGCCCGTCTTAAAAAGTAGATTTCCATTATATTAGGATCACATTGGTCCAAGTTAAAGGGTTTGAGTCTTACGCCACATTTATTTTATAGAGATAAGAGAAATGAATTAATGGTCATGCATGAATCTTTTGTAGTACTAGTAGACCGGCCGCTTCCCGCAGACATGCCCGGGCGGTGGAAGAGGAAGGAGAAGAGAAGTGTGCTGTGGAGCACACCAGCTGCAGCACGAGCTCCAAGGAACTTTCGTGCCAAACAATGCGTAGTACTACAATACTAGTAGTTAGTAGTACATACACCAGCGGAGTATGAATTGACCTTTACATTGTGTGTGGATGACATGGCTACAACATGCAAGCTGTAGTTCGACAGCCTACCGCTCCGCCTCGCATGGTTTGGCCACACAAGATTTACATGCGGGCATGTCAAGCACATAGTTGTCAAAGTCGTGCTCGAAAAAGGAAGACGAGGTCCGCTAGTCCATGTTGGTCCATGCGCCCGGAAAACCAACTAATCCCAGTCACTTTAAATGTAGTGCGTGCTTTAATTCCAAGGTAGTGGATGGACACGAACATGCCGTACAACGAATCGCCCGTCGGCTCCCTAATCTCAAATAAAAACTGCACTAGTGCGCGCCCATAGAACATCCTTTCCCAAGAGACGAAGCCCTGCAATTACTTGCGTCCGCGTGCCCCATCATCCGGTCGCCCCTTCGCCTGCGCGCGCCACCCGTGCATCCGCGCCGCTCTGGCCCGCGACCGCTCGCCCTGGCCTCTGCGCTGCTCCAGGTCGCCCCCCAACACGCTCCACCACGCTGCTCCTCGTGCCGTCCCGCACGCCCTGACACGCCTCGCGGCCGACTCCACCTGCTCCGCCCCGCCCGTGTCGGCCTGGCCTCCCGCGCCTCCGCCGGTTCGCGCCGCTCAACCTGCCATGGCCGACTTCTGCAAAAAAAGAAAAAGAAAATGGTCGGCTGCTCATGAAGAAAATGGGATGGCTGCCCATCCGGCTAAAAGAAAAGAAAATGGGCCAGCTGCCCATCCGGCTAACAAAAGGTTGATGACGGCTAGAAAAAGGAAAGAGAAGGCCAGATGTGTTCGCTGCCCGCGTCACCGCCTGGACGGATGCATGCCTTCCCGCTTCGACGCCTGGCTGGCTGGGGCGCCCCTCGACCGCCCGGAGGCTCGGGACGTCTACCGACAGACACCTCCGTCCCGTCTATACGAAAATCAATGTGAGCTCCCATCCGCATATCTTTGCACCGCGCACAAAAACGAATAACCTTGAGCGACCCTTGGGGGCCACCTCTGCTTTTTCCAGCTGCTTTGCTGTTCGGCCTGGGGCCAGCTAGTCTCGGCCCAGGGCTGGCCAGTTGACCCGATTCGTTCTTCCGCGCAAACGGCTTAGTAGCATGTACAGTACCAAAGGCCTGGTCTTCCTCTCAGCTACAGACTGCATCCCGGTTGTCCGGCTAGCGAGAGCAAAAGCTGGAGGTCACCCCATGCAAAAACGCCCGAGGAGAAAACGGCTTGGGCGACTCTGGGCTACCCGGTCGTTTCCTTTATTAATATCTGCTCGATCGAATCTACTCCCCAGAGTTTGAGTACCGTATGCTCCACTCCGCGGCCCATTGTATGCCTCAGCTACAAACCGGCTCTCGGCTATCCGGCTGACAAGAGCAAAAGCCAAGAAGCGGAGGGGACATGAAAAATACTGAAGGGGACTATCACAAAATCGAGTCGGCACCCCGCTGTATATAACTTGCGCGATCATTTTTGTGGGGGGTTTCCTACTATATATATATATATATATATATATATATATATATATATATATATATATATATATATATATATATATATATATATATATGCACCGACTAACTTTGTCTTTTGCACGATCATTTTTGTGGGAAACCCCCCTCCTCGCCCGGAGTCTCGGGGGCTACACCCACTGGATGCGCCAACGCGCCCCGCTGGGAGAAGGCCGTGCCGGTTGCAGGCCCGCCGCCGGCTGCCGCCGGCATACTCGACACCACCGTCTGCTCCAACAACATCGAAGACCCTCCGCCCGACTCTTCTAGTCGCTCGGAGGCTATACCCACTGCGTGCGCTGTCGCATCCTCACTGGAAAAATGCAGCCGCCGGCTGCCACCGTGATCCTCGACTCCACCATCTGCCAAGACATCAAAGACCCTTTGCCTGACTCTTCGGGTCGCCCGGAGGCTCGGAGGCTACACCCTCCTGCCTGCTTAGGTTGGCTGCTCCGGCTCGCGCCCGCGGCCGGCTGCTCCAGCCATCCAGCTGCCCAAAGTCAAACACCGCGTCCCATCGGACATACTCAGACGTGATGGCCATGCCCTAGCCACTGTTGCTACATATGCGTGCACTGTTCATCCGTCATGCCATGATCATCTACAGTGGCTCTTGTCCCCTGGGCGTATGTTGATAAAAGACCCTGGGGGGCCTCTCGCAGCGACATGCTCACGCACGCTCGTTCTCGCCTCTCGTGAAACTCCAGACGATGACACCAAGGCCCCGCTCCTTTGTACTTTTACCCTTGTAACCCTGGGGGTCGGCCTACAAGACCCCCAGGAGCCCTCCATGCAGGGGGCGGCCTCATATGCTCTCTCAGCGACCTCGGTAGAACACACACACACATACACATGGAAGGCAAGAAGGAGAGCTAGCTTCTTCTTCCTCTTCCACCAAACAGCTCTAGGAGCACCATTGTAGCCCTTGTGCATCTCATACCATTTCGGAAGGACTAGGGGTGTTACCTCCCTCGAAGGGCCCCGAACTTGGGTACGTCTTGAGTCTCACTCTTGCGCGTACCGACCTCGCCTCTAGAACCCACCTGCGTCTTCATGTAGCCCTCACTTTTAGCCATCTTATGGCATCTGTCGTGATTTCACAACAACAACGGGGGCGCCCAGGCGGGCTCGGGCGCGTCCACCACATAGTATTGACGATGGGGTCCCACGCGGAAATGCCCAGAAACTCAGCGGTCCGACGGACGCCTCATCCGTCGCCGCGGTGTGAACGCCGCGTGGCGCCGCTCCGGCTCGCCGCCCGAGGCCAAAGCCGGCTATTTAAGCCGGTCGACGTCCCCCAACCCTAGCCCATCTGCCTCCTCTCCCCCGCTCTCCGGCATCGCCATGGTCCGGCGGCTGATCACCACGTACGCTATGCTCATGCCCGAGCGCCAGAGGCAGATCGCAGAGGAGATCTAGGCAAGGCGTGCCGCCTGCATCGCTGCCAGGCTGCCTCCGGACTCGCCGGAGCCGGAGGAGGACGAGGGAGAGCCACTGTCGGAGCCGATGGAGGAGGCGGATCCGGAGGAGGATGAGGCCGAGCTGCCTGAGCAGGGCTTCAACATGGCAGAGGCGGAGGCGGAGTTCGTCGTCGCCCAAGCTGCGGAGATGGCGGAGCAGCAGGCCATCCTAAAGTCCATCCAGGATGACACCTACGTGGAGGCAAACCGGTAGGTCTTTCGGCAGGAGCAGGCGGCGACCAATGCACTCTTCGCCGAACTCGACGCGGAGATAGAGGAGGAGGAGGCCGGAGCGGAGCAGCCGGAGGCGCCAGAGGCTCGGGAGCTGCAGCTCATGCCCATGCTGCTAGAGCCGGACATGGAGATTGTCGACATCTCCAACGAGGAGTAGCTAGATCTCTACATAGTGCGTAGGTTTTGTTGTTTGCATGGTTTTGTATGGATTTGAGAATCTAGTATGAGATGTTCGGATGCAGTTGTGCTAATTTGAAGAGTATCCGGTCACTGTCTACGAACACGTCCGGACATGTCCGCGGGCGTTTGAGTGGTCATATTTATCATATGCGGTTATAGATGCTCTAAGCAAAACTAGCGAAGGAAGTGAGTCGACCGTTCATATCTGTACAAGTCGCGTTGGGGCGGTTCACGGGCATGAACTGATCCGCTCAACGAACCTTCCCCAACACGATGGTGCTTCCAAGAAGATCCCCGGCATGCAGGTTTCTACGCCTTGTCAGCCCGGCTCGTAAGACGGGTCCCGCGTCAGTGTAATAATCTTGTTATGAACTGCAGAGGAAGTTCCGGCGGTATATAACTTCATTAATAAAAATGAAAAATAGAAAATATGTACATTGAGCTGCCTGTTATCGTCAACTACAAAGGAAAGAACAACAACAACAAGAAGAAACGTCCAAACGCACCGCCACAAAACGCAAGGCGAAAGTACCAAAGAAGAAACGAATCCGCCGTTGACAATCACAAGTCTTAGCCAAAGGCACCCAGCGACTCCCGTGTCGCTCCCGCGGGCGGCCCGGGAGTAAACTCTAGCCGCCGCCGCCAGCACCACTCCACCAACCTTTCTCCCCTCGCCGCCGCCGGCACGGGTCGCCGGGCAAAGCCCGCGCGGCCTGGCGGCGGCGGGGCCCTATCCACCTCCGTCACGGGGCAAGGCGGCGCGGGCTGTTGGTCTCAGAGGAGCTCGTGTGAACGCGCGTGCTCAAGCCTGCACGACAAGGCGGCGTCGCGGCGCTGGTTGGCTCGGGCGCGCAGGTCGCGGTGCGGACGCGCGTGGATCTGGCGCCTGGAGGGCGCGCGGTGAGCGGGGTGACTGCGTCTAGTGGGCGCGCTGTGGCGCGGCCTGGTTGTGCAAGGAGGTGTCGGGCATGCGCGCTAGGTGTTCGGGCAGCCCAGATCTGGCGCATGTTGTCGCGCAGCGGCACCGGTGGTCGGCGGCGCGGCTCCCCCTCACTTCCCCTGACGAGATCTCGTCCGCGGAGCTTCTGGCGGCGCGGCGCGCCTAGGCTCTGGTGGTAGCCCTGTTCAGCGGAGGTGGTGGTAGGCTTCAGCTTCGTCCGGTGGTGCTACCTGGGCGACAGCGGTGTCGGGCGGCGCGACTTCTCCTCCCTACCTCAGATGGGATCTCGTCCAGCAGAGCTCCTGGCGGCGCGGCGCGTCCAGTCTCCGGTGGCAGCCCTGTTCGGCGGTGGTGGTAGTGGGCAGTGGCAACGTTCAGTGGAGTTGCCTGTGAAGCAGCGACGCGGCGGCGGTCGTCTGGAGCCTGGCGTAGGGCGTAGCAGGCTGGTGGGAGTTGGTGGTCCACCGGCACCGTCCGTGGCGGCGGCGTGAGCGCAGCCATGGAGGCGGCGGCGCTGCGAGGCCCTGCTAGGAAGGGCCCTAGCGGGCAGCGGGCGCTCGGCTGCAGCCGTGTGAGGCGTGCGATGAGGCCTTGACGGAGTTGGTGCCGGAGAGTGGTTCGAGGTGCGGGTCAGACCGGATCGGTTGGCAGTCCCCTGGTGCGGGCGAAGGCCGTCGTGGTGGTTCTGGTCCTTGCACCGCTCGGCGGATGCTGCGGTTCTTCGTTTGTGTTGCAGGCGGTGGCTTGAGGCGTCCTCCCTCGGCAGTGAGGTTGGAGTGGTTCTCGTTGGTGTGGCTTCGATGGCATGTTGCTGCAGCGACGACGGTGCGAGGCTTCGGTCAGGGCTGGCCATGATCTTGGCGGCGTGGAGATGTGCAACGCTACGGATGAAAATCCTATTCGGCTTTGGTCGGACCGACGTCGATGGCATCCGTGGATGTCATTTCCCTTCATGGAGGCGTCGCCGTGTGTGTTGCCATTTGTTTCGTTGCCCGGTGGCGGCAATTGGCTCCGGGGCGAAAGCCTTGATTCGCAGGATCGGCATGATGGCGGTGTCTTGACGCCGTTTCTCTGTTGAGAGCATTGTGCTGGGAGACGAGAGGCCCTTTGTTGCGCTCCTCCGGTGTTCGCGACAGCCCGGATCGCTCCTCTCAGGCGCTATGTACGGTCGTCGCTGGTTTATCCAAGGAAGCTGGAGTTGCTGTTCTTCGGAGATGACCGGTGTTGGTCGAGACGCGGCGAGTTTCGCGGTTTTGGGTCGCAATTTGCGTACTCTCGAAAAAAACAATCACAAGTCTTTGGCCGGGGGTTTGGATTATTTGCCCCGTTCTACTTTGGCCCGAGAAAACCAAAGAAGCTGAGAGACTAGGGAACCATCCCAGCTTGTTCCTGCAGGTTCCCCTCCCTCCATTTCCTGCCCCTTTCCTCCTCCTCGTCTATATCAGGCCCCCCGCCAATGGACTCCTCCTTCCCTTTCTTCCCCAATGGCTTCTTCCAAGCGGCCCCGTCCATGTTCCGGCGACGGTTCCGACCACGGCGGCGAGCTCTCCCGACCTTCCAAGCGTTGGAGATCGCTCGTCATGTGAGTCTCCGCCTCTGGATTTTCATCCTTGGGATAAAATCAACGCCTGGTCAACTTACCTTGTTTATATGCGCTCCTGGGCTGATCTGAAGGTCCCGTGTCTTTTTGGGTGGCAGGCATGTGAGGGGGAGGAGGACCATGGGTCTGGGAGTGTTTGGCTTCAGAGGGATCACAGGGGAGGAGTTCATGACCATGTTCAGCAATATGGTTCGGAGAGTGGTAAGCACTTGGTCAAACAAACCTCTTCCTGTCTCGCTATGCCTTTTGATTTATTTATGAGAATTTTTGTCAAGGCTAGAACTTCTGATGACTGTGAAGGAAGGATACTTCAGAGAAACTGTTCCCAGGAACAGCTAATGAAAGGCCTATTATTCATTTGTGAAACGTTGCGACATGCCGCGATAGATATATCGACGTTTATAACAGCTAAAGGCCAAGCATATGCTGTTCTTGATACTCTTTTTTCCCTCCTTAATATCATCTGTAACAATTACAACCTTTCTCACATCTGCATATTTCAGGTTTCGGAGGAGGTAGAGAAAGCCATGTTCAGACAATTCAGTGCAGCAGCAGCAGCACCTCCAAGGTGAGAGATACACTTCTCCTTTGCCATGGTAAAACTAGATTCCATTTTACAAAATGTTTCAAGTAGGTCTCACTGGTCTTATAGTACATGCTAAGCTGCATCAATATGCTTCCATTTGCTCAATTTTGATGCTAATTTTTTGAGCTATATATGTAGGCTATTAGTTGGCCAGAGCCAGCGTCCGAGGTATCAGCTCATGTTCTTGAATGATCTAAAACCTGTTTACACCATGATGAAGTTAGAAGCCAAGGATGGATCAGCCCTTAAGGTGGCCATGGTTGAAAACCTCGAAAATGACCAGACAAACGTTGTCAGGTTTGGTCATCTTTCTTCGGTTAGGGTTGAGGTTGTAGTCCTCCATGGCAACTTCAATGCTAAAAAAGAGGAATGCTGGACTCCTGAGGAATTCAACAAGCATATAGTATGGGGCCGAGAGAAAAGCGCAAAACTCCTCAACGGTGATCTGACGCTGAAGCTCAGTGGAGGGGAAGCTTTTCTTGGAAGTGCTAACTTCACTGATAACTCCAGCTTCACAAGCACTAAGAAGTTCAGGCTCGGGCTGAGGCTTGTCAATGACTCTGGAGAGAGGGTTCTTGAAGGAATCACCGAGCCTTTCCGCGTGAAAGAGCGCAGGGTGGAGGGTATGTCTATTTGCCTCACATTTAAGCTTTTCATTTGGTTTTATTTTCTTCTTCACAAATGTGCCTTCTTCGTTTGGAGCTGAGACCGATCATGTGCGCCTTGCTGCTTTTGTAGGATTTGAAAAGCACTACCCACCTAAGCTGGGCGACGAAGTTTGGCGTTTGGAAAAGATTGGTAGGAAAGGGGCTTACCACCAGGCCTTGTCAGACAGTGGAATTGATACTGTGCAGAAGTTATTACAGTCTTATGTAAAGAATGAAGAGAAGCTATTGAAGGTAAAGGCTCTATGTTTATATCTACTAATTAAAAAATACTGCATGATGCTTTCGTAGAACAAGGTTGCTGAAACTGGACTAACAAGTTCTTTCGGTTTCTCCTCTACCTCTAGACTTTCCCCAAGATGTCACCGGCAGCTTGGAAAGCCATCATAGGACATGCCATGACATGCGAAGTTGGCGACACTCTTTACCTGCATGAAATTAAGGAAACCGACATGCAATTTTTCTTTGATGCCATACTTCAGCTTGTTGGGGTGAAATTTGGTGATCGTTACAAGCCCTTAGATAAGATTCATCAACCAGAGAAGGTGCTTTATCCTCACTTGCTTCAGATAGCAGATTTTCTCACTAATGCTCTAACATTTAACGTTCTTTATTCACAGAATTTAGTCGAGACTCTGAAGCAAAAGGCTTATGAGAATATGAAGGATATTCAGTATGATCATGTTATGATAAACAACCGTCCTGTACGAGTTCATAAGTTTCATGCAAAGGGTGCTTCTGGGTTGAGTAATATTCTTCAAAATCAGCAGATACTGAATTATGGTACCATCTTGCCTGTTCATTCACTAACCGTAATAATTACTTACGAACGTCAACCATTGATGTCAATTCGTTGGCAGGTCAGCATAGTAGGTTTCAAGGAGACTTCTTGCCTAGTCAAGGACTTGAATCAAAGGAGAGATTCTGTTCTTTCCAGCAAGCAACTGATGTAAGTAATAATGCTTCAAAAATAAACTATGGTAAAGGATAAGAAACATATAGAGGTTACTCTAAGGCGTTGTCATCAATTTTCATGCAGGCTTCAGTGGATATGTCAAGATTTCTGCAGGGTCAGACTTCCAATGATGTTAGCCATCAAATAGTCACCCAAAAAATTACACCATATGATCCAAGCCAAGGAACTTTCTTACCTCGACCAAGAATCACACAGCTACGTATACCAAATATTGAAAGAACAGATTTTGGTCCAGATGCTGAAACTTCTGCTATTGCTCATTACAACATTCAGGCAGGTCAGGTTGTTATGCAATTTGGTCAGCATGGACAGAACCATTCTCATTTCTCTGAACAATCATACAGTGTAAGATAACTTTTTCCTGTGCAAGCATGGTGACATTTACTTTTGGAAGTAATCTCTATCAAAAGTGACTCTGGATATAAATTGGAACTGAACAATTCATTGGGATACTCTTAAACTGAACAAAATCAAATATCTTTTGCGCCTGCAGAGCTTCCCTGTCGGTAGTTTAACGTCTACGGATACAACCATGGATTCTATGCAGCTTCACTCCCAGCTTACAAGCAACAGTAATTACTCTGAAACATTACTTTTACTGCTAATTACCTGATATTTGATGGTGACTTGCTTTGGATCTAATTAGTTCTGGATGACATCTGCAGGGGAGAGTTTCAGCAAGCAACCTGACCTACTATGCAATGGCCAAACACTACATCAATCAAATCAAGTTTTTGCTGGCTTACAGCCATCAAGAACAAACAGCTTTGACTCGGTGGAAAATGATCAGCTCATACAACGCTTCATTTCTCAGTTTTTTAGCAGTGAAGGGGCAGCGACACCTTTGTCGCCACGTAAGTGGGTTAAGATCAAGGCAGCATTGAAGCTAGCATCTGTAGGGCGACTCTCCAGAGCCTCTAGAAGGGGTCTGCATAGTCCCCCGGGAAGGGCAAGGCTGGTACCAACAACATGACCCTGCTGAATAGTGTGGATAACAATTGTGATAGAACAATGTGGGGATCAAGGATCCATCTTGATGTTGTACTCCATAATATTGATGAAGTATATAATCTAATAATCTAGTTAGTTAAAAATAGCAGTATTGTGACAGAACAATGTGTGGAGCTTGTATTCTGATCTGTTAGCAACAGTATACACAAGTAAATATATCTGGATCTTAGTTGTGACAGAACAATGTGTGGAGCTTGTATTGTCATTTGTTAGCAACAGACATATAAGTAAATATATCTATATCTTAGTTATTTATGAACACAGGAGTCAGACCATGTAAAAAGCATGCAATTTCTTCACTCTTGCTCCTGAAGTTCATTTGAGACAATCCTTTTAAAATGAAGTGAGGTGCTTTTATTAAATGCCATGGAAAAGTTGTCTGCTTAGCTCGATACTTGCTATAGAAGAGATCAAGTAAAAAAATGCTATAAACATGGCTAGCCTGTCTATTAGAAGCAACTACTTACAAGGTGCAGCGCTCATGAACAATTGGTACAACAGTAATTTCTAGTGTGGAATACGTACACATCCCAAATATGAAATTCCCTTCATGTTTATCTTCTTTCTGTCCTCTTGAAGATCTTCCATCTATATTCAATGTAATAAAATGATCCATCCAGTGGATGTAAATCACTCCACACTGTTGATCCTTACAAGGAGCTTCAAGAAGATACTTCTTTTGAAAAGCTTTTTGTTGCTCTGATTTGCCAGCAGAATGCCATGCACGGACGAGGATGATGGCAGAAAAAACCACCTTCACATTGATTCATTACTTTACAGTGTTAGTCTTTCCACTTGGAGTTCTTCTTCCATCTGTACCACTCAAAAGTTGTTTGCCATTCTTGGTAGGTGTTTTTTGCACAGAGCTCCTGACTGGTGTTTGTAGTCTTTTCTGCGATTGTGGTGGTGACTTGCATGTTGGATTTGTACTCCTGAGTTATTCAAAACCAGAAGAACAGGTTAAAGCGACCTAATCATGTGCAAAGAATAGTTTCATTTGAGTCTAAATAGCAGCTGGCCTCACCTCGTTGTCATATTATTGTCATTCTTTGCCCGAGGCTTCTTTTTATTTGAAACGCCTCCATTGGTAATGCCAACTACTTTCCGGCCACTGGATGACATCACCATGTCTTGGTCTGAGGAACAGCTGTTGGTAACACCATTAAATTCGTCTGACTCCTGGCTTGGTATTGACTCAACCCTACCCCTTTGCGGCCCCGGAGTGTATCTTTGATAGAACAAATTCGGAAGCAGGGTGTGAGTGGTGAGATTAGGCTCCTGCTCTCGAACAGAATTGCTATTCTCGAATTGGTTGTCACCAACAGCTGCGTTATCAACCCAGCAATTCTTGACCGAGTTAGGCGAGTTATGCTCGACGAGGATGCCAGAGCCAGGAATATCAAACTTTAGCGCTTTTTGCGTCGGAGTGGCATTGTTCCGGACCTAATAAAAAAAGGAAGAAAATATACATTGAACCTATATTAGAGTTCCACATGTCAAGAAGATTAAGATTAAAAGATACTTACGGTACAATTTCTGTTTTCTCAATTGGAGAAATCTGACCAGTCCAATCTCTTTTCTAAATTTAAGACCTATATCTACAAACTATCTACAAAATAAGTCCACTTAGTAGCAAGCTTTTTTCAAAAGGCATTTCTATCTTAGAAGGGTTTCACTGTCCTCAAGTTATGGGACTAGGCCTCTAGATAATATTTGACAATATTTTTTCTGAGGTTGACACCGCAATTAGAACACATGAATTCTGTCAAATTAATATTTTTTGTGATATCCAATAGAAAGAGCTGAGATGGCTGGAAAAGAGTCACCTCTAGGTTTCCAACGTCTTCCATTGGCTGCCTGTTTTTTCGGAATACAGGTGTTGCATTGCCTTTGTTGATTCCGTATATGTTTGGGCTTGACTGTGTGCTCTGAATGTTCTCTGGTTCTCCTTCCTTCTTAACCAGTGCTGCCTTGAGCCAAGCAATCTAAAATGCACAAAAGAACATAAGTTTCTTATACATCTCAATGGCAGTGGCACGGTGCTACCTACAGCTAAGTCACAGAAACAAGAAATTAAGAATAAGTACGTACCTGTTCTTTCAACTCCCTAACCTCACCACCTTCTTTATTCGCTTTTGCTGCGCCTAACTCAACAGAGGCAACTCGTTCAGCAAATTTCAAGGTGCTTATTGTCTCATTAACAACGTCTGGTTCAGGGCTTATGTGCACAAACATCAATGTTTTTGCTTGTCCTCCTGAAAATCAACACAATGTTTATCCCATAGATTGTAGACTGTGGTACCAAGAAAGTGAAATTTAGGATATTAACTTTGCGAAGTACCTAGAGAATCTTGCAAAAGCTGGGTAAGCTTGCTGTTGCGGTAAGGGACATGAGAGTTTTTCTGGGCAAGGGATGCGATCACATCTCCGAGTGCTGAAAGTGACTTGTTTATGTACAGTGCTTCCTTCAGTCTATCTCCTACAACCTCAGATTTATCAACTCTTTCACTACCGGCTAGATCAACAAGATGCATGCAAGCTCTCAAGATTGTCCCAGATGTTAGGTCATGTCCTTGAACATGAACAGTCAAGCAACTGCATGTAGGTTTCAGTTATAAGTATAAAGCTAAACTATACAGGTAAAAACTCAGTATAAACAAGGCATGTCCATGCCAAACCTATGAGAGCGGCTGCTTCGATCGTTGATGGCTGTTGAACCTACCACACGATTCTTTTGGCCTTGATTCATCAGTTCAGCAACATCAGAGGTCGATGTGACAGGAACTATGCTCGCATCTGGAACTGCAAGCCCTTTTTGTGAAGTATTTCTTATTTCTAATGTGCTAAACGTTAAGGAGATTTAAGATATTCCTCAAATAGCTAGATCCAAGATGAACAACAGAGAATTTTCTAATGTAAAAAGGATATTTTCTGTTTCCACTATCCTGAAGGAGATCTCTCACTTGCTCGTTGTATATCTCAATCATCTGCACAGAAATTTCGTAATTGATTGTCCCCTTTCTCTGTGCTTGAAGATTAAATAAGTCATTTAGTGCTCTGTAGTTGACACCAACGCTTTTCTCGCTCAGTACATTAGGTCCACTCTGCACAGCATCATAAGAATTGCCTCAGCTCTTTTAACTTTGTGCTACGAATATTTAGATAATATTTTGACAAAGCTTATTACCATTGTATAGGTCTTCCCTGATCCAGTCTGGCCATAAGCAAATATGCAAACATTGAAACCATCAAGAACCGAACGGATCAATGGTTGCATATCCGAAAAGACTTCCTCTGCATTTATAAAAAGGAAGCTGAAGTTCGGTACTGAAGAAAAGTCAAGCTAATTATGAATAAGCATATGCAAGAATATGTAACCTTGAGTGGCTGCTGGGCCGAAGACCTTGTTGAAAGTAAAAGATTTGCTTCCATCTTTTCCATATTTTGTGGGAGTGATTATTGTGATTGTTCTTTCTTCCATGCCAGCAACACTGCTAGAGGAATTTGCTTGTCCAGGTAAAAAAGGCCTCACTCGACAATATACTCTAATATTTCCTGGTGATGAAGTCAAACGAAATTTATGATGTAAACTAGTATGCTTAATATCTTGTTCATTGAGCACCAAAAATGGTTACCTTTAAGATCCTGTATTTGGTTGTACAACTTGCGGTTATCCTCAAGAACTTTATGATAGCCAGAAGCCGCGTTAGAGAGGATGTACAGCTGCCTACCTGTTATAACGTGTTGTAGAATATGGTGTTTCTTAAATAGATTTGCAGGAAAAACAGATAGATGCAAAATCAATTATAGGTTACCAATTTTAGTAAAATCTTCAGAGTACTGTATTCTCAATTGTTCCATTCCAGACTTGACAGAAGAAAGTGAATTTCTTAATTCCTACAGTGAGCATATTATGTTAAAAGATTAAGCAAGGAATGCACAAATAACGGAAATATGATCAACCAAAATGCGGATTAGGGAAGAACAAAAAAGGAATGTAAAACAAAAGGAAATACCTGGATATGTTTCTGTTGTAGTTCAATACTTATTTTCGTCCCTGGTTGGAACTGTTCAGCTACACAATCATCATTCCGAACTACAGAGCTGACCTCTTCAGTCACCTTCAAGAGATTTGGCTCCTCTTCACCCATCTTCATTTTGTTTGACAAACAATGAAACATATTAGTACATGAAAGCTCTCCGGCCATGTAGAAACTTATTTATCCTGAATAGTGAATGTGTTTTTTTTTATAGATGTATAGTTGTTGACATCCAATTTAAAAGCAATGCTCACTGTCTACATGTCTGGCTAATAGATGGCAAGAAACAAGCATACCTTAACTCGAGTACTGGTGGAAGTTTTTTCTGGTCTGGAAAATAGGTCGGTTCCTTTAAGGTCACCTATGCAATTCACCTGTGATATTTTTTTTCCAAATTAGTAAATCTGCACTATATATCATCATCATATAAAAGTTTTATGTGATACAACTAAGAAAATGCCCCAGAATATTTGGATAAACATGATCTTCTCAATAATAGTGGAACGGTACATACCAAGTGCTGGTTTGCAGCTCGACACTCATATTCCTGAATAACTTTAATCAGGAGTGACTCAACAATCTGCAAGTTGGCAAAGACTCTGGTTTCATTTTTTATGTCTACCAAGAGCGGCTGCATGACGATCAGCTAAATATTCAAGGAAAGTAGGCTAACCAATGGGACTTCTTCTGGTTTCTTATCCAAGAGTAGCGTACGCACAAGCATGTTAAGGGATTCTAAATTAGCCTACAAAGGAAGAGATACATGTCATTATGGAGAGTGTGAAATAGAAACTGATATTCCATTATAAGACTTACCATCTCGGTGGATTCCAGACAACAATCAGTTTCTATGCTTTGCTTTGCTATTAAAACTTTCTGGATTGGCTCTGTTGTGTGGCTTCTCATTAACTTATTCATAAAAGCACCAGAATTCTTGAGTATGAAATGCTTTCCAGACGTCGAAGGCTTTGTAATGCTGCCATAATTACATGGAGTCTGTCTCCCTGTTGTCTTACTTTCACTGAATGACTTCAGAGCAAGAATGCAATCGACAACTCGAACACCCTTGCCACCCTGAGTTCCAGTTGGCAGATAAAATATGTTACCATTTTGCCACGGAAAAGTAGCCCAAGCATTTACTTTGTAATTCATTTGAAGTGCCTTACCAATAAGGACATAAATCCAACTAAGGAATACTGAATTTATAAGCTAAAGGAACTTATGGCATGAGCTCTCAATACAAAATGTAAAAATATACCTTCTCCAAGTCAGACAGCTCAAATGTAGGGAGCCCTATATCTTGTACACTGACAAGGAAGTTGCGCAAATTCTCAAAGTACTGATATGCACACAAAGCTGAGCCATCAGCAGGTATAACGGTATCTGCGCGGGCTTCCACGACCTAAAATGTACGGGTATAACATCACCGTGTATTAGCATGCATGGCAGCTAACTAAAGTAGAAGTACTGAAAGTGCAACTACCTTAGGTATGGCGCCGGGCTGAACCTTGTTCAGTGCATTGCAAAGGACAATTCCATTTCTCAGCCCAAGCCGGAATTCCTCCTCAGAGGGCTCTTCTGGCAGGTCCCTTGCACACACAATCCCGACTGTTCTTCGCAACCAACTGGCTGCATCATACCGTCTATTTGCTGCATTTTCAACCCCAGTAAATCATAAATTCACATTGCGCTGCTATATTGTAGCAATCATGCATAGCAACTATCCTAAGAACCATCACCATCATACATTATCTATTTTAAAACACAAGTCCATATGCTCAGTGTTGGGTTACCACAAAATTATAAAAGGACTGCCTCTTGAACCAGCACAGTAGTATAATTTGCAAAGCGAATGATACAACTGGCCGAATGTCATCATTAGGTACCATCGCAGCAGTATAATTTGCTAAGTAAACAAGACAATTGACAGTATTATCATGAGCTAGGATCAGTTTAAACCAAGCAAGGCATAGAAAACACAACTATGAGCTCAAAGCAAGCTAAAATTCAAACAAGCGCGACAAGGGAAACGTTTAAACTAGCAGTATCCACTGACTTGGGACCCAGATCACACCATGAAATTTGAATTCAACTGCATCTGGTCACTGCCGCACATCTCGCCTAAATCAACAGGCAAAACGCCGAGATCACGCCACCGTGACATCGGGATGGGAGTTTCCCCGCCCGGGCACTCATTTCTCCACCCCCAGTCATCCAGCGAACCAAGAACATTAAATCACTAAATTCCCGCCCCGCATTCAGCGCGATCCGCGCATGTGCCCGCGGACTCACCTGCCTCCTGGGCCCGCCGGGCGGCCACGTCGATGTCTTTCACCGTCCCGTGATTCCGCGGCGCGCCCTCCGCTACCGCCGGGGCCAGCTCCCTCACCGTCGCCGTCGCCACCATCGTCCCTCGTCCAAGAAGGAAGGCCCGTACCAGCACCGATCCCGGCAAGCCGACCGACTGCCGTGTGTCCGCCGGGAGAGAAGAGAAGAGAAGATGGAGCGGCGGAGAGGAAGGCCGGGTTGGGGTTGGGGGGTGAACTCGTCTGCAGTGGTGGGGTGGGGTAGTGAGGCCCGAGGGGTTCTTCCTTGTGTTTTCGAATGGTGGTGGCGCTCGCGAGGGGAAGAGAGCGGTTGGGGTCGGGGGGTGTTGATGACGTGGGGTGGGGCACTGGAACGGGGATTTCGAGGGGTAAATAAATGTAGATACTCATGTTTTGTTTTGTTTTTTAACTGAGATGAGAAGGCCAGACCACGTCTCGTCGTGCTGCTCCGCACCGTTGGATTTTGCGTGCACGACGCCGATAGTGATTAGGGTTTTCTATTTCTATGCCCTCGGTTGCTTAGTACTCCTCAGTTTTTCCTCACCCAACAAATGTCTCTCACTTTTTCCCTCGGGCAATCGCTGCACACTCAAAAACGTCCAAACATAATTTTCGTCGGGTCAATGCAGTTGACCGTTACCTGCCGCATACACTCATGCGTGGGTCACCCGGGACCCACCTATCAGTGTCTAGTATATAAGTAAGAAAATATAGAAATATACAGAAGCTTGGGACACCATGAGACCCACATGTCAGTGGCTGATTTATGTGAAAAAAGGGTGCAATATATTGCGGCCCGTGGGGTCGAACTTGGGACCAACACTAGATTATGCAACGTCCGCCCATTTTCAGCTGAGTGCGTCTGTTTGCTTATGGTCATACCCGAGCCTTTTTGTCCTGATATTTGCTGCCTTACATAAGGGCCCACGAGCCAGTGATGCTGGAGAGATAGGACGCGGCGGTGTTTATGTTACAGAAGGGCCCACGAATCAGTGACACCAGAAAAGATAGAACGCGGAGGAGTATAACACAACAGATTCAGAGATTCAGAGATTAGGATAAAACCGAATAACCACGTTCTTAGATTTGTTCAACGATTAATAGAGCGAACTGACATAGTGACATTACACTAATACGCTATTGTAATAAGGGCGACATTAGATTGCCGGCCGGCGGCGGCAGCGTCAACAAATGGAAGGCTACTTGTCTTCATCATCCGAAAGGACGATGGTGCCATCGTCGTCGTTGTTTTGGTCTTCGTGGGAGGAGGAGGATAAGACGACGATGTCAGGTCCCACGCCTTCCGCCTCGACGGCGGCCGCTACACGTAGAGTAGCCGCCCTCCTTTGCTCTCGAGCTACGGCCTCTTCTTCAGCCGCCCGGCGCCTGACAACCTCTGCTTGCGCCGTCGACAGAGACGCGGCTAGCACCGCCTGGTGACCTCCTCGGTCTGGGCAGTGAGCACGGTGGCATTGTACGCAGGAGCCGATACGTCATCTTTCTCGGTCACATCTTCGACACCGTAGACATCGAGGTGCTTTTGCATCGCCTCGAAGGCCACCTCCTCCTCGGCGTCTTCCTCCTCGAGCTCCCGGCGGTTACGAGATAGCTCGGACGGCATGGGCTCGAGATCGGAGTAGTCGGAGTAGGAGCCCGAGCCCACCGAGGGGGCGCCGTAGTAGAAGCTAGCGCCAGGGTTGGCCCCGCCGCCGTTCTTGTGTTGGAGCCGCCGCTGGTGTCGGGCACCGGTGCCCTTGGGCAGAAACCTCCCGTGGAGATCCTTGCGGTCTTTAGCTTTCTCACTATGGCGGCTGAACTAGATCCGGATTGTGCGGCGCGTGGAAGCAATGGGCTGAGGCGTCAGTGGAACGATGTCGGACGCCGGTATTTAATCAGCGGAGTGTGGGGAGTGGAGCGTCGGTGGCGGCAAACTATTTTTGAGGCATCTAGAATTGGCAGGACTGTCTGGTGGCGGGAAGGGCGGTGGTGGTGATAATGGGGCACCGCCGCGTGGCTCTGCCTTCTTGATGGCCAGAGGCAGGCTTACTTGCGGCGGTTGGAGCAGAGAGAGAGAGCTACATTTTTTGCAAAAAAAAAAAAACGTGTTAACCGAACAGTATATAACCAAAGCCAGGTAGACCGTTTACTTTTTGCCGGAAATCATTTTTTTAAGTAAGTGCTATAAAAAAGTAATAAAATTGGGTCTTTCCATTTTTCATCCAAAGTAGACCACAGTGGATGCACACTGCCCAAGTTTCATGAATTTTCAAGCTTTATTTCTACATTTCATCCATTTACTGAATTTCTATAGATTTATCCAAACTAGCTCAATTTTGAACTACAAGTGTCATGTATGTATGTCCTGAAAATGGGCAAAAATCATTTTTACCTTTTGAATTAATGGCCTAGGCACTAGGCACAACAAAAGTTGAAATTCTCAACAGTTTGGTAGGTCTGGTCAACCTTGCAAGTTTGACCTCATTTTGAAAAAAAGCAAAGAAAATGAAAAAACCTGAAAAAATGAAACCCTTTTGTGTGAACTAGTTACTGGGAAAAATCATGGAATTGCAATACCACAAGTTTGAAAAAAAACCTTCACAAAAATCATGGCCTATCCACTATGAAGTTGTAAGGATTTCAATGCATACGCCCATGGGCATGGCCACATCCATGGCATAGTCCATAATTACATGTCCAAATTTGGCACACCCATGGGTGTTACCATTGTGGACAATGTTAGCATAGCAATTATAGTTTTTTTTGGAATAAAAATTATTTTTCCATGTTTTAAATGTCGATCACTTTTTTGTGAAGTAGGTGCTATAAAAAAGTAATAAAATAGGGTCTTATCATTTTTCATCCAAAGTAGACCACAGTGGATGCACACTTCCCAAGTTTCATGAATTTTCAAACTTTATTTCTATATTTATCCATTTACTAATTTTCTACAAATTTATCCGAACTAGCTCAAATTTGAACTACAAGTGTCATGTATGTATGACCTGAAAATTGGCAAAAAAAACATTTTTACCTTTTGAATTGGCGGTGTAGGCACTCAGCACAATAAAAGTTGAAATTCCCAACAGTTTGGTAGGTCTAGTCAACCTTGCAAGTTTGACCTCATTTTTTTAAAAAAATCAAAGAAAATGAAAAAAACTAAAAAAAAAATGAAATCCTTGTGCATGGAGCCCTTTTGTGTGAACTAGTTACTCGAAAAAAATCATGGACTTGCAATACCAAAATTTTAAGAAAAAACTTCACAACATAAATTCCTTATGCATGGATTCCTTTTTAAGTAAGTTATGCGTGTTCCTGTTTATGGTAAGTTTTGCAGGTTGCTATTTTTTGGTAAGTTTTGCATGTTGTTGCTACTTTAGTTAAGTTTTGCATGACGCACACGTGCAAAAACCATCTGAACATACAAAATCCAAAATGTAGCATAGATCAATTCTTTAAGCACATTCAAATAACATAAATGTTTTCATATAATGATGGGCATCCACATGTTGGATCCTCATCACTTGCTAGAAGGGGTTTGGAGATGCTTAAGATGGCGAGCCATGCACCGGTGGGACCGTTCAACATTCTGCTCAAACTGAGGGCTGAGCTGATACTCCTCCACCAAAATTGGGCTAGTCTTGTAGCCCGGCTTGGCCTCCAATCTGAGCAGCAGTACATCCTCCTCGCATCAGCATTGAAAAGCTCCTGGTCATCCATCAGATCATCCTCGTCATCCAATGCAATCGTCAGATCCATGTCTGCTTGCAAAGGATGAGCGATGATCTCCATAACCCCCCTGATAACCCATGTCTTCTGCATCCTCCTCCTGCTCCTGCTCCTCGTCAGAATCCTCTTCCTCCTCCTCCTCGTCAGAAACTTCTTCCTCTTCCCCTCCCCAGAAACTTCTTCCTCCTCCTCCTCCTCGTCAGCATCATCTTCCTCCTCCTCCTCATCGTCTTCCTCCTCCTCTTCATCGTCCTCCTCCTCCTCATCGTCTTCCTCCTCCTCTTCATCGTCCTCCTCCTCCTCCTCCTCATCGTCTTCCTCCTCCTCTTCATCGTCCTCCTCCTCCTCATTGCCTGAATCCTCCTCCTCATTGTCTAAGACCTCCTCCTCTGATTCCTTGTCGACGACTTCGATAATACACAAGTTCACACTGGTACAACGACATGCTAAACAGACGGTTTTTAACCCCTTTCCGCGACGGCATTTGGAATCGTCGCCAAGTGAGTGTGTGCGATAGGGTGTCCTTCCCACACGACCCAGAAATCGTCGGAGATAGGCCCTCCTGGGACCCAGGCTGGGGCCGTGTGCGATCGGGCGAGGCATCGAAACCCAATCATTTCCGTAGGTATGTACATCCCACACGGTAATCCGAGAAAATCATTTCCGTAGGTATGTACATCCCACACGGTGAATCCCAGAAAATCATTTCCATAGGTATGTACATCCCACACGGTGAATCCCAGAAAATCATTTCCGTAGGTATGTACATCCCACACGGTGAATCCTAGAAAAACATTTCCGTAGGTATGTATATCACACACAGTTCTTTGTGTGGAAACGTTTGTGCAAGGTGGCCTAACGCAAACAGTTCGCTGCCGGAAGCCGTGTGTGATTGTTAGTTGATCGGACACGCCTACTTTCTAGAAACCATGCGGGTTGTTTGAGTTCATCGCCCACGGTGCTGTCTGAGTAACCATTTGCAATAGAAAACCCCAATAAGCAGGGTAATTAGCCTATTATTGATAATCCATGTACTAATCAAACTGATATTTCTTATAAAACATGCTAGATGTTTCATATCCGTATAAAAGCAACTAGGATTTCATAATCGAATTACATCAGATAGCTTCGGCACTCAGTTACGCCATTACACAACAGCACCAAGTTTCACATGCAGCATCAAAAACCTTTGGAAAGTAACATCATACACGGTAAATAGACAGATGATCTCATCTGGGAAACTACAGAAGCGGAAGGCAAATATTGAGCCTTCAGTGATGTTGAATGTCCTTGCAACTTTAGGCCAGTGGCTATGGATAATTGCCCGCCCAACCTTCGTCCTCTTCAGCAAGACTTCAATATTGTACTGTGGGTGTTGAATGAATACCTTCCTCGCCTCTTGACCATGCAGGTGGTTTGAGAGGTAATCATCGGTGAACTGGTTTGAAAAGTACTGAAAACAAAGCTATGCATAAATCGCTGTTGTAAATTTTGAAATGGCGCAAGGGGTAAAAACAAGGTAAAAGAGTTGGTACCATCCTATAGTTGACTGATGTCTTCTTCATTGTGCAAACAAAGATCTTGCTGTTATTCGTCGCAAGTTTCTTCATCCTAACAATCTTTCTGAGTTTCTTGACTTGACTGATATTCATGGACATCTCATTTCCCCATATGCAAAATGGGTCGAACAGTGGGTCTAAGCCTCTGATAGCAGGACCTACATGTGCAAGACCAAATTGTAAGAAACGTAAATATTAGAATGATTCCTGCAACTGCACAATAATGTGCTATTAGCCAAAGGACCCTGCTTGAACAAACCTCGATGGTAAACCGCAGTGTCTCCCATTGTTTCCCTGCAACACACATAAGGAAGATCTTGATTAGGTTAACTGAGAGTTGCCATACTATCAGTAGAATATGTATTGAGTACAGCCAAATTCGATTGGTGTCACATGCATAACAATACAAAATTGTACCCACAACAAATGAAAATCAAATTGCAGAACTGAACCAAACAGTTAAATGGACAGCAGACCAAATGAACCAAAATAGTTAACTGAGCACAACATTGCAGAATAGAAACATGTACTAGAAGATAAGACAGTTAACAAAACAAAGAATGCTTGAGAACGGTACTACGAAATGTAGCAATTGTTGGACCAAAGTGTTAACTGAACATTACATTTCAGAGGACCAAATTGTTAATTAAACATCAGATTGCATATTAACATTATAGAGGACAAATCACTAGAAGGCACTGGCGGTGGCCTCGAGAAAAAATCACGAACTGTATTTTAAAGTAGACAATCGCGTGGCGGTGTCGACGGTGGCCTCGAAGACGAGGTGCTCCTCCAAGATCTGGTGGTCGACACGCATGACAGCCATAGCGACCTCGTTTGCGCGTGCGGCCGCATGCTACTCAGCTCCATGTTATACTGCATGTAAAATGGCTGTGGGCGGCGCTTAATTGGAGGAGGGGGCAGTGATTTTGGTGGAAGGTGTCGCTCCATCAGTCGGGGCTTGTGGGACGGGAAAGGAGGAGGATGGTGTGGGTGGGGTGTGGATTACCTGAACATATTGATAAGGTCACGCAGCAAGAAGAAGGGTCGGTGGCGAGGAGGCCACGCAGCAAGAAGAAGGGTGGCTGGCGAGGAGGCGGCGCTGCAAGAAGAAGGGTCGCCGGCGAGGAGGCGGCGCTTCAAGAAGAAGGATAGCCGGCGAGGAGGCGGCGCTGCAAGAAGAAGGGTCGCCGACGAGGAGGCTGGGCTACCAGTAAGCAACAGTGAAGGTTTGAACTTGGAAAGCAAGGAGGAACAGTGTAAATGTGGCTTTTGGTAGGAGGGAGGGGCGGGGAGATAGATATTTCTGCGTTGGCAAAAAAATTCGCTCGGTGCCGTGAGAAACCGGCGCGCAAGTGTGGTTCAAGCGGGGGCGGTGGACTGTAGACAGCGAAGCTTCCTGCGTAAGCTAGACAAGACGGTGCGCCAAGATATTTCATATCGCATCCCACACGGCTCTTTCTAGTAAACTGTTTATGGTATACCTGATTTTTTCATTATGTTTTGAAAGACAAAATGGTGTTACGGAGGGAAAGGATGGTGTTTGAATTACTAGAACATTTACATAGAGTGAACATGCAACTAGTACATGAGTGTCGTGTTTAAATTTGGAATTATTCCGGGTTCGTTTGGCATTTTTATGCATTAATTGAGTTTCTGGGCATTTAATGTGCATAACTCAAATTTGAACTACAAGCACATGCTCCAATGCAACAAAATTTGCTGAAAAATCACATGTGTGTCTTTGGGTGAATTTACAGGTCCCATGCAATAAATGGTAATAAAATTTAAACATCCGGGTGTCGTGGCTCGGCGGGAATGATTGAGAAACTTGGTTTTTTAATTCCTGTAATTCCAAAACACGCCTGAAAATCATGAAACTTGGCATGGTGTCATGACATGGCACCAACATGCTGCGGTAATTTTTTTGGCCGAATTGGGACAAGCTTTGGTGTAAGATTCTTGCAAACCGGAGCTTCCCTCAAGAAGGCTCGTGGTTCCGAGAGGGAACGTGTCACCTCCGTGTGCGAAACAACATACGTACACTGCCTTCTCCCGCCTTAATTTTTTTACACAGCCAGATTAGACCAAATAGAAGTACCGTGCTAAATTTTGGAATTATTCCGAGTTCGTTTGGCCTTTTTTATACATTAATTGAGTTTCTGGGCATTTAATGTGGATAATTCATATTTGAACTAGAAGCATAGGCTCCAGTGCACCAAAGTTGTTTGAAAAATCACATGTGTGTCCTTGGGTGAATTTCTAGGTCCCATGCAAGAGATGTGAGTGAAATTCAAACATCTGGGCGTCGTGGCTCGGTCGGAAAGATTGAAAAACTTGGTTTTTTAATTCCTGTAATTCCAAAACATGCCTGAAAATCATGAAACTTGGCATGGGCACCAACATGTTGTGGTAATTTTTCTGTCCGATTTGTGAAGGCGCACACATTAACAATCAACAAAGTCATTTTGGAACAAGTGCTGTCACGTTACAAATCGGAAACACAAGTATTATTGAAACCATGGGCGTTTGACTTACCAATTACGTGCGGCCACACGTCCCCTTTTTTTATTGGCTAGGAAGTGACGTGCGGGGTAGCTATTCGAGTACGGGAGGCGTGCGATCAGACCCCTGCGCATGCTCATCGGGAGGAGAGCCCTTTGACCGCTACCCGCCGCGCACCTCCCTCCCAACGTCTCCATTAATGGCACCTGAGCACCTGTTCTACGGCGTGGCTATATGTCTCACTGGACTGAGATTTAAGAAATGAAAATCTAAAAAGAAAGTTTTGCACAGATCTTGATGTAAGATCCGACGGACCTATATAGCATCGACTACGACTTATAGCAAGCATGATGAATATAAGGACGATGACAGTGGATAATAATTGTCTTACATATTTAGAAACATAATTTAAAAAAGCCACATGCGGCAACGCCCGAAATACACAAGGGCAAAATAAGAAGGAAGACAACGATCTGGCTCGCTGATCTCTACTTTCTTGATGCGTTGCTGCAGGCCGCGGGAACTAGTCTCCGTGGCGAGCGGCGACGAGCTCTTTCTTGTCCTCAAGATGCTGCTTGAGAGCATCCACGGATTCCTCCACCAGCCTTCTGCGCTCGATGCGCGGCATGGCATTCTCGTCCATAAGTTTCTCGATGATGACGCCGGTCCTCTTCAACAAGGCAGTGGTCTGCTCCTGCTGCTCCGCACTTCCGACGATCTTCGCCCTCAGCAGGTCGCGCTCAGCCCGGAGCTTCGCATTGCTCTCATTTAATTGCTGGATGACGTTGGTAGACTGTTCAAACGAGGCTTTCAGGTCATCTTGCAACCTCGCCCACCTAGAGATCTGATACATCTGCCTAAGGATGAGGGCGCGCATGCGCCTGTAAGAGTCCTCGCCTGCCCGCAAGACATTTTTCCAAGCCGCCGCGGTGCAAGAGGACATCTTTGCTGCATTCGCGGCACGACGGGACATCTCTGCTTCCGCGGCATGGCCAGACCAGTCTGCTGCATCGACAGCGCGGCGGGTCCTCCGTGCTGCTTCGGCGGCATGGCGGGACCTCTCTGCTGCTATAGCCGTGCGGCGGGACATGTTGGCTGCTTTCACGGCGAGGCGGGACATCTCTCGTAATTCCGCTTCCAGGCTCGCCTCTCCCTGGTGGCAATCTCTCGACCTAGAACTCACGCTGGCCATGGCGGACACAAGGGAACGATGATGAATGACTTGTTTATTTTTGACTTTTTGTGGATGAGGAGTTGAGGAGGAATGTGCAGTCATCTTGGAGTAGTACTATTTATAACCGCGTAGTAATACACTCCTAAGTGGGAAACCGTTTAGGTTTTGATCGGTGTGAACAGGTCTGCAATTTGGAATGTGACGGGACGCGGCCTCCTTGTTCTTCTAAAAAAATTGTGACGGGACGGATGCTCAATTTTTTTGACGGTTATAAGTGCGGCACTATTCCCGGAAGGCATAACGTGGGCACATACGCCTTCTCGGCCGCGTACGTGGCGTTTGCACCATAGGGTGCACCGCAATAGGCAATGTCAGCACACGTCTTGTTCCAACAACCGTGCGCGCTCGTTATTACCATCGTGCACACTCCTTTTAGTTAGAATGGGTGTGCCCGTCTAGCACACACACGTTGATCTATCTAACTGTTTCAGTTTATTGTGGCTAATCGCAAATAGTTCATCCATGTGAAGTGTATGCCATCAATCGCAGACACTTTGATCCGGCTTAACCGTTTCTATTCTGTTGCCTAATCACAAACAGTTAATCCTTCTGAAACGTATGCCCTCAATCACACACACCTTGATCTGGTTGACCGTTTCTTTTCTGTTGCCTGATCACAAACAGTTCATCCGAGTGAACCGTATGCTGTATATCACACACACCTTCATCTGGCTGCCCGTTTCTTTTGTGTTGCCTAATCACAAACAGTTCATCCGAGTGAACCGTATGCTCTATATCGCACACGCCTTCATCAGGCTGCCCATTTCTTTTGTCCCGCCTCATCGCAAACAGTTCATTGGACTGAACCGTATGCCCTGGATCGCACACGCAACTAAAATCTGAACCATGTTTGATGGCTCCGCCATCGCAAACGTTTTGCACCTTTTTTGATGGTTCTTTTACACCACCATTTGCGATTATTGCATCGCACACAGTTTCGTCGAAGTTTCTCTAATCGTAGTGTCGCGTTAGCAGCATCCTGCAGTAGTGTCACAGGCCCTTCCGGCTCTGGATTCAGCGATGAGAGGCGGGAGCGGTACTCGTACCAGCGAGCTCGCTGTCGAATATATGGCGACTCTATCGCCTCTGCCATTGCCCAGAGGAGGATCTCCATTGTGATTGCCCCCTTGCCTTCAGGAACCATCCGCTTTAGTTCATCTGCTGTACTTCCAAGGTCAGGCCCAACGAGTGCAACTCGAGAGATTTCACGCTCGGAAACCAGGAGCATATTTCCTTGCACTTGGCCAGCAACTTCTCATCTTTGGCGCAAAACTCTTCCATCACCCTCTTCCATCCAGGTAGAGCTAGTAATCAATCAAAGAAGAAATTCACAAATCAAAATTTCTAGGGTTTTCGTTTTTTCATACTAGCTGCCACTATCACGAATCCAATCCTAAATAAATTTCAATACTGTTTGAAATAAGGGCATGGAGCAGTTCAACGAACAACAATTAAATCGCCCATTCAACCGCCTAATCCGAATTAATAGGGGTTTCGATTAGAAATGTACATGTCGCCCAACTATACTGGATGGTTGGAAGTGCTAGCTATCGACAAGTGAATAGGCGATTTTCATGAAAGTCTTCAAAATGCGAGGTCTTTGAAGACAAAACAATCAAATTGAACCTATATGATATGCAGCGGAAGATAAACTACTCTAGACAGACCATAGTCAGGTGAGCATAGTAATGAAAGCACGAGGACTAATAGCAGCTAGGTAGTACAGATCGGAATGGAAGACATAATGAAGCCAAACAGGTAATAGTCTTCACATAGTGAAGTCAAACAGATCAAGCAAGCAAGCAATGACTTCACAAAGACAAACTGAAATGTGAAGAAGGTAGGGGATTGAACCAGTAGCTTGGTGAAGACAATGATTTGGTAGACCAGTTCCAGTTGTTGTGACAACTGTACGTCTGGTTAGGGAGGCTGAGATTGAACTCAGAAGATTATGTCTTTAGCTTATTCCCCTTGAGCTAAGGACACCCAATCCTCGCCCAATCACTCTGGTAAGTCTTCAAGGTAGACTTCCAAACCTTCACATACTCCATTCACTGGCAATCCACAATGACTCTTGGATCCTCAGAACGTGATGCCTAACCGGCTGGAGGATGCACGGTCCTCAAGTGTAACAAGTCTTCAGGTCACGCGGACAGAAAGACTTCAGTGATGCCTAACACTCTTTGGCTCTGGGTGTTTTGGGCTTTGTCCTCGCAGGATCTCTCTCTCAAAGGCTTCGGAGGTGGGTTGCTCTCAAACGACAAAAGCCGTGCACTAACTCTGAGCAGCCACCAATTTATGGTGTAGGGGGTGGGCTATTTATAGCCAGGAGGCAACCCGACATGATATGTCTGAATTCTGAAATGACCCTGGGTCACTAAGGAACCGACACGTGTCCAACGGTCAGATTTCAAACACAGGCGGCAGCTTGGCTTGGGCTACAAGCAAAGCTGACCCATCCAACTCTGGATAAGATTTGCTCTCATTGTCTTCACTCGAAGACATAGGATTTGGGTTGAGCATCATGTCAGTATTCTGACTTTGTTCACTTGGACCCCACTTAACAGTTCGGTGGTTCCTATGACTCAATAAAGAAGAAAAGGAAACTACGAAAGAAACTATGTCTTCGCACTCCATAGTCTTCAAGTGAATGTCTTCACACGTCATTATCTTCAACGTGAATGTCTTCACGAACCACCATTGTCTTCATACATTTTAGGGGTCATCTCTGGTAGGAAAACCGAATCAATGAGGGCACTGGTTTTAGAGCTAGTAGTAGCGCTGGTACAAGCGCTACCAGTAAGGCGCTAAAGCTAACTTCTAGCGGTAGCGCTGGTTAGCCAGCGCTACTGCTACACCTAGTTAGCAGTAGCGCTCTTGTTGGAAAAGCGCTGCTAATAGAGGTAAGTAGCAGCAACGTTTCTTCTGAAAAGCGTTACTGCTTAGTTTTCTTGTTTTTTTTAATTGCAGCTTATTTTCGTTGTATTTGTATATGTTTTATATACAGTACTTTCATCATATGATTTTATGACCATGATTAGTTAGTATATACAACAGTGTGTGAAATGAAGGTGGATTAGGTTCAAATGGAGGCAACATGTGGTGCACCACATGTTGCCTCCACTTGAACCTAGTACACCTTCATTTCACACACTGTTGTATCTACTAGGTGGATTAGGTTCAAGTGGAGGCAACATGTGGTGCACCACATGTTGCCTCCACTTGAACCTAATCCGCCTACACAAGCTATTTAATCATCATCATAGTCATTATGACCAACACTAGCTATTTAATCATCATAGTCATAGTGTAGCACATCATCTTGAAATTCATTCTAGCTAGCTAATCACCACCAACACTAGCTACGGTAGCTATCTAATCACCACCAACACTAGCTAATAATAATCATCATAGTCATTACCACCAACACTAGCTATTTAATCATCGCAGTCATAGTGTAGCACATCATCATCTTCAAACTCATTCTAGCTAGCTAATCACTCCTGCTGCTTTCTCTCAGGTAAAATAGCATGGAAGATGTGTAGCTCTCCTAATTCATCATATTGGAGCATGCAGATGAACTTGTTTCCTAATTGTGGGCTGCGCTTCTGATTGCTGCCCCCTAGTACTTCTCTGCAATCCTTCACAATTTTGCTCCAGTCTTTGACTATTAAGACTTGCTCGGTTTTAGAAATACCGAATGAACTCATGTGCGATATAGGATGTCTTGGTCGTAAGCTAACCATTGCCATGCGACCTTTAGTCCCGATCCAATTAAGCACAACATTCATCGGGAGTCCCTGTTGAAGAACATCGTAGTAACATACTTAGCAATGAAGTTTAGCTTAAAAAATAATGTATGCAAAAGATGCACTGAGGACAAATAGTAAAAATCTTACCATCTTTCCTAAATAGATGTGACCGTAGTTCAATACGAACACTATTGGTCGCACGTTTTGAGTACTAAGATTTTCAAGTCCAGGAAAATAATTTGTCTTGACAGCATCAAGATCCTCAAGCCATGAAACATAATGACTTATCTCCTCGCAGTTTAGTTCAGCTCCGGGACAGTGGTAGGTCATGTCTACCAAGCGCCGGACATGTTTGCTTGAATGGAAATAAGCTGTCAACAGAAATTAGTTGTCAACTATTTTTGAATAAAAAATATCGAAGACATAAATATGGTTGAGAAACTCACATAATGGTAGAACTGGAGGCGTCTGCACATCGACCCAAATGTCGATATTACCTTCAATATCATCTGCTGGACGAATATCAAAGGTGATAAGCATATCAGGCTCAAATGCATAAGCCTTGCATAGTGCTCTCCAATTTTTGCATTCAAAATAGGTGCAGGTGTCTGCATTGTATAATTTTGTGTTGAAAGTATAACCATGCTTGGTCCTCAAGTGAACTCTCTTTACCTCCATAGCTTCCATAGGACTGAAACCAATCTTATCCAAGACAATAATTCTTGCATGGCAGGGGATACGCTAGTAGAATAGTAAAAAAATTAGAATTATAAGTTGAAGAAAATTAAGCAGAAGTCATGCTTAATTACGAAAAAAGACTTGTCGTTGTGACTTACTGTATCCACTTCGAAGGTCTCATCCAGCTTGATGCTGAAGCGCCTATCATCAACTAGGAAATTTCTGTCGCACAGGCCGCGCTTGTCCTCGCAGTATTCGCACATACTGAAATCCTTTTCATCGCCGGACATTTCTTATGTTCATAGTTGAAACATTAATTGAAAATTGATCGAAGGCAGCTACCAGATAACTCAACACACGGATCACTATTACTCAATATGCAACGGGTTGACTTTAGGTCTATCGAGCCTTCCTTCCTAAACTCTCATCTGACGTATATGGTGTGCACTCCGTCTCTGATATTGCGACCGTCGGTGATGGTCGCTACTCCTCCTTTCGCTAGTGCATTACAAATATCTAGCACAAGGAAAAGAAAGAAAGCGACCCCCACAACAACAGTCGGCATTCTTCTCTCACCGATTTTTCGACCATCGATGATGGTCGCTACTCCTTCTTCCCCTAGTGCATAACAAAGGTCTAGCACAAAGAGAAGAAGGTGAAGTGACCCCCATGACAACAGTCGGCATTCTTCCTCTCTCAAATATATATATGGTGGACACTCTCCCTCACTGAAAGACACACAAGGAGCCGAAGGAGACTAACGTCAACTCGTTCCATATATCGAACAATGACATAGAAAAAATGCCCTATGTTTTGCCGAAATATCATTGAATTCTTGTTCTGGCAAATCACAAGCACTCGATATGCCCTACATTGTAGCACAAGTCATGCTAAAAGTCATGAAATTTTTTGGCATGACCTTTGCTAAAGACAGGACATATCGAGCGCCGCTAGGATGGAAACGAATCAACATTCCGGCAAAACATAGGCCACTCGGAGGCACATTGCAAACAAGAACACCAAGACTAGGATGGAAACGAATCAACATTCCGGCAAAACATAGGCCACTCGGAGGCACATTGCAAAC
The DNA here is from genome assembly GCF_002575655.3 of Aegilops tauschii subsp. strangulata. Taxonomy (NCBI): domain Eukaryota; kingdom Viridiplantae; phylum Streptophyta; class Magnoliopsida; order Poales; family Poaceae; genus Aegilops; species Aegilops tauschii. The sequence goes on from NC_053039.3 coordinate 123,446,663, forward strand.
AAGAACACCAAGACATCGTCTATATTCAGAATGCATCATCATCGACATCAATGACATGGCAACTATATAGCACTAGCATTTTCATCATCGACATTTACAACACATTATCATTTGACTATTCTCACCTAGAGGTCTTAAGGGGTCGACGATGGGGACGACTGCGGGGATGAGGTAGGGGCAAACTTGATTTCTACATAAACAAAATTTATTAACCACTTACTATAAATAAACTAATTGTATTAAACACTTACTATAAATAGACTAATTCTATTAAGCGTTTACTATAAATAGACCAGTTCTATTTAGCACTTGCTATAAATAAACTAGTTCTATTAAGCACTTACTATAAATAACCTAGTTCTATTAAGCACTTACTATAAATAAACTAGTTGTATTAAGCACTTAGTATAAATAAACTAGTTATATTAAGCACCTACATTCTACCTATCTATACCGTAGTTCTAGCCGTAACATCTATGCATCCATCCATCTATTTATATATCCATCAATATAACCATCCATCCATTTCAAATTCTACCAACTAAAAATTTCCATTACTAAAATTTCTAATCAAAAGACCTGAAATTTCCTATTCTATTCAAAACACCTAAAATAGTCTAAAAATGTATTCTATTAAAAACCTACATTCTACAATGTCTACATTCTGAAATCTACATTTAAATTACCTACATTCTACAAGAACAGAGACAAGGGAGGGAGGAAGGAGGGGTAGGAAGGAGGGAGGGAGGAGGGGGAGGAAGGAGGGAGGAGGCAGGAAGGAGGAGGGAGGGAGGAGGGGGAGGAAGGAGGGAGGAGGCGGGAAGGAGGGGGGAGGGAGGAGGAGGGGGCCGCCGGAGGGAGGAGGAGGAGAAGGGAGGAGGAGGAGGGAGGAGGATGGGGCCGCTGGAGGGAGGAGGAGGAGGGCGGAGAGGGAGGGAGGGAGTCACCTAGGGGGCGCTGGTGCGCGACAGCGGCGACGGCGCGCGGCGGTTTGCACGAGTGAGAATGCGAGTGGAGAGGCAGGGACGCGCGCGAGTGGATAAGGTACACGTAGTAGTAGCGCTGGGAGGAAAACATCGCTACTGCTAAGGTACATAGCAGCAGCGCTTCTGTGAACAAAGCGCTACTGCTATGATCATTAGCAGTAGCATTTCTAGTAGTAGCGTCTGTTAGTGGAAAGCGCTACTACTAAGGTAATTAGCAGCAACGCTTTTTAGGTATAAGCGCTACTAGTATACCTAGCCTGCCTGCAACGGTCTGGCAATTATAATAGTAGCGTGTTTTGCATCCACAGCACTACTGCTAATTGATTAGTAGCAGCGCCGTTTTTAAAAAGCGTTGCTGCTATTTATCAGCAGCGCTTGCTTCTAAAAAGCGCTACTGGTGAGCTCCTGTGTATAAGCATTTCCCTAGTAGTGGCTTTCCCATGTCTTCGCCACTGTGCGCGCATCTGGGAGATGAAGCGGAAGGCATGGATGATGAGAGGGGGATGTTGGATATATAATTAATGTGGGTGTATTAGCTATGTAATCCTATATAGAGAGGTATAGATTGATCGATGTGTACGTGGGAAAGAGGGTGAGACCTCACTAGATAAATAGATTGATCGGTTTGTGTGGAAAACTAGGAAAGACCTAGCTATATACACACACACATAGAGGAACATCGATCGTTGGGCATGCACGTGAGAGATAAAGAATGCCTGATATGATGAAGAGGGGGAGGTGTGTGTGTGTGCATGCATGGGAGACCGACCTGAAGAAAAAGATTGCATGTGTGCGATGGATAATGACGAGTGGTAGTGTGTGCATGCATGCACGAGAGAAAGTTAGTGGTACAATTATAAAGAGAAGACGACTGTGTGGGTGTAAAAGACTAGGTGAGGTCATAATCAATGTAAATTTGAATTCAAATATTTTAATAAGAGATCATGATGTTTGAAACCCATGCATGCATGAATATAACTGAGATATGCGCGGTGTGGTTTGGAAACGAGCATGCTATACTATATACACATTGAACAAGGTCAGACTGATTTGAATTTGAGATACCGATGGCAGACATCGTTTGGCCACATTGCATCCGTGCATGGACACACCATTCTAATTGGAGATGATGGGTGGGTTTTGCATCACATATCTATATCCATACCCCTATATATTATATATTATATTTTTATATAGTGTGCAGATAACTTTAACTTTGAAAGATGGTCGTTGGATGAAGCCAATCCGATGGTGCAGAGATGGCAAATTTGAGCACTACTGGCCGTTGGATATCATCTATATTCCACCAGATTTTGCCACATGTACAATCTAGAAGACTCCATGGTTGAACTTAAGCATAATGCACAAACCTCAAAACACAAGCACTTCTTTGTTCTAGAATCTTCTGTATCATAATTGCCCAAATGTTTCTCTACATGATTTGCCATTATTTGTTTTTACTTTATGCTTTACAATGCACAATTCCACTAATCTTAAAATAGATTAGCTTTCTTATAAAAACTAGATGATTTTGAATGAAATGAACTACAAGAATTAAACGAACATCTACATCATGCATATATGACTCAAAACTTGCATGCTATAATGTGGTATTTATTCATAACTTGGTTGCCAAATATCATGCGTGCAATGCATGTGTACCTTACTAGTCTAAATGGTGTTTGTGTGTGTTGTGCGTGTTAAACACATTGTACGTAGTATCATACATGGTTTAGATTCCGAACATCTAGCTAGAGCATACATGTACTATGATTTGAATTCAACATAAAATGGATACATATATTTGAATTTGAGATCGTATGTACATGTAGTTTGTATTTATATAGGAATTTACTACTCCTATATTCATGTCATGTGTTGTGAAGATAATATTTAGATGGTTGTACAACTAACCCAAGTACAATGCCATTCAAACAGGGAAAATGTACTCAAATTTAGTCCATATGCTAGACAACACGAATTGTTTTTTTATGCTGAGGGAAGTGCAAATTGTTTTGGTATTGTACACGTTACGTTTGTTGTCCCGATTTTTTAGTTTTTGTTTGTTGTATTTGAATGCATTTCTAGTAATATAGTAGAACGGGACATGGCTCTCTCTAGTGATGAGGTGTGAATTGTCTTTTTTTAACACGTTAAGCTTGTTCTCCCGAAATTTCAAGCCGCACCTTGTTATGCCGAAATTTCAAGCTAGCATCTCTGTCTATCGTGATGCGAAACTCCCGCCTCTTCAACCCGCGCCTTGTTACCCCGAAATATTTAAGATATATCTTTGTCTCGTTGTGCTCTGAAAACTCCCTCCATCTCAACCCGCGCCTTGCTATCCCAAAATTACAACGCGCGCGAAAACTCCCACCTCCTGCCTCGTTGTGCTCTGAAAACTCCCTCCATCTCAACCCGCGCCTTGCTATCCCAAAATTACAACGCGCGCGAAAACTCCCACCTCCTGTGAAATCCCGACACGCGAAATGCCCATGATACCCCTGAACCGAAAGAACTGTCTTGCTCGAATCTCTGGGGGTACTTTTGTAACTTACCCCACATTTCGGACAAGCGTGTCCCTAAGCCATGGTTCCCCCCTCCCATCCCATCCGCCCACCCATTCATACACCGAGGCCGCGAAAACCTGCGAAGCCCCACACCCTCCTCCGTCTGCCACCCAGCCAGAGCCTCTTCCCCGATGATGTCGTCCACAACAATACCTCGACGTCCCTCATCCACCGCACCGGATGAGGATCTATCGTCGATCTCGTCGTCCCGCCAGTTCAGCCACCCCGTCCTCCACCTCCAAGGAGCTGCCCTGATGTTCCCCTCGTCTTTCGCGCCACCTCCATTCCCACACCATCGTTTTCACCTGCACCACCGGAAGAGCAGCATCATCACCGTTTCCTCGGACGAAGCTTAGGCCTAATCGGTGCCACCAAAGAGATTCTACACTAATCATCGCATTTTCTTCTTGATTCGATCTCACAGTGCTGTCGGCGCTCGGTCCCGAGCCGACATGGCACGGCTCCATCCACGGCGGCGTCGTCGGCCACTTCCTCCACGACGTCGCTCCCTCGGCGGCGACATCCACATCAGTAGGACCTGCTGCTGCTTTGGCTCTCGCTCGCGCTGCTGCTCTGCTCTTGCTCTCAGTCCCCTGCCTGGTCTGCTCTTGCTCTTGCTCACACTGCTTCTCTCGCTCTTGCTCTTGCTTGCGCTGCTGCTCTTGCTCTTGCTCTTGCTTGCGATGCTGCTCCGATTTAGCTACACTTCAGTCGACTGAATCGACTTTTGGGTCAGTCAATTTTTAGGGGGTGGGGGGCTCACCGGAGTTAAGGAAGAACCAGCTGCAGCGGAGAGGGGGGGGTTCACCGGAGAGGTACCCCACTATCTATCTTAGGGTTCAGGGTGGGGGCGGTGGTCACCGGCGGTGGTGGGGCGGTGGCGTGGGGATTGCCGGAGAAAAAGCTCGGCACTGGGGGGCCTAGAGGGATGGCCGGGGCGGCGGTGGACCGGCGGTGGGGAGTGGTTTCGGGGCGGGCGAGGCAGCGCACCACCGGCCACGGGCGGTGGCGGTTTGGCCAGTGGTGGCTGGCGGCTCAGGGGGGTGGAGGTTGAAGATGAACTGCAGGCCCTTGATTTCATATCCAACGGCTGGAAAATCGACTGACCAGAGATGAAAAAGTCAGTCGAATGATGCTGCTACACGGCTAGCTGCCCCGGCTCTCGCACGCGCTGCTGCTGCTACTGCTTTTCTGCTACTAGTGCGTTCAGTTTCGACAGTAAAATTTAGTTTTGACAGCAAAATTCAGTTTCGACAGTTAAGTTTAGTTTCAACAGTTAAATTTAGTTTCGACAGTTAAGTTCAGAGATGAGCGGCTGATGTATTTTACATCTAGCACTTTTTGGTTATGTAATTTACGTCATCTATTGGAGATGCTATTAGAATTCCACTCAGGTTAACGGTGTCTCTCTTGTCCTGCTTCAGCCTCGGCGTCGTCCAACTCACCGGAGCTGCTCCAACGACGAAACCCTCCATCACAGCGGAGCAGTACCCCGGGCTCCATCTCCAGACGCCTAAGATCTTCTTCCCCTCCTCCGACAACCAAGTCAGCCGGAGCATCCTCACCGACCAACCCAATCACGCTGAGATCGACATGGCTTCGCCAAAGAGGTTGTACACTTGTTGCATCTCTTTTTACTCTACATGTTATATATATTGTCCACTGGGCACACGTAGTAACGTGAAATACGATTAGTTTCTCCTACTATATGACAAGAAGTGAGGTACCAGGCAACTTAGCTATCTGTGATGGACTCTCTTAAATGCCATCATTATTTATCCCTGCGCGTTTGAGCTGTGCATTTGTCGATGGGCCTGGGAGTTGAGCTAGTAGGGCAGTGGCCTGGGTCCAAAGTAGTAGAAGTAGCACAAAACATTTTTTGAGTGTAGGATTTTCCCTGCTCAAACCTGCCTACTAAAATTGCCAGTGTTTGAAAGGAAAAGTGAAGGAAAAACATAGGAATTGGAAAGTTTCCTATGGTACTACTATTCATGCATTTGGTTCAAAGAATGGAGCAAGGGAAAACTATAGGATTTGTTCCTTTAGTGTCTCCTTGAAAGAAAACCCGTAGGAATTTTAATATCCACTTATCCTCCTTTTCAAATTCCTATTCATGAAGCACAAGACTAAGAGATAGTAGCATAATAGCATTATAACCGTACACTTTCTTGTGGTTTGACTTAATCTCACCATGCTTCTTTGCATCTTGTGATCTTCCAATTCTTGTGAACCAAACACCCAGATTGGTAGAAATCCTGTGTTTTTAAATTCTCTGTTTTGCACGTGCATCCATATCCTATTCCCGTGTATTTCCTATCCTTGCATTGTTAGAATCCTCAAAGTCAAACAAGCCCTTACACAATTACTTCTGTTACAGATATGTGTCAAAGAAAACCTTGTGTGGTTTGTCCCGCTCCTCCTGCGCTGTGTTCCACCCCAGCTCAGCTGCTCCAACGACGGAAGGGTTCACCACAGCAGGGATCCACTCTCCAGACTATCTTTCGCTGCCTCAGATCTTCTTCCCCGCCGCCGGCAGCGACGACAACTGCATTACCATCATCAACTGAGCAGATGACCTTGAGGACTACACGGGTCCGCAAGGAGGTCGCACTCTTCCGTGTCTGCTTACATTATGCATCGCTTAATACGACAAAATGCTACTTTATCGTCGTGTTCACCTATTAGACACCGAGTCAGGTCCAAACAAATGCTGAAACTTGAGTTTTAAATGGTTGTGGGGTACATATTAGGGCAGCAATCAGTACTATCTGTCTACTATTTGGTTAATCTTGGGTGTCTACTATGAGTTTCATGTTGGGTGCAAACAAACATTAAAGGAGCCATTATCTGTATTTTTTAACTAAAGCTATTATCTGCCTGCTATCGTTGGTTTTGGGTCTATCCACAGTTTGCTACCATCACTCTAGATTTGTGCATGCACTCCTTACATAATCTCACTATGTTTTATTCCTATGCATGTCAGTTATTGTACACAATGGAACTGAACATGTAGAGCAAAAGTGACGAGCCTTGCGTGGCAATAAAATTTCATGCAGACGTCGCTCCATGGTGGGTGCAAAGGCAGCCCCCCTCCACCCATTTCGGATTGTAATCAAGAGGAAGATAACTGTTCTGAGGGGGATTCAGAAGGAGAAGACCACTCCTATTTACCCCCTGAGGTCTTCGCTCTAACTTGGCATGCTGATGTTGGTAATATCATGCATATGGTGCCTTGCTTTGCTTACTTTATACATCAAATATGTCATCTGCTTAGTTTAGACATGCTTTGTGTCAATGCCATCTGTTTAGTTTCTTTATCGTATATGTGAACCATGCAATGCCATCTTGTTTAGCCAGGCATCATATATGTGAATTTTGCAATGCCACCCTGGTTAGCCAGTCATCTTATATGTGAATTATATCATGCCATCATTTTTTATTACGTATTAAATTTGTCAAAAAATTAGTACATTCAATTACTCTTCCTGTGCATCAGCCATTCGACACGGTCATGGAAAAATCTGGAGTGGAAACAAGGTCTTCAGAGCAGACAATGCTATGTGATGAAGCGCATGTCTTGCTGGTTACAGATAGCTCCTCAGAGGAGGATTCAGAGATAGATGACCAGTCCTATTTCCCCCCGAGGTGCATGCTCTAACTTGGCAGGGTTATGTTGCTCATATCGTGCGTATGGTGTCTTGCATTGCTATGTCATTTGCTTAGTTTAGACATGCTTTGTGTGAATGCCACATGTTTAGTGTCTAATTACCATATATGTGAATTATGCAATGCCATCTTGTTGCAAGACATTATATATGTGAATTATGCAACGTTGTCTTGTTGCAAGGCATTATATATGTGAATTATGCAATGCCATGCTGTTTAGCCAAGCGTCATATATTTGAATAATATCATGCCATCCTTTTTTTATATTTCTCATTGCATTTGTCGACAATGTTTGTATATTCAACTGCTCTTTCTGTGCATCAGCCACTTGAATTGGTGATGGAGAAGTCTGGAGTGAAAACAAGGTCTTCAGAGCACACAATGCTACATGCTGAAGCAGATATCTTGCTAGTTACAGATAGCTCCTCAGAGGAGGATTCAGAGGCAAATGACCAGTCCTATTATCCCCCTGAGGTGTATGCTCACACTTGGCAGGGTTATATTACTCATATCATGCATATGTTGTATTGCAATGCTTAGTTTTTAAATCATATACACAATATTGAATGTCATCTCCTTAGTTGACACATCATATATGCGATTGCCCTCTGCTCACTTGCTTAGTATATAAATCATATATTTGAATTATATCATGCCATGATTTTTACATAGACAGCATGTATCTGAATTATGGCACGCCAACCCATTTTCTAAAGACATAATATAGTTATATCATCTCATCCTATTTACATAGTGATCATATTTTGAATTATGTCATTCTATCCGTGAATTATATCATGCCATCATGTTTCCATTGACGACATGTTTGTGAATTATGGCATGCCAACCACTTTAATAGACACACTGTATAGTTATATCATGTCATCATGTTTACATAGTCGTCATATTTTGAAGTATGTCATTCTATCCTGTTTAGTTAGTCATCATACATGTGAAATTGTGTCATGCTATCCTATTTAATTAGCCATCATATATGTGAAATTTTGTCATGCTATTCTGTTTGGTTAGACAACATAAATGTGAATTATTTCATGTTTAATTAGCCATCATAAATGTGAAATTTTGTCATGCTATTCTGTTTTCTTCCCTACTATCCATTGCACCTGTCTATCTTACAATGTATGTACATTCAATTACTTTTCTTGTTTAACAGCCTTTTGAATTGGACGGGGTGATGGAAACATCTGTGGGAGTAAAAACATGGTTAGAAAAGATTGTGCTACCTGTCGATGCAGATAGAACCACGGTTGTACTTGCCCAAGAACCAGCCCCACCACACATAACCCAGACTCACGCAGATTGTACCCCTACCCAGTTGGACAGAGAACCAGCTACACCCCTTCTAACCCCAACCCTAGCAGATAGTAACCCAGTTCCAGTTGACACAACACCGTCTCCACCACAGAGCACCCAAACACGAGCAGTTAGTAAGGCAACTGCAGTGCCCAAAGCACGAGGACCACCACTCCGAACCCCAAGTCAACGCATAAAGCATAAGAAGAATTGTTCTCAGGTCAGATTCCGTAGCTATGGTTCATACTCCTTTGCTCTTGCATCACTGTATTTACTCATACCAACTAATTTCAAATTTGAAGGATGCAATTGAAACTCCAATGGCGCAACGGGTATGTTTTAAACCTGTTTCTTTAACGTGTTTACTGTTGTAACTTGCTCTATGTTGATTTCAGTTTCAATTGAATAACTAGTTATGTTCTCATGCCATGCACATTACAAGATAATGAGACATCCTTGTTGGTCTCCAAGAAAGCTGATAAAAACTATATTGAAGACACTTAGACAACCCCAAAGTCCTGTCTTGATGTAGTGTTCGAGTTACTGGATACTACTGCTGGCACTAGCTCTTCGAACTCGCTGCCTGAATCAGTTCGGCTTCTTGAGTCTCAACTTCAAGTTGAAAGACATCGATTAGATGTTATGCGACAGGAAGCCGAAGGACTGAGGAAGTCCCTGCAGAATTCAGATGCATACTTTCTGGTGCAACTGCAAGTGCTGGAGGATTTAAGCACCAAACAGGAGAAAGTTAATAAGCCTGCTAAGAATCTTGCCAGCATTATGGGTACCCAGGATATTGTTTCTTGAGCTCTTCTTAAGTGGTTTCAGTTCTGGACTTGTTTTGTTCAGGCATTTATTTGCACTGGTCGCCAACTTTGACAACCAGTGTATGTGATATGCTGCTTTGTTCCCTATATTTGCACTGGTAGCGAACTTTGATGCCCAGTGGATGTAATATGTGCAATAGTAGTGATAGCCTAGTGTAAGTTACTGAAGGAAATATGCCCTAGAGGCAATAATAAAGTATTATATATTTCCTTATATCATGATAAATGTTTATAATTCATGCTAGAATTGTATTAACCGGAAACATAATACATGTGTGAATACATAGACAAACAGAGTGTCACTAGTATGCCTCTACTTGACTAGCTCGTTAATCAAAGATGGTTATGTTTCCTAGCCATAGACATGAGTTGTCATTTGATTAACGGGATCACCTCATTAGGAGAATGACGTGATTGACATGACCCATTACGTTAGCTTAGCACCCGATCGTTTAGTATGTTGCTATTGCTTTCTTCATGACTTATACATGTTCCTATGACTATGAGATTATGCAACTCCCGTTTACCGGAGGAACACTTTGTGTGCTACCAAACGTCACAACGTAACTGGGTGATTATAAAGGTGCTCTACAGGTGTCTCCAAAGGTACTTGTTGGATTGGCGTATTTCGAGATTAGGATTTGTCACTCCGATTGTCGGAGAGGTATCTCTGGGCCCACTCTGTAATGTACATCACTATAAGCCTTGCAAGCATTGTGACTAATGAGTTAGTTGCAGGATGATGTATTACGGAACGAGTAAAGAGACTTGCCGATAACGAGATTGAACTAGGTATCGAGATACCGACGATCGAATCTCGGGCAAGTAACATACCGATGACAAAGGGAACAACGTATGTTGTTATGCGGTCTGACCGATAAAGATCTTCGTAGAATATGTGGGAGCCAATATGGGCATCCAGGTCCCGCTATTGGTTATTGACCGGAGAGGTGTCTCGGTCATGTCTACATAGTTCTCGAACCCGAAGGGTCCGCATGCTTAAAGTTACGATGACAGTTTTATTATGAGTTTATATGTTTTGATGTACCGAAGGTTGTTCGGAGTCCCGGATGTGATCACGGACATGACGAGGAGTCTCGAAATGGTCGAGACGTAAAGATTGATATATTGGACGACTATATTCGGACACCGGAAGTGTTCCGGAGAAGTTTCGGATTAAACCGGAGTGCCGGAGGGTTACCGGAACCCCCCGGGGAAGTATTGGGCCTTAGTGGGCCTTGAGGGGAGAGAGAGGGCAGCAGCCAGGAGGTGGTGCGCCCCCTCGCAGGAGGAGTCCTAGTTGGACTAGGAGAGGGGGGTGCAGCCCCCTTTTTCCTCTCCCTCTCCCTCTCTTTCCTTCCCCCCTTCTTTTCCTAGTAGGACTAGGAAAGGGGAGTCCTACTCCTACTAGGAGGAGGACTCCCACCCTCTCCTTGGCGCGCCCATAGGCAGCCGGCCTCCCCCTTGCTCCTTTATATACGGGGGCAGGGGGGCACCTCTATACACACTTGATATACGATATTTTAGCCGTGTGCGGTGCCCCCTCCACCAGATTACACCTCGATAATACCGTTGCGGAGCTTAGGCGAAGCCCTGCGTCGGTAGGACATCATCATCGTCACCACGCTGTCGTGCTGACGAAACTCTCCCTCAACACTCGGCTGGATCGGAGTTCGAGGGACGTCATCGAGCTGAACGTGTGTAGAGCTCGGAGGTGCCGTACGTTTGGTACTTGATCGGTCGGATCGTGAAGACGTACGACTACATCAACCGCATTGTGATAACGCTTCCGCTGTCGGTCTACGAGGGTACGTGGACAACACTCTCCCCTCTCGTTGCTATGCATCACCATGATCTTGCGTGTGCGTAGGAATTTTTTTGAAATTACTACGTTACCAAACAGTGGCATCCGAGCCTGGTTTTATGCGTTGATGCTATGCACGAGTAGAACACAAGTGAGTTGTGGGCGATATAAGTCATACTGCTTACCAGCATGTCATACTTTGGTTCAGCGGTATTGTGAGATGAAGCGGCCCGGACCGACATTACGCGTACGCTTACGCGAGACTGGTTTCACCGTTGCGAGCACTCGTTGCTTAAAGGTGACCGGCGGGTGTCTGTCTCTCTCACTTTAGTTGAACCAAGTGTGGCTACGCCCAGTCCTTGCGAAGGTTAAAACAGCACCAACTTGACAAACTATCATTGTGGTTTTGATGCGTAGGTAAGAACGGTTCTTGCTAAGCCCGTAGCAGCCACGTAAAACTTGCAACAACAAAGTAGAGGACGTCTAACTTGTTTTTGCAGGGCATGTTGTGATGTGATATGGTCAAGACATGATGTGATATAATTTGTTGTATGAGATGATCATGTTTTGTAACCGAGTTATCGGCAACTGGCAGGAGCCATATGGTTGTCGCTTTATTGTATGAGATGCAATCGCCATGTAATAGTTTTACTTTATCACTAAGTGGTAGCGATAGTCGTAAAAGCAAGAAGTTGGCGAGACGACAATGATACTACGATGGAGATCAAGGTGTCGCGCCGGTGACGATGGTGATCATGACGGTGCTTCGGAGATGGAGATCACGAGCACGGTGCTTCGGAGATAGAGATCACAAGCACAAGATGATGATGGCCATATCATATCACTTATATTGATTGCATGTGATGTTAATCCTTTATGCATCTTATTTTTCTTTGATTGACGGTAGCATTATAAGATGATCTCTCACTAAAATTTCAAGATAAAAGTGTTCTCCCTGAGTATGCACCGTTGCGAAAGTTCTTCGTGCTGAGACACCACGTGTTAATCAGGTGTGATAGGCTCTACGTTCAAATACAACGGGTGCAAAACAGTTGCACACGCGGAATACTCAGGTTAAACTTGACGAGCCTAGCATATGTACAGATATGGCCTCGGAACACAGAGACCGAAAGGTCGAGCGTGAATCATATAGTAGATATGATCAACATAGTGATGTTCACCATTGAAACTACTCCATCTCACGTGTTAATCGGACATGGTTTAGTTGCTTTGGATCACGTAATCACTTAGATGATTAGAGGGATGTCTATCTAAGTGGGAGTTCTTAAGTAATATGATTAATTGAACTTCAATTTATCATGAACTTAGTACCTGATAGTATCTTGCTTGTCTATGTTAATTGTAGATAAATGGCCCGTGCTGTTGTTCCGTTGAATTTTAATGCGTTCCTTGAGAAAGCTAAGTTGAAAGATGATGGTAGCAATTACACGGACTGGGTCCGTAACTTGAGGATTATCCTCATTGCTGCACAGAAGAATTATGTCCTAGAAGCACCACTAGGTGCCAGGCCTCCTACAAGAGCGACGCCAGAAGTTATGAACGTCTGGCAGAGCAAAGCTGATGACTACTCAATAGTTCAGTGTGCCATGCTTTACGGCTTAGAACCGGGTCTTCAACGATATAGCTCGCCATGTTCGCGTCCTTGGCGTCCCAGTCGCCAGCCGATTGCTGGACCACCAAGTCTGAGTCGCCGTAGCACAGGATCCGGCGTATGCCGAGCTCTTTGGCTAGCCGGAGCCCATGTACGAGTGCCTCGTACTCGGCCACGTTGTTGGAGGCGGCGAAGTGGATCTGCAGCGTGTACTTGAGCTTGTCGCCTTTGGGAGAGGTGAGGACGATGCCGGCTCCCAAGCCGGTGCGCATCTTGGACCCGTCAAAGTGCATCCGCCAATGGGTAGAGTCGGGAGCCGGTGGTAGGTACTGGGTCTCGGCCCAGTCGACGAGGAAGTCGGCCAGTGCTTGGGACATGATGGCGGTGCGGGGTTGGTAGAAGATCGTGTTGGGCGCCAGTGCGATGGCCCATTTAGCCACCCGGCCGGATGCATCCCGGCTGCCTATGATTTCGGCGAGCGGGGCGGTGCACACGACCGTGATGGGATGCTCTTGGAAGTAGGGCTTTAGTTTCTTGGCAGCGAAGTACACCCCATAGCACATCTTCTGGTAGTGCGGGTAGTTTTGCTTTGAGGTGGATAGTACTTCGCTCAGATAGTATACCGGCCTCTGTACTAGCTGGGCCCGGCCTTCTTCCGGGCGCTGGACCACAACAACAGTGCTGACGACTCGGCTAGTCGCGGCGATGTAGAGGAGCATGGGCTCCTTCTCAGTCGGCGCCGCCAGGACAGGCGGAGTGGTCAGCATTTTCTTCAACTCATGGAAGGCTTGGTCGGCTTGGTCGTTCCACTTGAAGTGAGTGGACTTCTTCATGAGTCGGTACAGGGGGAGAGCCTTCTCTCCTAGTCGGCTGATAAAACGATTCAGGGAGGCTAAGCAGCCAGTGAACTTCTGCACATCTCGCAGTTTGTTGGGAATCTCCATCCTCTCGATGGCCTTGATCTTGACAGGGTTGCATTCAATGCCGCGTTCGGAGAACAGGAAGCCTAGCAGCTGGCCGGCTGGCACTCCGAACACGCACTTCTCAGGGTTGAGCTTGATTTGGAATCGGCGCAAGTTGGCGAATGTTTCTTTCAGGTCTTCCAGCAAGGTACCGCGCTTCTCTGTCTTCACCACAATGTCGTCTACATAGACGTGGGCATTTCTGCCGAGTTGTTTCAAGAGGCATTTCTGCATGCAACGCTGAAAAGTGGCACCGGCATTTCTCAAGCCGAATGTCATAGTCAGGTAGCAGAAAGCTCCAAAGGGTGTGATGAAGGCAGTCTTCAGGCGGTCAGCTGGGTCCAACTTGATCTGATGGTACCCTGAGTACGCATCCAAAAAACTCAACAGCTCGCATCCGGCTGTGGAGTCTATCACTTGGTCAATCCGTGGCAGAGCAAACGGATCCTTTGGGCAGGCCTTGTTCAGGCTGGTGTAGTCTATACACATACGCCACTTGTTATTCTTCTTCAGAACCAGAACTGGATTGGCAAGCCATTCTGGAAAGAACACTTCCATGATAAAGCCAGCGGCAAGGAGCCGGGCTATCTCTTCTCCCACAATTCTTCGCTTCTCTTCTGATAGTCGGCGGAGGGGTTGCTTGACGGGCTTCGCGTCAGCGCGGACATGTAATTTGTGCTCGGTGAAATCCTTCGGGACACCCGTCATGTCCTTTGGGGACCATGCAAAAATGTCTCGATTCTCACGGAGGAAGTCGACGAGATCACCTTGCTATTTACTGGCCAAGTTCGCCCCAATGACAGCGAACCTCTCCGGGTTCTCCAGGTCCAGAGGAATCTTCTTCGTCTCTTTGGCAAGCTGGAAGGAGCCCTGCGCATCACAATCTTAGGGGTTGAGGGACAGGGCCGGCTGCTCGCCGGCCATGGCCACAACCCGTTCCAGCATCTTCTTCTCTTCCGCCACCACGAGGACTCGGCCAGCCGGCTGCTGGCCATGGCGCACTCGATGGACTTCTTGTAGTCGCCGGCTACCGTGATGATCCCCTTCGAGCTCGGCATCTTCATCTTCAGGTAGGCGTAGTGGGGCACAGCCATGAACTTGGCCAGAGCAGGTCGGCCAAGCAGAGCATGATAGGGGCTCTCCAAATCCACTACCTCGAACCAGATTGCTTCTCGGCAAAAATGATATTTGTCTCCGAAGAGAACATCCATTTTAATCTTGCTGATTGGGGAGCAAGACAAGCCGGGGACGATACCATGGAAGACGGTGCGGCTCGGGATGAGCTGCTTCGCTTTGATGTTCAGCTTCTCCATGGTATCGCGGTACAGTATGTTGATACTGCTTCCGCCATCTATCAGGACGCGGGAGAATCGGGCAGCTCGCCTCTCTGTCGCGAGGGTGACATCCAAGACCATTGCATAGGAGCCAGGAGAGGGCATCACCTCTGGGTGGTCGGCCTGGCTCCAGCTGATTGGCTTCTTTGACCAGTGCATGAACTCGGGGGTGCTAGAGGCGACTGCATTAACTTCTTGATGCTGTCGGTGTCGACTGCGCTTGTCGTCGGCTTGACTGGTGAAGACGACGTAGGCGGCGTGCTCTTCGGGGAATTCGTCTTTGATGGCGCCGACTGCCGGCCGAGCCGCCGGCTGCTGGGGGGCTGGAGGCGGCGGACCGGGAGGCGGAGGCGGCAACATCCCCTCGCCCTTGGTTGTGCGGGTGAGCCAATTTGCAGGGGGCATCAAGAGCCTGTTCGTAGGAGAAAGCCGGCTGCCAAGCCGGCCTGCCACCCTTCTTCTTGGGAGCGGGCCATTCTTCGGGCTGCTCATCTTCAACGGTGGCCACCTGCCGACTGCTGGAAGTCGGCATGGGGGCCTTGCGCTTGTGATCGTTCTGGTAGGGGCGCCGATTAGGGTCGCCAGCCGGCGTCTTAGGAGCCGGAGCAATCACCTTCCCCGAGGCGTCTACTCGGAGCTCGGTCTTCATTGAGGAGTCGGCCGTGGAGTACTTGTCTGCGATGACCAGCAACTCGTCGAGGGTAGCCGGCTCGTCGCAGAGGAGTCGGTGCTTGAGGAGGGTGCCCTCTCGGCACCCGGCGGTGAAGTACTCGATGGCCTGGGCCTCATCCACCCCCTCGTAGGAGTTGCGGAGCTCGGCCCACCGCGTGAGGTAGTCGCGGGTCGACTCGTTGGGCCCTTGGACCCAGAAGGAGAGCTGGCGAGGCTTGGGAGGCCGCTTGTAGGTGCTGGTGAAGTTGCGGACGAAGACTTCTGTGAAGTCTAGCCAACTGTTGATGCTGTAGGGCTTGAGGCTGTTGAGCCATGTGCGCGCCGTGCCTTGCAGCATGAGGGGGATGTACTTCACGGCGACTCACCGATTGCCGTTGGCTATGTTGACGGCCGTGGAGTAGTCGATGAGCCAATCTTCCGGCTTCACTGAGCCGTTGTACTTGGGCGTGCCTCTGGGGAGCGAGAACCCTTTGGGGAAGGGCTCGTCGCGGATGCGGGGGCCAAAGCATGGCGGGCCGACATCGTCTTCTTCTTCTAACGCTAAGGATGGAGCAAGGCGGTCGATCCGGTGGCGGGCGTCGTTCTCGCCGACTCCTTCTCGGCGGCCGAGTCGGTCACCAAGAGTCGGGTGCGTGATAGGCGGCGGGGTGAGACGTCGCTCTCTTCGAGGCGGGGGGGAGGCAGATTTCCTTGATGCTCCACCGCTCGCGGGCGGCCTTCCGCGTCGCGCTCGATGGTGATGCGAGTCCGGCTGCGGCTAGCAGCCGGCTCCTTGTCTTTCTTCTGGCGAGCGCCGCTCGCAGTCGGCGAGTCGGCGAGCGGGACGTTGCGGCGTGCTCCCGGCGCGGGGGATGACTATCAGCACGGGCGTCGGCTTCGTGCTGTTCTGCAGCCGCGTCGATCAGCTGTTGGATCCATCTTGTCATGTAGGGGAGCTCATCGGCTCCCAGCCCATTAGGCTCTTCTGCGGCCGCCTGAGCGGCTCGCATATTCTCGAGCGGGGTGGCGTAGACGGGGCAATCCGCCCCCAGCATGCTGGCGACGGCCGCGCCGCACTTCTGGACGAAGCCTGCTCGGCTCGGGCCGCTAGGCGGCGGCGTACCGAAGGCGGCGCGGTCGACTTCGCGCTGGTGGGCCTCGGTGAGGCGTCTCATGGAGGCTATCTTCTGGCCTTCCGTGATGAGGGCGAGGCAGCGTGCGTCCAGAGGCTCGGCGTCGGCATCGGCCGGGATGGGGACGGAGAGGTCGTGCATCGCCGCTTGCAGGGCGTCGTGGGCGCTCTCGCCCGAGTTAGCGACGTGGCTGATGACCAACACTTCAGTGACAGCGCTGCTGCCACTGTCAGCTCGAGGGAGAGGGTCGTCGAAGACCACCACGTCGGAGGGGTAGGCATCGAGCGATGCCGTGTCGGAGTCGACGAGCATCGGGTCGGTGGAGCCGACCGACTCCAAGTCTGCGGCAGGCTCGCTGGAGACGTGAAGCTGGTCGAGGAGGCTGACGAGGCGGCTCTCGGGGTAGTCCGTGCCTGCGTCGGACGCAGGCTCGTCGGAGATGCGAGTCTTGCCGAGGAGATCGGCAAGGCGGCTCGCTGCGCGAGCGTCGTCGACGCCCTGCAGCGCATCGAGGCAAGCGCCATCGGGCGCAGCTGGCTGGCTGCGCTCGCGGGGGAGGAAGAGGGTTCCCGTCCAGAACAGGTCTCCGGACGACGGTGCACCTGGCCCCACGGTGGGCGCCAAATGTCGGGTGGTTGGTGTGACATATGCCAACGGGTGGCTTATCATTGTGGGTGCCAATAAGACATCGCCGGTGCCTGGAAACGGGATGAGGCGAAGACATGCACGCCGGCGGATCATACCCAGGTTCGGGGCTCTCCGAGGAGATAACACCCCTAGTCCTTCTCTGCGGGGTCTCCGCATGATCACTAGATTAGTAAAAGTAGCTACAATCGCTCCTAGAGCTGTTGGGTTCAAGGGAGAAGAAGAACAAGGCTAGCTCTTACTTCTCTCTCTCTCTGGTGTGTGTGCTATGCTCAGAAGCCAACCCTTTGCATGGGTGCTCTGGGGGGTTTATATAGGCCTACCCCCCGGGGGTACAATTGTAATCCGGCTGGGCTCTGGTCCCAGCCATCAGTGTCTACGCTCGCCGGCTTCTCCGCCGGTTGTTGGGGCCCGCCGACTAGTGGGTCCTGCCGGCTGCCGGCCTCTTGGTCGACAGGCCGGCCCCACCGCCTAGGATCTTGTCGGCGGCTGCTTACTGTAGGCTCGCCTCTGATGACGAGGGCGTTGTTGAGGTAATCATGGCTACAGTGGGCCGCCTCAAGGGTCCTCACTGTAGCCTTACCTCGTCTTGTCTCCTTAATGGGGCGCATGCTTCGAGGAAGGGGGTAGCTGGCTTCTGGGGGCCGGCTATGCCCTTGGCCGACTGGGGGAGGCCGGGCCGCCCCCGTGCTTCTCTCTGGCCGAGGGGACCCGCCGCCCGTGGGCCGTACGGGAGTCTGTCATGGATGACGTTGAGGCTAGCATGGCTACAGTGCCGAGCCGAACGGGAGACGGCCATCCCGTACGGCCTCCTGTGGCCATGCCTGCCTCGGGCTTCGGGGGTAGTGGGCTGCACTGTGGCCACACTCCGTCTTGTCACCGTTATGTGGGTGTAGCTTTGGTGGTTGTGGTCTCGGCCGGCTTCTTGGTGTCGGCGCTCTTCGAGGCCGGCTTCCTGGAGTCGGCCACCCCGCGGATATCCTGGGGGGGGAGGTTGCTGAGGCTGGGCCGCCTCCCGTGAGTCGGCTTCGGGGGTAGCCGGCCAGGGGAGGTGGTCCAATGTTCGGAGTGCTTGGAGGCCCAAAGGCCTGATGATTTTTCAGAAGAACCAGGGGCAGTCGGTTAGGCTACCCATGGCCGTTTCCTCCGACAAAGAGCATGACTTGGACCACGTTGACAAGCTTGATTTTCTTGCTCATCAGGTTTTTGACGCAGGTCTGGAGTCCGATCAGCTCAACCGATGAACCCCAGGATAGGCCCTTCTCTTTCCAGGAGGTGAGCCGCATGGGGATTCTGGATCAAAATTCGGGGGCCGCCACCCAGTTGGTGTCGCGCGGCTCGGTGATGTAGAACCACCCCGATTGCCACCCCTTTATGATCTCCACATAGGAGCCTTCGAGCCAAGTGACGTTGGGCATTTTGCCCACCATGGCACCTCCGCACTCCGCTTGCTGGCCGACCACCACCTTCGGTTTAACGTTGAAGGTCTTCAGCCACAGGCCGAAGTGGGGCTTGAGGCGAAGGAAGGCCTCGGACACGACGATAAACGCCGAGATGTTGAGGATGAAATTGGGGGCCAGATCGTGAAAGTCCGGCCCGTCGTAGAACATGAGCCCGCGGACGAACGGGTGGAGGGGAAATCCCAGTCCGCGGATGAAGTGGGTAAGAAATACCACCCTCTCATGGGGTTCTGTAGTAGGGATGATCTGCCCGCATCTGGTAGCCCGTGCGCGATATCCGCGGCCAGGTATCCGGCTCCCCAGAGCTTTGTGATGTCCTCCTCCATAACAGAGGAGACCATCCACTTGCCTCCCGCTCCGGACATGCTTGGAGTGGTTTTGAGGAGAAAATGCGAACTTGGGTGCTGGAGCTCGAGTGTGCAAGAATCTATGAGCAAGGAGGAAGAGGGCGTGGGTGAAAAAGATGAATCCTTGTCTCTTTATAAGGGCGGAAGAAACTATGCGCCTCCCCACCTGCCTGGTAAACTCGCTTATTCCCCAAGCGCCCTAATTGATGGTGCGGTTGGGTTACCCACACCCGTATTGATGAGAATCCCGTGACAAGGGGACACGATCTCTCCTTCGACATGACGTGCCAAGAAAATCACCTCGCAATATGTGCAGTGGCTGGTTGAGAAAAACGGTTGTAATAATGGCCGGGCCATGGTGTGATGTCATGCTACAGAATGTGTCAGCAGATTAGATTTGTGGAATATTATACTCTCTACGGTGGTATGTGGAATTTATTTTACAGAGCCGGACACGATCCTTGTGTTCAAAATCTTCTATGGAGTATTCGGAGGAGGAACCCGCCTTGCAATGCCCAAGACAATCTGCGCGCCGGACTCATCGTCATTGAAGCCTGGTTCAGGGGCTACTGTGGGAATCCTGGATTAGGGGGTCCTCGGACAGCCGGACTATATCCTTTGGCCGGACTGTTGGACTATGAAGATACAAGATTGAAGACTTCGTCCCGTGTCCGGATGGGACTCTCCTTGGTGTGGAAGGCAAGCTTGGAAATACGGATATGTAGATCTCCTCCCTTGTAACTGACTCTGTGTAACCCTAGCCCCCTCCGGTGTCTATATAAACCGGAGGGTTTAGTCCGTAGGACAACAACAATCATACCATAGGCTAACTTCTGGGTTTAGCCTCTACGATCTCGTGGAAGATCAACTCTTGTAATACTCATATCATCAAGATCAATCAAGCAGAAACTAGGGTATTACCTCCATCGAGAGGGCCCGAACCTGGGTAAGCATCGTGTCCCCCGCCTCCTGTTACCATCCGCCTTAGACGCACAGTTCGGGACCCCCTACCCGAGATCCGCCGGTTTTGAGTTGGTTCAGGAAGTTGGCTTAGGAGTTGGCTTAGGAGTTGGTTCAGGAAGTGTCCAATCATTATCATTACTCAACATATTATTCAATAGCAATTCAGATTGATCAATAGTTCTTTCCCTGAAAACACAACCAGCACAACTATCCAGGTGGTCTCTGGAAGCATCAGTTAGTCCATTATAAAAGATATAAAGTATTTCATTTTTCTTGAGAGGATGATCACGCAAAGCATTAAGTAATCAGAGAAGCCTCCCCCAAGCTTGTGGGAGACTCTCTTCTTCAATTTGCACAAAATTATATATTTCCCTTAAGGCAGCTTGTTTCTTATGTGCAGGAAACTATTTAGCAGAGAAGTAATAAATCATATCCTAGGGACTACACACACAACCAGGAGTACGAGAATTAAACCATATTTTAGCATCACCCTTTAATGAGAACGGAAATAACTTAAGGATATAGTAGTAAAGATTTTTTTCCTCGTGAGTAAATAAGGTGGCTATATCATTTAATTTAGTAAGATGTGCCACAACATTTTCAGATTCATAGCCATAAAAATGATCAGATTCAACTAAGGTAATTAACTCAGGATCGACAGAGAAATCATAATCTTTATCAGAAATACAGATAGGTGAAGTAGCAAAAGCAGGGTCATATTTCATTCTAGCATTCAAAGACTTTTCTTTCAGCTTAGCTAACAGTTTCTTAAGATCATATCTATCTTTGCAAAAATTATGTAGCAGTTTCTTCATCCATAACATAACCCTCAGGCACATCAGGCAATTCATATCTAGGGGGAGAATCTTCATCATCACTTTCATCAATATTATCAGTTTCAATAATTTCATTCTCTCTAACCCTAGCAAGTTTCTCATCAAGAAATTCACCTAATGGCACAATATTATCAAGCATAGAAGTAGTTTCATCATAAGCATCATGCAAAGCAGAAGTGGCATCATCAATAACATGCGACATATCAGAATCAATAGCAGGAGTAGGTGTCGCAAGTTTACTCATAACAGAAGGTGAATCAAGTGCAGAGCTAGATGGCAGATTTTTACCTCCCCTTGTAGTTGAGGGATAAATCTTGGTTTTTTCGTCTTTCAAGTTCCTCATAGTGATCAGCAGATATAAATCCCAAGTGACTCAAAGAATAGAGCTATCCTCCCCGGCAACGGCGCCAGAAAATAGTCTTGATAACCCACAAGTATAGGGGATCGCAACAGTTTTCAACGGTAGAGTATTCAACCCAAATTTATTGATTCGACACAAGGGGAGCCAAAGAATATTCTCAAGTATTAGCAGTTGAGTTGTCAATTCAACCACACCTGGAAAACTTAATATCTGCAGCAAAGTATTTAGTAGCAAAGTAGTATGGAAGTAACAGTAACAGTGGCAAAAGTAACAGTAGCAGTTTTGTAGTAATTGTAACAGTGGCAACGGTAAAGTAACTAAGAAAAGATAAATATGTGAAAAGCTCGTAGGCATTGGATCAGTGATGGATAATTATGTCGGATGCGATTCCTCATGCAACAGTTATAACATAGCGTGACACAGAACTAGCTCTAGTTCATCAATGTAATTTAGGCATGTATTCCGAATATAGTCATACGTGCTTATGGAAAAGAACTAGCATGACATCTTTTGTCCTACCCTCCCGTGGCAGCGGGGTCCTATTGGAAACTAAGGGATATTAAGGCCTCCTTTTAATAGAGTACCGGACCAAAGCATTAACACTTAGTGAATACATGAACTCCTCAAACTATGGTCATCACCGGGAGTGGTCCCGATTATTGTTACTTCGGGGTTACCGGATCATAACACATAGGAGGTGACTATTGACTTGCAAGATAGGATCAAGAACTCACATATATCCATGAAAACATAATAGGTTCAGATCTGAAATCATAGCACTCGGTCCCTAGTGACAAGCATTAAGCATAGCAAAGTCATAGCAACATCAATCTCAGAACATAGTGGATACTAGGGATCAAACCCTAACAAAACTAACTCGATTACATGATAAATCTCATCGAACCCATCACCATCCAGCAAGCCTACGATGTAATTACTCATGCACGGCGGTGAGCATCATGAAACTGGTGATGGAGGAAGTTTGCTGATGACGACGGCGACGGATTCCCCTCTCCGGAGCCCCGAACGAACTCCAGATCAGCCCTCCCGAGAGAGATTAGGGATTGGCGGCGTCTCTGTATCGTAAAACGTGATGAATCCTTCTCTTTGATTTTTTTCTCCCCGAACATGAATATATAGAGTTGGAGTTGAAGTCGGTGGAGCCTCAGGGGGCCCACGAGGCAGGGGGCGCACCCGAGGGGGGTGGGCGTGCCCTCAACCCTCATCGACAGGGTGTGGGCCCCCTGGTGTTGATTCTTTCGCCAGTATTTTTTATAAATTCCAAAAATATTCTCTGTGAAGTTTCAGGTCATTCCGAGAACTTTTATTTCTGCACAAAAATAACACCATAGCAATTCTGCTGAAAACAACGTCAGTCCGAGGTAGTTCCATTCAAATCATGCAAGTTAGAGTCCAAAACAAGGGCAAAAGTGTTTGGAAGAGTAGATACGATGGAGATGTATCATCTGTCTTCTCACAAACTTGTACGTACATACTGGTCGATCGGTCGCTCTACAACGATGAAGCGTGGCTGAGTAAGTAGCAGCACATGTCATAGTAGAGCCCCCCACGTAGCAGTTCAGGTTGTCCAGTCTAAACCGTGTACACATACATACAGCCAAACGCCAAAAAATACGGCCATGTACGGCAATACGGACGGGTCTCGAACGCCTACTCGCGCATACTTACGGCAAGGGCTCGTGTACATGGCTGGGTTGGAACGGAGAAACTGCGTCGTCGTGTTCATCGGGAGCCAACCGGCTTGGACAAAACAACTGATCGAAACGAGGCCTGGCGTACCGTATAATGGAGGAAATGGCCTTGTGTTCGACCGGGAACTGTCGAAACGGGATCCTGTTCATCGGAAGGGGTCTGGCATACCGCAAAACAGAGGAAACGTACTTCTCTTGGACCTCCTACGGTCGAAACAGGGTCCTGTTGATCGGGAGGGGTGTGGCGTACCGCAAAACGGATGAAACGGACTTGTGTTGGAGCGCTATGGTCAAAACGGGGGTCATGTTCATCGGGAGGGGTGTGGCGTACTGCAAAACGGGACTCCACAGGATACTGTTCATCTCCACTGTCGACTGCCTCCATGGGCTACTGTTCATCCACCGTCAACCTTCTCCAGCCTCCACCTGTGACTGTTTATCCATGACGTCTCCCCTCCTGCCTCCACCAGCCACTGTTCATCCACGGGTTCCTGTTCATCCAGCCTCCACCGCTCCTCCATCGGCTACTGTTCAACCAACCCTCTCCACGGGGTCTTGTTCAACCACCCCTCCACGGGCTACTGTTCATCCAGCCCTCCACCGGCTACTGTTCAACCAGCCCTCCATGGGGTCCTGTTCATCCATCCCCAACTGGCTCGATCGATCGGGGTCCTGTTCATCCAGCGGCAACAACCTCTATTACCACGGGGTCATGTTCATCCAACCCCCCACTAGGAACTATTCATCCAACTCCCCCCCAACAATGCTCATTGTTCATCAAGGGAAGGAGGCAGCAGGGTTTGATCGGCTTCAGTTAGTAGCAGTAGCGAAGGAATCACTCGATCGGGTTCTGTTAACAGCCAGATCGATCGATCGCTCAGGTTCAGTAACGCGTAGCCTGCAGTGCAATCGCTCGGGTTCAGTAGGCGAACGCCTCGCTCGGGTTCAGTTAGAGCCCAACGCCTCGCACCCACGCGCGTACGTGTACAAGAGAAATGCGCATCGCTCGGCCCACGACCACCCACCGTAACCAGGAACTCCCCGATATTTTCCTTGCCCTCGCTTCTGCCACCGTTTTTTCCATCATGGACGGCCCAAAGAATGTCATGCAGTTGCGTCTCCGGCCCACCCAGGATGAAAAGCCCATTCTGTCATGATTTTTTGTCATAGAAGTAGGAGCCCACCACATCTATGAGGATACCGGGTTTTGTCACAATTATCGCCATAGAAGTGTCATAAGCTTGAAAGAAGAAAATTGTTCGGCCCAAAATGTCACGGATGTGTCTTTTTTTGTAGTGTATGAGACACCAAACACACACTTCTCAGGGTTGAGCTTCAGGAATGTTTCTTCTGGATCTTGTATAAGTGTTGCCTTGTCCTTGGTTTTGACCACTATGTCATCCATGTACGCTTCCACATTTCCGTGCAGCTGAGGCTCAAAACCAATCTGGACTGCTCTTGCAAATGTTGAACCAGCACTTTTCAATCCAAAAGACATGCGTACAAAGCAGTAGTGCCACATGGAGTGATGAATGCGGTTTTTTCTTCATCTTCCTTTGTCATGAAAATTTGGTGATACCCAGAGTAGGCATCAAGAAACGACAACAAATCACATGCAGC
The DNA here is from genome assembly GCF_002575655.3 of Aegilops tauschii subsp. strangulata. Taxonomy (NCBI): domain Eukaryota; kingdom Viridiplantae; phylum Streptophyta; class Magnoliopsida; order Poales; family Poaceae; genus Aegilops; species Aegilops tauschii. The sequence continues at coordinate 123,471,463 of NC_053039.3, forward strand.
AGTGGAGTCAACAATTTGGTCAATGCACGGCAAGGGAAAAGGATCCTTTTGTCAAGCTTTATTGATATCTGTATAGTCGATACAAATTTGCCACTTGCCGTTCACCTTGCACACAACAACTGGATTGGCCAACCACATAGGATGGAGTACACCTCTGACTAAACCTGCCGCTTCCAACTTCTTTATCTCTTCAGCAATAAACTGTTGTCGTTCCAAAGCTTACTTCCGCACCTTCTGCTTGACGGGCCGCGTGTGAGGGCAGACAGCAAGGTGTTTCTCAATTACCTCCCTGGGAACACCGGGGATGTTAGATGGTCTCCATGCAAACACATCGACATTCGCCCGCAGGAAGCAACGAGCATGCTTTCCTATTTGTCGTCAAGGGTGTAACTTATGGTGAAAGTTCCTGATATGTCCATTTTGCGTCATGTTTTTATGTTGATATTTATTGCATTGTGGTATGTTATTACACCATAGGATACAATTCTTATGACTTTTCTCTCTTAACTTACAGTATTTACATGAAGAGGGAGAATGCCGGCAGCTGGAATTCTGGACCGGAAAGGAGCAAATCTGAGATACCTATTATGCACAACTCAAAATGTACTATAACTTTATGAAGAATTGTTTTGGAATATATACAAAATATTGGGCGAAGAAATACCAGAAGAGGACCCACCAGGTGGCCACAAGTCTAGGGGCGCACCCTACCCCCAGGGCGCGCCCCCTGAGCTTGTGGCCCCCCTGGCCAGGCTCCGGTGCCCATCTTCTGCTATATGAAGCGTTTTGACCTAGAAAAAAATCAAGAGAAAGCTTTTGGGATGAAGCGCCGCCGTCTCGAGGGGGAACCTGGGTAGAAGTAATCTAGGGCTCCGGCGAAGCGATTCTGCCGGAGGAACTTTCCCTCTGGGAGGGGGAATTCAGAGCCATCGTCATCACCAACGATCCTCTCATCGTGGGAGGACCAATCTTCATCAAAATCTTCAATAGCACCATCTCATCTCCAACCCTAGTTCATCTCTTGTATTCAATCTTTGCCTCAAAACTTCAGATTGGTACATGTGGGTTGCCAGTAGTGTTGATAACTCTTCATAGGTGATGCTGGTTGGTTTATTTGGTGGAAGATCATATGTTTAGATCCTTAATGATATTTATTAACCCTCTGATCTTGAACATGAACATGCTTTCTGAGTAGTTACTTTTCTTCCCGAGGACATGGGAGAAGTCTTGCCATAAGTAATCATGTGAATTTGGTATTCGTTTGATATTTTGATGAGATGTATGTTGTGTTTCCTCTAGTGGTGTTAAGTGAACATCGACTACACATGACACTTCACCATGATTTGGGCCTAGGGGAAGGCATTGGGAAGTAGCAAGTAGATGATGGTTTGCTAGAGGGACAGAAGCTTAAACCATAGTTTATGTGTTGCTTCGTAAGGGTCTGATTTGGATCCACATGTTTGATGCTATGGTCAGATTTATAGTAACTATTCTTTCACAGTTGCGGATGCTTGCGAGAGGGGTTAATCATAAGTGGGAGACTAGTCCAAGTAAGGACAACACCCAAGTACCGGTCCACCCACATATCAAATTATCAAAGTAACGAACGTGAATCATATGAGCATGATGAAAACTAACTTGACGATAATTCCAATGTGTCCTTGGGAGCGCTTCGATTTATATAAGAGTTTGCCCAGGCTTGTCCTTTGCTATAGAAAGGATTTGGCCACCTTGCTGCACCCTTGTTACACTTGTTACTTGTTATTCGTTACCGATAATTTCATTGCTTGCAGAAAATATCTTGCTGAAAACCGCTTGTCATTTCTTTCTGCTCCTCGTTGGGTTCGACACTCTTACTTATCGAAAGGACTACGATTGATCCCCTGTACTTGTGGGTCATCGAGACTCTTTTCTGGTGCCATTGCCGGGGAGTGAAGCGCCTCTGGTGAGTGGAGTTTGGTAAGGAAAACATTTATATTACGTGCTGAAATTTACTGTCACCTCTCACTATGGAAAATAATCCTTTGAGGGCCTTGTTCGGGGTATCTTCACCTCGACCGGAAGCACAAAGAGTTGTCCCTCAACCTATTGCACCTACTGAAAATATTTATTATGAAATTCCTTCAGGTATGATAGAGAAACTGCTAGCTAATCCTTATGTAGGAGATGGAACACTGCATCCTGATATGCACCTCATCTATGTGGATGAAGTTTGTGAATTATTTAAGCTTGCAGGTTGATAACCCACAAGTATAGGGGATCACAACAGTTTTCGAGGGTAGAGTATTCAACCCGAATTTATTGATTCGACACAAGGGGAGCCAAAGAATATTCTCAAGTATTAGTAGCTGAGTTGTCAATTCAACCACACCTAAAAGACTTAATATCTGCAGCAAAATATTTAGTAGCAAAGTAGTATGGAAGTAACGGTAACAGTGGCAAAAGAAACAGTAGTACTTTCGTAACAATCGTAACAGTGGCAACGGAAAAGTAACTTAGGAAAGATCAATATGAAACGAACTCGTAGGCAATGGATCAATGATGGATAATTATGTCGGATGGCATTCATCATGCAACAGTTATAACATAGGGTGACACAGAACTAGCTCCAATTCATCAATATAATGTAGGCATGTATTTCGAATATAGTCATACGTGCTTATGGAAAAGAACTTGCATGGCATCTTTGGTCCTACCCTCCCGTGGCAGCGAGGTCCTAATGGAAACTAAGGGATATTAAGGCCTCATTTTAATAGAGAAACAGACCAAAGCATTAACACTTAGTGAATACATGAACTCCTCAAACTACGGTCATCACCGGGAAGTATCTCGACTTTTGTCACTCTGGGGTTGCCGGATCATAACACGTAGTAGGTGACTATAACTGGTAAGATAGGATCAAGAACACAAATATATTCATGAAAACATACTAGGTTCAGATCTGAAATCATGGCACTCGGGCCCTAGTGACAAGCATTAAGCATAGCAAAGTCATAGCAACATCAATCTTAGAACATAGTGGGTACTAGGGATCAAACCCTAAGAACACTAACTCCATTACATGATAAATCTCATCCAATGTAACGCCCGGATAATCATGCTACAGTAATCCCACGCTAATCAGGCCACGTCACCTCTGTTACTGTTGCTAACCTCACAATGATTCGAAACCGTTCCAAAATATAAATTCTAAATAGTGGCAAACACCCAATGTTTTCAAAAGTCAAAACAAAAATGTTCGGTGGGTGCCAAATAAGGCATAGTTAATTATGGTGAAGTAAACAGATTTTTAGAAAATGCCTAAATATTTTAAAATTATGTAAAACAGAAAAGAAAATAAATAAAAAGAAAAGAAAGCTAACAAAAAAAGGGAAAAGGAGCCCCCCCACTGGGCCGTGGCCCAACTTGGCCGAATGGCCTCGGCCCACCAGGCCACCACCTAGGCCGGCCCACGCCGCCGCCACAACCTCCCCCACTCCCCCCAGTACTCCACCGACACCCCCACTCCCCCCCACGAAAATATCTCCTCCCCCTCTCCCCCGATTGGATCGGGATCGAGAGGAGGAGACCACCGCGCCCCGCGACGACCGCCGACGCCTGGACCTCGCCGGACCCCCCTCGCCGGCCTGCTTCCCTCTACGCACGTCGTCCCTGTCCCCCCCACCTCGACCCCCGCTGCCCAGTCCCCTGCAACCCCTTGTAAGCGCCACCCTCATCTCCCTCTCTGACCCCACGCCGGAGTCGTCCTCGACGGGACTCGCTCGCCCGCGTGCTCCCGCAGCTCCGCCCGACCCTCGCCCCGTAGCCTTCCCCACGGCCTGGTGCCCGCAGCCACCCCGCCGTGCACAGCGCCCGCACCGTGGCCTCCCCGCCCGGTAGCCTCTTTGCCCGTAGCACCGCGCTCCCGCCTGAGCGCACACGCCCCGTCCGCCCGCTGCGGCCCCTTGCCCAGCGCTCCTCCCCGCGGGCGCCTCTCCACCGACCACGGCCAGCGCGCCCCGCTCCGGCCATGGCCTCGCCGTGGCAACCGCCCCTGCTCCGGCGCCTTGCCGGGTCCGCCCGCACCTAGGCGTGCGCCCGCTCGGGCCGCGTCCTGCGCCCGCACCGGTGCCACCCCTCGCCTCCGCCCGCCGTGGCCCCTGGCCGCACCGGCGAGCCCCGCCATCGGTGCCCTGGCGTCCTCGTCCCGCCCTGCGGGCGAGCGGTCGCTCGGGTGTGCCCGCACCCGCTGGACCAAACCCGCTATGCCCCTCTGGGCCACAGACATGTGGGGCCCAGCCCAGAACGAATTAAAAAAAAGGGATTTAAAAAAAGGATAAATAATAAATAAATTATTAATTAATTAATTAATTAAGTTAATTAATCCTTCTTAATTAAACAGATTAACTTGTTAGTTTAATTAATCAGTAATTAGTTTAACTAAACACTAATTAACCTAAACAGGGTATGACAGGTGGGTCCCACTAGACCCACATGTGAGTTGACCAGTCAACACCCATGTTGACTGCTGACGTCAGCATGACATCATGCTGATGTCATAAATCCAAATTTCGAATTAAATTAAATAATTAATTAAATTCCAGAAATTAATAAATTCTTTTGAAAATCATATCTTTTAATCCGTAACTCGGATGGAAATACTTTGTACATGAAAGTTGCTCAGAACGACGAGACGAATCCGGATACGCAGCCCGTTCGTCTGCCACACCTCCCTAACCTATCGAACATGAAAATTTCCCCCTCCGGTTCATCTGTCCAAAAATGCGAAACATCGGGAATACTTTCCCGGATGTTTCCCCCTTTCGCCGGTATCACCTACTACCGCGATTGGGCCCTCCTAACAACGCTCATTGTCATGTCATGCATCGTCATGCATATGTTTGCATTATATTTATTGTTTCTTCCCCCTCTTCTCTCGCTAGACTTCGATACCGACGCTGCTGCTGCCCAGTTCGACTACGGAGTTGCCGACCCCTCCTACTTGCCAGAGCAACCAGGCAAGCCCCACCCCCCCCTTGATCACCAGATAACGCCTATTCTTCTCTATACTGCTTGCATTAGAGTAGTGTAGCATGTTACTGCTTTCCGTTTATCCTATCCTGATGCATAGCCTGTACTTGCTACTACTGTTGTTACCTTTACCTGCAATCCTACATGCTTAGTATAGGATGCTAGTTTTCCATCAGTGGCCGTACATTCTTGTCCGTCTGCTGTGCTATACTATCGGGCCGTGATCACTTGGGCGGTGATCACGGGTATATACTTATATACTCTATACACGACACATGTGGTGACTAAAGTCGGGTCGGCTCGTAGGAGTACCCGCAAGTGGATCTTTGTGGCGGAGCGACAGGGCAGGTTGAGACCGCCTAGGTGAGAGGTGGGCCTGGCCCTGGACGACGTCCGCGGTTACTTCAAAATAACATGCTTAATGAGTTCTTGGTATTTGATCTGAGTCTGGCCATTTGGTCTATACGCACTAACCAGCTACGCAGGAACAGTTATGGGCACTCGACGTCGTGGTATCAGCCGAAGCCTTCATGACGTCAGCGACCGCGCGGCGTGCGCCAGATTGGACTGGAACGCCACTAGGCTAGGTCTGCTTCCGGCCGCGTACGCAACGTGCAGGTGTGCAATGGGCGATGGGCCCAGACCCCTGCGCCATAGGATTTAGACCGGCGTGCTGACCTCTCTGTTGTGCCTAGGTGGGGCTGCGACGTGTTGATCTTCCGAGGCCGGGCATGACCCAGAAAAGTGTGTCCGGCCAAATGGGATCGAGCGTGTTGGGTTATGTGGTGCACCCCTGCAGGGAAGTTTATCTATTCGAATAGCCGTGTCCCTCAGTAAAAGGACGACCCGGAGTTGTACCTTGACCTTATGACAACTAGAACCGGATACTTAATAAAATACACCCTTCCAAGTGCCAGATACAACCCGGTGATCGCTCTCTAACAGGGCGGCGAGGAGGGGATCGCCGGGTAGGATTATGCTATGCGATGCTACTTCTAGGACTTCAATCTACTCTCTTCTACATGCTGCAAGATGGAGATGGCCAGAAGCGTAGTCTTCGACAGGATTAGCTATCCCCCTCTTATTCTGGCATTCTGCAGTTCAGTCCACTGATATGGCCCTTTACACATATACCCATGCATATGTAGTGTAGCTCCTTGCTTGCGAGTACTTTGGATGAGTACTCACAGTTGCTTCTCTCCCTCTTTTCCCCCTTTCCTTTCTACCTGGTTGTCGCAACCAGATGTTGGAGTCCAGGAGCCAGACGCCACCGTCGACGACGACTCCTACGGCACTGGAGGAGCCTACTACTACGTGCAGCCCGCTGACGACGACCAGGAGTAGTTCGGAGGATCCCAGGCAGGAGGCCTGCGCCTCGTTCGATCTGTATCCCAGTTTGTGCTAGCCTTCTTAAGGCAAACTTGTTTAACTTATGTCTGTACTCAGATGTTGTTGCTTCCGCTGACTCGTCTATGATCGAGCACTTGTATTCGAGCCCTCGAGGCCCCTGGCTTGTATTATGATGCTTGTATGACTTATTTATGTTTTAGAGTTGTGTTGTGATATCTTTCCGTGAGTCCCTGATCTTGATCATACACATTTGCGTGCATGATTAGTGTACGGTCAAATTGGGGGCGTCAGAAGTTGGTATCAGAGCCGACTGCCTGTAGGAATCCCCCTTTCCACACTACTTGGCCGAAGTCGAGTCTAGACATTACAAAATTTTTACTAACATGGCTGTGTGTCTTACGGGCCCACGTCGCCATTGGGTGGTACTAGGATCTTTTACTCCTCGACCTTTACTCTGGGACTCCGAACTCTCTTCTACTCGGGTTAAACGAATTTACTAACTCTAACACTAGGATCCCGTGACCGCATTCACCCCAAAGTTGGATAAGCCATAGTTATTTCTTAGAATAGTATTTTGAACAATTCACACACTGTCATTTGACTCCTTTGAAACATCTTTGCTTTCAGATGGAACCCACGAGGCAGGTCGTGCGCCACACGACGGCCATTGGTGCCTCGGGATCACCTGCTGTGCTAGCTGAGATGATGACCTATCTGGGTTATCGCTGGCACCCTGAGTACACCGTCTACGAGGAGTACCAGGACTTTAACCAGGAGGAGTACCGTGCCATCGTCCACCTCTACTCGCGGGAGTATGACTCCACTATTGTGCTGCACACCACTCATGGTGTTGGAGTGACCATCGATATGGCTATCCACGATGCTGCCTATGCTGCTCTGACACGTCTTCGTGGAGAGTATCGGGAGTTGGACACCTCCCCTTTCAGGCACATTGCTATCGCATCTGATGTTGGTGCGGAGGGATACTATACTGCTGCCTACTCCACTGTCACCCGAGAGCCCTTCTACCATCAGAACCTGGTTCTGCATGCTGATGGGCTGGATCGAGCTAACCGAGCTCTTCGCCACGAGTTGTACACCACCCGTCAGCACCTTTACCGTGCTCTGACGCTGTTGCACCCCTTTGTCCGATCTAGGGAGCTGCCCCGTTCTACGATCTACCCAGCCAGGACAGTGATGCCCCAGGGTGTCGGCTGGCCAGATGTGGGAGGCCACTCTCCCGCACTTGGACCTCTTCTGCCACCTGAGCGTCAGGTTCTGCACCAGAGTATTCGCGGACCCCAGGTTGCTGACGTGGAGTTCCCGATGCGACACTACCAGCTTTCAGGCTACACCTACCTCCATAGTACCTCTTGGGACTGATGTAGGCTTGCTTGTTAGTGTTAGATGCATTCGCCGCGAGCCTGTGTGCCGCCTATGTTGTTTTAGTCTATGTACTGAACTCTGTGTACTGAACTCTATGCATGGCCCCTTTTGTAAGTTATGCCGACTACTATGTAGTAGCTATCGGGCTCCTTTCATTATGCATGTTTCCTCATGAATGATTCTTGTCTTTGCAAATTTCTCAATGCTGAACTACCCCAGTTATATATTAGCAGGATGGTTAGACCAGGTGGTCGTGGTAGTGGTGGCAATGCCCCACCACCACCTGAGTACATGGCTGGTATGATCCAACAGTTCGAACTGAACCGCCAATTCATGGAAAATATGATGGCTCAGTTTCCTCGCCCCAATATGGACCAGCAACCAACCCCAGTAACTCTGCAGGATTTCATGCGCCTCAATCCAACTGTGTACCGCAGCTCAACTCAGCCTCTGGATGCTGATGACTGGCTCCGTGACATCACCTATGAGATGGAGTCTGCCAATGTAGTCCCTGCCAGCTATGTCAACTTTGCTTCCTTCTTTCTGAAGGGACCCGCAGCTCAATGGTGGGACAGCCACAGGCGTACTCTGCCAGCTGGAACAATCATCACCTGGCCAGATTTCCAAGCAGCTTCCCGTGCCCTCTTCATTCCTCAGGGAGTCATGGACCGGAAGAAGCGTGAGTTCCGCAACCTCACCCAAGGCAACAAAAGTGTTGAAGCTTATCAGCAGGAGTTTCTGGACTTGTCTCGCTATGCTGAAGAGGACATTGCAACTGATGCACGCAGACAGGAGAAGTTCCGTGATGGCCTTCAAGCTGACATCAAGCTCGCTTCTAGTGCATGACTTTGCTGATTTCGCCACCTTGGTGAACAAGGCCATCAATGTCGAAACTGGTCTACAGGAATACCATAGCTCTCACAGGCGCAACCGTGACACAAGCTCATCTTCGGGCCCGCCTTCACAGAAGCGTAAGATATGGATCCCGAACAGCATGTACCGTCCAAATGCATCTGCCCCAAGGCATACCTATGCTGCACCTCGTCTGCCTCCACCACCATCTAGGCAGTCAAGACTTCCAGCTCCACCATCCCAAGCTCCTGTTCCCACTCCGAATAATGGCTTGTGCTTCAGGTGTGGTCAACCAGGACACCGTGCTAGAGAATGCAACCAGAACCAGAATCAACTGGCCCTTCCAGCAACTGGCCATCGAAGCAACCAGCCCCGCAGCAACAAGGCCAAGTCTTATGGTCGTGTTCATGCCAACCACGTTGATCTCAACGAAGCTCAAGACCAGCCTGCTACTGTGATGGGTACACTCCTCGTAAATTCAGTACCAGCATCTGTTTTATTTGATACAGGTGCATCGCATTCATTCATGTCAGAAGATTTTGCATACAAGCACGACGTTAAATGTGAGGAGATGAACACCTTGGTATTGGTCAAAACCCCCGTGGGACAGTGTCAAACCTCCCTGGTTGGCATCGATGTCCCCGTGGAAATCGAAGGGTTGGAATTCTATGCCTCTCCCATTATCCTGAAGTCGTCTAACATCGACCTCATTTTGGGGATGGATTGGTTGAAAGCGCATACTGCTTCTATAGTTTGCGCCACTAAGACCATTCATCTACTTCACCCTTTAGATGAAATAGTTGCTTACCAAGCTCATCTGGTGCAAAATGCCGAGGCCAGGCTCTATGCATTGAATGCCTTGAACACCACACCACTCGAGGGCATTGAAAACATTCCCGTCGTGTGTGAATTCCTCGATGTCTTCCCTGAAGAACTTCCAGGGATTCCCCCTGCTAGAGCTGTCGAATTCATCATCGACTTGAAACCAGGCACCACTCCTATAGCCAAGCGACCCTACAAAATGCCGCCGCATGAACTCCTTGAGCTTAAGGAGGAAATCGACAAATCTCTTCGCAAAGGATTCATTCGCCCAAGTTGCTCTCCTTGGGGAGCACCTTCTCTCTTTGTCAAGAAGAAGGATGGGACAAACCGATTAGTTCAAGACTACCGTCCTATAAACCAAGCTACCATTCAGAATAAATACCCTCTTCCTCGGATCAATGACCTCTATGATCAACTAGCGGATTCATCAGTGTTCTCTAAGCTCGACTTGAGGTTGGGTTACCACCAGATCCGTGTTCGCGAAGAGGATATCCCAAAGACCACCTTCGTGACTCGATATGGTTCATACGAGTACACCGTCATGTCTTTCGGTTTAACCAATGCTCCAGCCACCTTCTCTCGTCTGATGAATTATATATTCATGGATTACCTCGACAAGTTCGTCGTGGTTTATCTGGATGATATCCTGGTATTTTCCAAGAACGAAGAAGAACATGCTGAACATCTTCGACTTGTGCTAGAAAAGCTACGAGAGCATCAACTATATGCCAAGTTCTCCAAATGTGAATTCTGGCTACCCGAAGTAACCTATCTTGGGCATGTCATCTCTAAGGATGGTATTGCCGTCAACCCTGAACGTGTCCAGGCTATCCTTGATTGGACTCCTCCAAAGAACGTTAAGCAAGTCAGAAGTTTTCTCGGTCTCGCCAGCTATTGCCGTCGATTCGTCGAGAACTTCGCCAAGATCGCGAGGCCTCTGACTAACCTGTTGCATAAGGGCGTCAAGTTCCAATGGACAGACAAATGTCAGGAAAGTTTCCAGGCACTCAAAGACAAGTTGACTTCTGCCCCAGTTCTAGCTCCACCTGATACTAAGAAGGACTTCGTCATTTACTGCGACGCTTCCCGTCAAGGATTAGGCTGTGTCCTAATGCAAGACCGCAAAGTGATTTCTTATGCCTCTCGGCAATTGCGCCCTCACGAAGAGAACTACCCAGTTCACGACCTCGAACTTGCTGCTGTCATTCATGCGCTGAAGCAGTGATGACATTACCTTCTCGGTAATCGTTGCGAGATCTTCACTGACCACCAAAGTCTGAAGTATCTGTTTACTCAGCCAGACCTGAACCTCCGTCAGCAGAGATGGATGGAGCTTGTTGCAGACTTTGACTTGGGTATTTCCTATACGCCAGGCAAGGCTAATGTAATGGCTGATGCCTTGAGCCGCAAGTCTTACTGCAACCACCTCCAGGTTCACAAAGTTCGGCCCTCGCTTGTTGAAGAATTCAGGAAGCTGGACCTCCATATTGTTCCTCCGGGTGCACTCTCTCCCCCTCCTAAGGAGTTTGGCAAGATGAACCTCCACGTTGTTACCCAGGGTTCCCTCAATACCCTAGTTGCTAAACCAGATCTCGTGGACATCATCAAAAGGCTACAGAAGTATGACTCTCAAGCCCATAAGATTAAGCGCTACCTTGCTAAAGGAAAGCCCTCATTCTTCACTATTGCTGATGATGGCACTTTGTACTTAAAGGGCCGCCTAATGGTGCCATGTGCAGAGAAAAACCTGGATATGACATAGGAAGTTATGAAAGAAGCTCATGATACGCCTCTATGTATCCATCCTGGTAGTACAAAGATGTACCAAGACATCCGTCAGAGATTCTGGTGGTCTAATATGAAGCAAGACATTGCTCATTATGTTGCTGAGTGTGACGTTTGTCGTTGTATCAAAGCAGAACATCAAAGGCCTGCTGGAACTCTGCAACCTATCTCTATTCCTGAATGGAAATGGGACCATGTTGAGATGGACTTCGTCACTGGATTTCCCAAATCACAGAAAGGTAATGATGCCATTCTTGTCTTCATTGACCGGCTTTCCAAAGTTGCACATTTCCTGGCGGTCAAAGAAACGATCACTGCTAGTCAGTTGGCAACGCTCTATATGTCCAGGATTGTTTCACTCCACGGTATTCCATTGGTTATCAGCTCAGACCGTGGCAGCTTATTCACTTCAAGATTCTGGGCAAGTTTCCAAGAAGCCATGGGAACTCATCTGTCATTCAGTACTGCGTTTCATCCTCAGTCGCAAGGGCAAGTTGAACGCGTCAACCAAGTTCTCGAAGACATGCTTCGAGCTTGTGTTATTTCCTTCGGCAAGAAATGGGAGGAATCTCTCCCCTATGCTGGGTTCTCTTATAATAATAGCTATCAAGCTAGTCTAAAGATGGCCCCCTTCGAAGTGTTATATGGACGAAAGTGCCGAACCCCTCTGAACTGGTCAGAAACAGGGGAACGTCCACTCTTCGGTCCGGATATTATCCAACATGCCGAAGAACAAGTCCGCATTATTCGTGAGAATCTCAAGACTGCTCAGTCACGTCAGAAGAGTCAGTATGACCGTCATCATAAAGACATGGTCTATCAACCTGGCAAAAAGGCTTATCTTCGAGTCACACCAATGAAGGGTGCTCACCGCTTCGGAATCAAGGGCAAACTAGCTCCTCGCTATATTGGCCCATTCACTATTTTGGAAAGGCGTGGAAAAGTGGCATACCAACTGGAGCTACCGCCGAACCTTTCTCAGGTTCACGATGTGTTCCATGTGTCACAGCTCCGCCGTTGCTTCAAGGACCCAATCCGAGCTGTGGGTCATGAAGTGCTCAAATTGCAGCAAGACCTCTCCTATAAGGAGCATCCGGTCCGCATTCTCGACCAAGCTGAACGCCGCACACGTCAGAAGGCGATCAAGTTTCTCAAAGTCATGTGGTCGCACCATTCTGAAGATGAGGCCACTTGGGAACGCGAGGATCGCCTGCGTGATGAATACCCCGTACTGTTTCCAACTACCTCCTAAATCTCGGGACGAGATTTCTTGTAGTGGAGGAGATTTGTAACGCCCGGATAATCATGCTACAGTAATCCCACGCTAATCAGGCCACGTCACCTCTGTTACTGTTGCTACCCTCACAATGATTCGAAACCGTTCCAAAATTTAAATTCTAAATAATTGCAAACACCCAAAGTTTTCAAAAGTCAAAACAAAAATGTTCGGTGGGTGCCAAATAAGGCATAGTTAATTATGGTGAAGTAAACAGATTTTTAGAAAATGCCTAAATATTTTAAAATGATGTAAAACAGAAAAGAAAATAAATAAAAAGAAAAGAAAGCTAAAAAAGGGAAAAGGAGCCCCCCCACTGGGCTGTGGCCCAACTTGGCCGAACGGCCTCGGCCCACCAGGCCACCACCTAGGCCGGCCCACCCCGCCGCCATAACCTCCCCCACTCCCCCAGTACTCCACCGACACCCCCACTTCCCCCCCCACGAAAATATCTCCTCCCCCCTCTCCCCCAATTGGATCGGGATCGAGAGGAGGAGACCACCGCGCCCCGCGACGACCGCCGACGCCTGGACCTCGCCGGACCCCCCTCGCCGGACCCCCCTCGCCGGACCCCCCTCGTCGGCCTGCTTCCCTCTACGCACGTCGTCCCTATCCCCCCCCCCCACCTCGAGCCCCGCTACCCAGTCCCCTGCAACCCCTTGTGAGCGCCACCCTCATCTCCCTCTCTAACCCCACGCCGGAGTCGTCCTCGACGGGACTCGCTCGCCCGCGTGCTCCCGCAGCTCCGCCCGACCCTCGCCCCGTAGCCTTCCCCGCGGCCTGGTGCCCGCGGCCACCCCGCCGTGCACAACGCCCGCACTGTGGCCTCCCCGCCCGGTAGCCTCTTTGCCCGTAGCACCGCGCTCCCGCCTGAGTGCACACGCCTTGTCCGCCTGCTACGGCCCCTTGCCCAGCGCTCCTCCCCGCGGGCGCCTCTCCACCGACCACGGCCAGCGCGCCCCGCTCCGGCCATGGCCTCGCCGTGGCCACCGCCCCCCTGCTGTGGCGCCTTGCCGGGTCCGCCTGCACCTAGGCGTGCGCCCGCTCGGGCCGCGTCCTGCGCGCGCACCGGCGCCACCCCTCGCCTCCGCCCGCCGTGGCCCCTGGCCGCGCCGGCGAGCCCCGCCATCGGTGCCCTGGCGTCCTCGTGCCGCCCTGCGGGCGAGCGCTCGCTCGGGTGCGCCCGCACCCGCTGGACCAAACCCGCTATGGCCCCTCTCGGCCACAAACATGTGGGACCCAGCCCAGAACGAATTAAAAAAAGGATAAATAAGAAATAAATTATTAATTAATTAATTAAGTTAATTAATCCTGCTTAATTAAATAGATTAACTTGTTAGTTTAATTAATCAGTAATTAGTTTAACTAAAACTAATTAACCTAAACAGGGTATGACAGGTGGGTCCCAGTGGACCCACACGTCAGTTGACCAGTCAACACCCCTGTTGACTGCTGATGTCAGCATGACATCATGCTAATGTCATAAATCCAAATTTTGAATTAAATTAAATAAATTATTAAATTCCAGAAATTAATAAATTTTTTGAAAATCATATCTTTTAATCCGTAACTCGGATGGAAATACTTTGTACATGAAAGTTGCTCAGAACGACGAGACGAATCCGGATACGTAGCCCGTTCGTCCGCCACACCTCCCTAACCTATCGAACACGCAACTTTCCCCCTCCGGTTCATCTGTCCGAAAACGCGAAACATCGGGAATACTTTCCCGGATGTTTCCCCCTTTTGCCGGTATCACCTACTACCGCGATTGCCCCCCCTAACAACGCTCATTGTCATGTCATGCATCGTCATGCATATGTTTGCATTATATTTATTGTTTCTTCCCCCTCTTCTCTCGCTAGACTTCGATACCGACGCTGCTACTGCCCAGTTCGACTATGGAGTTGACGACCCCTCCTACTTGCCGGAGCAACGAGGCAAGCCCCCCCCTTGATCACCAGATATCGCCTATTCTTCTCTATACTGCTTGCATTAGAGTAGTGTAGCATGTTACTGCTTTCCGTTTATCCTATCCTGATGCATAGCCTGTACTTGCTACTACTGTTGTTACCTTTACCTGCAATCCTACATGCTTAGTATAGGATGCTAGTTTTCCATCAGTGGCCGTACATTCTTGTCCGTCTGCTGTGCTATACTATCGGGCCGTGATCACTTGGGCGGTGATCACGGGTATATACTTATGTACTCTATACATGACACATGTGGTGACTAAAGTCGGGTCGGCTCGTAGGAGTACCCGCAAGTGGATCTTTGTGGCGGAGCGACAGGGCAGGTTGAGACCGCCTAGGTGAGAGGTGGGCCTGGCCCTGGACGGCGTCCGCGGTTACTTCAAAATAACACGCTTAACGAGTTCTTGGTATTTGATCTGAGTCTGGCCATTTGGTCTATACGGACTAACCAGCTACGCGGGAATAGTTATGGGCACTCGACGTCGTGGTATCAGCCGAAGCCTTCGTGACGTCAGCGACCGCGTGGCGCGCGCCGGATTGGACTGGAACCCCACTAGGCTAGGTCTGCTTCCGGCCGCGTACGCAACGTGCAGGTGTGCAATGGGCGATGGATCCAGACCCCTGCGCCATAGGATTTAGACCGGCGTGCTGACCTCTCTATTGTGCCTAGGTGGGGCTGCGACGTGTTGATCTTCCGAGGCCGGGCATGACCCAGAAAAGTGTGTCCGGCCAAATGGGATCGAGCGTGTTGGGTTATGTGGTGCACCCCTGCAGGGAAGTTTATCTATTCGAATAGCCGTGTCCCTCGGTAAAAGGATGACCCGGAGTTGTACCTTGACCTTATGACAACTAGAACCGGATACTTAATAAAATACACCCTTCCAAGTGCCAGATACAACCCGGTGATCGCTCTCTAACAGGGCGGCGAGGAGGGGATCGCCGGGTAGGATTATGCTATGCGATGCTACTTGGAGGACTTCAATCTACTCTCTTCTACATGCTGCAAGATGGAGATGGCCAGAAGCATAGTCTTCGACAGGATTATCTATCCCCCTCTTATTCTGGCATTCTGCAGTTCAGTCCACTGATATGGCCCTTTACACATATACCCATGCATATGTAGTGTAGCTCCTTGCTTGCGAGTACTTTGGATGAGTACTCACAGTTGCTTCTCTCCCTCTTTTCCCCCTTTCCTTTCTACCTGGTTGTCGCAACCAGATGTTGGAGTCCAGGAGCCAGACGCCACTGTCGACGACGACTCCTACGGCACTGGAGGAGCCTACTACTACGTGCAGCCCGCTGACGACGACCAGGAGTAGTTCGGAGGATCCCAGGCAGGAGGCCTGCGCCTCGTTCGATCTGTATCCCAGTTTGTGCTAGCCTTCTTAAGGCAAACTTGTTTAACTTATGTCTATAGTCAGATGTTGTTGCTTCCGCTGACTCGTCTATGATCGAGCACTTGTATTCGAGCCCTCGAGGCCCCTGGCTTGTATTATGATGCTTGTATGACTTATTTATGTTTTAGAGTTGTTTTGTGATATCTTCCCGTGAGTCCCTGATCTTGATCGTACACATTTGCGTGCATGAGTAGTGTACGGTCAAATCGGGGGCGTCACATCCAACCCATCACTGTCCAGCAAGCCTACGATGGGATTACTCATGCACGGCAGTGAGCATCATGAAATTGGTGATGCAGGATGGTTGATGATGACGATGGCAACGATTTCCCCTCTCCGGAGCCCGAAACGGACTCCAGATCTACCCCTCCCGAGGACGAAAAGGAGGTGGCGGCGGCTTCGTATCGTAAAACGCGATGAATCCTTCTTGCTGATTTTCTTCTCCCCGAACATGAATATATGGAGTTGGTGTTGAGGTCGGTGGAGCTCCGTGGGACCCACAAGCTAGGGGGCACACCTAGGGGGTAGGGCGCACCCCCACCCTTGTGGACAGGTGGTGGGTCCCCATATGTTCATTCTTTCGCCAATATTTTTTATATATACCAAAAATATTCTCAGTAGATTTTCAGGTCATTCCGAGAACTTCTATTTCTGCACAAAAATAACACCATGGTAATTCTGCTGAAAACAACGTTAGTCCGGGTTAGTTCCATTCAAATCATGCAAATGAGAGTCCAAAACAAGGGCAAAAGAGTTTGGGAAAGTCTATACGATGGAGATGTATCAACTCCCCCAAGCTTAACCCATTGCTTGTCGTCAAGCAATTCAGTTGACAAACTGAAAGGGATAAAGAAAAACTTTTACAAACGTTGTTTGATCTTGTTGTTGCAAATATGTAAAGCCACCATTCAAGTTTTCGGCAAAGATTATGAATGAACCATATTCACAATAACATTTAGGTCTCACAATTACTCATATCAATAGCATAATCAACTAGCGAGCAATGATAATGAATCTCGGATGAAAACACTTTTTCAAAACAATTATGATATGATATAACAAGATGGTATCTCGCTAGCCCTTTCTGAGACCACAAAACATAAATGCAGAGCACCCCTGAAGATCAAGGACTGACTAGACATTGTAATTCATGGCAAAAGAGATCCAGTCACAGTCATACTGAATATCGATTAATAGCAAAGCATACAAATGACAATGGTGCTCTCTAACTGGTGCTTTTTATGAGAGCATGATGACTCAGCAATGAAAGTTAATAGATAGGCTCTTCGCAGAGGGAAGTAGGGATTTGCAGAGGTGCCAGAGCTCGAGTTTTTGAAATAGAGAGAATTTATATTTTGAGCGGTATGCTTTCATTGTCAACATAACAACCAAGAGATCTTGGTATCTTCCATACTAGATATATCATAGGCGGTTCCCAAACAGAATGGTAAAGTTTATACTCCCCCACCACCAACAAGCACATTCCACGGCTGGTCCGAAACAACGGGTACCGTCCAACTAACCACAGTCCTGGGGGAGTTTTGTTTGCAATTATAATTTGATTTGATTTGAGCATGGGACTGGGCATCCCGGTTACTAGCCATTTTCTCGTGAATAATGGGCGGAGTCCACTCATCGTAAGAATAACCCACCTAGCATGGAAGATATTGACAACCCTAGTTACTACATGAGCGATTCGAGCATACAAAACAGATTATCATTTGAAGGTTTAGAGTTTGGCATATGCAAACTTACTTGGAACAGCAGGTAAATACCGCATATAGGTAGGTATGGTGGACTCATATAGAACAACTTTGGGTTTATGGAAGTGGATGCACAAGCAGTATTCCCGCATAGTACAAGTGAAGGCTAGAAAAAGACTGGGGGGTCCAACTAGAGAGTGACAACAGTCATAAACATGCATTGAGATTAACCAACATTGAGTGCAAGCATGCGTAGGATATAAATCACCATCAACATAAATATTGTGGAGGCTATGTTGATTTTGTTTCAACTACATGCGTGAACATGTGTCAAGTCAAGCCACTCGAATCATTCAAAGGAGGATACCATCCTATCATACTACATCACAACCATTTTAAAAGCATGTTGGCACGCAAGGTAAACCTTTATAAACTCCTAGCTAATTAAGCATGCATGAGTAACTATAATCTCTAATTGTCATTGCAAACATGTTTCATTCATAATGGGATGAATCAGAAATGATGAACTAATCATTATTGCCTTTGACTTGCACGACCGAACGGTGTGGATAATAATAATAGTGCACATGCATTGGACTAAGCTGGAATCTGCAAACATTTATTCAAAGGAGAAGGCAAGGTAATATGGGCTCTCTGTTAGATCAACAATAATGCATATGAGAGCCACTCAACATTTTCATCGTGGTCTTCTCCTCTCGACCCCAAGAGAAAAGAAAAGAATTCCAAAGAAACACACTGAAATGTTTTTGGATTTTTTGTTTTTCTGAAGAAAGTAAATCAAGAACGAGAAAAACAATTTACACGAGAAATCTCCCAACAAGCAAAAGAAGAACGAGAAATCTTTTTGGGTTTTCTTTAATACTCCTACTAAATAGACATGGAAAGTAAACTAAAAGGAAGCTACAACTATTTTTTTTGGTTTTTCTCAAAGTTTTTCAAAAACACAAGAAGAAAGCAAGAAAAAGAAAATAAACTAACATGGATAATACAAGGAAAAAGTATGAACACCGACAACTGGAATGAATGTGTGAACATGAAGGTAATGTTGGTGAGAAATACGTACTCCCCCAAGCTTAGGCTTTTGGCCTAAGTTGGTCTACGCCCATGGATCAAAGTAGCCCTCTCTGATGTACTGAGGATGATCCTGGGGGTTCCACTGGTTAGCGAGCTCCTGTGGCTCCCACTGATAAACAGACTCCTGATATAGATCAGGTGATGGCTCTCGCTCAGGAACTAGGGATTGCGTCCCCTCCCAGTATGCATGAATGTCCGCGGGAAGGATGAAGTACCAGCCTGAATGAATATCGAACAAAGTAGGTGCAGGCAAGGTAATAATCTGACAAGTCTTCTGATACGTCTCCAATGTATCTACTTTTCCTAATGCTTTTCCTCTTGTGTTGGACTCTAATTTGCATGATTTGAATGAAACTAACCCGGACTGATGTTGTTTTCAGCGGAACTACCATGGTGTTGTTTTTGTGCAGAAATAAAAGTTCTCGGAACGGAATGAAACTTTTTATACAATAAAAGGGAATTTATGGTGCCAAGAACCACCGGAGGGGGGCACCTGGGTGGGCACAACCCACCAGGGCACGCCTCCCCCTCCAAGCGCGCCTAGGTGGGTTGTCCCAACCTAAATCAACTAAAAAGAAAGATGATGAAGAATTTGAACACTTTGCTAAAATGCTGAGGCCAGTCTTTTTGCGTACCCGCTTGACTAATATCCTAAAAATGCCTCCTTACGCAAAGTACATGAAAGACATCATCACCAATAAGAGAAAAATACCGGAAGTTGAAATCTCCACCATGCTTGCTAATTATACTTTTAAAGATGGACTACCTAAAAAACTTGGAGATCTGGGAATACCAACTATACCTTGCTCTATCAAAGGAAACTATGTGAAAACAGCTTTATGTGATTTCGGAGCCGTTGTTAGTGTTATGCCTTTCTCTTTATATAAGATACTTGATTTGAATAAACTCACACCTAATGAAATATCTTTGCAAATGGCTGACAAATCAACTACCATACCTATCGGTATTTGTGAGGATGTGCCCGTTGTTGTTGCTAATGTTACTATTTTGACTGACTTTGTTATACTTGAGATGCCCGAGGACGACAACATGTCGATTATCCTTGGTAGACCTTTCTTGAATACTGCAGGGGCTGTTATTGATTGCAATAAAAGCAAGGTCACTTTTCATATCAATGGTAATGAGCATAGGGTGCACTTTCCGAAGAAACAATTCCAAGTGAATGGTGATACGTCTCCAACGTATCTATAATGTTTGATTGTTCCATGTTGTTATATTATCATCTTGGATGTTTTATAATCATTTTATATCATTTTTTGTTACTAACCTATTGACATAGTGCCAAGTGTCAGTTGTTTTTTTCCATGTTTTTTCCATCGCGGAAAATCAATATCAGACGGAGTCCAAATGCAACGAAACTTCACAGAGATTTTTGTTGGACCAGAAGGAACGTAATTGGCCCTGGCTGCGCCTGGGGGGTGCCCTGTGGGGGGCACAACCTACCAGGGCAGGCCAGGAGGCCCAGGCGCGCCCTGGTGGGTTGTGCCCACCTCGGGTGCCCCCAGACCGCCTCTTTGCTCTATAAATACCCGAATATTCCAGAAACCCTAAAGGCATCGGCGAAATATTCATCCAACTGTAGCAGAGTCCAGAACCACCAGACCCAATCTAGGCACCATCTCGGATGCGGTTCACCACCTCCATTGGTGCCCCTCCGATGATGCGTGAGTAGTTCTTTGTAGACCTTCAGGTCCGTAGTTAGTAGCTAGATGGCTTTCTCTCTCTAGCTGAATTCTCAATACAATGGTCTCTTGGCGATCCATATGATGTAACATTTTTGCGGTGTGTTTGTTGGGATCGATGAACTATGAGTTTATGATCAGATCTATGTTTTTATAACCATCAAAGTTATTTGAGTTTCTTTGATCTCTTATATGCATGATTGCTTATAGCCTCGTATTTCTTCTCCGATATTTGGGTTTTGTTTGGCCAACTTGATCTATTTATCTTGCAGTGGGAAGATGTGCTTTGTCGTGGGTTCGATCTTACAGTGCTTGATCCCAGTGACAGAAAGGGAAATGACACGTATGTATCGTTGCTACTAAGGATAAAACGATGGGGTCTATCTCTACATAGATAGATCTTGTCTACATCATGTCATCGTTCTTATTGCATTACACTGTTTTTTCATGAACTTAATACACTAGATGCATGCTGGATAGCGGTTGATGTGTGGAGTAATAGTAGTAGATGCAGGCAGGAGTCGGTCTACCAATCTTGGACGTGATGCCTATATAATGATCATTGCCTGGGAATCGTCATGATTATTTGAAGTTCTGTCAATTGCCTAACAGTAATTTGTTTACCCATTGTTTGCTATTTTTCTCGAGAGAAGCCACTAGTGAAACCTACGGCCCCCGGGTCTTCTTTCACATATATTTGCCTTTGCGATCTACTTTTCTCTTGCATTTATTTTCAGATCTATTATCCAAAAATACAAAAATACCTTGCTTCATTTTATTTCTATTTATTTTATTTGCGATCTATCTATCAATTTACTACAAATTATCTCACGTCCGTTGGCCTATCTTGAGGCGCCGTACCCCAGAAGGGATTGACAACCCCTTTAACACGTCGGGTTGCAAGGATTTGTTATCTGTGTGCAGGGGCTATTTACGTTGTGTTGCTTGGTTCTCGTACTGGTTCGATAACCTTGGTTTCATATGTATGGGAAATACCTAACGCCGCTGTGCTGCAACATTCCTTCCTCTTTGGGGAAATACAGACGTAGCTTCAAGCGACATCAAATGGAATTTCTGGCGCCGTTGCCGGGGAAGATCTTCAACATATACCAGGTTCCTAATCACAAATGTCATCTCCTTGCAATTTACATTATTTGCCATTTGCCTCTCGTTTTCCTCTCCCCCACTTCACAAAAATTTACCATTTTATTCGCCTCTGATTTTCGCTTCGCTGTTTTCTTGCCGGATCTGTTTTTGTGTGCTTTCTTGTTTGCGTAGTTATGGTGCCTCAAAGAAAATATTATGATGTTCCTTACCCAAATATTTTGCTTGAAATTGAAAAAAGTACTAAGGACTATATGACTACACAATTTGAGCACCATAAGTATTTTACCGAAGAACTTCAGGAACACTCCGTTGTGCTAGATGCTATTACAAAACAACTTGATGATATTACTAGAGAAGTTTGCAATCTTCAATCTAAGTATGCCTTTGCAAAAAGTTTGTTGGGAAAAATATCTGATGCACAAGCTACCTTGGTAAATCAAATGGCTACTAAATCAATCTCATTGGAAGATAAGGTGATGAATATCTTAAAATGATTGGTGTTTATTCTACTAATTCTTTGTTTAATAAAGTTAAGATTGATGAAAAAGGGACTGGAGAAGAGTCAACTTTAGGTAGAAGGCGTCCCAATATTTCGGAGGGTGAAAATCTTGGTGAGAAAATTGATGAAAGTGGGTTTGGAGAGGTCAAAATTTTAACTAGTGATGTGCCCACTCTTTTGGATTAGAAAGATTTAATTATGATAGTTTCTCTTTGATTGATTGTGTTTCTTTGTTGCAATCCATGATAAATTGACCCCATGCTTATGAACAAAATAAAGCTTTTACTAAACATATTGTTGATGCTATGATGAAAGCTTTCGAAGAAAAATTGGAATTAGAAGTTTCAATTCCTAGAAAATTGCATGATGAATGGGAACCTACTATCAAAGTAAAGATTAAAAATTATGAGTGTTTTGCTTTATGTGACTTGGGTGCTAGTGTTCTACAATTCTGAAATGTTTATGTGATGTGCTTGGTCTTACCAATCTTGAAGAATGTTCTTTGAATTTGCACTTGGCGGATTCTACTATTAAAAAGCCTATGAGAAGAATTAATGATGTTCTTATCCTTGCAAAAAGGAATTATGTGCCCATAGATTTTATTGTTCTTGATATTGATTGCAATCCGTCTTGCCCAATTATTCTTGGTAGACCGCTTTTACACACTATCGGTGCCGTGATTGATATGAAAGAAGGCAATATTAAGTTCCAATTTCCTTTGAGGAAGGGTATGGAACACTTTCCTAGAACAATAATTAAGCCACCTTATGAATCAGTCAGGAGGGCATCTTATGGATCTCTAACCAAAGATGACAATACTTAGATCCTTGCTTTATGCCTAGCTAAGGGCATAAAACTATAGCGCTTGTTGGGAGGCAACCCAATGCATAAATTTTATTTTTGCTTTTTGCTTTCTGTTCTTGAGTGTTAGAACAATTATGATACTGGTATGAATTGTGTATTTTGTGTTTTAGTTAGTGTTTGTGCCAAGTAGAACCGATAGGATCTTCTTGGGTGATAGTTGTTTGATCTTGCGGAAAAAGACAGAAACTTTGCGCTCATGAAAACAATTCTCATTTTTATCAGAATCATATTTTGCCCTGATTCTTTTTGCAGAAGATTAATATACAAATTGCTCAGGTCTTCCTATTTTTTAAGAATTTTTGGAGTTCCAGAAGTTTTCGGAAAAGTCTGATTGCTACAGACTGTTCTGTTTTGACAGATTCTGTTTTGTTTGTGTTGTGTGCTTATTTGATGGCTCTATGATTTTCTTTGATGAGTTTTTTCCATATAAAAGTTGGAATACAGTAGATATAATACAAAAACAAAATATGAATTGGCTTGATACAGTACTTATAGTAGTGGTTTGCTTTCTTATACTAACGGATCTGACGAAGGTTTTGTTGAGTTTTGTGTGATTGAAGTTTTCAAGTTTTGGGTTATCTTACGATGGATGAAGGAAGGATGGAAGAGCCTAATCTTGGGGATGCCCCGGCATCCCAAGCTATTATCCAAAAATGAGCAACCAACTAAGCTTGGGGATGCCCCCGAGTGGCATCCCCGGTTTCTTCCAACGACCATCGGTATTTTACTTGAAACTATATTTTTATTCATCACATGATATGTGTTTTGCTTGGAGCGTCTTGTATGATATGAGTCTTTGCTTGTTTTATTTTGTGTTTTAAGTCTTGATCCTTGCTAGACACACCTATTTGAGAGAGCCAAAATTATGTCATGACTTGTTAGAATTGCTCTCTTTGCTTCACTTAAATTTTTATGAGCTATGGACTTGCTCTAGTGCTTCACTTATATCTTTTTGAGCACGGTGTGCTTAGTATTTTTGAAGAATTGCTCTCTTTCTTCATGTAGATTTATTTGAGAGTTAGTACAATTTTCAATAAATTCTCTCTTGCTTCACTTAAATTATTTTGAGAGAAAGAAAAATTATGCTCATGATCTTCACTTATATTTGTTTGAGCTTATGAAAAGCAACACATGAAAATTAGTCCCGAAGTGATAGATATCCAAGAAGGATATAATAAAAAAATTTATGAAGATCATTGGACAAAATAACTTGATTCTTAGTAATAGTTTTGAGATATGATGATGTGATATGTGAGTTATGTTGATGAGTAATTATGCTTTAGTAAGAATATTGGTTGTTAAGGTTTGTGATTCCCTATGCAAGTACGAAAGTCAATAGTCATGCAATGAAATTATATCCTACTTGCGGTGCATTATTCGGTGTTATTTATGCTTAATGCTTGCTTATGAAATTATCCGTTTCTTGGTCGGTCGCTTCTCAATCTTTTGCTAGCCTTCATTTTGCACCAAGTATGATCTCTACTTGTGCATCCAAAATCCTTTAAAATAGTTTTGCCACATGAGTCCACTATATCTACCTATATGCGGTATTCTTTTGCCGTTCTAAGCAAATTTGCATGTCCATCTCTAATTTTCAAAATAAACTTCTCTTTTGTTTGTTTGTTTCGCCCTGGAGCGGTGAGGGGTGGCTAATATTTTCCATGCTAGATGTGTTATTCTCACGATGCGTGTTTATTCACTTTTCATTGCACGAGAGTAAGGCAAAGGTTTTAGGGATGCCCAGTCCCGAAATGCAAAAATGAATTTACTTTATGTTATCAAATAATAAATTCTTTGGAAAGTGTTGGTATGGAGGGCACCCATGGATACGGTTAGCCATGGAAAGTGAAAGTATGGTGGAAACAGGAATAAACTTTATTTTCTGTTTGGGAACCGCCTATGATATATCTAGCATGGAAAGTGTTGGGAATTCTAAGTCGTTTTTGTTGGTGGGATAGATACACCTCCCAAAATGTTTTTATCTCTAAGTTTTTCGCTTTGAGCTCCGGCACCTCTACAAATCCCTACTTCCCTCTGCGAAGGACCTTTCTTTACTTTATGCAATTTTTATTTTTGAGTCTCCATCTTCTCTTATAAAAGCACCAACTAGGAGGCAATATGATCGTACTTAAGTATTGCGTGTAGCTAATATTCGAGTGTGTTTCATGAATGGATCAATGGTTGAGCATGATGGGCTAGGGATAACTTATTTTAGCGTTGATAGTTTGAAAGACATGGTTGCTTGTTGATATGCTTGAGTATCTAAATTATTATGTCAAAACTAGACTATTGCTTTGAACAATATAAAAGTCCAAATGTCCATGCTATAAAGAAAAGAATATGATATGACATGTTAGGCAGCATGCCACATCAAAAATTCTGTTTTTATCACTTACCTACTCGAGGACGAGCAGGAGTTAAGCTAGGGGATGCTGATACGTCTCCAATGTATCAATAATTTTTTATTGTTCCATGTTGTTATATTATCAACCTTGGATGTTTTATAATCATTTTATATCATTTTTGGTACTAACCTATAGACATAGTTCCAAGTGCCAGTTGCTTTTTTCCATGTTCTTTAAATCGCAGAAAATCAATATCAGACGGAGTCGAAATGCAACGAAACTTCACGGAGATTTTTTTTGGACCAGAAGGAACGTAATGGGCCCTGGCTGCGCCTGGAGGTGCCTCGAGGGGGCACAACCCACCAGGGCACGCCAGGAGGCCCAGGCGCGCCCTGGTAGGTTGTGCCCACCTCGGGTGCCCCCCGGACCGCCTCTTTGCTCTATAAATACCCCAATATTCCAGAAACCCTAAAGGCATCGACGAAATATTCATCCAGCCGCAGCAGAGTCCAGAACCACTAGATCCAATCTAGACACCATCTCAGATGGGGTTCACCACCTCCATTGGTGCCTCTCTGATGATGCGTGAGTAGTTCTTTCTAGACCTTCGGGTCTGTAGTTAGTAGCTAGATGGCTTTCTCTCTCTCGCTGAATTCTCGATACAATGGTCTCTTGGAGATCCGTATGATGTAACTCTTTTGCGGTGTGTTTGTTGGGATCGATGAACTTTGAGTTTACGATCAGATCTATCTTTTTATATCCATGAAAGTTATTTGAGTTTCTTAGATCTCTTATATGCATGATTGCTTATAGCCTCGTATTTCTTCTCCGATATTTGGGTTTTGTTTAGCCAACTTGATCTATTTATCATGTAATGGGAAGAGGTGCTTTGTAGTGGGTTCGATCTTACGGTGCTTGATCCCAGTGACAGAAAGGGAAACGGCACTTATGCATCGTTGCTACTAAGGATAAAGCGATGGGGTCTATCTCTACATGGATAGATCTTGTCTACATCATGTCATCGTTCTTATTGCAGTACTCTGTTTTTCCATAAACTTAATACACTAGATGCATGCTGGATAGCGGTCGATGTGTGGAGTAATAGTAGTAGATGCAGGCAGGAGAGGGTCTACTAATCTTGGATGTGCTGCCTATATAATGATCATTTCCTGGATATCGTCAGGATTATTTGAAGTTCTGTCAATTGCCCAACAGTAATTTGTTTACCCACCGTTTGCTATTTTTCGCGAGAGAAGCCACTAGTGAAACCTACGGCCCCCGGGTCTTCTTTCACATATATTTGTGTTTGCGATCTACTTTTCTCTTGCATTTATTTTCAGATCTATTAATCCAAAAATAAAAAAAATACCTTGCTGCATTTTATTTATATTTATTTCAATTGTGATCTATCTATCAATTTACTACAAATTTATCTCACGTCCGTTGGCCTATCTTGAGGCGCCGTACCCCGGAAGGGATTGACAACCCCTTTAACACGTCGGGTTGCGAGGATTTGTTATCTTTGTGCAGGGGATGTTTACGTTGTGTTGCTTTGTTCTCCTACTAGTTCGATAACATTGGTTTCATATCTGAGGGAAATACCTACCGCCGCTGTGCTGCATCATCCCTTCCTCTTTGGGGAAAAACTGGCGTAGCTTCAAGCGACATCAAATGGTATTAATGTTATTGAAAAATCTCCGACAATCACTATTGGAAGTTTTCAACTACCTCTACCTACTGTTAAAAACAAATATGAAATGCTTATTGTTGGGTACATTCATATTCCCGTTGAGGTAGCTTGGTGATTTACGAAAGTTCTTCGGTTTCATGCTAATCGAAAGTGGTTGTTAATAAGACTTGATCCACATTATTAATGGATCATTTTTTGAGAGGTATGATGTTGATGAATTTAGTAAGCACTACCTTTTGTCCCTATCTTTTGTTTTCTATTTTTATTAGTTAAATAAAATAAAATGCCATGTTTTGTTTGTTTTCTGAATTTCTCGTGCAATAAAAAAGACCCAAAAATAAAAGTTCTCAGAATGCTCTGAAAATTTAATACGATTTTTTTCTGAATATTTAAGATTTTTTGGTGCAAATAATATCAGAGGGAGGTGCACCAGGTGGGCACAACCCACCTGTGCGCGCCAGGACCCCCAGGTGCGCCCTGGTGGGTTGTGGTCCCCACGTGGGCCCCATCACTTATCCCTTCATCCCACATAACCACCTACCTCTAGAAAAAAAATCACCATTGCTCTCTCTCTCTCTCTCTCGTGTTCTTGCTCTCAAACCCGTGGATTTCGATCTCTTTGCTTGAAGCTCTGTTTCTGAAACTATTTCGGGGGATTGTTGCTTGGTATGTGACTCCTTCGTTTGTCCAATTAGTTTTTGCTTTAGTTTTTTATACTTTGAATTATTAGCTACTCTTGGTGCTGCTGTAGATGAGCTTGCATGTTGAATTCTTAGAGTTTTAAGTAGTTTGAACGCTTGCTATGGCCTCTAGGCATCCCTATGATTAGTTTCTATCAATCTTGTAACATTTTGTTGATAAATTTTTGTCACCCAATTTTTTTTCAGAAAATTGTACGCGAATATGATGAACCTCTTTGGAAGAAGGTCTTCGAAGAGGAGATCCTCAGAGGCATCTTCTAGTGACAGCTCCGTTCGTCGGTCTTATGTTGAACCTAGTGAAAGTTCCATACGAGATGCCGCCACCAAAACATGCCTATGGCCATGCGACGATTATATGGTGAGTGTGGGCATTAAGGAGGGATTTGAGCAATATGTTCACAATGCCGGTCTCAGTCCCTACATTTCAGATAAGTGCAACGAACACCACACTCTCATTGAATCATTTGTCAAAGGATTTAAATTCCATCCCCATGAGTCTAGGGTGTCATTTAAATTGTATGAAAATCCATTTACCATATCTTTAGAGAGATTTGCTCACCACTGCAAAATTCCATTCTGGGGTTCGCTTGACAAACCACCAAGGTCTGAGTTCCAAACATTTTTTACTAGCCTTTGCAATGATGAGACGAGGGGAGTGACGCAAGGTAGAATAAAGAGCATTCATTTTCCCACAATTCAGTACTTTGCATTATTTAATGGAAAATGTATAGTAGGAAAAAAAGATTGTAGTACACTTTGTGCTCCAGACTTGAGCCTCATACGCACCCCTCTCACTGGTGATACAAGTTATAATCTTGGAGCGATTGTTGCACGCAGGTTGCAACATAACGCTAATAGTGGTTATTTCTATGGTGGAATTTATGCCACACGCTCAGCAAGAGAGCTGCGTGTTTCACCTTTGCCCTATGAACCTATTTTACCCATGTAGTATTTAGACTTTGATGCTATGTAACGTCATAAGATCCTTAAAGGTGATGCCCATAATTTCACCTATAAATTGTTGTTTAACCAAGATTCTGTGGTGTACACATATTTGCATGCGCCTTCTCTATTTGATTATCATAGTAGGGGAAGATATTATGTTCTTGAGAGCGAGGCCCGAGCTCATAACGCAGCGGTTGTGGTCGCACGGCAGGCCGAGGTATCCGCACCGAGAGCCTCCGCGAGCGATCACCCCATCCATTATGCAGGCTACTGACTGATTACCAAGTTAGGCCAAAAGCCTAAGCTTGGGGGAGTACGTATTTCCACCAACATTACATTCATGTTCACACATTTCATTCCAATTGTCGGTGTTCACACTTTTTCATTGTATTATACATGCTAGATTTATTTTCACGCTTTCTTCTTGTGTGTTTGAAAAACTTTACGAAAATACAAAATTATTTCCTGCTTCTTTTTTGATTTTTTTCTAGAGTAGTTAGCTGTAGCACTAAAAAGAAAACCCACAAAGATTTCCTTGTTCTTCTTTTGCTTGTTGGGAGCTTTCACTTGTAAGTAGTTTTTCTCATTTTTGCTTTTCCCTTTTATTTGCTTGTTCAAAAAAACCAAAAACTCCAAAAAAAATTCAATGTGTTTCTCTGAATTTCTTTTCTTTTTATTTGAGTCATACCGAGGAGAAGACCACAATGAAAATGTTGAGTGGCTCTCATTTGCATAATTGTTGATCTAACAAAGAGCACATTTTACCTTGTCTTCTCCTGTTGAATAAAATGTTTGCAGATTCCAGCTTAGTCCATGGCACTCTAGCACTATTATTATTTCTTACCGTTCGGCCGTGCAAGTGAAAGGCAATAATGACGATATTTGATGTACTGGTCGTGGCACAGAGAAACGGGTATGAACTCGACTTGTTCTGTTTTTGTAAATATGTTTAACCTAGTATCCATTATTCAGCACATTATGATCAAACATGTTTGCAATGACAATTAGAGATTTTAGTTTCTCATGCCATGCATAAGTATCTAGGAGTGGATAATGATTTATCTTGGATGTTAACATTGCATTAAAATGATTGTGATGTAGTATGATGATATGGTATCCTCCTCCGAATGTTCGAGTGGCTTGACTTGGCACACGTTCATGCATGTAGTTGAATCAAAACCAACATAGCCTCTATGATATTTATGTTCATGGTGTTCATATCCTACTCATGCTAGTGTCCAATGTTACTTATGCATAATGCATGTTCATGACCGTTGTTGCTCTCTAGCTGGCCGCTTCTCAACCTATTTGCTAGCCTTCGCCTGTACTAAGTGGGAATTCTGCTTGTGCATCAAAAACCTTGAACCCAAGTTATTCCAGATGAGTCCACCATACCTACCTATATGCGGTATTACCCTGCCGTCCTAAGTAAATTTGCATGTGCCATCTCTAAACACTTCAAATAAATATCCTTTTTGTGTGCCTGAATTGTTCATGGAACAACAGGAGGTAGTCGGTATTTTCCATACTAAGCGGGTTATTCTCAGGATGAGTGTTTATTCACTCACCATCGCACGAGAAAAGGGCGGTAATAGGGATGCCCAGTCCCAAACTGCAAAAAGAATTGATCTTTCAAATAATCAAACAAAAACTCCTACGGAGTCATAACATGTACCTTATCGCTTTGGAACCGTCACTAGAGTGCTTAGCATGGAAGATATTGATAACTGATGGTCGCGAAGTAAACAAGCAGGGTGCATTTCTCAAAATATCATTTACATCTGTTTAAAAAAGTTGAGCTCTGGCACCGCTGCAAGTCACTGCTTCCCTTTGTGAAGGGACTTTCTATTTACTTTTATGTTGTGTCATCACCTTCTAAAATAAGCGCTAGAACCTGAGAGCATTGATGTCATGCTTATGCGTTATGTGTAAACAAGAGCAAAAGAGTTCATAATTTATGCAAACAAGAGCAAAAGAGTTCATAATTTTTTTTCTTTTTCACTTTCAGTTTACCAACTGAATTGCTTGAGGAGAAGCAAAGGTTTAATCTTGGGGGAGTTGATATGTCTCCAACGTATCTACTTTTCCTAACGCTTTTCCTCTTGTTATGGACTCTAATTTGCATGATTTGAATGAAACTAACCCGGACTAACGTTGTTTTCAGCAGAACTACCATAGTGTTGTTTTTGTGGAGAAATAGAAGTTCTTGGAACGGAACGAAACTTTGCGAGGATTTTTTATACAATAAAAGAGAATTTCTGGAGCCAAGAACCACCGGAGGGGGGCACCTGGGTGGGCACAACCCACCAGGGCGGGCCTCCCCCTCCAGCCGTGCCCAGGTGGGTTGTCTCACCTGGTGGCCCTGCAGACGCTGAAACCGACGCTATAAAATCCTATTTTCCAGAAAAAAAATCAGGGAGAAAGAATTATCGTATTTCACGAGACGGAGCCGCTACCGTCTCCTGTTCTTCATCGGGAGGCCAGATCTGGAGTCCGTTTGGGGCTCCGGAGAAGGGGATCTTCGATCTTCGTCAACACCAACCCTTCTCCATCGCCTATTCCATGATGCTCCCCACCAGGAGTGAGTAATTCCTTCGTAGGCTCACTGGTCAGTGAGGAGTTGGATGAGATTCATCATGTAATCTAGTTAGTTTTGTTAGGGCCTGATCCCTAGTATCCACTATGTTGTGAGATTGATGTTGCTATGACTTTGACATGCTTAATGCTTGTCACTTTGGGCCTGGGTGCCATGATTTCTGATTTGAACCATTTATGTTATCACCATTATGTCCATGTTCTAGATCTGATCTTGCAAGTTATAGTCACCTACTATGTGTTACGATCCGGCAACCCGGAGTGACAATAGTCGGGACCACTCCCGGTGATGACCGTAGTTTGAGGAGTTCATGTATTCACCGTGTGTTAATGCTGTGTTCCGGATCTCTATTAAAAGGAGGCCTTAATATCCCTTAGTTTCTAATAGGACCCTGCTGCCATGGGAGGGTAGGACAAAAGATGTCATGCAAGTTCTTTCCATAAGCATGTATGACTATTTACGGAATACATGCCTACATTATATTTATGAACTGGAGCTAGTGTCGTATCGCCCTATGTTATGACTGTCACATGATGAATATCATCCAAAAAATTACCGATCCAATGCCTATGAATTTCTCTTATATTATTCTTGCCAAGTTACCACTGTTATCATTACTGTTGCACTTGCTACAAAACTACTGCTATCACTGTTACCGTTACTATTGTTGTCGCTACTATTATCAAAACTATCATACTACTTTGCTACTGATCACTTTGTTGCAGATAATTAATCTCCAGGTGTGGTTGAATTGACAACTCAGCTGCTAATACTTGCAAGTATTCTTTGGCTCCCCTTGTGTCGAATCTATAAATTTGGGTTGAATACTCTATCCTCGAAAACTGTTGTGATCCCATATACTTGTGGGTTATCATCTTCTCGCTAAATACCAGGTTATAGATGAGTCTCTTGTCATCATCT
Organism: Aegilops tauschii subsp. strangulata; assembly: GCF_002575655.3. Classification (NCBI taxonomy): domain Eukaryota; kingdom Viridiplantae; phylum Streptophyta; class Magnoliopsida; order Poales; family Poaceae; genus Aegilops; species Aegilops tauschii. The sequence continues at coordinate 123,503,483 of NC_053039.3, forward strand.
TTCTTAATAAAATCATATGCTACCATGCTTTCATAATCTAAGTATATAGTGGGTAGCAGCTTATCCTCTTTCTCATCGTGCCTAATAGGTATCTCGAAACGTCTAGCAAGACGGGAAGCAAAGATACCTCCAAAAATAGGACCCTTCGTACGGTTTAAACTCAATAGTCGGGCAACCATAGCGCCTAAACTAAAAGTTTTATCACGAGGTAAAGCATGGCGCAAAATAGCAAGGTCAGGAGCACTAAGGCCTCCACTCTCCCCACGACCAATTAAACATCTCCCAGCAAATAATGAGTAGTAGCGCAAAACAGGTAAATGTAAACTAGACACCCTCGCTTCCGACACCTTTCTCCTTTCCCCTACGGTAACTTCAGCAATAAAATCTTCCACATCTCTAGGACATGGCTCATCGACGCTGCCCTCATAAGGTAATTTACAAACCTCACAAAAGTCATAAAGCGTCATCTCCTTATGCTCATCATATAAATGAAACGCTACCGTGGGTGGTGATCTCCTAGCATGAAAATGGAAATTTTGCACGAAAGTATTAGTGAGTAGGAGGTACTGACCACACTGGTCATGGAGGAAGTCGGTGATGCCTGCATTCTCCGCCAAATAATAGAAATCCTCATAAATTCCGGCCGCCTCCAAGAATGCATCACATGGCCATTCACATGGCCGAACCTCCAGGTGTGAGGAAGGTTGTACTTGGGCTCTTCATTTTCTTTTTCCTTCGAACCCCGGCTCGAGGAGCCTCTAAAAAATTTCCTCATCATTTTCTTTCTCTAAAAAATTTCTGAAATTTTTAGTAACTCAAAATAAAAGTGAACGAAACTCAACAAAACTGACAACAACTACTCCTACAGGTGTCTAGAGGCTAAATCATGCATCAAAACTACTTTGGACCATATAAATTTGACATGCAATCTCAAGAACAAGGTCACCACAGCAGCAAAAATTTGCAATAAATAAAGCACTAGATCAAAAACTAATTGGACCAATGGAGGAGTCACATACCGAAGAACAATCCTCCAAAACAGTTCTGCAAATGGAGCTTTGCACAAGGAGATCAAAAATGGCAGCAATATGAGCAAGAACATGGGTTTGAGCTAGGGGATGATTTGTTCTGGAGGAAGATGAAGTGGATGGGTGCTGGAATAAGTGGAGGGGGGCATGTGGGACCCACAAGGCAGGGGGCGCGCCCAGGGGGTAGGGTGACCCTCCAACCTTGTGGCCCACTGGTGCAGCCCCCTGGTGTGTTCTTAGTGCCAGAAATTCTCAAATATTTTTATAAAAAATCATACTAAATTTTCAGGGCATTTGCAGAACTTTTATTTTTGGGACATTTTTTATTGCACAGATAATTTCCAAAACAGACAGAAAATACTATTTTTGCTTTACTTATTCTAAATAACAGAAAGTAAAAGATAGGTACAGAAAGTTGTGCCTTCTAAATTCATCCATCTCATGCTCATCAAAAGGAATCGATTAACAGTGTTGATCAAGTCTTATTAACAAACTTTTTCCAAACAACATGAAACCGGAGAATTTTTGAATAACACTAGGTTACCTCAACGGGGATATGCATATACCCAACAATAAGAATATCATATTTCTTTTTGACAGTAGGAAGAGGGAATTCAAAACCTCCAATAGTAATAGTTGAAATTTTTCCAATAGAATTGATACTATGAACTTGAGGTTGTTTCTTCGGAAAAAGGTATCGTATGCTCATTACCATTAACATGAAAAGTGACATTGCCTTTGTTGCAATCAATAACAGCCCCTGCAGTATTCAATAAGGGTCTACCAAGGATGATCGACATATTGTCTTCCTCGGGAATATCAAGAATAACAAAGTCCGTTAAGATAGTAACGTTTGCAACCACAACAGGCACATCCTCACAAATACTGATGGGTATAGCAGTTGATTTATCAGCCATTTGCAAAGAGATTTCAGTAGGTGTCAACTTATTCAATTGAAGTCTATGATACAAAGAGAAAGGCATAACACTAACACCAGCTCCAAGATCACATAAAGCAGTTTTAACATAGTTTCTTTTAATGGAGCATGGTATAGTTGGTACTCCCAGATCTCCAAGTTTCTTGGGTATTCCACCCTTAAAAGTATAATTAGCAAGCATGGTGGAAATTTCAGCTTCCGGTATCTTCCTTTTATTAGTAACAATATCTTTCATATACTTAGCATAAGGAGACATTTTAAGCATTTCAGTCAAATGCATACGCAAAAAGATAGGTCTAATCATTTCAGCAAAGCGCTCAAAATCCTCATCATCCTTCTTATTGCATGGCTTAGGAGGAAAGGGCATGGGTTTCTGAACACATGGTTCTCTTTCTTTACCATGTTTCGTGAGAACCCACAAGTATATGGGATCGCAACAGTTTTCGAGGGTAGAGTATTCAATCCAAATTTATAGATTCGACAGAAGGGGAGCAAAGAATATTTGAAGGTATTAGCAGTTGAGTTGTCAATTCAACCACACCTAAAGATTAATTATCTGCAGCAACGTGATTAGTAGTGAAGTAATATGATAGTTTTGATAATAGTAGCAGCAGCAATAGTAACGGTAACAGTGATAGCAGTAGTTTTGTAACAAGTGCAACAGTAAGGATAGCAGTAGTAACTTATCAAGAACAATATAAGATAAAATTGTATGCATTGGATCAATAACTTGTTGGATGATATTCATCACGAGATAGTTATAACCTAGGGCGATACGGCACTGGCTCCAGTTCATCAATATAATGTAGGCATGTATTCCGTAAATAGTCATACATGCTTATGGAAAGAACTTGCATGACATCTTTTGTCCTACCCTCCCGTGGCAGCGAGGTCCAATTGGAACCTAAGGGATATTAAGGCCTCCTTCTAATAGAGAACCGGAACAAACCATTAACGCACGGTGAATACATGAACTCCTCAAACTATGATCATCACCGGGAGTGGTCCCGACTATTGTCACTCCGGGGTTACCGGATCATAACATGTAGTAGGCGACTATAACTTGCAAGATCGGATCTAGAACATGGATATTATGGTGACAACATAAATGGTTTAGATCTGAAGTCATGGCACCCGGGCCCAAAGTGACAAGCATTAAGCATGGCAAAGTCATAGCAACATCAATCTTAGAAAATAGTGGATACTAGGGATCAGGCCCTAACAAAACTAACTCGATTACTTGATGAATCTCATCCAACTCCTCACCGACCACCGAGCCTACGAAGGAATTACTCACTCCCGGTGGGGAGCATCATGGAATTGGCGATGGAGAAGGGTTGGTGATGACGAAGAACGAATATCCCCCTCTCCGAAGCCCCAAAGGGACTCCAGATCTGGCCTCCCGATGAAGAACAGGACGTGACGGAGGCTCCGTCTCGTGGATCACAATAATTCTTTCTCCTAATTTTTGTCTGGAAAAATAGGATTTTATAGCATTGGTTTTAGGGTCTGCGGGGCCACCAGGTGGGGACAACCCACCTGGGCGCGCCAGGAGGGGGTGCGCGCCCTGGTGGGTTGTGCCCACCCAGGTGCCCCCCTCTGGTGGATCTTGGCTCCAGAAATTCTCTTTTATTGATAAAAAATTCCTCGCAAAGTTCTGTTCCATTCCAAGAACTTTTATTTCTGCACAAAAACAACACCATAGTAGTTCTGCTGAAAACAGCGTCAGTCCGGGGTTAGTTTCATTCAAATCATGCAAACTAGAGTCTAAAACAAGAGGAAAGGCATTAGGAAAAGTAGATACATTGGAGACGTTATCAAATCCCCCAAGCTTAAACCTTTGCTTGTCCTCAAGCAATTCAGTTGATAATCTGAAAGTGAAAAAGAAAAACTTTTATGAACTCTTTTGCTCTTGTTTGCATAAATAATCTTAAACAGCACGCAGGTTTCCAGCCAACATTATAACTAACCATGCCGACTATAATTCTTAAAGATTATATTAACTCATATCAATGACATAATCAGCTAGCGAGCAATAATAAGATATCTCGAACAGCAACACGTTGTCAAAACAACTATGACATAATATGACAATATTGGTATCTCGCTAGCCCTTTCTGAGACCGCAAAACACAAATGCAGAGCACCTCCAAAGTCCAAGCAGCGACTAAACATTGTAATTCATGGTAGAAAAGATCCAGTCATGATGCACCCAACATTAGCTACACACAATGCATAAGCATGACAGCAGTGCTCTCAGGTTCTGGCGCTTATTTTAGAAGGTGATGACACAACATCAAAGTAAATAGATAGTTCCTTCGTAGAGGGAAGCAGTGATTTGCAGAGGTGCCAGAGCTCAAGTTTTTAAACAGAGGTAAATGATATTTTGAGACATGCGCCCTTCTTGTTTACTTCACGACCATCGGTTATCAATATCTTCCGTGCTAAGCACGCTAGTGGCGGTTCCCAAGAGATAAAAGTAAAGGTTTTGACTCCATTGGGAGTTTTTGTTTGATTATTCGTAAGCTTTTTCTGTTTGAAGTTTGGGACTGGGCATCCCTATTACCGCCCTTTTCTCGTGCGATGGCGAGTGAATAAACACTCGACCCGAGAATAACCCGCTTAGCATGGAAGATACCGATCACATCCTGTCGTTCCATGAACGATCCAGGCACACAAAAAGGATATTTATTAGAAGTTTTTAGAGGTGGCACATGCAAATTTACTTAGGACACAAATCATTGATGTGTTCAATCAACAGAAAACAGGAAAATAATCACCATGAATAATAGCACTTACACGTAAGTGGGACAGGAAGATGTGAAAATGGTGTTTGCCTTCACTATAATCCTCCCATGATGGGAATATATGCATGTAGTCCCTAACAACATTGAAAGCATTGTCTTTTAAACTGGGAATAACTCGAATGCGGTTCCAATCAGCAGGAATTGGCCGTCTCTGCAGTTGGGATAGGTATTCGGCCGGTGGACTTGCTGTACTTTTTGCTGGAGTGGGATTCTTCTGTGGTACGACTGGTGCTATGGCAACTGAAATCGGCATACCTTTTGCTGGAGTGCAGGTCCTGTGTGGTGCGGCTAGTGGTGTGGCCAGTGAAGTATGGGTACAGTCTGCTGGAGTTGATCCTACATTTGGTGTCACTGGTTGTACATCCAATATAAGTGGGGTGCTGTCTGATTTCTCCGGCACAACCATGTTTTTCAAGGACTTTGCTAGTGCTCCTTCAGGTTCGGCAATCACTCTCTTCCTTTTTGATGTCTGATGCACAAGAACAGCATTTGAGTGGAAAAACATGGTATGATGAAAGATGGAATATGTATTGATAATGGATGGGCATGGCATCTCGACATATATGATGATTAAACTAAGCAGATGGCGGTGCAACAAAGTAGAAGAAATGCAAGACAACATATGCAAGATATGCGCAATCAATAAAATCTTGCCAAATTAGAACAGGCACCTTGATGGGTGAACAGGACAGGCCATCTGCCTTCGACTCCTCGAGGTTAGAATAGTCATTAGGATCATATTCTGAACAAGAATCAACAGGTGGGGAGCGTATGAGTTTCATTGCATCCAGAATGGCACGCAATGCCTTGGTGCCAATTTTGTAAGTCATTGCGGTGTTTAGCTTCAAGAGTGGACTGCTGCTAGTGCGACACAAAGCAGCTACCAAGATCATAGTGTAGTTATAACGGGAAAACCGAAGCATCAGAGTAAAATCAGCAAAGTGGAACTTGCTGGAATATATGTTCTAGTATTACCGGTACGGCTAGAAAGGCTTCGGATACCAGCTCTCTTCAACTGAAGGTGCGGTACTGTTAATATCAGTGTAACTCTCAAAGGCGACACAACTCCCCGCATTTCCTTGCTATTCTTATAGGATTCAAGTGGGCATGCCACTACAAATCATATTCCCATGTTTACAAAATCCTACGAATCAAAGAGGCCCGAAGAGTTCAAAGTGTCCATACCAACCGACCGTATAGACCTCTACACTGCAAATGTCCCTGCTCATCTTCACTACAAGGAACATACTATACTACTATCATACTCCCTCCGTTCCAAAATATAAGTCTTGGTAGAGATTTCCACTATGGATCGCATACAAATGTATCCAGATACATTTTAGAGTGTAGATTCACTCATTTTGCTCCATATGTAGTCCATGGTGGAATCTAGACAAAGACTTGTATTTAGGAACGGAGAGAGTACTTATTAAAGAAGAACGGAAGAGGGACATGCTAAGGAAGAGCAAGCAGGTTTTGGATAATAAAATGTTCGTTGTGCAGTGCCCACACATGATGAACCAGAGTGCATTAAGAATGCAACTCCCTGCTGTCTCTCTATATGTGGTGCACGTGCTTTTTCGAAAGTAAAGTAGGAACATTAGCTGACCAATTAAATGTTATTTGTTTTAGTAATATCAGCATCATATCAGATTCGTACTTGAGCAACAAGTTTGGAATTATGAGTGGCACATTGTTTAGCTAGATGGATTCAGGAGCAGTGCTAAGCAGGTACGATGATGGTACTGAATATAAAGGCATGTCTGCATGCAAGTCGCGTGACTTTTTTCATTTGGGTCAGTCGACCATTTTAGGCGGTTGGATGAAGATCCTACGTCTCCTAACCCTTCTTCTTCCTCGTCTCTGATTCTTCCCATACAGAACACCGCACGGGCCGCCGGCCGGACCACCAGCCCCCACCGCCTGTGTTCCTCCGCCACCCCCACCCCCGCCCCCACCCGCGTCGAGTTTTCTTCGTTCGGCGAGGCCCCACCACCTCCCCCCCACAACCAAAGTCCCCACCCGAGCCCCTTCGTTCGCACCGGCGAACTCCGGCGAGCTCTAAAAAATCGACTGGCCCAATTTTGAAATTTAGTCTACTGTGATTTAACTAGTGTGGAATATAAAAGGCGAATACCATAAGCATTGGGAGTATAGTGTTGAGCATGCCATGGCGGATCTAAAGGTGCAAACCGGACAAAGGCAACTTCGCAACCAATGTTTGCTTTCAACTAGCAAGTAAGTGATGGACAAGAAATCAGAGTAAAGCAGTGGCGATCTATTTTCTTGTTGCGATAAATAAGTTGAGCAGATACAAAAGAGCACCGCCTCTGGTGCGGCGCCGTGTATGCATATGCTGAGAATTTGACGGTGCTGCGGTAGCGATGGTTATCGGCGGCGTGGAAGCAGATCTAGTAGGGTAGACGGTGGGAGCAGGGCGCGGTGGATGAGACGGTCATAGGAGCGGCGCCGGCAAGGTGGACGACAGCGGGGATGAAGCGAGAGGACGGGATGCAAGGATCCCGGTCCGAAGCCGTGGATGAGAGAGGTCGATCTCTTGTAATGGACGGCGGCGTCGGGGTATCAGCTCTAACATGGTGGAGGAGGACGGCGGTGGACGGGGTGGTGAACGGAGGAGGCTGGGGTGGAGAGGGTGTTTTGGCGCCCACAGAGTACGAATGGGGAAATGGAGGTGGAGAGGAAGGGGGAACCATGTCTTCAGGGCGCTCTTGTCTCAAATGCGAGGAAACTTACAAACTTAGCCCCCGTTTCAAATTTCATACATCACAGCAATATTAGTCGGTTGGGGATAGGACGGTAATCTCGCATACACCGAATATTTGCCGACGAGAGTTTGTTTTTGGCGCCCACCGTGTATGAATCAGGGAGGGAGTCGATTTCGGCCGAGGACACACTGTGTTTTGGCGCCCACCGTGTATGAATCCGGGTGAGAGGCGGTTATGTCACGTTTGAGTGAAATTACAAACCTACCCCTATCAAAACCTATAGAAATCGAGCAGATAGGCTTCGCGTGGCAGGGATAGGCAGTAGTAATTTCCATCTCACAGATTTTGGTTTCGGGCGGTTACTGCGACTTTCCCTGCTTCGTTCAAATTTTGCAGAGTGCATGTTTACCGTGCCAACTCAATTCGAATCCTGTTTGTATTCTATTTTTTTCAGGCGGGATGCATTTTCAATTGGAATAAAATTCTATATACATCATTTATATATATAAACTTTCAAAAGCACAACACCCTTTATACATAAATATGGTTTACAAATGGCATGATCTCAGATTCATAAGGTTGTATCCATCAATTTGGATTTTCAAATATTTGAAACCACTTTATGTTGAAATCCAATGTATGCATTCCTCGCTAACTGTCTCCAATTAATGTGTGTTTCATGCGGGGTTTTTTTTTACTTCTCAAACATGTATAATGTGTTTCACACATGCAACATATAGTGTAATCCCGTTTAGACATTAATTGCATATAAACCATACATTGTTTCTAATTAAAGAATCTATGGATCACCAATATTGATAAACTATAACATTACACGTGTCCCCAAATTCAAATGAATATGCACGTTTGATACACCAATTTGCGTTATGATATTATCGATATCGTGTTCTCCATTTTAAATATTTGAATCCCATTTAATCCAGATATTCGTCTCACATAACTATCACTCATGCCTATATAGGACTATCTCTCTAGACCTATACGCGTTCATCGTCTCTCGGGTATCTCTCGTGCTACCTGTATGTCGACAATGATCTTTTATCTTCGTAACACACTGACGGTACTCTCTCCCTTGACCTGCATCACTCTATCTCTCTAAATATATCTCGCTCCCTACTACGTGTCTCTAACTATGATTCTCCATGTGGAATCTCTTTCTCTCACACAAACACAAAACTTTGTCTCCCGAGGTCTCATTTCTCTCTACTATTCCCCTGTGTGCCACTCGCACACCCCTCATACAGAGATGTCTTTCGCTCCTTAGGTATGAGAACCTACGACTCTTCCTCTTAAATATCTCTTTCTCACACACAAACACAAACTCTGTCTCCCAGGGTCTCATATTTCTCCACTGTTCTCTTGTATGTCGCTCACACACACTCTCTCCCCCTAGAGATATCTTGCATTCCCTCATATGTTTCTCTATCTATCACTCTCGTTTTGAAATATCTTTCTCTCTTGCAGACACAAAACTCCGTCTCTTGGGATCTAATTTCTCTCCGATATGCGAGTCGCATGCACCCTTTCTTCATCTCTCTCACACCCACACCCATGACTCAGCCTTCTGATCCACTCGACTCCTATCTCTAACGCACACTAGCTAGCATCTTTATCTTTCTATTTATCTGTTTCTCCATCAACCTTCTTTCATTTATAGGTTGATCTCTTTTGCATAATCGTTGTGCCTCACTCCCTCTGATCGCCATAGATGCATGCTCCAGCCCACGCCACTAACTCTTAAAGACAAAAACACATGCTCAATTGTCGGGCCTTCTTCCCTGCATTCTCGCATGCATGCATATTGTCATACCGATCCGTCTCTCCCATGTCGTTGATCTTAGCTTATGACTTATGTCTTCTTTCTTTTATCTCGATCATGCGCGCGCGCACACACACATCCCACGTATACATGTATACCTCTGACACATGCACGTTGAAGGTGTCTATGTCTCCATACGTAGTTAATTACCCTCAACCCTAACGCCACATCGAATCGTTCTCTTCTTGTGTGCACATAACTTCCGCCTGGATGGGTAAAACACACACTCACACTTAACAATCTCCTTCTAGCTACCCCCCCTCTCACTCTTCCCCTATATCTCCGAAACCAATAAGACCATCCCTTCGTTTAATTCCCGCCTACATGCACCATCGATATATAGTAGTCTTCCTCGGTGTCTCCCAAACAAACACGTTCTCTCGATGTCGACTACTCTCACGCGCACACACATTCTCTTCCCTCTCTACGGGCATTTTCTCTCTCGCACCCCATCGTTGGTGGCCTCTGCCATACACATCACCTCTCTATGATGAAGCCATGCACACTTAAATTACATCCACCACCGAGGACCCCGCGACACACACACACACACAAAAACACACACACGCACGCACGCACGCACCCACCCACCCACACACACACACACTAAGACTCCATCACACACACACGCACACACACACACTAAGACTCCATCTCTCTCTCTCACACACACACACACCCACACACACACACTGAGACTCCATCTCACACACACATGCTCTAGGCAGAGCATTTGTTCCTACCACCCTTCATCCACCCTTACCCGTATGATAAACAATCACCTTAATTTACTTGTATAACATGGACAAATTCCACTTTACTTTAGTAGTTAGCAAACTTATCATCTGTACCCTTATAAAAAACCGAGTTGGCGATGATGGTGTGCCTGCCATCTTGTAATATAGACCGTCTGATCTATATCTGACGGATAGAAAGCAAACTATGATAATTTTAGAAAATATAGCCACACCTCTCTCCACATCCTTATCTCCCACAACCTCATTGTTGAGCAATTAAAAAAAAGTCTCTGGAACAATCTAGCATGGTGGCCGCTGCCGCTTGCCAGCGCCGTCCATCCCCATGCCTCCGCCCATTCCGACCACCAGTCACCACCACGCTCCACTCCTCCTCACCTTATCTCTCATCTTTCATTTTTTCGATGACATTCTCGAGATACCAGTTTTCCGATAAAATTCTCGAAATATCATTAGTTTTTACACATGGGATTACTCCTGCATGGGTAAATCACAACAGGTGTTTTGTAAAAAATGCATATTGATGTTCCGTGCAATGCACGAGCATCTTGCTTGTAATTATATAACACAAATCACGAGCAGGAAGTGAAATTTTTTATACACAACCATGTTAACATGGCCACGTAAATCACTAGCTAAAGTAAATACCATTATACTTATATCCCGATGCAAAAGGTTGAGTACATGTCCGAAGAGTAGAGTCGCACACACGCACTCTGTCTCTCAGAATCTCTCACACACACACACCAGTTACGCGACACCCACTTAAGCAGATACGTATGTTACAATTTGTGCACCCGCGGGTACACGTGATGCTGCGCATTTATTTAAGCCGGACGGCGAACCCAAACAGTAGCTGCATTCATTCCCCTCCCGCCGCCTCTTCTCTGGTCGCCGTCGCCCGGTAGGATGAGGATCCCCTGACGTGAACAATCCTACCATTCTATCACTGACATGTGGGACCCCCAAGCGTCGGTCCCACCAGTCAGCGAAGGAAAGGCAGGGTAAGGCAGTGATAGCCATGTCAGAGGATCCATGTCCCGCCCGGTAGCCATGGCCCGGCCGAAGGTAACAACATATGCCATACTCCCGTCGGAGCGGCTCTTTAATCTGGAAATTTTAGTGGTCATGCATGCATCTTTTTGTGCTAGCACTCCTATATATGGGTTGACCGGTCGCTTCCCACGGACGTGCGTGGGCGGTGGAAGAGGAAGGATAAGGGAAGCGGGCTATGGAGTAACGTTTTTTACCACAATTTCTTAGGAAACTGAGTGCAATAATTGAGTAGTTTTGCAAACTACCAGTACTACACCTGAAACGGTTCAAAACCTATACTCCCTTGCCAGCGCGCGCTTCCTGCGTGAAACGGTCAGCTTCACCCTGGAGCGTTAGTGCCGCATTAATGCCCGGCCAGAGCGGAGGCGACCTCTCACTGACGCCGGCTTTGAAGCGGCGCGACGGCCGAGAGAGCACCGCTTCCCGGTGTACCGACTGCTCCGCGTCGAGGCTGGCCATAGGCCCTGTTTGGATCCATGGGTTAGAGTTAGTTTGAGCTAGTTGGGGCTCAAATAGCCCTAAAGTATCCAAGCATGAGGGTTTAAATTGGAGCAAGTTGCACCGAACCCACCAAAAAAACTATCACACCCAAGAGGTGCTAACTGGAGATAGTTCTCATTGGGACCACTGAAAAATCACTTCTGTCTCTCCATCAAGTGCATTTATTGTCAATCTAACCCTATCACCCAAACACCTCTTTGGCTACAGTTAGTTCAGGGTTAGTCATGACTTAGTCTAACCTCTAGCTAAGTTAGAGTATCCAAACAGGAGCAGTATAGGACATGCAAGTTGCTCAAAGCATACAGTCAAATTCATACATGAAAGGATTTTTTTTCTTTTTGAAAACGGAACATGAAAGGAATTTTTTTAGAATGCTCTTGGCATGTCGCTAACATGTGATGAGTTAACCGACCTCAATAGAGGGCAAAAATGCCAGCTCGCCGCACTTTGAGAGAGATGAGGAGGGAGAAGCGATACGGGCTGCTGGATTACTAGAGATAGGTGTCGCACGGAAGCCAAGAAATATGGTGATAGTGTGGGTTAGCCATGTACTAGTATGATGTAACTACACTGGGCTGCTGTATTTCGTACTCTTCCAGTCCACTATGGAGATGATTGGTTGATTTTATATCGCTGAATAATGTAAAATATTATGAGTGCAGATGCTCCACCCCGAGGTTCCTTGCTCCTTCTCGGTCGTCGGGAATCTATGTTCTTCCACTCTATTTTTTTACGTGAGCTTTGTTCATCCTTTTGCCAACACGCGACACATCTAGCATCAAGGTGCACGTGTGATGCAAGGATCGTTCCATCTATATGAAGAACACGTGGGACTGGAACTACGAGACGGACATGTACCCAGGAGTGGACGTGCGAACCTGTGTATTGTAGTGCAGTAAGTGAAGTAGAAAGGCACAAATAGTATGAACATGCATGGCATATAGGAATTTGTCTCTTACTACCACTAAATGTTGTACGTGCAATGCCCGGTGATGTTATGGAGTACGTGACTAAGTACTCTACTACTACTATATTAATTGGAGGCACATATTAGGTTTTATATTTGTTCACGTGTATGCCCCGAGACCTTCCAACTAGACGTGTCTTTCTCTCCCGGTCGCACTTTATATCGTTCATACCACTAGTACAGTAGTACTATTACATGTGGTCTCCGACCCAGAAATGGAGACGCTCTACCACGTTGTTCATGTCCCACTCCTTTCGCTGACGTGTGCGACATCCAGCACGTCCCGTGTGTTTGGCACTCCTTGATCATAAGAGTTGAAACATTAGCATTCATTAGAAATAAAAAATAAATATAAATCATCAGTGATACTATACCACGCGGTTTCCTTGCTCCTCGATATCGGAAAGAATACTTCCGCTCGCCAACATGTGCGACGTCGAGCATCCTGGTCCACTTGCCATGCCCGCAAAACTCCAAGGGAGAGTCACCCCGGTCGTCGCGGCGCAGTAATTACTAATGAGCCATCAAATCACAGGCCCAACCTTAGACTAGCCACAGTGGGAGTAACTTTAGCAGTAACATCGAGTCCAACTTAGCAAATTTGCTTATGTGGCAATGAGTTAATGAAGAGAGAGGGAGTTGTAGTAACTTAGCTAGTTACTATAACATCACATGTTCCAATGCAATATGAGTCTATAACATAATAAATGAAGCTTTGCATGTTACCACACGTATGTTACTACCCACTATGAAGGTAGTAACATAGTCTAGGGATGTGTGTATGTTACTAGTGTATGTTACTCTCCATTGTGGCTAGTCTTACCCACTGTGAAGTTGCTCGGACGAAGGAACCATCATGACTTCGTTGAATTCCGCTTCTTGAAGAAAACTACTGTACCGGCAGTACTGCTAGCTACAGTAGTTACTCCAGCAGAGGCCTCCTTTGGTTCATAGGATAGGAGTTTTATAGGAATATGAAAATCATAGGAAGTGAGATGACATGCATCTCAGTTCCTATAGAGAAAGAGATGCCATTTGAAGCATAGGATAGGAATTTTTCCATTGAGTCTAGGCTAATGTACTGGTAATTTGCTCTAAAAACTACAGTAGTAACTAGTAGTACGGTTACATGCTCGTAATTAATTAAACAAATGTACGTGCGACACAGACACACACACTAACTACTAGTACTACTACTTCTCACATGCTGGCCAGACGCCGTCGTTCTCCTTCCCAGCTTTGTCGGCGATACCCCACCGTGCTTGGATCTCCGCCGACCTCTCCGCAGCAGCGCGTGCGTCCTCTTCTTTCTTGCGGCGGTGGGCCTCTCTTTTCTTGAGTGCTTTCTAACTCTGTGCGGCTTTGGCCGCCTCTTGCTCTACCGCCCATTCGGCCTTGGCAGCTTCAAATTCCGCCCACATAGGTGTGAGGTCGCGAGCGGCGATGAACTCAGCATGGCGGGATGCCACCGCTTGCCTACCATTCTGTGTGTGGTCATGGGTGGCGAGGAACTCGGCGCGGCGGGGTGCCATCGCTTCCTTACCGGTTAGTGTGCGGCACGGTGGCATGAACGACACTTGGTGACAGCTCTGGGGTGGAGTGGCCGGACAACCGTAAAGTGCATTGGTTTGTCAAGAGCTCAAGGACAGAAGACGAAGGAATTTTGGATTCCCCTTCAATCCTGGTCATTTATTACCGAGTAAAATGCATTGGCGGTCACTGAACTTGTCTTGATAGCTCACTTTGATCATTGTATACGAGATATGGTGATTATACGGTCACTGGCTTAGCGTATAGCTCCGTATTTGTCTGGTCGACCAGTAAAATAGTCCGCATGTGCCTCATCAGCTCGTGTTCTTTATCTATCTGTCAGTGGAGAAAGAAATAAAAACCAAAATTATGCGTATGTGACATTATTGTTTAGATGTTTGCCGGAGGCCTCCGCGAACACCGAGCATGTATTCACCTGGCTCAACACCAACGGTCGTACTCGTGACTTGGCGCCTTGCTCATGTATATCGTCCATCACAACGACAATCCATAAAACAGCCTACCTAGAGAGGGTACTATGGTGCGGAGTATGTACTATCGTGAGCAACCGATCATAGTGCCACTACACACGAGTGTGTGTCTGATCGATTCGTCCATTATTCGTAAGTTATGTATGGTTGTGTGGTGTCTAATGGTGGTCGTCGAATGCGAGCTGGCGACAAGAGCGGTTGCATGGACGCCTGGTTGTCAATATGTGCCGCATATGCTTCAAAGGCTCGTCATCCATAAGTTCACATTTTACCACCACGCCAGCGTCTGACCGCCCTAGCCTACCGAACCCCTTCTATCGCGAGCGCGTGCTTCCCGCCTGAAACGATCACCGTCTCTCCAGAACGTCAATGCCGCATTCACCGCCCTTAACTGCAGGTGCAGTTGGTGTGTCACCGACATGCGGGCCTGATGCCCGTTGGGCCCACATGTCAGTGAGACAACGCACCTGCGGTTAAGTCACTAAAGCAGCATCCACATTCACGCCCGACGCGACCTCTCACTGGCGCCGGCATTGCAGCAGTGCGATGGCCGAGAGAGCGCCACCCGCGCGGCATCCCGGTGCAAGCTGCTGCTCCGCGTTAATGACACCATGGCTGCCGACGAACCTACTCCGGTGCCAGCCGTCCATCCGTCTGCCGCGGCTCATTGCCATTCG
This sequence comes from Aegilops tauschii subsp. strangulata, assembly GCF_002575655.3. Lineage (NCBI taxonomy): Eukaryota > Viridiplantae > Streptophyta > Magnoliopsida > Poales > Poaceae > Aegilops > Aegilops tauschii. Next base: position 123,518,798 of record NC_053039.3, read on the forward strand.
CCTTGAGCCCCAGCTCCCAGCCATAGCCAAAGACCCACACTCATTCTCCACCGGTCCCTTCCTTCTGTTAGCACCTCTCCAACCATGGCCTCCGGGCACTCCAAAGCTCTCTTGGACGTACTGTCGCAGGAGCAGACGAAGGACATCGGTGGCTCCGCTCCGGGGGCGCTCCAAAGCTCTCTTGGACGTACTCTCGCAGGAGCAGACGAAGGAGATCGCCGGCTCCCCCCCGGCCACCCTCCGCCGCCACGACCACGAAGCCGGCGCGCATGCGCGGGCGCAGCCGGCAGTGAGGAAGAGTAGTACACGGTAGGTCGCCACCGCTCAGGTCCTAGGAAGGCCACCGCTCCTCCACTCAGTCGACGCCAAGCTTGGTGGGATAAAAATCGGCGGCCGATTAGCCGCTTGACGGCGACATGGAGGCGGAAATCTTCATAACCTTGTGCTCCGGAGGGGGAGGTTATCGAGGTGGATAAGGAGGAGGCAAAGGCAACGGTCGGCTTTCTCGGGTTCATGGCCGGACATGGTGGTCGGGGCCCGGTGATCGTTTAGATTAGGTTACAGTTGGTTTTAGTACGGTTTGTGCGAAATATGTAATGAATTTCGTCCAGTTGATAGGAAAAGTTCTCGAAATGTAATGAATTTCATCCGGTCAATTTGAAATTTGCTTTGTTTGCACGAATGTCATCCTATTAGTTCATTAGTTGTCGAAAGGTATGCGGGCAGCATTGGATGGCATCCATCAGTGTCCTCGGACAGATGCCAGTGTAAATATGAGGGCCAGCGCTGGAGATGCCCTAACTATCATGCTATAATCGCTAACAGTGCTCCATTATTTCGCAGGGAACAATTATCCATCGATCAAAATCAGATCCGCCGTGTTTCGCACTCCTCCCACGTAAGAGTGTAGACTCTTGCTTACATAAAAATGGAGAAAGTGGATGGCACTATAGCACGTCATATCACTCAAACTAGCCCGCCTAACGCGTGGGAAAGGACCGCCCTCGTCATTTTGTTCTGGATTTCTATCAATCGATCGCACGAAAATGTTACGCTTTGCAAGTTCAAAAGGAAAAGGCAGCACACTTACAACTTGTACGCGTTGCGCTCACGTCGCACCCCCGACAGTCCGGCTCACACGCCGCTCATCAGAGGGGACACGCGTTGTCTTGCATTTTCACTGACATGTGGGACTGCAATTGAATAAACCGTCGATAGCCAAAATCTAATCGCTCGGCGGACGTCGGCTGAGAGGAGAGAGATGGGGGAGGGAGAAGAGATCCCCCGCCCGCCTTGCACGGACTCCAAGAAATATGTGGTGATAATGTGAGGTGGGCCATGCGGGAGTCCGCACCGCTTCCAAGCCCGCTTCTTACCGCCCTGGCCCACCAGAACCCCTCCCCCACCCCACCACCTCCCCGCGCGCGCTCCCCCCTCAGAGGCCAGCTGCCCGCATTCATAGCAAGTAGTACCAGTAAAATTCTGGGCTATAAAGGGCATGTACAATGGTTGATAAGATAGTCTTATCATAAGTCTTGCATGTAATTTAGAGATGACCAAAAAATATGTGTACAATGGATCATCTCTTAGCCTTATCTTCAATAACTAGTTATTCCTAAAAACATGGTGAAACATATTGTGCTAAGAGATCATCTCTTGTCTTCTTGACAAGCCCGCTTATGTGGAGGAGAGAGAGGCATTGACAAAGTCAAGGAGTGGGATCTGCAGGAGCCCATCTCTACACGTGCTCCTAGGTATAAAAAAACTAATTCTAAAAAAGAGGCATAAAAAACAATTGTGTCTAAATAAAGAAAGGTAAAAAACATTTGAGAGGAAATAGATAGAGAGAAAGTGAGAAAAGGTTGTAACCTTATAGTCAACACTATGGTAGTATTACATGAGGAAGGAGGGAGTGGTGCACATGCCAAGTTCACTGGGCTGCCGTGTTTCACACTCCTCCGTCGTAACAGTGGAGACAATAGGTTTCATCAAAAATAAACAATGAATACTCATTGCTCGTCCACTATATCGGAAAGAATACTTTCATTCGCCGACATGTGGGACATCGACCATCCCGGTCCACCTGCCATGCACAAAATTATCCTGGTCCACCTGCCATGCACAAAGTTAGTCGGACGAAGGAACCATCATGACTTCGTTGAATTCCGCTTCTTCATGAAAAATTACTCTATTCGCAATACTGCTACCACACGCGAAGACTGGGCGGCACTGTACCATGCCATATCACTAAAACCCACTAGGCCAAACTAGCCCGCCTAGGATTGGTACTCCCTCTGTTTCAAAGTTAGTAGTACAAAGTTGACTCATCTATTTTGGAACGGAGGGACGTCTCTGTACTGCTATGATTTTGTGTTGTACGTCTCTATACTTTTGCTACGATTTTCCTACCCTATGAACCAAATGAGGCCTGAATGTATCCGTGTCGACTATTGTCTGATCAATCGCTAAGCCTACAATTTTAGGAGCTTGGGCTATTGGCCGATCAATGACGGATCAGTATAAGCGTACCACGAGCTCATCAGCCCCAACATTTCTCTTTGGTGAGTGTTTTGCAAGTACTATAGCTCGCACAGTAGCTAGCCTACTGACACCAAGAATCATCAAATAAGCCCTGCTGATATGATAAACAGTTGGCTTTGGTCATAGCTGTCGATACCCATTTGATTGGCAAAGTGCCGAGCTCATTGGGAGGTTGCCTTTGGTCATATTTGAATCATAGTGTAACCCCTCTGAGAACCGACGTGGATCGTATTCGAATCAGCGTCGTTAAACAATTTTCAGAATCACTTGGGGGCTTCCTGTTCAAACATGGGTCGTATTCGAACCCAAGAGAACATAGCTGTCGGTACCCTCTTGATTGGCATCGCCACACCCATTGGGGGCTATATGATCGTATCCGAATCTTGGCTTAAACCCCTTTCGGGCCGGGTCTCTGGTCGTATTCGAACTGGAAGCCCCTAAGTTCCGATTTATCGCAAAGTCTACTCTGATTATGACAACGTGTGCATGGCCGGGTTTCACTTGCCGGCTTAATTTTGGTTTATCTTGTTAGTTGAGCATCATGGATGTCATCAAGACAAGTAAATTCGAGTTAAGATACCAACCGTGCTACCCGGGTTATTTAACCCGGAAGTATGCTTACAGGCTGTTGAGTGTGTTATCACGACTGTGTTCAGAATATAGTTAAGGACCAGTCTTTTTGGTTTGTATTCCGGGTTATCCATCTCAAACACCTGATTCTCAGGGCGGTAAGCCGCCTTGCGACTTGTGATTTGCCTTTCTATGCAGATACTTAAAGGCACTTTTTAAGGTTGAGAAGGACAAAGGGATAATTACGACCCGGAGGAACACAAAGGATAATTTCAAGAGTTTCCAGCATTCATTACGTGCACGATGGCACGGCAGAGATAAAATGTTACACCTAGTCTATTACAAAATTCTTCAAGTTTCAAGGTTGGAGCGTTGTTCGGTGAACCGCCAGCCGCTTTACGATGCCTGCTGGGTTGAAGTCCCCGGCTCGTCTTCTGCTCCGGTTGCTCCCAAGACCTCGAAGGTTGACGACTTCCAGTCGATGCCGCTGAGAGCTTCGAACTGGGCTTCTTCGTTAATTAACCCGGCCGGGTCAATCTCGGGGGCGAAGGTGTGCTGACGAGCCGGAGGAATCAGACTAAGAGCTTCATAGCGAGGGGTTGGAATCCTCTGATTCTCCGCGTTGTACCCCGGCTGATACTTGGTTAAGTCGGTGTCGTTCCCGATGATGGTGGCCACCGGGCGTACAGCCTTAACACATGCCGCGAATTCCTTCTGGTCGAAGGTGGAGCCGTCTTCCTTCAAGCTCGGGTAACCCAGTGCGATGTCTGCCGGGTCTAGCTCCAGCAGGAATGCTTTGGCCCGGCTCAGCGCGGCAATTGCTCCGGATCTTGCGGAGGCTCGGCGTAGCTCCTGGATCCGCTGTGGCAGAACAGCAAGCCGGCGCAGGACTTCGGCCAGATGGGTTGGCACCTCGTTGGATAGGGCCACCACAGCTAAAGCGCGCTGTGACCCGGTGTAGAGTTGTTCCACCAGGGTGTACACGGCCTTTAGCTTGGTGACCACGCTCTGGTTCAAGTTGGCGCTTCTGGAACCTGTTTAACAACATCAGATGACCCGGTGACAAGGATGAATCAGGAGATGTAAACATTCTAACATGAATGAAAGCCGGTGAGGCGACTTACCGAAGATGGCAGCTACCATTTGGGACACTTGGCGCTTTAGGCTGGAGAGTTCGGCGGTTTTTTCAGAGAGTGCCTTCTCCGCCTGTTCCGCCCGGGTCATCAGTGCGGCTTTCTCCTCAGCCCAGGCCTTCCGCTCAGCGTCGAATTCAGTCTTCAATTTCTCCTGAGCGGCGATGCTGGAGACAAACTTGGCATTCGCCTTCCGGGTCTCCATCTCTTGAGTCTTTAACCGGCTCTTGAGATCCGCCAGGTCCGACTCTAATTTCTTGCCAACAGCCTGCATATATTTCCGGGTTATTGACAGTCATTCTATAAAGTCCCAAGCGCTTTCCAAGCAAAGACACTTGGCACTTGGGGGCTAATGCATATTGAACGTATCTATCTATGAACGGCCGGCTCAGTTCAGTAAGCCGAAATCTAAGTCTACAACATATTCAAGTATAAGTGCTAGACTTGGGGGCTAGGATGATAAGGATCACTATGCAGAAATAAGAAAACAGCAGAAGGTTACCTCAGATTTCTGTTGGATCTGGTTGACCATGGCGATCTCGGCGTCTCGGCTCTTGTGAACTTGGCTGATGTAGCCTGAGACAAGCTCTCCAATGCTTAAATCGGTGTAGCTGGAGAGATCCAGATTCACCCGATGGGGTTGCAGCAACTCCCCGTTCGCGGAGCATTTGGCCAGTGCGGTCGGCCTCCCCGGCTCGACATACTCCGTCCGGGTAATTACCACGTCCGGGTCGTTAGCTGGTGGGGCTGAGCCGGACGCCTCCGGATTAGCTGACGCTTCGGTCGTTGTCTTGGTGGTCGGGGCAGGGGCTTCAAGCGCCGTATCCATGGGAATGGTGGCCTCGGAGGCGGCTGGCGGATCTTGAGCCGTCATCTCCGGCTCAGGCAAGTCCGGCACTCCGGCTTACCTGGTCTTCTTTGTTCTTTTGGTGAGCTTTGCCTGGGCACTGAAAAGACAGAAGTGTTAGGCATACAAAGAGTAAATACAGACAGATAATGTAAGGTGATTGTTATTACCCGGGTGCAGTCTTGAAGGCCGGCAGACTTGATTGCAGGGAGTCACCCGAAGAGGGGGAGGTCTCCTGGTAATTGGAGTCAGAAGAATTAAGTGGTTGACGGATAACACCCGCCAACGGATGAAAAGGGTACAAGTGAGAAAAGACCTCGGTGCGATGTTTCTTTGTCGCGTCGGGTAACCCGGCGGAGAGGTCGGTGTCCTTGCGGGCCCGGGTGAGACGCCGGCTTTCGTGAACCTGCTGCTTCAAAAGAAATTGAGGGTCTTGATGAGCTAATGAATGAGAAAAGCTTACTTTCCGGATTACCCTTCGGACTTTCAGCTGTGGCAAAGGCTCCGAGTCGGAGGGGAGTAATGTTACCTCTTCAATCACCGGGTTACTGGCGCCGGTGTCATCCTGTCAATAAGCAAAATGATGGTAAATTGGACAGCAGCAACCAGTAAATACGGCAAGAGTTTAAAGGTTTAAGGGTTACCTCTGACTCGGAGCTATCGCTTAATTGCAGCAGCTCCGAAGCAGTGGGTCTGTTTCCCTTTTTGCGAGGGGCGGCTCTCTTGGCGGCTTTCTTCGCCTTCCTGGCCTTCTTGGCCGCCTCATGGTCATACTTGACCCGCCAGAATTTATCATCAGCCTGAAAAATACAGTAATGAGTTCTTAGTAAGATGACAGGTAAAAAATGGAAAGGTTAAAGTCAGCGGCTTACCGCTGGGGCTGGATTGGTCTTGCAGAACGGGGCTAGCCCGGTTCTTCCACAGTCTGCTAGGCTCTCGTTTAACAGAGCCTTGGTCTCTTCTTCCGCAACGTCTTCTGGAAGATCATTGCGACTGTGCCTCTGCGGGTCATCCTTTCGCCCGGTGTACTCACACATTAAGCCGGGGCGGCGGCTCAATGGGATCACCCGCCATGAGATCCAGACCCGGACCAGATCAATTCCGTTCAGGCCATTGCCTAGCAGGGCCTTGATCTTGTTGATCGTTGGAAGCAAAGGTTGGCGTTCCGCGGCAGTAAGTTTGTCGGATAACGGGTGAGTCGGCTCCAGGCGTGTTGGGCGAAAGCCGGGCAGTGGATTCTCGTCAGCCGGGGATGTATCTTGGCAGTAGAACCAAGTCATATTCCAGTCCTTAGGGTGGCTCGGCGGCTCTGCGTAAGGGAACAGACAGTCCCTACGTCGCTGGATGGAGATGCCGCCTAATTCTAGACTTGGCCCGTTGGCACACTCATTTTGCCGGTTCAAATAAAACAGCTCTCTGAAGAGCAGTAGACTCGGCTCTTCTCCAAGATATACTTCACAAAAGACTTGGAAGTTGCAGATGTTGGATATGGAATTGGGTCCTATATCCTGAGGTCGAAGGTCAAAGAAGTTGAGCACATCCCGGAAGAATTTTGAGCCGGGCGGTGCAAAGCCCCGGCTCATATGGTCCGCAAAGATCACTACCTCCCCTTCCCTCGGCTGTGGTCTTTCTTCGGACGGATCAGGGGCACGGTAGGACATCACTTCCTTCCTGGGCAGATATCCAGACTTAACGAAGTTGGCCAGGGTCTCATCAGTGACGTTGGATCTCATCCAGTTGCAAGTGATGGGAGCTTTGGGAGGCATGGTGACGGTTGGTGATCTATGATAAAGAAGAAGGTGTCCGGGTTAATTATAAGCCGGAGTTTATCATTCAAACTACAATGACGGCTTATGAAGGGGACTAATGGTATGTATTGATACGGTGGGTTATCTAAGCCGTCGGGGCATTCAGGATGAGTTGGTCATCTACGGATTACTGCGGTTAAGTCGGAAGGTACTACAGAGCATGGTTCTCTTTAAACCGGAAAGTTCTACGGCGCGTGTTTTCTTTAAGTCGGAAACATAAGCCGCCAAGATTCAAGGGCTGCAGTTTTTACTAAGTGTGGTAAAATAGATTTCATATATTACAGTAGCTTTTTCGGATCAAAATGGTCGGGCAAGATGAAAATTTTCTAGACCTAAAAAAACAGAAACAGGAGAAGTTCTTAAGGTGGAACATGGTCTTTAAGCAGTAAAAAGAGGATTTTTTGCAGATGGAATGGATCTCGAACATTTACCGCAAAGGTTCTACGAAGAGTTAAGATCAACGGGGGCAGTGACTACAGGGGTTACTGAAACTTGCGGCAATGGTGAAGAACGCGAAGAACACAAGATGAACCCTACCACAGATTTGTTCTAGCAAGGCAGGGAAGACTCACCGGAGTTGAGGAAGAGCGAAGGTCGCCGCCGTTATCTGGTCCGGGTCAGGGTGATGCAGCGGCCGGGTCGATGAAGATCAGGGGCGCGACGGCCGCGGCGGCGGCAGAAGCTCGGGCAGAGGAACGACAGCGCGAGGAAGAAGAAGGAGAGTGTGAGAAGAGAGTGCCGGGTCGGCCTATTTATAAGGCAAGTCATAAGTGGGCGCGATATTCAAGGAGACCACGGCGTGGTTATCTCCCCCTCACGGCGCCTCGATTTTCGGAAAGACAATAACAGCAGAGATCCGTTGCGGATCTGGCAGAGTAAAAAACGGACTTAATGGAGGATGACGTCACGACGGATTATCCGGAGTCCGGAGAATGACGTCACACCGGGTTATGGCCTTCACATGAACGGTAAGCCGGAGATTTTTTCTGTCGGCAGAGTTGAAGATTGACACGAGCCGGCTCAAGTCAATCTGGGGCCTAATGTTGAGGATATAGACCTGGGAGTCACCCGCCAGGAGGGCCGGGTTACACTAAGGGTCATTGCCAGAAGCCCGGAGCTAAGTTTCAAGATAATGGGCCAGAGATGGGCTGAGACCCGGCGATGGCTTAAAGCCCGTAGTACAATCTTTATTGTTATAGTAGACTTGTAGTGTAAGGCAAGTATTGTTTAGAGTCCGAGCCGGACACTCCTATGAGCCGGCCGGGACTCTAAGGGCCACTGGGCGTCAGCCTCCCTATATAAAGGGACGACCCGGCAGCGGTTTAGGGGCGACAACAATCTGATCGAGAGCCGGGCATAGCTGTTTAGCTCCCTGGCGATCGTAACCCTAATCAATAACACCTCGAACTGGACGTAGGCTTTTACCTTCACCGTAAGGGGCCGAACCAGTATAAACCCTCGTGTTTCTTGTCCCGCATAACCCCTTCAAGCTTCCTAGTTGCGATGGCTCCACGACTAAGTCCTAGCTCAAGGACATCTGCCGTGACAATTCCACGACAGTTACCCTTATGGAACTTGGCAGACTATGGAAGCTGTCAATACTCGAGAGCAAGGTGTATCGGAGAAAGACCGAAAGATGGAGAGTTAGAAACTCAAAGTTTTGTCAAGGAAACCCTAAGGCAGGAGATATCAACTATGGAATGATAGCTCATGGTAATGACAAGAGCAGAAACACGGATACCCATGAGGTTATCGCCCGCTTATCATATTGTCACCGTGTTGAGTTAAGTATGCATATGCATGGAAGGATTGGATGGTAGAAGGCTGATGGAGCACCTATCAGCAAGATGAAGTTTTAACTTTAGACCGGTGTATCACCAGGATCCGGAGTATTACATCAAGAAGTTTAGGATGGACCTGCAGGAAGCTGTATTTGACAAAGAAGTGTTTCGTGAAGAACTCAGAACCGAGAAACTGAAAGTAGCCAAGCAGGGAAAGCAAAACCTCGAGATAATGGAGACTCGTCAAGAACTGAAGGACAGTAGGATCATGGTTCATGTCAAGGATGTTGAGACCCAGAAGTTGGAGCGCAACTCCAGAAATATAAAGGACGTCACGAGAGACTTCGCGTCAACAGAGATGATTTGGCAAAAGAACTTGAGAAGGACAAGCATGATTGGAAGAAGCCATTGGAGACATGAACAAGACTTCAAGAGTTTGGCGACTTTGAAGATTTTTGACCTTTAGAAGACCAAACCCCTGTTATACCTACGTTAGATGCGACGTTTGTGAGCTGTCATTTGTTTGTTGTTTTTCCGACAGCCACAATAAAATCTTTCTTTTCAAAACAATTGTTTGCTTTGTGTGTATCCCTCTCGACCTCTCTTATCTCACCCCAAACCCTTGGACCCAATAGAGGATGAATGGAGATGAGCTTGTATTTTCTGGACCGATGAGTCAATTGGGGACGGACCGATGGATTCAGAACATGGAGGATCACATGAAGAATAACCCTATAGTCGGAAAGGATATGACCCGGCATGCTCTTCAATGTTTTGAAAGAGGTGCTGCTACTTGGTGGAGGATGTACCAAACCATCAATGGATGGCAAGGAGTAACCACTTGGAAAGAATTTAAGTGGACTCTACAAAGATCTCGTCTTGTGTCCCAGAAATTGAAGCCTTATGGAAAGGATATGAAGAAACCTTGTGCATACAAGCCTTGTGGAGAAATAGGCCACAACCATAAGGAACACAAGGATGAATGCCCTAATTGTGAAGGAAGTCACCCAGCTGAAGAATGCCCAACTCGGCAGATCACTTGTTTCTTGTGTGAAGGGACTACCCACTACCCTGCTCAGTGTCACATCTACCCCATGGTACAAAGGACTATCCAGCAGAAGAAAGAAGCAATGAAAAGAGCCCTCATGGAAAGTTTAGAGGAATCTGTGATGAAGGAAGAGGTGGAGGACACACCCAAAGAAGAACCAAATAAACCCTGCACCAAGTCATGCTATTCATGTGGAGAAGAACGACACATCTCCCAAAATTGTCTGAATGGGGATTTAGTAGAATTTCCGACAGAGGAAGTAGAGTATGACCCACAGGAAATAGAAGCCCTGATTGGAACGGAAAAGTCCAGGAAGAAAAGTAGATTGGATCCCAGGAACAACCCAATTTCTACAAAGAGAGACCTGAGTCATATCACATGTTACAGGTGCAAAAATTCAGGACACTACCACAATGATTGCCCAAAAGGGAAGATGAGGACCCCAGGAGGCTATATAATCACAAGGAAACCCCGAGATATGTTAGAAGTAATATGTTTCCGTTGTGATGAAGCAGGGCACTTTGCCAGAGAATGCCCCAAGGAGACGGAGACTTGTGACAAATAGTTGAGTGCAACGAGAAATATGGTAGTAGAAGTGTGGATATTTCTTTTATTAGTGAGGTACCGGATTGAGGCATGTAATGGAATGCAGGAGATTGTAATCAATAAAGTTAGCATCATTGGTATTGATTTGGATTTTATGAGTTGTTACTCTATGAAGAAAGATTTTGACCATTTTCGAGGATATGAGAAATATGGTCCATGGAAGATTGTGCATTTTAAAGGTGGTAGTACCCTGTGAGGAAACTTGACCCTTGGAAAAAGGTAATGATATTCCACGAAGTGGATTTCGAACAAAATAAGTATGAGTTCTATCTCGATATGTTGGATACCCCAAGAATATGAGGGTATGGAGTATTATTGGATGTAAAGGAGGTAGTCTATGAAATTGGAGACAGAGCATGTCTTCGTGTGCCCCCTCAGCGAGGAGTTAAACTGTTTGGAGTTAAGGGAAAGTTAACCCCGAGGTTTGTAGGACCATACCGAGTTTTGGAGCTTATGGGAGAAGTGGCCAACAAGTTGGAGTCACCCGAAGGACTGTCAGGAGTTCATGATGTGTTTCACGTTACCCAGTTGAAGAAGTGCCATGCAGAGATGGCCAATATTCCCCTGTAAGGACGCTTGACCCTGGAAAGGATAATGATGTTCCACGAAGTGGAGTATGGACTTCATAAGCATAAGTTTTATCTCGGTATGTGGGATATCCCCCAAGAATGAAGAGATAAATTACTATTGGATATAAAGGAGGTATGATGTTGGAAATATGGATCAATGGAAATTCCATGATGAGTCTGAGTAATCATGTCTTAATTTGGTGCCAATAGAAGGAAGGAAGACAGTACAATTGGATGGATTTAAGAATACCAGGAAGTTGGATGTTGGATTAAGGATCAGTTACCCGATGATGAGTTCAAGGTTTACAAGTGATGAGATGGGCCATAACCCACAGGCCCCAGGACCTGCCAAGAAGCAAGCGCATTCTTGCTGAAGGAAAAACCCTGGAAGAAGTTACGATTTTATCGGCACACGATTTTATAGGAGTAACGCAAAAACCTGAGAGTTGTGAAGGAACGATAGATGTTTGTTTGGCTTGCAGAATCCATGGATTTATCCGAAATTGGTTTGTCGACAAGAGAAATTCTGCAATGCTTGCGAGGATGACCGAGTGTTGGAATGCGAGATTCGCTAAACCATATACAAGGTAATGATTTGGGTGCGGGATGGATTGATCACCATACTGACTTACTCTTATTATTCGCTTTGCTATATGGGATGGTAAATCTGAGTGACTTACCTATAGTAGAGTGACAACGATTTAAACCTTGTTTAAACCTTAGAATGGTATAGGTATTGTCCCTTGTACACGGCAGTTGATGCCAATCATAGGTTATACGGTGAGGATCAACCCAGACCCATTTTCCTGCAGGAGAAACCATAAATTGTTGACCACCAGGAGATGTCGATAGTTGTTTAGTATTGGCGCCTGACCCGACAGCTGAGAAGACCCAGTAATGGAATAACCTTACCAAGATGGAATGGACACAAGAATTGAGGAAAAGGTTATGCCACCACCGGAAGAGCCCAGAGAAGGAATTATACTGAAGATCTGAGAAGACCGACACTGTCAAGAATAATGGATGGAGTATATGAGTTTTGATGGAACCGTAACCATGCTTCTAAGGGTGGTAGCACCCCAGACCCCCTGTGATGATCGATGGATTTTGAGAAGACCCCCAAACCCTAACCTATTTCTTGCTAGCCTCTCCGAATCTCGAGGACGAGATTCATTTTAAGGGTGGTAGGTTTGTAACATCCCAAAATTCTAAATTTTGGAATGTTATAATAAACAGATAGATTGGATTGATTGTTTGATTGATTGACTGAAAGTGAGTGGAATTCGAAATCTTTTGAAAGTTAAATGAGAGGGAATAAAAGGACTTTCCCAAACTTTCATTTTGCCTTTTATGATCTCCATGAATTCAAATTCTTTTCATCACAAAACCCTCGAGAGAAGATGACATGACTTCTTCCATTTATTTAAATGACAAGGGGTGTTGAAAATATTTGAATTTCATTTGAAAATATTTCCCATTTCAGAAACTTTATGCAACTCAATGATTTTCACGAGAGAAGATAAAATGACTTCTTCAAAACATATGAAATATGAGTTGGGAGTTTCAAAGGTCAAATTCAAAGTCCTTTTGGAAATCATTTTTAGTTTGGAGTTATTTGAAGTCTTATTCAAATTATTTTTCTCCAAAATAAAAATATACAGAAAATAGGGTAACATGATTCCCTACAACAGAAAATTCGAGAGAAATAAATTTGAAATCATTTTGGTATTTTTAAAATGATTTTTATTGGATTTTATTAAGGCAGTAGCACTGTTTGATTTATTTAAATTTGTGAGGACTTTATTTGACTTCACAAAAATGTCCATGTTGTTGGAAATCTTTTTCTAAATTTTTTGATATATTATATGCCTATATAATATTTTATTTTATATTCTATTTCTTTTCTTTTTCTCTCTGTTAAAAAAAACTCTTCGAACAGTGCCAGGCCGAAGCCCAGCACTGCTCTCTCTCCCCTCTCTCTCCCCGTCGCCGACTGGGCCAGCCCAGCGCCCGAGCCAGGCCGCGGCCCGCCAGCCCAACGCGCCCTCGCTCGTCCCCGTGCTCCCGCTCGGGAGTCCGCCGGCTGTACGCCGCCGCCGCCGACGTGCCCGAGGCGGACATGCCTCCCCACGCCCCCTCGCGCACGCCAAGCCACCGCCCCGCCCTCCTATAAAGCCGGAGCCCCGGGCCCCGATCTCTCTCTCTCCTCCCCCGCGCTCTCGCCGTCGCCTCGTCGGAACTGCCGCCGCCGCCGAGTCCCTCGCCGTCGCCCCGCAACTCCCCGACCCCGTGGCCGCCACCCACCTCACCGCCGTGCCGCGCCGCCCTCCCTAAGCTCTCCGCCGCCGCCGCCGTGCCCCTCCACCGCCGGAGCCACTTCGCCCCACCGCCGCCGGAGGCACGACTCGCCGGAGCCGCCGCCGCAGTGGTAAAACCCTAACCCGATCTGCCGTCGGTTTTTTTTTTAAAAAAACCGTTGACCGGTCCGATCCGGTTTTCTCGGTTTTGTTTTAAAAAAAACGGTTTTGTTTTTTTAGTTAGAGCTATTCAAAGAACGTTCTCTGTTTAGAACTAGTTAGCGAGCGTTCGCTCGATAGTTTTATTTATTTATTTTTATTCAGGGACCTGTTAGCAGTTATTTCTTTTGCAGATTAGTCCCTATTCTTAAAACGGTCACAACTTTTTACTCGTTTATCCAAATCCAATGAAACCAATGCCCACTTCTTCGTTATGATCCCCTCTATCAAGTAAAACAACTTAAACATGTTTTTGAACATTTAAAATTGGTTTCCAAACAGATTTGAATTTGAATCTTCTTTTGATCATAACGTGAGTTTTATAACTCCGTTTTAGTTGATTCTTTTTGCTAATCGAAGCTCTTGACCTAAACTTTCTGATAAGGCCAAATTCACATAATTTTGGTACTGTTAGAAATTGTCTTATGTTGCAAGAGTTATTTGCTTGGTTTTGAAGTTTTCTGAATTGTTTTCCTCGTTCTTTCTGATCTTTTGAGTGATTGCTTATGTGTGGTTACCACTGCTTGCTTACGATAGATTGATCGGAGTGTGACGAGTAGATCTATCTAGTGTATTGAGTGCGAATCATCTTCATCAACATTGCAGGCAAGTTCACACTTTGATCATACCCCTTTCATACCCAGTTTTTTTATGCATTAGATTCAACCCTCAAACAATTGCATGATTAGGATCTGATTAACATGTGGGTATTGGGAAGTAGTTGATGAGGTAGTACCTATTGCCCTGTTTACAATCAAACCCTTGGGAGTTACTTCTACGTCGCTATTATATTGCCATGCTATGCTCATAGACGTGGACTGGGTTTGAGTGAAATTCATGACAGATGTGAGATTGTTAATAATGGTTTACTTAAGGTGGCAACTAAAACTCACATCTGGGTGGATTGAGGCACCTGGAGAACCCAGTGTTGTCTGTTTGTATAAGGACCGCCACCCAGGCTCAAAGGGATCATAAGATTATTCATGCTAGAAACTTCCGTGTGCAGCCACAAGCTATTATGGGCTCTAGCATAGTTGAGTAGGTTACAGGATCTCTTGAAGAGGTGGGCTAGCAGATGTAGGGGAAAGTAGGTGTACCGGTCCACCCGGAGTAAAGAGTGATTGTTCCTGAAAGACTGTGTCTCGGTCATCCGTTTCTCAAACATCATGCAGTGCGAGAATCAAGCGGAGGCGATCGAGTCTTGTGGGGAAAAGTGTGCAAACCTCTGCAGAGTGTACAAACTAATCATGATTAGCCGTGTCCCCGGTTATGGACATCTTGAGTATCTAGTTCTTGGATTATCCCGTTGATCTCATCATGTTACTTTAATTAATTTTGTTGGGTTAATGATGATTTTTAATTGGGATTGAGATGCTGTCAACCATCTCAATGTTTCACAACCACCATGATAGTTAAATAAAATTTATTCCTTTGAAGTAGGGAAAAATTGGCTTTTCGCAAAAACATTATAACCATAGAGCTTTTCCATCAACCATATATGCATGTAGTGATAGCCTTTGTTCATCATTTCTCTATGGTGTGAATTTGCCAGCATATTCCATGTGCTGACCCGTTTTCGGGCTGCAACGTTTCATGTTGCAGGATATCTTACGACGAGTAAGTGATTCGTTAGGGTTACGATTTCTACACTCAACTTTGCCGTTGGTGTTGATGGGAATCCACAACCTTGTTACTTCCGCTATTTTTGGATTGAGGTAATAGTATTTACGTTACTTTATACATGTGATTTACCTCTGTTATAAATCCTCGAGTACTGTGTGTGTCAGCATACCGATCCAGGGATGACACTTAAGCACAGAGACTTGATCCATTCGGGTCGGGTCGCTACAGCTGTTCTTCCAACTTTCTTTGAGGAGTTCATCCGCCAACGTCGTCAACTCTTTGGCCAGTGCTTGTTTCTTGGAGTTCTTCGTCTCCATGGGTTGGCCCGCCAACATGGTCAACTCGTTGGTCGGTGCTCGCTTCCTGGAGATCGTTATCTCTAGTGGGTTGTCCGCCGGCAACTCTTTGCTTAGTGCTGCAGGATCCATCAATGAACTGACAAACAAAAAGCAATCGAAAGGAAACCACAATCGCAATGAAAACGGGAAAAGAATAGGCTGTGAGAGTCGGTCGGTGCTTCACAAAAGAAGATTCTTGGAATGAAAATATAGCAGCATCACTGATTCGCCCACCTTTCCTTCGTCGGTACAGAAGAAAAATGGCAGAAGTGAGTAGCCTGGAGTGAGGTTTTCTTCAAGAAAGGGAGAAAGGGATTCAACGAGCGTTCCAGTGAAATGATGGTTGCTTAGTCCAGTCCAACTTCGAGGCCACTTTACCACTGCTGGTAAAGGTGTGGGTTTTGTGATATGACGGGTCATGACGGCCACACCGGGGTGACCGGTGAGTTTCGACTGTAGCACCTCGCTGTGATTTGGTGGATGGCACGCGGGCCTGGATGCTTTGATGTCCCGCATGTAGATAGAGCGGCTAGTCATATAGGAGTGCTCAATATTGTGCACCGTGACCAAGGCGGAGAGGAAAATGAGAGAACTACGTAATTAATGCATGAGTTTAATTAGGGTAGTTTTGTAAAGTACGAGATACATTCCTCCAATCGCAAAATGCCTTGGTTGATGAGGTTTGAGATTTGAGCCCTATAAACCGGAAGGGAGATTTGAGATTTGAGATACTGCACGCGGTGTAGTCTAGTCACTTGTTGGAATCTCTAGAAAGACATATACCGCATGATTCTTTGCTCCTTCTTACTACTACATACTACTTCGCCGACATGTGGGACAGCTAGCAGCATCCGGGTCGACGTAGTACGTGTCATGCACCAGATTAGAGTGCGGAACGGAAGGGGGGCATCACCCCGGTCGTACCGCCTGGCCCTGTTTGGATACTCTAACTCGGTTAAAGGTTAGAGTTAGATTCTAATCCTGAACTAACCCTGAAGTAACTCTAGCGAAAGACGTGTTTGGATGACAGGGTTAGATGGAGCGCGGATACGGCGAGGTGCCTTCATGGGCGGTGAGAGAGGGAGGGAGGGAGAGGACAAGAAGCTTCGAGGAAGTGGGGAGGGATCTGTTGCGGGGAGAGCGAGAGAAAAGTGTGTTTTTAGTGTCCCGAGAAGAACTAACCCAAATAAGCACCTCTTGGGTGGGTTATATTTTTTTGGGTTAGTTGAGTTCAAACTAACCCAGACTAACTCTAACACATGGATCCAAACAGTAACCCAAAGTAACCCTCCTGTTTGGATATTTTTGGGTTAGTTGAGTTCAAAACTAACCCAAACTAACTCTAACAGATGGATCCAAACAATAAAGCGCCGTCAAATCGCACAGCCCTACCTTTCCAGCAATAAGTAAGTTGAATCCGCTGCTCCCTCACCCTCCTCGCCTCTCTGTCAAACCGCCTACGCGAAAACTGTCGCGCGTACTGCCGGGAAAAGCCCCGCCCTCAACTTTTAACTACGCGAAAATAGTTCGAGATTGTTCGTTCTATATAAATACTAGTACTGTATGTTTATTCACCCGTGGGGTTGTTCAATGAATGGAGGGCCGGGGAGCACAAGTGAACAATACTACTACTAGTAGTAGTAAGTAGGAGTCGTACAGGTAGTCACCATAAATAGAGAATTTCTTTTCCTTAATGCCACATACACAAATTGAAACGCTTGTTGTGGAGAGAAAAAGATAATCACTCCACTATATATGTGCGCAGGGGCCTGAGCGCTTGCTTTACTAGGGTTGCTCTCTGATGTCTACTACGTAACCTTCTTCTTGTAGACGTTGTTGGGCCTCCAAGTGCAGAGGTTTGTAGGACAGTAGCAAATTTCCCTCAAGTGGATGACCTAAGGTTTATCAATCCGTGGGAGGCGTAGGTTGAAGATGGTCTCTCTCAAACAACCCTGCAACCAAATAACAAACAGTCTCTTGTGTCCCCAACACACCCAATACAATGGTAAATTGTATAGGTGCACTAGTTCGGCGAAGAGATGATGATACAAGTGCAATATGGATGGTAGATATAGGTTTTTGTAATCTGAAAATATAAAAACAACAAGGTAACTAATGATAAAAGTTAGCACAAATGGTACTGCAATGCTAGGAAACAAGGCCTAGGGTTCATACTTTCACTAGTGCAAGTTCTCTCAACAATAATAACATAATTGGATCATATAACTATCCCTCAACATGCAACAAAGAGTCACTCCAAAGTCACTAATAGCGGAGAACAAACGAAGAGATTATGGTAGGGTACGAAACCACCTCAAAGTTATTCTTTCGGATCGATCTATTCAAGAGTTCGTAGTAAAATAACATGAAGCTATTCTTTCTGTTCGATCTATCATAGAGTTCGTACTAGAATAACACCTTAAGACACAAATCAATCAAAACCCTAATGTCACCTAGATACTCCAATGTCACCTCAAGTATCCGTGGGTATGATGATACGATATGCATCACACAATCTCAGATTCATCTATTCAACCAACACAAAGAACTTCAAAGAGTGCCCCAAAGTTTCTACCAGAGAGTCAAGACGAAAACGTGTGCCAACCCCTATGCATAAGTTCACAATGTTACGGAATCCGCAAGTTGATCACCAAAACATACATCAAGTAGATCACGTGAATATCCCATTGTCACCACAGATAAACACATGCAAGACATACATCAAGTGTTCTCAAATCCTTAAAGACTCAATCCGATAAGATAACTTCAAAGGGAAAACTCAATCCATTACAAGAGAGTAGAGGGGGAGAAACATCATAAGATGCAACTATAATAGCAAAGCTCGCGATACATCAAGATCGTACCACCTCAAGAACACGAGAGAGAGAGATCAAACACATAGCTACTGGTACATACCCTCAGCCCCGAGGGTGAACTACTCCCTCCTCGTCATGGAGAGCGCCGGGATGATGAAGATGGCCACCGGTGAGGGATCCCCCCTCCGGCAGGGTGCCGGAACAGGGTCCCGATTGGTTTTTGGTGGCTACAGAGGCTTGCGGCGGCGGAACTCCCGATCTATTCTGTTCCCCGAAGGTTTTAGGGTATATGGATATATATAGGCGAAAGAAGTCGGTCAGGGGAGCCACGAGGGTGGAGGGCGCGCCCAGGGGGGTGGGCGCACCCCCCTGCCTCGTGCTCTCCTTGTTGATTCCCTGACGTGCACTCCAAGTCCCCTGGATTGCTTCCGTTCCAAAAATAACTTTCCCGAAGGTTTCACTCCGTTTGGACTCCGTTTGATATTCCTTTTCTGCGAAACACTGAAACAAGGGAAAAAACAGAAACTGGCACTAGGCTCTGGGTTAATAGGTTAGTCCCAAAAATAATATAAAAGTGTTTAATAAAGCCCATAAACATCCAAAATAGATAATATAATAGCATGGAACAATCAAAAATTATAGATACGTTGGAGACGTATCAAGCATCCCCAAGCTTAATTCCCGCTCGTCCTCGAGCAGGTAAATGATAAAACAGAATTTTTGATGTGGAGTGCTACCTAGCATAATTATCAATGTAATCTTCTTTATTGTGGCAAGAATATTCAGATCCATAAGATTCAAAACAAAAGTTTAATATTGACATGAAAACAATAATACTTCAAGCATACTAACAAAGTAATCATGTCTTCTCAAAATAACATGGCCAAAGCAAGCTATCCGTACAAAATCATATAGTCTGGCTATGCTATATCTTCATCACACAAAATATTTAAATCATGCACAACCCCGATGACAAGCCAAGCAATTGTTTCATACTTTTGATGTTCTCAAACTTTTTCAATCTTCACGCAATACATGAGCGTGAGCCATGGACATAGCACTATAGGTGGAATAGAATGGTGGTTGTGGAGAAGACAAAAAGAAGGGGATAGTCTCACATCAACTAGGCGTATCAACGGTCTATGGAGATGCCATCAATAGATATCAATGTGAGTGAGTAGGGATTGCCATGCAACGGATGCACTAGAGCTATAAGTGTATGAAAGCTCAACAAAAGAAACTAAGTGGGTGTGCATCCAACTCGCTTGCTCACGAAGACCTAGGGCATTTTGAGGAAGCCCATCATTGGAATATACAAGCCAAGTTCTATAATGAAAGATACCCACTAGTATATGAAAGTGACAACATAGGAGACTCTCTATCATGAAGATCATGGTGCTACTTTGAAGCACAAGTGTGGTAAAAGGATAGTAGCATTGTCCCTTCTCTCTTTTTCTCTCATTTTTTTGTTTGGGCCTTTTCTCTTTTTTTATGGCCTCTTTTTTTAGTCTGGAGTCTCATCCCGACTTGTGGGGGAATCATAGTCTCCATCGTCCTTTCCTCACTGGGACAATGCTCTAATAATGATGATCATCACACTTTTATTTACTTACAACTCAAGAATTACAACTCGATTCTTAGAACAAAATATGACTCTATATGAATGCCTCCGGCGGTGTACCGGGATGTGCAATGACTCATGAGTGACATGTATGAAAGAATTATGAACGGTGGCTTTGCCACAAATACAATGTCAACTACATGATCATGCAAAGCAATATGACAATGATGGAGCGTGTCATAATAAATGGAACGGTGGAAAGTTGCATGGCAATATATCTCGGAATGGCTATGGAAATGCCATGATAGTTAGGTATGGTGGCTGTTTTGAGGAAGATATATGGTGGGTATATGATACCGGCGAAAGGTGCACGGTATTTAGAGAGGCTAGCAATGGAGGAAGGGTGAGAGTGCGTATAATCCATGGACTCAACCTTAGTCATAAAGAACTCACATACTTATTGCAAAAATCTATTAGTTATCGAAACAAAGTACTACATGCATGCTCCTAGGGGGATAGATTGGTAGGAAAAGACCATCGCTCGTCCCTGACCGCCACTCATAAGGAAGACAATCAATAAATAAGTCATGCTCCGACTTCATCACATAACGGTTCACCATACGTGCATGCTACGGGAATCACAAGCTTTAGAACAAGTATTTCTCAAATTCACAACTACTCACTAGCATGACTCTAATATTACCATCCTCATATCTCAAAACAATCATAAGGAATCAAACTTCACGTAGTATTCAATGCACTTTATATGAAAGTTTTTATTATATCGCTCTTGGATGCCTATCATATTAGGACTAAATTCATAACCAAAGCAAATTACCATGCTGTTCTAAAGACTATCAAAATAATATAAGTGAAGCACGAGAGTTCAATAATTTCTATAAAATACAACCACCACCGTGCTCTAAAAGATATAAGTGAAGCACTAGAGAAATGACAAACTACTCTGAAAGATATAAGTGAAGATCAATGAGTAGTCGAATAATTATGCAACTATGTGAAGACTCTCTAACATTTAAGAATTTCAGATCTTGGTATTTATTCAAACAGCAAGCAAAACAAAAGAAAATAAAATGACGCTCCAAGCAAAACACATATCATGTGGTGAATAAAAATATAGCTCCAAGTAAAGTTACCGATGAACGAGGACGAAAGAGGGGATGCGTTCCGGGGCATCCCCAAACTTAGGCTCTAGGTTGTCCTTAAATATTACCTTGGGGTTCCTTGGGCATCCCCAAGCTTAGGCTCTTGCCACTCCTTATTCGATAGTCCATCGAATCTTTACCCAAAACTTGAAAACTTCACAACACAAAACTCAACAGAAAACTCGTAAGCTCCGTTAGTATAAGAAAATAAAACCACCACTTAGGTACTGTTGTGAACTCATTACAAATTCATATTGGTGTAATATCTACTGTATTCCAACTTATCTATGGTCCATACCCTCCGATACTACTCATAGATTCATCAAAATAAGCAAACATCCCATAGAAAACAGAATCTGTCAAAAACAGAACAGTCTGTAGTAATCTGTATCATTCGAATACTTCTGTAACTCCAAAAATTATGAAATAAATTGGTGGACCTGAGTAATTTTGCTAGTAATCATCTGCAAAAAGAATCAATTAAATAGCGCTCTCCAGTCAAAAAATTTAGCTAATCTCGTGAGCGCTAAAGTTTCTGCTTTTTACAGCATGATCATAAAGACTTCACCCAAGTCTTCCCAAAGGTTCTACTTGGCACGAACACTAATTAAAACATAAAAACACCTCTAACCAGAGGCTAGATTAATTATTTATTACTAAACAGGAACAAAAAGCAAGGAACAAAAATAAAATTGGGTTACCTCCCAACAAGCGCTATCGTTTAACGCCCCTAGCTAGGCATGATCATTTCAACGGTGCTCACATAAGACATAAGAATTGAAACATAAGGAGAGCATCATGAAGAATATTACTAGCACATTTAAGTCTAACCCACTTCCTATGCATAGGGATTTTGTGAGCAAACAACTTATGGGAACAATAATCAACTACCATAGGAAGGCAAAACAAGCATAACTTCAAAACTTTAAGCACATAGAGAGGAAACTTGATATTATTGCAACTCCTACAAGCATATATTCCTCCCTCATAGTAATTTTCAGTAGCATCATGAATGAATTCAAGAATATAACTAGTTCCTCAAGCATTATTTTCATGATCTACAAGCATAGAAATTTTATTACTCTCCACATAAGCAAAATTCTTCTCATTCGGAATAGTGGGAGTATCATAAGAAACTCAAATACTATAAATTGTTTCCACGTTAAAAGAGTAATGCTCAGAAAAAGGGTACTCATAATCATGACAAGTTTTATAAATATAATCATCACTACTTTTTATAGCATAAGTGTCATCACAATAATCATCATAAGTAGCATCATAAGTAGGAGGCATGCTATCATCACTAAATAGTGGATTCATCACTAAATAAAGTCATGACCTCTCCATATCCACTTTCATCAATATAATCATCATAAGTAGGAGGCATGCTATCATCATTATAAATTTGCATATCAAAAATTGGGAGACTAAAAATATCATCTTCATTAAACGTAGCATCCCCAAGCTTGGGACAAACATTAATTGCAGCAAACATATTCTCAAAAACATCATATTCATCAAACACAGCATCCCCAAGCTTGGGCCTTTTCATGTCATAAGCATAATCACTCTCATTACTAATAGTATGGATAGCACCAATAGTATAGCAATTAACATCATCACAATGAGTAGTAGGAGCAACATCATTTGGGAGGGATACCTTTTTACCTTTGCTTCTCCATTTTTTTTTTCTTTTTCGTCTTCACATCATGCGCGGGTTTATCCCTCTTTTTTGAGCTCCTTATTGATGAGATTGGTTGAATAGAAAGCTCCTCCTTGTTACCCGATTCATCATAAGAAATAATAGGAGGATATTGGGAAGTCTCTTCCCTTTAATTAGTGTTCTCTTCATCTTCTATTTTCTTTCTTTTCTTTATGTAGTTGTCAATATAAGGATTTTCAATGCAATTCACCGCACAATACATATAAATTTCTTCTAGATCAATATCGAGGAATTTCTCGAGGTTATATTCTGGAATAATCTTAGTTTGATGTTTCATTTCTTCATAACCCAAAAGCAAACTAAGTTCATTATGATGTGCAAGGGAAATCAAGTCATCACAATTTTTGGACATGATTCGATCATGAAACAATTTGCACTTGATATTTAAATGACCATGCTCATTGCAAAGTTCACAAGTATGGCTAAGAAAATTTTAATTTTCAGCACTAACATTTAGCCATTCTTGCTACAATTTAGTTTCTAAATGCTTATGCCTCTTGCAATATCTATCTTCCCTATTTGGTGTGTACTTTCAAACCCAATGCACTCCACAAAAATTGACATGTTTACAGGAGACATTTTCATCATAACTAGTGCAATCATCATTAGTACTATGGATATTCAAAGAGTGCATACTAACAACATTGCAATCATACTCATCATTCAAAGATTTCGTGCCAAACATTTTATAGACTTCTTCTTCTATCACTTGAGAACAATTTTCCTTTTCATCATACTTACGGAAGATATTAAAAAGATGAAGCGTATGAGGCAAACTCAATTCCATTTTTTTGTAGTTTTCTTTTATAAACTAAACTAGTGCTAAAACAAGAAACTAAAAGATACGATTGCAAGATCTAAAGATATACCTTCAACCACTCACCTCCCCGGCAACGGCGCCAGAAAAGAGCTTGATGTCTACTACGCAACCTTCTTCTTGTAGACGTTGTTGGGCCTCCAAGTGCAGAGGTTTGTAGGACAGTAGCAAATTTCCCTCAAGTGGATGACCTAAGGTTTATCAATCCGTGGGAGGCGTAGGCTGAAGATGGTCTCTCTCAAAAAACCCTGCAACAAAATAACAAACAGTCTCTTGTGTCCCCAACACACCCAATACAATGGTAAATTGTATAGGTGCACTAGTTCGGCGAAGAGATGATGATACAAGTGCAATATGGATGGTAGATATAGGTTTTTGTAATCTGAAAATATAAAAACAGCAAGGTAACTAATGATAAAAGTGAGCACAAATGGTACTGGAATGCTAGGAAACAAGGCCTAGGGTTCATACTTTCAATAGTGCAAGTTCTCTCAACAATAATAACATAATTGAATCATATAACTATCCCTCAACATGCAACAAAGAGTCACTCCAAAGTCACTAGTAGCGGAGAACAAACGAAGAGATTATGGTAGGGTACGAAACCACCTCAAAGTTATTCTTTCGGATCGATCTATTCAAAAGTTCGTAGTAAAATAACACGAAGCTATTCTTTCTGTTCGATCTATCATAGAGTTCGTACTAGAATAACACCTTAAGACACAAATCAATCAAAACCCTAATGTCACCTAGATACTCCAATGTCACCTCAAGTATCCGTGGGTATGATCATACGATATGCATCACACAATCTCAGATTCATCTATTCAACCAACACAAAGAACTTCAAAGAGTGCCCCAAAGTTTCTACCGGAGAGTCAAGACGAAAACGTGTGCCAACCCCTATGCATAAGTTCACAATGTTACGGAACCCGCAAGTTGATCACCAAAACATACATTAAGTAGATCACGTGAATATCCCATTGTCACCACAGATAAACACATGCAAGGCATACATCAAGTGTTCTCAAATCCTTAAAGACTCAATCCGATAAGATAACTTCAAAGGGAAAACTCAATCCATTACAAGAGAGTAGAGGGGGAGAAACATCATAAGATCCAACTATAATAGCAAAGCTCGTGATACATCAAGATCGTACCACCTCAAGAACACAAGAGAGAGAGAGATCAAACACATAGCTACTGGTACATACCCTCAGCCCCGAGGGTGAACTACTCCCTCCTCGTCATGGAGAGCGCCGAGATGATGAAGATGGACACCGATGAGGGATCCCCCCTCCAGCAGGGTGCCGGAATAGGGTCCCGATTGGTTTTTTGTGGCTACAGAGGCTTGCGGCGGCGGAACTCCCGATCTATTCTGTTCCCCAAAGGTTTTAGGGTATATGGATATATATAGGCGAAAGAAGTCGGTCACGGGAGCCACGAGGGGCCCATGAGGGTGGGGGCGCGCCCAGGGGGTGGGCGCGCCCCCTGCCTCGTGCTTTCCTCGTTGATTCCCTGACGTGCACTCCAAGTCCCCTGGATTGTTTCCGTTCCAAAAATAACTTTCCCGAAGGTTTCACTCCGTTTGGACTCCGTTTGATATTCCTTTTCTGCGAAACACTAAAACAAGGGAAAAACAGAAACTGGCACTGGCTCTGGGTTAATATGTTAGTCCCAAAAATAATATAAAAGTGTTTAATAAAGCCCATAAACATCCAAAACAGATAATATAATAGCATGGAACAATAAAAAATTATAGATATGTTGGAGACGTATCACTCTCTTCATTCTCTCATCCTCTCCAGATATAAACAAGACAGCGGTAGCGACATTTTCTCTCTGCTCACCACTGGTCACAGATCCGGCCGGATCCCTTCGGCTGGTGTGTGTAGAGGACTAGGTGCATCGTTCATGCGGTCATCGCCGGCGAGGGAGGAAACCCACAGCTGCGGGAGGGGCCCAATCCTCTGCCCGTGTCGTTCTCTCCGACACAGCGCCTGCTCGGGAGGTCCTCCGACCCTTCTTCCTCCCTGCCATATTGTCCGCAGATCCGACCTGCCGCCGCCGACATCCCGACGACCCTCAGGTATAAGTTCTTCGAAAGCGGCCTTTCTCTACTGCTCCAGCTCCCCACGTGTCTGCATGTGCATCTTTTTCTACTCCCATCAGCTCTTCCAAAGCCACCTAAATTTTTAGTATTATTAGAGGTAAAGCTACTTCATGCATTCGAATCTAGGGCTTTGTTCAAACAACTAAGAAAGGGGGGAAAGTTGTAGCATGAATCTAGGACTTGATTCAAAGAGGAAATAATATGGTGAAAGTAGTAGAGACCGGATACCCAACCGGTCTCTTGGTTGAAAAGGGAAATAATGGGAAAACGTAGTACAAACTGGATAAGGAACAGATCTATTATTGGTTGAAAAAAGGATAGAAAGTGGCGGCTGGTGGACAAGTCAACAGAGTATGTCTAGGATTAGATTTGTTGCCCTCACATAGTAAAAGGTCTCCAGGATTAGAGTTGCTGCCCTCACATAGTAAAAGGTCTCAGGATTAGATTTGCTGCCCTCACATAGTAAAAGGTCTCCAGGATTAGATTTGATGCCCTCACATAGTAAAAGGTCTCCAGGATTAGATTTGCGGCCCTCACATGGTACAAGGTCTCCAGGATTAGGTTTGCTGCCCTCACATAGTAAAAGGTCTCCAATATTAGATTTGCTGCCCTCACATAGCATGAACAAACTCGGCATCACCACTTTATGCCTCCTTGTAGGTACATTGTGTTGATGCGTCCACTGTCGCATGTCCTTATACCAACCTTTTGCTGTTAATGTAAGGGCACATGTAAAATGAAGCGATCACACTGTTACCTTAGGGACATGTCTAACCAGTGTTATTGTTAATCTAATGCCCCTCTTTGATGTGGATATCTTAAATAACTTCCTTGATTAATGGTTTGACAACCCGAGCATCAACATCGATGATCTTGAGCTTCCAATTGGCATTAGTGTCTCTTTCCATGGTGCCATTGCTAATGAGCTGGCTTTGGCTCAGAAGATTGTCGAACTGAAGAACAATATTGATCATGAGAAAGCCCAATTCAAGAGGAACATGGCCAATCTCAGTGTGGCTGATGTCCAACGCTTCAAGCAGATGTTGCATGACCTCAAGGGGCAGTTTCACAAGAAACGTGAAGAAGCTAAAGGCTCAAGAGAGCAGATGAAACTCTCCGCCAGTAAATGTGTTCAAGTTCACAATGAAGCCGAAAAGTGCAAGGCACTTGGGCGTCCTGGCATCGACCCCAAGTTGGCTGCCAAAAAGAAGAAGCCTGCTGTGGCCCAAGCTGAAGCATCAGGGCAGGAAGAACCTCGCATTGTCTTCCCTGCCAGCATGACAGGCGCGAAGCCTAAGGTCCCCACAGCTGCTTCCGAACTGAAGAAGACAAGGGCAGCTGAGGCCGAAGCCAGAAAGCGCAAGAACAAGAACGCAACTGATGATGCACCACAGACCAAGAAGCGGAAGCCAAAATCTTCGAAGAAAGATCGGGCTGCTCCCTCGGAGCCCCTTGTTGTCGAGCCCATCTCAGTTGCTCGTCCTGCATCCACCAACCGAGAGCGTCAGCTAGTACTTCATGAGCCTGCTTTCACAGAGGCTCCTGAAGCTGAAGACATTCTAGCTGTTAACCCCATCATAGCTGAAGACATTGGTCATCAAGACAATGTAGATGATGATGAAGTCCTTCCTCAGATAGAGCACCAACCGGTATCATCGCCTGTTCTCACGAATAGCGAACTCATCAGCATTGGTCGTCCCTTGACGCCAATCGCTCAGGATGCATCGTGGGCTGATCACCCCCAACAAGACACACCAAGTCAAGAATCACCCAGTACTCCCCCACCTCAAGTCACCACTCCGGTGCTTGACGATGACGACTATGTGGTCCAGCCAACTCCCTCTCCAAAAGCGTCGCCCGCATTCCGTAGGCATCGCAAATGACCAAGGCCACAAGTCACTCTGCCGAGCGTTCCAGAAGGAGAAGTGCAAAACAACTCAGTAGCACGACAAGTGTTTCCTGACGCCACTCCAACTGCGAACGTCTCTGAGTCTGAAGCCAAAGCTGCTGAAGACATACCGGCTGCATCAGCCTAAGAACACCAAGAACCCCGTCAAGAAGAAGAGCGAGTTGCCACACCCCCTACCAACCAAGAAGTTGTTCTCCAGGAGAACGAGTCAGTGCCCGACCCTCCAGCTCCTCAAGTGGAGGTTGAAAACACTGAGGCGGCCACCCACAACACTACTGAAGCCAATGACGTTGTCATGGCTGAAGCTAATGTGGCGCCTGAAGTGAATATTGTGCCTGAAGCTACTATTGCACCTGAAGCTATTGTGCAGCTTTAAGCCCATGTCAATGCCAATGCTCTTGTACCGCCTCCAAGGCCTCACACTATTGAGCTGGCATTTGACCGCGGCCAACTTGTCATGGTCCGTTGGCCTATTCTGGTTCCTCCTCCTGCTCCCGGACCACAATTTGACTATCAAGTGGAGCACATGCCTCAGGTCCAGAAGCCAAAGCCCAGGCTGCCAAGGTTTCCAGGTACTGCATCTTCGCCAGGATCATTCAATGTAAATGGCTACAAAGCACACAACACCTTCTTTGATAGTGCCAAGAACCCATATTTGAAGCCAAGAATTTCATCTGATCGGTTCTGGAGCTATCAGCAGCGCAGTTACTATTCTTGTGTCTTATACAATCAAGGGCACATTTTTTCCCATATGCGTCTAGACTGCGAAGCCATTGCTGGCCTACCCTGCTTGGAAGAAGCCCTAGACTGCTTCAGAGATGCTGGTCTTCTGCAGTTTGTGACCGACAAAGAAAATTGGAATGAGGAGCTTCTGCTACAATTCTATGCCACTCTTCACATTCGCGGCTACAACAGGGATCCGAAGACTTCGGTCCTTGAGTGGATGACAGGCAATGTACACCATGAAGCCAAAGCCTAATATATTATTGAGCTTACTGCCCTGCCCACTCCAGGTGAACTCTATGAACCTGGTTGTCAACTTCACCGCAATGCTTTGGAGAGCATTTTCCAGAAGCATGAGCCGAACATGAGTCAAATGCTCAGCATGATGAAGCCACTGCCTAGAGATGCTGAATATCCAAAGGAATTATTTGTTGAAGACCTAGAGTAACTGCCCCACACCATTTATCATATCATCAGGCAAACTCTATGGCCTGACAAAGGACATTCTCCTGCAGCAAAGCTTGAAGGAGTAATGAAGACACTGGTTTTCTATATCCTCAGTGGCATCAGCTTCAATGCTTAGGATTTCTTCATCAGGCAACTTGCTGCATCCGGCTCTGATCTATTTGGTCTGAAGTTTTATGCTCCATGGGTAATGCGCCTCATCAAGCTTCACTCTTCTATCAACTATCAGCCCTCTGCGTGCAACCACCTTATCTTCTTGCCAGAGGTTGATATGTCTGTCAAAGCTATCTACCCTGAACCTTCCAAGGAGCATATATATCTTCACAATGCAGATCACCAAAGCTTCACCCAACCTATTGAAGGAGTTCTTGCTGCTACTCAAGTTTATCCTCTGGATGGTAACACATGTGCACCTCAACGTGCAACAACTGAAGCCACTGAGAGCACCATTGCACAAAGGCCTCGGATGCGATCTCGCGTTCTCAATGACCGAGAGCTTCTCGTGGCAATGCATCAAAAACAGTATACGCATCATGACTGGCTCAAGTGTCAGATGCAGAGCCTCTTGGTGGATGTTAATCACATTAGAAATCTTGCCACCAAGAATGCATTTGTCACTCATGAAACCTGTCGCCGGTCGTGGAAGAGTCTGACATTGCTTAGTTCTGAAGATGATCTTCAACAAGATGGCTTCACAGAGAGATTCAAATTTGATTCCACTCCTACCAGGAACACTGTCTTGCGTCAGACTCCCTCTCTCGAAGACTCTGAGTACTCCTCCTCAGCGGCAACTGTCAATGCCAGAGTCATCGATGACGAAGATGATGCTACTTCACCAACTACATCTTCGCCGCATATCGACACTGCACCAAGTTCTTCTGCACCACCGGACTACAACGTCGACCCTGCACCTTCACCTACTCCTCATGGGAACGAGTAGAAGCTCTATGTCTTCAAACCTTTTTGGTCCTTACTGAAAAAAGGGGGAGAAGCATATGAGTTGATAGTCTTCAAGTGGGTCCTTATGGTGGTTGCTATATTTTTTGCCAAGTGTTTACAACTCTCGCTTTTGATACATTTGGTTCTTTGAGTTGTAACACTTAAACTTGATGGTCGTCTGCTACCTTTTTTGTCACCTATGTGATGCGAGGATAAATTCCGCATGTGCGATGATAAATTCCGCATGAGGTCATTTCGCAGACGTCCATTTTTCATTATGCATGTCATTATCTTCGTTATATCCTTTCATGCATGATGAATTGTCTTCATAAGTTGAAGAGGATCTCCACAAGTAAAACCTGCCATGTGCGTTTGCATTCAAACGCAAACTATTTATATGCACATCTTCAGGGGGAGCCTTTTGCTACTTATGAAGACTATCTTAACCCTTACAATTTCACATACTTTTATCCCCGTTGAAAACTTCAACCAGTTTGTCATCAATCACCAAAAAGGGGGAGATTGTAAGTGCATCTAGTGCCACCCCTGGTTGGTTTTGGAGTACTGACGACAAACCTGGTTGAGGGACTAATGTGTTTGTGAGAATTGCAGGATAACACAGGTAGTAGTCCCTCATTGATTTGGTTTACCTACCGGAGATGACCCCTAAAAATGTGTGAAGACATTGAACACAATGGTGGTATGTGAAGATAATCACAACGAAGATTATGACTCGAGAAGACATTCACGTGAAGACGATGAAGTGCGAAGACATAGCTGTTTCGTAGTTTCCTTTTATTCTTTGTTGTTGAGTCATAGGAACCACCATACTATTAAGTGGGGTCCAAGTGAACAAAGTCAGAGTGACTGAAGTGATGCTCAACCAAATCCTATGTCTTCGAGCGAAGACAATGAGAGCAAATCTTATCCAGAGCTGGATGAGTCAGCTTTACTTGTAGCCCAAGTCAAGCTGCCGCGTATGTTTGAAATCTGACTGTTGGACACGTGTTAGTTCCTTAGTGACCCAGGGTCATTTCGGACAAATCAGGTCGGGTTGCCTAGTGGCTATAAATAGCCCACCCCCTACACCATAAATTGGTGGCTGCTCAGAGTTAGTGCACGGCTTTTGTCGTTTGAGAGAAACCCACCTCGAAGCCTTTGAGAGAACTATCCTTGCGAGGACAAAGCCCAAAACACCCAGAGCCAAAGAGTGTTAGGCATCACTGAAGTCTTTCTGTCCGCGTGACCTGAAGACTTGTTACACTTGAGGACCGTGAATCCTCCAACCGGTTAGGCGTTCCATTCTGAGCATCCAAGAGTCATTGTGGATTGCCGGTGAACGAAGTCTGTGAAGGTATGGAAGTCTACCTTGAAGACTTACCAGAGTGATTGGGTGTGGACTAAGTGTCCTTAGCTCAAGGGTAATAAGGTGAAGACGCGGTCTTCTGAGTTGAATCTCAGCGTCCATAACCAGAGATACAATTGTCACAGCAACTAGAACTGGTCCAACAAAACCTTGTCCTCACCAAGCAACTGGTTCTATCTCTTCCCTCACTTATTTACAGTTTTTCTTCATGAAGTCATTTGCATGCTTGCCTTATCTGTTTGACTTCACTGTGTGACAACTTTTGTTGTTTGGCTTCATACTATCTTCCATCTTGATCTATCTACCTAGCTGCTAATAGTCTTCGTGCTTTCGCTTCATTACTTGCTTGACTATGGCTTGTTTAGTGTAGTCTACCTTCCGCTGCATATCAATAGGTCCATTTCTATCGTTTGTCTTCAAAGCTCCCATGTTTTGAAGACTTCCATAAAAATCGCCTATTCACCCCCCCCTAGTCGATAACTAGCACTTTCATCCTCAAACTACGGTCATCACCGAGAGTGGTCCTGACTATTGTCACTCTGGGGTTGCCGAATCATAACACGTAGTAGGTGACTATAACTTGCAAGATCAGATCTAGAACATGGATATAATGGTGATAACATAAATGGTTCAAATTTGAAATCATGGCACCCGGGCCCAAAGTGACAAGCATTAAGCATGGCATAGTCTTAGCAACATCATTCTTAGAACATAGTGGACACTAGGGATCAGGTCCTAACAAAACTAACTCGATTACATGATGAATCTCATCCAACCCCTCACCGACCATCGAGCCTACGAAGGAATTACTCACTCCGGGTGGGGAGCATCATGGAATTGGCGATGGAGAAGGGTTGGTGATGACGAAGAACGATTATCCCCCTCTCTGGAGCCCCAAACGGACTCCAGATCTGGCCTCCGATGAAGAACTGGAGGTGACAGAGGCTTCGTCTCGTTGATCACGATAATTCTTTCTCCCTAATTTTTTTTTTGGAAAAATAGGATTTTATAGCGTCGGTTTTAGGGTCTGTGGGGTCACCAGGTGGGGACAACCCACGTGGGCGCGCCAGGAGGGGGGCCGCGCCCTGGTGGGTTGTGCCCACCCAAGTGCCCCTGTCACGCCCAATATGCGGTACTATCCTAAAGACACTCGAAGGTCCCACCAAGGATAGGACCGCATATTGACACGCTGTAACGCCCATGATGTGGCTATATCTCCCACGTGTCGAGGCACGACTTAGAGGCATAACCGCATTGTGGTATTGTCGCAAGAAGGGTTATCTTCACACAATCGCATGTAATGAACAAGAAAGGGATAACGAGAGTTGGCTTACAATCGCCACTTCACACAATACATAAATTAATTCATACATCATCCAAAATCCACACATAGACCGACTACGGTCAAATCCAAATGTAAATAAGATAACCCCAAATGCTAGATCCCCGATCGTCCCAACTGGGCTCCACTACTGATCATCAGGAAACGAAACATAGTAACGACCACGTTCCTCATCGAACTCCCACTTGAGCTCGGTTGCGTCATCTGCACTGGCATCGTCGGCACCTGCAACTGTTTTGGTAGAATCTGTGAGTCACGAGGACTCAGCAATCTCACACCCGCGAGATCAAGACTATTTAAGCTTAAGGGAAAGGATGGTGTAATGAGGTGGAGCTGCAGCAAGCACTAAGCATATATGGTGGCTAACATACGCAAAATGAGAGCGAGAAGAGAAGCAACGCAACGGTCGCGAAGCTAGAAATGATCAAGAAGTGATCCTGAAACTAGTTACGTTCATGCATAACTCAAACCGTGTTCACTTCCCGGACTCCGCCGAGAAGAGACCATCACGGCTACACACACGGTTGATGTATTTTAATTAAGTCAAGTGTCAAGTTCTCTACAACCGGACATTAACAAATTCCCATCTGCCTCATAACCGCGGGCACGGCTTTCGAAAGATAATACCCTGCAGGGGTGTCCCAACTTAGCCCATTATAAGCTCTCACGGTCAACGAAGGATAAACCTTCTCCCGGGAAGACCCGATCAGTCTCGGAATCCCGGTTTAAAAGACATCTCGACAATGGTAAAACAAGACCAGCAAGACCACCCGCTGTGCCGACAAATCCCGATAGGAGCTGCACATATCTCGTTCTCAGGGCACACCGGATAAGCGAAGCGTACAGGTACCAACGTAACCCAAGTTGCCAAGGGACGGTCCCGCACGATGCTCTAGGTTGGACCAGCACTCAGAGGAACACTGGCCCGGGGGTTTAAATAAAGATGACCCTCGGGCTCGCGAAAACCCAAGGGAAAAAGGCTTAGGTAGGCAAATGGTAAAACCAAGGTTGGGCCTTGCTGGAGGAGCTTTATTCAAGGCGAACTGTCAAGGGGGTCCCATAAATCACCCAACCGTGTAAGGAACGCAAACTCAAGGCCTAGTTTGCATGCTTGTGCTAGTCCCCACATAGATCACAAAAATACATGGCATACACCTCTGTAAATATGGCATGTCATAGATCGAAACACCTGTAGAGCTCATGCCCATAAGATGCACACATGAAATGCAACAAAATTAACAAAACACCAAGTTCTGATAAGTAACAGCGGTAAACATCATATAGCACTCTTGCACCAGAGATTTGGGAATCAAGATGGACTCAAACGAACATGGCCCAATGGACCAAAATAAAGAGCATCTCGTAATGAACATTTTGATATATTACACGCCCGAAATAGAGCTCTATGCACGGAGTTATGATGCGATGAAGTGAGCAACAGATGGCAAAAATCTCAGGACTTGGAAGAAATTCGGGGGGAGGGGAAGTCAACCTTCGTCCAGATCGGATCGGGCCGGCTCGAGGCTGCCGGAGCCGTTGCCGGAGACGGGAGAGGAGAGGGAGACGCGGCCGGTGGAGAGAGCTCGGGGAAGGCGCGGAGGAGCTCGGAGGAGGACGGGCGCAGCCGGATCCAGCGGGGGCGGGGCCGGGGCGCGCAGGCGGCGGCCGGCGAGACGGCGCCGAGGCGACGGGGCGGCGCTGGAGGAGGAGGAAGGAGCGGCGGGCGTCGGGCGGAGGCCGGGCCGGGGGGGCCCCGCGCGGGCCGGGCGGGCCGCGGCGGACGGCGGCCGGCGGAGTCCACGTGTCAGCGCGGGAGAGGCCGGGCGGCGGCGGGATTTTTGTCCGGCTCGGGCGGACGTGTCCGGCGTGCGGAGGGAGCGGTGGCTAGGGTTTGGACGCAAATTTTGGAGGGGGAGGAGCTTATATAGGCATAGGGAGCTAGGAGAGTCCAAATGGAGCACGGTTTTCGCCCACACGATCGTGATCGAACGACCGAGAGAATGGAGGTGACTTAGAGGGGTTATTGGACTGTTTGGAGGGGGTTTTGCTGCAACACACAAAAGACCTTTGCGGTTACCCGGTTAACCGTTGGAGCATCAAACGACCTCCAAATGGAACGAAACTTGACAGGTGGTCTACCGGTGGTATACCAAGGCCACTTGGCAAACCTCGGTCCATTCCGAGAACGTTTAACACCCACTCACGAAAAGAAACAAGAGGGGTGCGCCAGTGCATGTGGGAGTATCAGATTGCAAAACGGACAATGGGGAAAATGCTCGGATGCATGAGACGAACACGTATGCAAATGAGATGCACATGATGACATGATATGAAATGCATGACATGAACAAAATGCAAAACAAAAAACAAAACCCGACCACGAAGGGAATATCATAACACATAGCCGAAAATGGCAAGAGGTGGAGTTACAAATATGGAAAGTTACATCCGGGGTGTTACAACACTCCACCACTACGAGAGGATCTCGTCCCGAGATCTAGGATGGCACCGGAGGGAAACGGAAGAGGAAAAGGTAAAACAA
The DNA here is from genome assembly GCF_002575655.3 of Aegilops tauschii subsp. strangulata. Classification (NCBI taxonomy): domain Eukaryota; kingdom Viridiplantae; phylum Streptophyta; class Magnoliopsida; order Poales; family Poaceae; genus Aegilops; species Aegilops tauschii. Next base: position 123,553,657 of record NC_053039.3, read on the forward strand.
AGTTGCTTCTTTGACAAATGAGTGAAACCAAAGAACCTTGAGAGGTTAAACAATTTTTAGAAAAGAATACAACGGAGATGAACGAGATTACAAACACTACGTTAGAAAAGGAGAACAAGGAACTTTATGAGAACCTTGTGGGTTGAAAGACATGAAACAAGGGCTTAACAAACCAAAAGAATATGAAACCACACCAATATAACGAGATAGCCAAGGAACAAGGATGACATAATTTTGACAGCACTCCGGTTGAAAAAGAGAAGGAAACTTGATAAGATGAAAAGAAATTGAAGAGATGACACCACACTCCGGTTAAATGGATAAGCAAGGAAAGAAGATGATCTTGACAAAATGAGAAGATGGGTCGAAGAGAGCGATATCACAATGCCTCCGGTAGAAATGAAAGAATGCAATGAAAAGAACGGAGAAGAACGGAGTTGTTGGAAAACCAACAACGAAAAGAATAAGCTTGGAGTGGACTTATGGAAACATCTCAACATGATGAGGTGACAAACGGCCACTAAAGAAAGCCATTTATTTGAGTGAGAGCACCAAGGCGATGGAAAACTTCTTTCACCAAGAGGATAGGAGAAAACTTGGATCATTGATAAGCACCATAATAGCAACATTCCTTAGGGAAGGCATTAGGTGAAACATGACACAAGATAAATCCAACGAAGACATTGGTGGATTTAAAATATCTCATTCTTGGCAACATGGGAATCATGAAAAGTGAACGCAAATTGTCAAGAATGACATAACACCACCTCAAATGATAAGGTAGAACGAATTGCACTTCGGACTGTAAGATGAAGAATGCTTGAGCTCCTCTGAAAAGAATCTCGATGAACACTTGGAGAAGGAATTAAATCCTTGATGAACCATCATGTAGAGCCTCCATCAAGAACTCCGATAATAAAAGAATGATAGAAAGAAAGAGAAGTTGAAAACACCAGGTGAAGCCTTGCAATGATAAGATGAAGCTTTGAAATGATATAACCGAGAAAACTTGGAACTCCGGAAAGAAAGATGAACAAATGAAATCAAGAATTTTGATGAACCTCCGGAATAAGGAATTGAATTTACTCGATGAAACAAGAATAAGAATTACATTATGCTCATCCTTCACCAATTAATTGATGACAAGCAATGGATTTGTCATACTACTTATTCTCATAGAAAGGATTAAGATCGATATGGCGCAAACTTGGGAAAGTCTTGATGGAACCACCGGTAGGATTTGTAAACAACGAATGAATTGATATGATCACGAAGGAATAGAAATCTTGAACGAACCATCGTAAGAATTGAAAATGAGCGAAGAAAAGATAAAGAAACATCGAGAAGAATTAGAAAATGAACGAAGATACTTGAGAGAATTTAGATACAAGTGAACGCAGAGATCCCGAGCAGACTAGATAATACTTGAATGATGCACTGGAAAAATTCGAGAACGAGAGCTGAAAGCTGAGAATGAATAATTTTGAGATGATGAGTTCCAGAGAATCAAACTAAAAAGACTCTTGAATTGCTCTGGATGGGTGAAAAGAATTCTCACACTCAAAACAATTATGAGGGGACGGCAACAAGTTAGAACCACGCATCTTTGAGAGAACGGATTAGATTGAAGAGGAACTCTCCTTCGGTCTTCAGATGTTGAGAATGATGAAGAGAAACACCACCATGAATTGTTGAGATACTCCGGGATGAAAATAAGAAAGGTTGAACCAACAATGAAAAGAATTTGGAAGATCTTGGAAAAAGACATCTGACTGATGATAACTCATTCTTACGTCAAACTTTGAAATGAATTTGGGAATAGCTCCGGGAAAATTAGAAGAGTCGGGTAAGATCCTGGGAAAAGACCTGTGGGTTAGGGCCCACTCAACAGATACACCGTTGAACGATTTAAAAGAGAGATTGCGTCGGTTCAATTAAATGGCTTGAATAAGGTAAGACCTCGAAATAGCTAGAAAGGATTAAGAATAGAAACATGAATCCTCTGGGATACCTTTAGCACTCCAGATAAACATGAATAGCGAGAGGTGGATGATTAAGAGGTGCACCGGCATGAGAAAACATTTGAAACGATGAAAGGATACGATCAACACCGAAAGCTTGCATTGAAACCACCGAGGAGGATAAGAGAACAAAGAATGATAAACTTGAAGCTCCGTTAGTATCTTCATGGGAAATCACCGGATAAGAACATTGACGGAAAAGAATGGAGAGACTTCCCATCTATAAGATGGATACTTGATTAAGAAATCTGAGTCCTTGAAGAAAAAGGGTGGGAGGGCGGGAAAACAAAGGCAACTTGGGCAGATGGAATGGATACCGTTGAGAAAACTTGGAATTGATCTTGCGAATGTTGGGATGACTGGATGCACTTGAAGAGAAGCACGCCGGTTGAAAAAATAATAATATGACAACCTCGATGATCGAAAGGATTAGCAACCACATAGAAATATGAGAAAACCGCTTAAAATAAGGTATGGAATACCACAAAACAAAACAAAACAAAGGATTGGCTTGCAGAATAAGCCGGAACAAACATATGATAGAGATTTCGTCCAAAGTTTTCGTGGTGGGGCCCACACGGGCTCGGTCGTACAGCACCATCATGTACAAGGCAGTGCACATGACATACGAAGCGTCCCCGAGTCGGCATAGCCAAGGACTCTTTAAGACACTACGAGACCACTGTAAAACCAATCGTGGAAAGGCGGACCACTAGACGTCGAACCCCAATCTCATATCATGCATCTGTCGGAAAGATATCCTAGGAGCTACTTGAATTCCCACTTATAAAATCCCGAAACTTTCTGGTTATGCAATCAGGTGTTGGGGATACAGGGGACACAAAATATATCACCCAAACTAGCAATCGCTAGATCCAGCTGTATCCATCCGTCAACACATAACCAAGAAACCTTCGGAAATCGTGTACCTCAACCTTCGAAAAGTATCAGTTATACGAGTTATGGCAATACTCCCGAACTCCCGCCCTAGTACTGGGTGGCGTCGAGGTGATCTCACCAATAACTGCATAAAAGAGATTTTCGATGTCGACGAAACTCAGGTATTCCAGAACTGCAACGATAAAATTGTGACGAGAACACCTCGGAGCTCAACTCCCCGGGACACTGACACAACCCCTAAATGTCAGGAGGCACCAAGAATAATGTTCTCGTCACAAAACTATCGGAACGATTCTAAGATACCCGCGTGATCCTAAAAAAAATTAGTGAAATTTGAGGAGAGAAGAGTCAAAACTTCTACGTCAGGAGGCCTCACCAGAGCGACGAAGGGACTGAGGAGTAAAAACAATCCTACTCTCCGATATATATAATCCTAAGACTTAAAACATTTTGTTCTAGACTCAACAACGCCAGCGATTCGATCAAGCAGGGGGGCTCCTAAGTCGGGGATGGCTCTGATTACCAACTTGTAACGCCCACGATGCGGCTATATCTCCCACGTGTCAAGGCACGACTTAGAGGCATAACCGCATTGTGGTATTGTCGCAAGAAGGGTTATCTTCACACAATCACATGTTATGAACAAGAAAGGGATAACGAGAGTTGGCTTACAATCGCCACTTCACACAATACATAAATTAATTCATACATCATCCAAAATCCACACATAGACCGACTACGGTCAAATCCAAATGTAAATAAGATAACCCCAAATGCTAGATCCCCGATCGTCCCAACTGGGCTCCACTACTGATCATCAAGAAACGAAACATAGTAACGACCACGTTCCTCATCGAACTCCCACTTGAGCTCGGTTGCGTCATCTGCACTGGCATCGTCGGCACCTGCAACTGTTTTGGTAGAAGCTGTGAGTCACGAGGACTCAGCAATCTCACACCCGCGAGATCAAGACTATTTAAGCTTAAGGGAAAGGATGGTGTAATGAGGTGGAGCTGCAGCAAGCACTAAGCATATATGGTGGCTAACATACGCAAAATGAGAGCGAGAAGAGAAGCAACGCAACGGTCGCGAAGCTAGAAATGATCAAGAAGTGATCCTGAAACTACTTACGTTCATGCATAACTCAAACCGTGTTCACTTCCCGGACTCCGCCGAGAAGAGACCATCACGGCTACACACACGGTTGATGTATATTAATTAAGTCAAGTGTCAAGTTCTCTACAACCGGACATTAACAAATTCCCATCTACCTCATAACCGCGGGCACGGCTTTCGAAAATAATACCCTGCAGGGGTGTCCCAACTTAGCCCATTATAAGCTCTCACGGTCAACGAAGGATAAACCTTCTCCCGGGAAGACCCGATCAGTCTCGGAATCCCGGTTTACAAGACATCTCGACAATGGTAAAACAAGACCAGCAAGACCACCCGCTATGCCGACAAATCCCGATAGGAGCTGCACATATCTCGTTCTCAGGGCACACCGGATAAGCGAAGCGTACAGGTACCAACGTAACCCAAGTTGCCAAGGGACGGTCCCGCACGGTGCTCTAGTTTGGACCAGCACTCAGAGGAACACTGGCCTGGGGTTTTAAATAAAGATGACCCTCGGGCTCGCGAAACCCAAGGGAAAAAGGCTTAGGTAGGCAAATGGTAAAACCAAGGTTGGGCCTTGCTGGAGGAGTTTTATTCAAGGCGAACTGTCAAGGGGGTCCCATAAATCACCCAACCGTGTAAGGAACGCAAACTCAAGGAACATAATACCGGTATGACGGAAACTAGGGCGGCAAGAGTGGAACAAAACACTAGGCATAAGGCCGAGCCTTCCACCCTTTACCAAATATATAGATGCATTAATTAAATAAGAGATATTGTGATATTCCAAAATATCCATGTTCCAACATGGAACCAACTTCAACTTCACCTGCAACTAGCAACGCTATAAGAAGGGCTGAGCAAAAGCGATAACTTATCCAAACAACGGTTTGCTAGGAAAGGATGGTTAGAGGCTTGACATGGCAATATGGGAGGCATGATATAGCAAGTGGTAGGTAGCGCAGCAAGGCAATAGAACGAACAACTAGCAAAGCAAAGATAGAAGTGATATCGAGGGTATGGTCATCTTGCCTGCAAGGTTCTCAGAGTTGTCGAAAGCTTGATCCTCGTAAGCGTACTCAACAGGTTCCTCGTTCATAAACTCGTCTCCCAGCTCTACCCACCGCAAGAACACAAGCAATGGAACCACAATCAATCACGGGAAATGCACAAGCAACATGATGCAAAACATGCATGGTATGCGAGATGTGGTATGCGATGCATATGCGTGCTCTGGAAGAAAAATAATGAAAAAGGCAGTAACTTGGAAAACCAATTATGCCACTGGAAAGATGAGATCATTTCGGTCGAAATCGATTTAAAGATCACCGGAAACGGATGCACGGTTTGCAAATTGCAAGCAAAACAAGAATGACACGATTCTGCGATTAACAGCATGATAGCACTTAGAATATATCAAGTAGCTATGCTACAGCACCCCAACATAGCAACAAAGCATATGGCAGTAATGTACAGGAGATGCTTCACAAAAGATGAACACTAAGCTACGGCTAGATCACAAAATAACAGGTAAAAACAAGCATCGCAAAAGTGCAAAAGATATCAGGATAGCAGACTTAGAGAAAATACTTGACATCGCATAAACATCATCAGATAGGAATGTTCAGAGCAAGCAAAACACATGCTAAAGGAAATTAACATAGCAAAACAAGGCATAGCATGAATCTACTAAATGCATAGAACAAAAGTCCCTTACTGACCATGAGCCAAAAAGGATTAGAAGATATGATGGCACTCATGTAAACATAGCAAGTTTCGCTAACAGGTTTCAGACTTTGCAGAAAACAGAGCATGGCATTAACAGAAATTATGAAGGCATCTTCGTGAGCTTGATTCACTCATCACAAAGGAATGCATGACAAAACAAGCATACCTACAGCAAGATGGCATATTTATAAAGCTAACCATGGCAAGAGCAAGTTCATAGCATGAAAGGATCAACTATAACAACCTTGGCAAAATTGAATATCATGTTAACATTCTGCCAGAAATATTTTATAGCAAAAGTAGAGCAAGATTAATACATGCTAGGGCACTCCGTAATTGCAAACATGGGTATGGATGGATAGAGCATAACCATATCTACAAAACATCCTTACTGAACATACTCAAAAGAAGCATGGATCGCACTATAGCCACATGGATACATGGCAACAAAATAACAGCAGTAACAGACGGTGAAAATCCTAAGTTCCTGAAAACAGAAACATCACAAAGCCTAGTTTGCATGCTTGTGCTAGTCACCACATAGATCACCAAAATACATGGCATACACCTCTGTAAAGATGGCATGGCATAGATCGAAACACATATAGAGCTCATGCCCATAAGATGCACACATCAAATGCAACAAAATTAACAAAACACCAAGTTCTGATAAGTAACAGCGGTAAACATCATATAGCACTCTTGCACCAGAGATTTGGGAATCAAGATGGACTCAAACGAACATGGCCCAATGGAACAAAATAAAGAGCATCTCGTAATGAACATTTTGATATATTACACGCCCAAAATGGAGCTCTATGCACGGAGTTATGATGCGATGAAGTGGGCAACAGATTGCAAAAATATCAGGACTTGGAAGAAATTCGGGGGGAGGGGAAGTCAACCTTCGTCCAGATCGGATCGGGCCGGCTCGAGGCTGCCGGAGACGGGAGAGGAGAGGGAGACGCGGCCGGCGGAGAGAGCTCGGGGAAGGCGCGGAGGAGCTCAAAGGAGGACGGGCGTGGCCGGATCCAGCGGGGCCGGGGCCGGGGCGCGCAGGCGTCGGCCGGCGAGACGGAGTGGCGGCGCCGAGACGACGGGGCGGCGCTGGAGGAGGATGAAGGAGCGGCGGGCGTCGGGCGGAGGCCGGGCCGGGGGGGCCCCGCACGGGCCGGGCGGGCCGCGGTGGACGGCGGCCGGCGTAGGCCACGTGTCAGCGCGGGAGAGGCCGGACGGCGGCGGGATTTTTGTCCGGCTCGGGCAGACGTGTCCGGCGCGCGGAGGGAGCGGTGGCTAGGGTTTGGACGCAAATTTCGGAGTGGGAGGAGCTTAGATAGGCATAGGGAGCTAGGAGAGTCCAAATGGAGCACGGTTTTCACCCACACGATCGTGATCGAACAACCGAGAGCATGGAGGTGACTTAAAGGGGTTATTGGACTGTTTGGAGGGGGTTTTGCCGCAACACACAAAAGACCTTTGCGGTTACCCGGTTAACCGTTGGAGCATCAAACGACCTCCAAATGGAACGAAACTTGACAGGTGGTCTACCGGTGGTATACCAAGGCCACTTGGCAAACCTCGGTCCATTCCGAGAACGTTTAACACCCGCTCACGAAAAGAAACAAGAGGGGTGCGCCAGTGCATGTGGGAGTGTCGGATTGCAAAACGGACAACGGGGAAAATGCTCGGATGCATGAGACGAACACGTATGCAAATGAGATGCACATGATGACATGATATGAAATGCATGACATGAACAAAATGCAAAACTAAAAACAAAACCCGACCACGAAAGGAATATCATAACACATAGCCGAAAATGGCAAGAGTTGGAGTTATATGGAAAGTTACATCCGGGGTGTTACACACGCTTTTGCAAGTTGGTATCAGAGCCTCGGCCGACCCTAAGAGTCCCCCTTGTTTGATCGTGTAGTTTGGCCGTTGTTGAGTCTAGAAGATTTTTTTTCAGAGTCTAGTTATATCAGAGAGTAGAAATTCTTTTTACTCCTCTGCACCTTCGTCGCTCTGGTGAGAAATCTTGACGTAGGTGTTTTGAACTATTCCTTTTCCCCTTCAAAATTTTTTTAGGATCTTGCGGTTAGTTTTTTTTCGTTGTCCATCCTCTTTTCAATCCGGCGCATTTCTCTTCGAGTGGTTTTTGATCCTCGTCATCTTTGGCAAGACCAGTCCTCAGTGCTTTCTCAACCGACGTTGTTTCCCATCCGAAGTTGTCCTTGTTTTTCCCACCCGCCCTCCCTTCTTCTCGGAACCAGAGTCCGTAATTGAGTATCCATTCTACTCGTGCGAAGTCTTTGCATTCTCTCCTCAATTATTTCAACCGGTGTCTTCTCTTCAAGTTATTCGTCGGTTCCCTGTTTCAAGTTGCATGTGTTTTCCCGCCCTCCCATCCCCTTTTATTCCCGGAGCTTGAGTCTCTTTCGAGCATCAATTTCATTCGTGCGGAGTATCTTCAGTCTTTCCTCAGTTGTCTCAACTGGTGAATTCTCGCCTAGTTAATCATTGTTCGTCTCATTTCCTTTTCCGGTGGATCCAATTCAAGTTTTCGGTGTTGATCGTATTCTTTTCCTTGACCGAAGTGTTTTCCCCTTGCTCATTCCTCCTTTCGCCATTCTATTATCCCAGAGTGTTGAAGACATCTCAGAAGATTCGTGTTTGCATCCATTTAATTCGAGGTTATCACCTCATTCAAATATTTAAATCGTTCCGGTGCATAGTCTGTCCTTCAATCCTTTTTCAACGGTGTTTTCTTTTTAGTGGGTCCTAACCCACAGGTGTTTTCCCAGGATCTTACCTGACTCTTCTAATTTCCCGGAGCTATTCTCAAATCCTTTTCGAAGTTTGATGTAAGTATGAATTTCACCAGTCAGACATTTTTCCAAGATCAATTTCAAATTATTTTCATTGTTGGCTCAACCTCTTCACTTTTCATTCTCTCGGAGTATCTCAACAATTTTGGTGTTCTTTCTCGTCGTCATTCTCAACATTTGAAAACTGAAGTAGAATTTTCTTAAATCTTGTCCGTTCTCCCGGAAATTCACGGTGCTAGCACGATGGTTATCCTATCAAATTGTAACAAGTCGTGCAATTATTTTTGCCCATCCGGAGTATTTCAGGAGTTGTTTTCCGTCTCAATTATCTGGAGGCCTCCATTTCAGAATATTTCTTCGTTCTAAGTTTTCAAATCCATTCTCCGATTATTCTATATTCATGCCTTTTCGTTCGTCTCCATATTCTTCCGGTGTTTTGCTCTTTAATCAGTTTGCGATCTCTTCGTTCTCTTGTCTCTAGATTCCCTCAAGTATCTTCGTGCTTTTCTAAATTCTTTCCGGTGATTCATTCTATTTTCGTCATTCGTTTCAATTCCTACGGTGGATTTTTCAAGGTTCTTTCTGTTGTATCATATCAATTAATTCGGTCTTTCCAAATCCTACCGGTGGTTCATGAAGACTTTCTCAAGTTTTGCGCTATATCCCCCCTTAATCTTTCCAACGAGAATAAGTGGTATGCAAATCCATTGTTTCTCATCAATTTAATTGGTGGAGGATAAGCATAACGTAATCCTTATTTTCTTTCTTCAAGTGGTTTTATCTCTTCTTTTCGGAGATTGTTCATATTATCACATTCTCGGTTCAAAGTGTTTTCATCTTTTCTTTCCCGGAGTTTTAAGCTTCTCGCCGATTTCGTCGCGAACCTCCATCCAAATCATCGCAAGGATTTAATCTTATCCCTTTCATCCTTCAATTTTATCTCGTCATTCTTTTGCTATCGGAGTTCATCATGGTGGCTCGTCATGATTTAATTCATTCTTCAAGTGTTCATCAAGATTCTTGTAGGCGTAGCTCAAGTATCTTCTTCTTGCTTCTCAAAGTGCAATTAATTCTCCATATTCTTTTGAAGTGGAGTTTTGCATTTCTTCGTTCCTCTTAGCTTTTCAGTCTTTTCCGCTTGTGGTAGGTTACCACCTCATAATTTTGAGATGTTATCCATAAGTCCACAACAAGCTTATTCTTTTGCTGTTGAATTTCCAACAACTCCGTTCAATGTTTCCTTCTAAGGATGCTTTCTATTTCATTCGGGGTAGAAGTGGTCATCTTATTCCCCGTTCTTCTCAGTCCAATCTTTCAAGTATTCCGGAGGCATTGTGTTGTTCCTCTCGTCAAGTATCATTCCATCTTCTCAAGTTCATGTTCTATTCTTTCCTTGTTCAGCCAGACTTCTGCCTAAATTCTTTCATTCTTATTCCGCTTCTATCTTGTTCTAACCAGAGAGGCTTCGAATTCATTTTTGTTTCGGAGCTTTGATTCTCGTCATACTCGTCGTTGCTTTTCCTACTCGAGTGTTCTTGACTTTGTTCATCCACACTCTTTTGTTCTTATTTCACCTCATCCCCTTGTCCTTCCGTCTCGGTCCTAAGATCTCGGGACGAGATCTCTTGTTAGTGGAGGAGTGTTGTAACGCCCCGGATCCGATGCGCCAGGTGTGTGCCAGTTATTCGCCGTCCTTGCCTTGTCAGCTGCTTGCGTGTTGCATTTTGCCATGTCATCATCTGCATTTCATCTGCATGTTTTTCAAAACTTGCATCCGGTCCTTTTCCCCGTTGTCCGTTTCGCGATCCGACACTCGCACGCGCCCGCGGCACCTCTCAGTCCTTGGTTTTGTGAGCCGCCGAAAAACGTTCTCGGAATGGGATGAAAGTTGGCGTGCGGTCTTGTTATAGTGTAGGTAGACCGCCTGTCAAATTTCATCGCATTCGGAGTCCGTTTGATAGCCCAACCGTGATCCGTAGCGGCACCGTTGCCGGTTTAATCGTCGGACGTTTCGGTCTCCGAAAATGTCACCGGGCTGCCCTTCTCTTCTTCCCCATTGCCCGAGGCCTTCTACACAGCCCAAGTCCAGCCCACTAAACCCCCCTCCGACCGGAACCGTTCGATTGCGATCGGAGGGCTCCGAAACCCCCTCAAACCCTAACCTTCCCTATATAAACACCCCCACATGCCATTTTTGGCCTTCTCCTCCCTCCTCCTCGAAATCCACGCCCCCAATCATCAGCCAGCCGCCTCCCACCTTCTCTCCTCGAAATCCGCGCCCAACCAGCCCCGCCGCCGGCGACGCGCGCAGCCAACTAGGCGCTGCCACGTCGCCCCGCAGCTCTCTCGCCGCTGCGGCCCTCCCGGCCCAGATCGGGCCCGCCACCGGGCCGGAACGGGCCCCGCCAGCCCGCGCGCTTCCCAGCCGCGCCCGAGCGCCGCCCCGAGCCGTCCCTCGCCGTCGGCTTTGCTCTGCCGCGCCTGGCTCCCGCGCCCGCCGCCCGTTCGCCGACCCCCGCCGCTGAGCGCTTCCGCCCGTGCCCAGCCGCCTCTGCCCGCCGGCGCCCCATCCTCCCTCGCCGGACCCCGCCGCCCCGCATCTCCGACGCCGTCCCCGCTCCTCCCCGACGTCCCCGCGCCTCGTCGTCGGCGCTGCCCTCCTCGCCGGAGTTCGCCGGCCGGATCCGGTGGATCCGGACGAGATCCACCGGGATCTCACCCAAATGCCGCGCCTCGTCCTGGATCCCTTCGTCCTGCACGCTCCGTCCCGCGTTGACTTTCGTGGAGGTAAAAATCTGCCAAGTCCCGAAAATTATTGCATTATGTTGCTATATTCATCATGCCATAACTTCGTGCTAGGTGCTCCGATTCATGGATATGATATATTAAAATGTTCATCATGATGTGCTCTTCATTTTGTTCCATTGTGCCATGCTTCTTTGAGTACATCTTGATGTCCTAATCATTGTTGCAAGAGTGCTATGTGATGTTAACTGCTGTCTGTTATCAGAACTTGGTGATTTGTCTTTTTCATTGCATTTTGTGTGTGCATCCTATGAGCTTGATGTCTACATGAGTTTTGTACTACTTCATGCCATATTTACAGTGGTGCTAGTCTTTTATTTTTACGATCTCTGTGGTTACTAGCACAAGCATGCAAAGTAGCCTCCATGATGTTGCTGATTTCTGCGACTTAGTGTTTTCTGCTATATTTTGTTGCCATGTAAACCTCCTGCTACCATGAGTTCTATGCATAATCTGGAGATGTTTACTAAGGATGTTTTTTATACATGTTATGCTCTATCCATCCATGCCCTTGGTTGCATTTATGGACTACTGTAGATTGTTGTAATCTTGCTCCAAAGTTCCTAAATAATGTTGCTGTCAGCCTGTTAACATGAAGTTCAGTTTTGCCACGTGTTTTGCTAGTGATCCATGTACCCTATGACTATTCTATTGCCATGCTTAGCTTCATAGTTGTGCCATCTTACCGCTGGTTACCTTGGCATGCCATGTATTGCTCTGTGGTGAGTGGTTCAAGCTCATCAACATGCCTACTTATCGTTGTTTCTGCCATGTCCTGTTATTCAGTCTGAATCTGTCATATTACTTGCTATGTTTACCTGGGTGCCATCATATCTTCTGTGCCTTTTTGGCTCATTATCAGTAAGGGACTTTTGTTCTATGCAATTAGTAGACTCATGTCATGCCTTTGTTTGCTATAATATTTTCTTGTAGGATGTTGTTGGATAGCTCTAAACGTAGCAACCTGATGTTATTTCTGCCATGTCCAGTGATTTTCTGCCAAGTCTGTGAAACTGTTATTAGTTGTAATCTTTCCATGTCCTTTTGAGCATGTTCTAGTGATTTCGGGAGATAGCTCAGTGTTCATGTTTTGTAATACTTTACCTGTATATCATGTCCATGCCTTTTGTTTGCATGTTGAGTTGTTGTAGCTTATTGTTTTGATGCTTGCTAGATGCCTAGTTGCTGTTTTGGACAGATTGTTGCTATGTCTTGTTTGGAGTGTATGTGTTGCACCGTTGCTCCGTTTTGAGCATGCTCTATATGAAAATTGCTTAGTTTTGCATGTAGTTTTATATTCCCGTGTTGCATCCTTGTTTTGAGTGTGTTTTCTTGATGTTTGAATGCATTTTGCATCAATGCCATGTTTAACTTGTTTTGCTCATATCTTCTAGGCCGTAGCTCCGAATCTAATGAACTTTATATGTAACTTGACTAGAATTTCGTGTAGATCATCTTGGTGCATCTTAACTTGCTGTTTAACAATTTGAACATAAGGTTTATTCAGTTCTGGACCAATTTCGAAATTTGCATATGAGGACTTACCGGAATTGTTATATGTTGTTTCCGGCCTCATTTAAACTTGCTTTGATGTGTTGTTTTTGTATGCACCATCTCTTGTCATGAGTAGCTTCATGTAGCCTTGTCATGCATCGTACTTGATTGAGCATCATGCCTTGTTCATGTGTGGTGTGTTTACCATGTTGTGTGCTTCTTCTCGATAGTTCCCGTTTCGTTGCGATCGTCAGGATTCGTTCGTCTACGATTGGTCGTCTTCGTGGCTTCATCTTCTTCATGGACTCGTTCTTCTTTCTAGCGGGATTTCAGGCAAGATGACCGTCACCTTGGATCTCATTACTATCATTGCTATGCTAGTTGCTTTGTTCTATCGCTATGTTGTGCTACCTATTCACTTGCTCTTCAAGCCTCCCAAATTGCCATGAACCTCTAACCTTTGTCACCCTTCCTAGCAAACCATTGTTTGGCTATGTTACCGCTTTGCTCAGCCCCTCTTATAGCGTTGCTAGTTGCAGGTGAAGATGAAGATTGCTCCATGTTTGATTATGTTTATGTTGGGATATCACAATATCTCTTATATTATTAATGCATCTATATACTTGGTAAAGGGTGGAAGCCTCGGCCTTATGCCTGGCGTTTTGTTCCACTCTTGCCGCCCTAGTTCCCGGCATACCGGTGTTATGTTCCTTGATTTTGCGTCCCTTACGCTGTTGGGTGATATATGGGACCCCCTTGACAGTTCGCTTTGAATAAAACTCTTCCAGCAAGGCCCAACCTTGGTTTTACATTTGCCTCACCTAACCTTTTTCCCTTGGGAGTCACGCATCCCGAGGGTCATCTTTATTTTAACCCCCCCGGGCCAGTGCTTCTCTAAGTGTTGGTCCGAACCGAGCTGTCTGCGGGGCCACCTCGGGGAAACTTGAGGGCTAGTTTTACTCATAGCTAGTCTCATCTGGTGTTGCCCTGAGAACGAGATATGTGCAGCTCCTATCGGGATTGTCGGCGCATCGGGCGGCTTTGCTGGTCTTGTTTTAGCATTGTCGAAATGTCTTGTAACCTGGATTCCGAGACTGATCGGGTCTTCCCGGGAGAAGGAATATCCTTCATTGACTGTGAGAGCTTATAATGGGCTAAGTTGGGACACCCCTGCAGGGTATTATCTTTCGAAAGCCGTGCCCGTGGTTATGTGGCAGATGGAAATTTGTTAATATCCGGTTGTAGAGAACTTGACACTTGACTTAATTAAAACGCATCAACCGCATGTGTAGCCGTGATGGTTTCTTCTCGGCGGAGTCCGGGAAGGGAACACGGTTTCTGGGTTATGTCTGACGTAAGTAGGAGTTCAGGATCACTTATTGATCATTGCTAGCTTCACGACCGTTCCATTGCTTCTCTTCTCGCTCTTATTTGCGTATGTTAGCCACCATACATGCTTAGTCGCTGCTGCAACCTCACCACTTTACCCCTTCCTTACCCATTAAGCTTTGCTAGTCTTGACACCCATGGTAATGGGATTGCTGCGTCCTCGTGGCTCACAGATTACTACAACACCAGTTGCAGGTACAGGTTTTGCGATGATCATGATGCGAGAGCGATGTTACTTGTTTTGGAGTTCTCCTTCTGCTTCTTCTTCGATCAGGGGATAGGTTCCAGGTCGGCAGTCTAGGCTAGCAGGGTGGATGTCGTTTGAGCTTCTATTTGTGTTTCATCCGTAGTCGGATGTTGATCTTATGTATGATGTATTGATGTATTCTTGTGGCATTGTATGCCTCTTGTATGTATCCCCAACTATTATGTAATGTTGATGTAATGATATCCACCTTGCAAAAGCGTTTCAATATGCGGGTCTATCCTTGGTGGGACCTTCGAGTTTCTCGCGGATAGGGTAGCATATTGGGCGTGACAGCCCCCCTCTGGTGGATCTTGGCTCCAGAAATTCTCTTTATTGATATAAAAATTCCTCGCGAAGTTTCATCCCATTCCGAGAACTTTTATTTCTGCACAAAAACAACACCATAGTAGTTCTGCTGAAAACAGCGTCAGTCCGGGGTTAGTTTCATTCGAATCATGCAAATTAGAGTCCAAAACAAGATGAAAGGCATTAGGAAAAGTAGATACGTTGGAGACGTATCATTTCCTAGCAACGAAGTCTCTCTTATCATAAAGTTGATTCTTTGATTGTGGATTATGAAGATCAACAGCAGGTTCAATCTCTACATCATTATCATTACTAGGTTGAGCATCAACATGAACATCATCATTAACATTATCACAAGGTTCATGTTCATCACCAGATTGTGTCTCAGCATCAGAAATAGAAATATCATTGGGATTCTTAGGTGTATCTATAGCAAGTTTACTAGAAGCATTCAAAGTCCTACCAGTTTTCTTTTTCTTTTTATTACTAGGCCTAGGTGCATCAGTATTAATTCTCTGAGAATCTTGCTCAACTCTCTTAGGATGGCCCTTGGGATACAGAGGTCCCTGAGTCATCTTACCACCTCTAGTCATAACCCTAACAGCATTATCATTGTTCTTACTATTCAACTCATTAAGCAAATCATCATGTGCCTTAAGTACTTGTTGTACTTGAGTTGTAACCATGGAAGCATGTTTACTAATAAGATTAAGATCATTAACAGTTCTACTCATATAATCACCCAAGTAGTCAAGCATGTGAGCATTACGTTCAATTGTCTACTAACATAAGCATTGAAGTTTTCTTGTTTAACAAAAAATTTATCAAACTCATCTAAGCATTGACTAGCAGACTTATTATGAGGAATATCACCTTCATCAAATCTATAAAGAGAGTTTACCTCTACTACTATGTCGAGTTATCAAGACCATGTATTTCTTCAATAGGCGGTAAATTCTTAACATCTTCAGCTTTAATACCTTTTTCTTTCATAGATTTCTTTGCCTCTTGCATATCTTCACGACTGAGAAATAGAATACCTCTTTTCTTCGGAGTTGGCTTAGGAGTTGGTTCAGGAAGTGTCCAATCATTATCATTACTCAATATATTATTCAATAGCAATTCAGCTTGCTCAATAGTTCATTCCTTGAAAACACAACCAGCACAACTATCCAGGTGGTCTCTGGAAGAATCAGTCAGTCCATTATAAAAGATATCAAGTGTTTCATTTTCTTGAGAGGATGATCAGGCAAAGCATTGAGTAATTGGAGAAGCCTCCCCCAAGCTTGTGGGAGACTCTCTTCTTCAGATTGCACAAAGTTAAATATTTCCTTTAAAGCAGCTTGTTTCTTATGAGCAGGGAAATGTTTTTCAGAGAAGTAGTAAATCATATCCCAGGGACTACGGACACAACCAGGAGCAAGAGAATTAAACCATAACTTAGCATCACATTTTAACGAGAAAGGAAACAACTTAAGAATATAGTAATAGCAATTTTTCCCCATGAGCAAATAGGGTGGCTATATCATTCAATTTAGTAAGATGTGCCACAACAGTTTCAGACTCATAACCATAGAAAGGATCAGATTCAACCAAAGTAATTAACTTAGGATCGACAGAGAATTCATAATCCTTATCAGTAACAAAGATAGGTGAAGTAGAAAACTTAGGATCATATTGCATTCTAGCATTCAAAGACTTCTCTTTCAGCTTAGCTAACAGTTTCTTAAGATCATCTCTATCATTGCAAGCAAAAAAATCTCTAGCAGTTTCTTCATCCATAATATAATCCTCAGGTACAACAACAATTCATATCTAGGGGAGAATCATAATCTTCAGTTTCAATAATATCATCAGTTTCAATAATTTCATTCTCTCTAACCCTAGCAAGTTGTTCACCAAGAAATTCACCTAGTGGCACAGTATTATCAAGCAGAGAAGTAGTATCATCATAAGCATCATGCATAGTAGAAGTGGCATCATTAATAACATGCGACATATCAGAATCAATAGCAGGTGTAGGTGTCACAAGTTTACTCAAAACAGAAGGTGAATCAAGTGCAGAGCTAGATGGCAGTTCCTTACCTCCCCTCGTAGTTGAGGGAAAAATCTTGGTTCTTTGATCTTTCAGATTCTTCATAGTGATCAACAGATATAAATCCCAAGTGACTCAGAGAATTGAGCTATGGTCCCCGGCAACGGTGCCAGAAAAAGGTCTTGATAACCCACAAGTATAGGGGATCGCAACAATTTTCGAGGGTAGAGTATTCAACCCAAATTTATTGATTCAACACAAGGGGAGCCAAAGAATATTCTCAAGTATTAGCAGCTGAGTTGTCAGTTCAACCACACCTGAAGGACTTAATATTTGCAGCAAAATATTTAGTAGCAAAGTAGTATGGAAGTAACGGTAAAAGTGTCAAAACTAACAGTAGAACGTAACAATCGTAACAGTGGCAAAGATCAATATGAAACGAACTCGTAGGCAATGGATAAATGATGGATAATTATGTCAGATGGAATTCATCATGCAACAGTTATAACATAGGGTGACACAGAACTAGCTCGAATTCATCAATATAATGTAGGCATGTATTCCGAATATAGTCATACGTGCTTATGGAAAAGAACATGCATGACATCTTTTGTCCTACCCTCCCGTGGCAGCGGGGTCCTAATGGAAACTAAGGGATATTAAGGCCTCCTTTTAATAGAGAAATGGACCAAAGGATTAGCACTTAGTGAATACATGAACTCCTCAAACTACGGTCATCACCGGGAAGTGTCCTGACTATTGTCACTCCGGGGTTGCCGGATCATAACACGTAGTAGGTGACTATAACTTGCAAGATAGGATCAAAAACACAAATATATTCATGAAAACATAATATGTTCAGAACTGAAATCATGGCACTCGGGTCCTAGTGACAAGCATTAAGCATAGCAAAGTCATACAACATCAATCTTAGAACATAGTGGATAGTAGGGATCAAACCCTAACAAAACTAACTCGATTACATGGTAAATCTCATCCAAAACATCACCGTCCAGCAATCCTACAATGGGATTACTCACGCACGGTGGTGAGCATCATGAAATTGGTGATGGAGGATAGTTGTGATGACGATGGCGAGGATTTCCCCTCTCCGGAGCCCAAAACGGACTCCAGATCTCGCCTCCCGAGGAAGAACAGGAGGTGGCGGTGGCTCCGTATCGTAAAACGCGATGAATCCTTCTCTCTGATTTTCTTATCCTCGAACATGAATATATGGAGTTGGAGTTGAGGTCGGTGGAGCTCCGCGTGACCCACAAGCCACGGGGCGCACCCAGGGGGGTAGGGCACGCCCCCACCCTTGTGGAAAGGTGGTGGGTCCCCCTCTGTTGAATCTTTCGCCAATATAATTCCACCCAGAAGGTAATGGGTTACTCCTACAGCGGAAGGCGTTGGATACTTGATATACGCTATGCTATGTACTCGGTTTTTTATATATTCCAAAAATATTCTCCGTGGATTTTCATGTCATTCTGATAACTTTTATTTCTGCACAAAAATAACACCATGGCAATTCCGCTGAAAACAGCGTCAGTCCGGGTTAGTTCCATTCAAATCATGCAAATTAGAGTCAAAAACAAGGGCAAAAGAGTTTGGAAAAGTAGATACGATGGAGACGTATCACAGGTTTATCCGGAGATGAAGTTAAGAAGAAGGTTTTCCCTTTATCTTTGAAGGGAAAAGCATTGACATGGTATAGGCTATGTGATGATATTGGAGCTTGGGATTGGAACCGATTGAAATTGGAATTTCATCAAAAGGTTTATCATATGCATCTGGTTCATCGTGATCATAATTATATATATTAATTTTGGCCTCGTGAAGGAGAAAGTATCGCTCAAGCTTTGGGAGGCTTAATTCAATGTTGTATTCATGCCCCAATCATGAGCTCTCAAGAGAAAATATTATTCAGGATTTTTATGCTCGGCTTTCTCGTAATGATCAATCCATGATCGATATTTCTTGTATTGGTTCTTTTATGAAGAAGACTATTGAATTCAGATGGGATCTTTTGGAAAGAATTAAATGCAACTCTGAAGATTGGGAGCTCGACGAAGGTAAGGAGTCAGGTATAAAGCTTGAGTTTGATTGTTTAAAAAAATTATGGATACTGATGCTTTTCATAATTTTAGCACTAAGTATGGGTTTGACTCTGAGATAGTAACTTCCTTTTGTGAATCATTCGCTACTCATGTTGATCTCCCTAAGGAGAAGTGATTTAAATATCATCCTCCCATTGAAATAAAAATAGTAGAACCTACTAAAGATGAAGAGTAAATTATTAGTTAGAGTGCCAATCCAGTTATTCCTACTACTTATATTGAGAAACTCCCTTTTCCTGTAAGGATAAAAGAACATGCTAAAGCTTCAACTGTGGTTCGCAAGAGTTATACAAGAACACCTACACCCTCCGAACAAATTAAAGTTGAACCTTATGTTCCTATGGTTAAAGATCTCTTAGTTGATAATATCGACGGGCATGTTATTTATTTCTATGATGAAGCCACTTGAATAGCTAGACCCGATGAAAAAGATAAAAATAGACATGGTGTTGGAATGTCTGTTGTCTCTGTTAAAATAGAAGATCATTGTTATCATGGCTTATGTGATTTGGGTGCTAGTGTGAGTGCTATCCCATTTACTTTATATCAAGAAATTATGAATGATATTGCACCTTCTGAAATAGAGGACATTGATGTTACCATTAAGCTTGCCAATAGAGATACCATCACACCACTTGGGATTTTTAGAGATGTTGAAGTCTTGTGTGGGAAAATAAAATACCCTGCAGATTTTCTTGTTCTTGGTTCCCCACAAGATGATTTTTGTCCCATTATATTTGGCAGACCTTTCCTGAATACGGTTAATGCTAAAATTGATTGCACTACGGAAACTGTTAGTGTAAATTTTAGTGATGTGTCTCATGAGTTTCATTTCTCTAAATTTCATAGACAACCTCGTGATAAAGAATTACCTCGTAAGGATGAAATTATTGGTCTTTCTTCTATTGCCATGCCTCCTACTGATCCGTTAGAACAATATTTTCTAGACCACGAAAATGACATGCATATGATTGAAAGAAACGAAATAGATGAGATATTCTTTAAACAAATGCCTATTCTGAAACACAATTTTCCTATTGAGACTCTTCGAGATCCTCTTCCACCCAAGAGTGATCCCATGTTTGAGCTTAAACAATTATCTGATACTTTGAAATATCGCTTATCTTGATGAAAAGAAAACATATCCTGTTATTATTAGTGCTAACTTTTAGAGCATGAAGAAAAGAGATTATTGAAAACTCTGAGGCAGCACCGTGCCGCTATATATCTTGCTGATCTTAAGGGCATTGGTCCCACTCTATGTCAGCATAAAATTAATATGGAGCCTGATGTTAAGCCAGTTGTTGATCACCAGTGATGATTAAATCCTAAGATGAAGGAAGCGGTAAGAAATGAAATATTAAAGCTTCTGGAAGCAGGTATAATCTATCATATAGCTGATAGTAGATGGGTAAGTCTTGTTCATTGTGTCCCTAAGAAGGGAGCCATTACTGTTGTCCCTAATGATAGAAATGAACTTATCCCTCAAATAATTATAAGAGGTTACAGGATGGTAATTCATTTTATAAAACTAAACAAATCTACTAGGAAAGATCAATACCCTCTACCATTCATTGATCAAAATGCTAGAAAGATTATCAAAACATACACATTTGTGTTTTCTAGATGGATACTCTGTTTTTTCCCAAATACTTGTGTCATAAGAGGATCAAGAAAAAACTACTTTTACATGCCCTTTTGGTAGTTTTCCTTATAGACGTATGCCGTTTGGTTTATGCAATGCACGTGCTAACTTTCAAAGATGTATGATTGTTATATTCTCTAACTTCTGTCAAAAGATTGTTGATGTTTTCATGGATTATTTCTCCGTTTATGGAACCTCTTTTGATGATTGCTTAAGCAACCTTGATCGAGTTTTGCAGAGATGTGAAGAAACCAACCTTGTATTGAATTGGGAGAAGTGCCACTTTATGGTGAATGAAGGTATTGTCTTGGGGCATAAAATTTCCAAAAGAGGTATTGAAGTTGATAAAGCTAAAGTTGATGCAATTGACAAAATGCCTTGTCCTAAAGATATCAAACGTATAAGAAGTTTACCTAGTCATGTTGGTTTCTATAGGAGATTTATTAAAGACTTCTCTAAAATTTCCAGGCCTCTTATTAATCTCTTGCAAAAAGATGTTCCATTCGTTTTTATGATGATTGTGTAGAAGCATTTGAAATACTTAAGAAAGCCTTAATCTCTGCACCTATTGTGCAACCACCTGATTGGAACCTGCCCTTTGAAATTATGTGTGATGCTAGTGATTATGATGTTGGTGCTGTTCTAGGGCAAAGAGATGATAAGAAATTAAATGTTATCCATTATGCTAGTAAGACTCTAGATAGTGCTCAAAGAAATTATGCTACTACTGAGAAAGAATTTCTAGCAGTTGTTTTTGCTTGTGATAAATTTAGATCTTACATAGTCGATTCCAAAGTAATTGTTCACACCGACCGTGCTACTATTAAATACCTTATGGAAAAGAAAGATGTTAAACCTAGACTCATTAGGTGGGTTCTTTTGCTACAAGAATTTGATCTACATATCACTGACACGAAGGGAGCTGAGAACCCAGTAGCTGACAACTTGTCTAGGTTAGAAAATATTCTTGATAACCCACTACCTATTGATGATAGCTTCCTTGATGAACAACTAGTTGTCATAAATGCTTCTCGTAGTACTCCTTGTTATGCAGACTATGCTAATTATATTGTTTCTAAATTTATACCACCTAGTTTCACATACCAACAGAAGAAAAAGTTTTTCTTTGATTGAAGACATTACATTTGGGATGACCCACACCTATATAAAGAAGGAGTAGATGGTATTATTAGACGTTGTATACATGAGCATGAACATGAAGAAATCCTACGAAAGTGTCACTCCGAGGCATACGGAGGACACCATGCGGGAGATAGAACTGCACACAAGGTATTATAATCTAGGTTTTATTGGCCTACTCTTTTCAAAGATGCTCGTAAGTTTCCTCTATCTTGTGATGAATGTCAAAGAATTGTTTACAGTAGTAGACATCAGGAAATGCCTATAACTATTCACTTGTTATTGAACCATTTGATGTTTGGGGATTTGATTATACGGGACCTTTTCCTTTCTCCAATGGATATACTCATATTTTAGTTGCTATTGATTATGTTACTAAGTGGGTAGAAGCTATTCCAACTAGTAGTGCCGATCACAACACTTCTATTAAAATGCTTAAAGAAGTTATTTTCCCGAGGTTTGGAGTCCATAGATATCTAATGACAGACGGTGGTTCACACTTCATTCATGGTGCTTCCCGTAAACTTGAAAGGATCGAGAAGAGGTGTCTAGAGGGGGGGGGGTGATTAGATCCTCAACAAAGAAAACTAGCAGTTTTTAATTTCTTCAAGTTAAGGTGGAGTTTTAGCACAAGTTTAAACATTCACAATACATTTCAAGCAAGCATGGCAAGAGTATATGAGCAGCGGAAAGTAAAGCATGCAAGTTGCAAGAATGTAAAGGGATGGGATTGGAGTATGCAAACGCAATTGGAGACACGGAGATTTTTGGCGTGGTTCTGATAGGTCGTGCGATCGTACATCCACGTTGATGGAGACTTCAACCCACGAAGGGTAACGGTTGCGCGAGTCCACGGAGGGCTCCACCCACGAAGGGTCCATGAAGAAGCAACCTTGTCTATCCCACTATGGCCATCGCCCAGGAAGGACTTGCCTCACTAGGGTATATCTTCACGAAGTACGCGATCTCCTTGCCCGTACAAACTCCTTGGTTCAACTCCACAATCTTGACGGAGGCTCCCAAGTGACACGTAACCAATCTAGGAGACACCACTCTGCAAAAGGTAATAGATGGTGTGTTGATGATGAACTCCTTGCTCGTGTGCTTCAAATGATAGTCTCCCCAACACTCAACTCTCTCTCACAGATTTAGATTTGGTGGAAAGATGATTTGAGTGGAAAGCAACTTGGGGAAGGCTATAGATCAAGATTCTTGTGGTAGGAATGGAATATCTTGGTCTCAACACATGAGTAGGTGGTTCTCTCTTAGAAAATGAATGTTGGAAGAACGTTCTGATTGCTCTCTCCATGAATGAAGAGTGGGTGGAGGGGTATATATAGCCTCCACACAAAATCTAGCCATTACACACAATTTACCAAACTCGGTGGGACCGAATTATGAAACTCGGTCGGACCGATATGGTGCAAAATGTGAACGTTAGAGTTTTCGGTGGGACCGATATGATCAACTCGGTGGGACTGATGTGCTAGGGTTAGGGTAAAACCTCAACTCGGTTTAACCGATTACACAAACTCGATGAGACCGATTTTGGTAATAAGCAAAATAGAGAGTTGGTCAAGCAAACTCGGTGGGACCGATTGCATATCTTGGTGGGACCAATTGCATATCTCGGTGAGACCAAAATAATTGCAACAGGCAACAGAGAGTTTGCAAGCCCATCTCGGTCAGACCGAGATCCTATCGGTGAGACCAAACTGATTAGGGTTTCTGGCAGTGGCTATGTCAAGTGAACTCAGTGGCGCCGGATAGATCAAATCGGTGGGGCCGAGTTTGACTTTAGGTTTGGGACATATGTGGATATGAGAAATTGGTTGAAGGCTTTGGAGCATATCACTAAGCACATTGAGCAAGCAAGCCATTAAGCAACACCTCATCCCCTTTTAATAGTATTGGTTTTCTTATGGACTCAATGTGATCTTGGATCACTAAAATGAAAATGTAGAGTCTTGAGCTTTTGCCAATCCTTGTCCTTCACTTCTTGAAGGGGTTCCACATCCTCTTGTCCATGCCACTCTACTGTTGAACTTATCTGAAATATACTAGGTGAAAATATTAGTCCAACGAGAGATATGTTGACATTAATTACCAAAATCACCGAGGGAGCACTTGTGCTTTCAATCTCCCCCTTTTTGGTAATTGATGACAACATACATCAAAGCTTTAGATAAAGATATAAACAATAACAAGTAAAGCTTTGGAAGGACATGTAACATGCATAGGCTCCCCCTACATGTATGCAATCATGTAAATATGGGATATAAGAGCATGTGAATGCATAAGCATGACGGAGCAAGCAATGAGTTACATGTATCTTGGCTATATGCATCAGAGCAAATGATGGGATATAGGGAGTGTGAAAGTGCTAGTTATCGACTAGAGGGGGGTGAATAGGTGATTTTTATGAAAGTCTTCAAAACACGGGGGGTTTGAAGACAAATGATAGAAATGAACCTATTGATATGCAGCAGAAGGTAGACTACACTAGACAAGCCATAGTCAAGTAAGTAATGAAGTGAAAGCACGAAGACTATTAGCAGCTAGGTAGTATAGATCGGGATGGAAGATAGTATGAAGCCAAACAACAATATTTGTCACACAGTGAAGTCAAACAGATCAGGCAAGCATGCAAATGACTTCACGAAGACAAACTGTAAATAAGTGAGGGAGGAGATAGAACCAGTTGCTTGGTGAGGACAAGGATTTGTTGGACCAGTTCCAGTTGTTGTGACAACTGTACGTCTGGTTAGGGAGGCTGAGATTCAACTCAGAAGACCGCGTCTTCACCTTATTCCCCTTGAGCTGAGGACACTTAGTCCTCACCCAATCACTCTGGTAAGTCTTCAAGGTAGACTTCCAAACCTTCACAGACTCCGTTCACTGGCAATCCACAATGAACCTTGGATGCTCATAACGCGATGCCTAACCGGCTGGAGGATTCACAGTCCTCAAGTGTAATAAGTCTTCAGATCACGCGGACAGAAAGACTTCAGTGATGCCTAACACTCTTTGGCTCTGGGTGTTTTGGGCTTTGTCCTCGCAAGGATCTTTCTCTCAAATGCTTCGGAGGTGGGTTGCCCTCAAACGACAAAAGCCGTGCACTAACTCTGAGCAGCCACCAATTTATGGTGTAGGGGGTGGGCTATTTATAGCCAGGAGGCAACCCGACCTGATTTGTCCGAAATGACCCTGGGTCACTAAGGAACTGACACGTGTCCAACGGTCAGATTTCAAACACACGCGGCAGCTTGACTTGGGCTACAAGTAAAGCTTACTCATCCAGCTCTGGATAAGATTTGCTCTCATTTTCTTCGCTCGAAGACATAGGATTTGGTTGAGCATCACTTCAGTCACTCTGACTTTGTTCACTTGGACCCTACTTAACAGTGCAGTGGTTCCTATGACTCAACAAAGAAGAAAAGGAAACTACGAAACAACTATGTCTTCGCACTCCATAGTCTTCACGTGAATGTCTTCTCGAGTCATAATCTTCGTTGTGAATATCTTCACATACCACCATTGTCTTCAATGTCTTCACACATTTTTAGGGGTCATCTCCGGTAGGTAAACCGAATCAATGAGGGACTACTACCTGTGTTATCCTGCAATTCTCACAAACACATTAGTCCGTCAACCAGGTTTGTCGTCAATACTCCAAAACCAACTAGGGGTGGCACTAGATGCACTTACAATCTCCCCCTTTTTGGTGATTGATGACAAACTGGTTGAAGTTTTCAACTGGGATAAAAGTATGTGAAATTGTAAGGGTTAAGGTATTGTCTTCATAAGTAGCAGAAGGCCCCCCTGAAGATGTGCATATAAGTAGTTTGATTTTGAATGCGAATGCACATGGCATGTTTTACTTGTGGAGATCCTCTTCAACATATGAAGACAATTCATCATGCATATAAAGATATAGCGAAGATAATGACATGCATAATGAAAAATGGACATCTGCTGAATGACTTCATGTGGAATTTATCATCGCATCACAGAATTGCAAGCAAAGTAGCAGATGACCATCAAGTTTAAGTGTTACAACCCAAAAGAACCAATTGTATCAAAACGAGAGTTGTAACCACTTGGCAAAATATAAAGCAACCACCCATATGGACCCGCTTGAAGACTATCAACTCATATGCTTCTCCCCCTTTTTTCAGTAAGGACCAAAAAGGTTCAAAGACATAGAGCATCTACTCGTTCCCATCGGGTAAGATGAAGGTCCAGGGTCAATGTTGGAGTCCGGTGGTGCAGAGGGGCCTGGTGCAGTGTCGAGGCGCGGCGTAGTGGTTGGTGAAGTAGCATCGTCTTCGTCATCGACGACTCTGGCATTAACCGTTGCAGCCGAGGAGGAATACTCTGAGTCTTCTAAGGAAGGAGTACGGTGCAAGACGTCATTGCGGGGAGGCGTGGAATCAAACTTGTAGCGCTCAGTGAAGTCATCTTCGCGAAGATCATCTTCGGAGCTTAGCAAAGTCAGACTCTTCCATGACTTCCGACAGGCTTCATGAGATACAAAGGCATTCTTGGTGGCAAGATTTCGAATGCGATTAACATCCACCAAGAGGCTCTGCATCTAACGCTTCAGCCAGTCATGGTGCTTATCATGTTTCTGATGCAATGCCACGAGAAGCTCTCGGTCATTGACAACGCGAGATCGCTTTCGAGGTCTTTGAGCAATGGTGCTTTCTGTGGCTTCAGTAGTTGCACGATGAGGTGCACATGTGTTACCAGCCAGAGGATAAACTCGAGTTGCAGCAAGAACTCCTTCAATGGGTTGCGTGGAGCTTTGGCGATCGACATTGTGAAGATATATAGGCTCCTTGGCAGGTTCAGGGTAGATGGCTTCGACAGACATATCAACCTCTGGCAAGAAGATAAGATGGTGGCGCGCAGAGGGCTGATAATTGATAGAAGAGTGAATTAGGCGCATCACCCATGGAGCA
The DNA here is from genome assembly GCF_002575655.3 of Aegilops tauschii subsp. strangulata. NCBI lineage: Eukaryota > Viridiplantae > Streptophyta > Magnoliopsida > Poales > Poaceae > Aegilops > Aegilops tauschii. Next base: position 123,580,395 of record NC_053039.3, read on the forward strand.
TAAAATTTCAGGCCAAAAAGATCAACTCCAGAAGCTGCAAGTTGCCTGATGAAGATATCTTGAGCATTGAAGCTAATGCCATTGAGGATATAGAAAACCAATGTCTTCATTGCGCCTTCAAGCTTGGCTGCAGGAGAATGTCCTTTGACAGGCCATAGAGTTCGCCTTATAATATGGTAAATGGTGCGGGGCAGATACTCTAGGTCTTCAACAAAGAATTCCTTTGGATATTCAGCATCTCTAGGCAGTGGCTTCATCATGCTGAGCATTTGACTCATGTTTGGCTCAGGCTTCTGAAATATGCTCTCCAAAGCATTGCGGTGAAGCTGACAACCAGTTTCATAGAGTTCACCTGGAGTGGGCAGGGAAGTAAGCTCAATTATATCTTGGGCTTTGGCTTCATGGTGTACATCACCTGTCATCCACTCAAGGACCCAAGTCTTCGGATCCCTGTTGTAGCCGCGAATGTGAAGATTGGCATAGAATTGTAGCAGAAGCTCCTCATTCCAATGCTCTTTGTCAGTGACAAACTGCAGAAGTCCAGCATCTCTGAAGCAGTCTAGAGCTTCTTCCAAGCAGGACAGACCAGCAATGGCTTCACAATCCAGACGCATGTGAGGAAAGATTCGCCCTTGATTGTATAAGATGCATGAGTAATAGTTGCGCTGCTGATAGCTCCAGAAGTGATCAGATGAGATTCTTGGCCTTGAGTAAGGGTTCTTTGCACTGTCAAAGAAGGTATTGTGAGCCCTAAAGCTATTGACATTGAATGATCCTGGCGAAGTTGCAGCTCCAGGAAATCTTGGCAGACGAGGCTTTGGCTTCTGGACCTGAGGCCTGTGCTCCACATGGTAGTCAAACTGTGGTCCAGTAGTAGGTGGAGGAACCAGAATTGGCCATCAGACAGTGACAAGTTGACCATGATCAAATGCTTGCTCAATGGTGTGAGGCCTTGGAGGCGGTACAGGAGCATTGGCATTGACATGGGCTTCAAGCTGCACATTGGCTTCAGGTGCAACATTAGCTTCAGGCACCATATTCACTTCTGGCGCCACATTGGCTTCAACCATGACAACGTCATTGGCTTCAGTAGTGTTGTTGGTGGCCGCCTCAGTGTTTTCAACCTCCACTTGAGTAGCTGGAGGGTCGGGCACAGACTCGTTCTCCTCGAGAACATTTTCTTGAGTGATGGGGGGTGTGGCAACTCTCTCTTCTTCATGACGCGGTTCTTAGTTGTCATCGGCTGATGCAGCCGGAATGTCTTCAGCAGCTTTTGCTTCTGACTCAGAGACGTTTGTAGTTGGAGTGGCGTCAGGAAACACATGACGTGCTACTGAGTTGTGTTGCACTTCTCCTTCTGGAATGCTCGGCATGGCGACCTGTGGCCTAGGGCCTTTGCGAAGCCTGTGGAATGCGGCGATGCCTTTGGAGATGGGGTGGTCTACACCATGTAATTGTCATCATAAAGTACCGCAGTGGTGACTTGAGGAGGGGGGGTACTGGGTGTGTCTTGGCTTGGTGTGTCTTGTTGGGGGTGATCAACCCATGATGCATCCTGAGCAATTGGCATCAAGGGACGACCGATGCTGATGAGTTCGTTGTTCGTGAGAACAGGCGATGATACCGGTTGGTGCTCGATCTGAGGAAGGACTTCATCATCATCTACATTGTCGTGATGACCAATGTCTTCAACTGTGATGGGGTCGACAGCTGGAATGTCTTCAGCTTTAGGAGACTCTATGGAAGCAGGCTCATGAAGTACTAGCTGGCGCTCTTGGTTTGCGGATGCAGGACGAGCAACTGAGATGGACTCGACAACAAGTGGCTCTGTGGCAGCAGCACAATTTTTCCGCGAAGACTTTGTCTTCGGCTTCTTGGTCGGTGGAGCATCATCAGTGGCATTCTTGTGCTTGCGCTTTCTGGCTTCAGCTTCAGCTGACCTTGTCTTCTTCAGTTCCGAAGCTACTGTGGGGATCTTAGGCTTCGAGCCTGTCATGCTAGCAGGGAAGACGTTGCGAGGTGCTTCCCGCCCTGATGCTTCAGCTTGGGCCACAGCAGGCTTCTTTTTCTATGGCAGCCATCTTGGGGTCGATGCCTGGACGCCCAAGTGCCTTGCGCTTTTCAGCCTCATTATGAACTTGAACGCATTTGCTTGCGGAGAGTTTCATCCGCTCTCTTGAGCCTTTAGCTTCTTCACGTTTCTTGTGAAACTGCTCCTTGAGGTCATGCAGCGTCTGATTGAAGCTTTGAACATCAGCCACACTAAGCTTGGCCATGTTCCTCTTGAATTGAGCTTTCTCATGGACAATCTTGTTCTTTAGTTCGACGATCTTCTGAGCCAGAGCCAGCTCATTAGCAATGGCTCCGTGAAAAGAGACACTGATGCCAATTGGAAGCTGAAGATCATCGATGTTGAGGCTTGGGTTGTCAAACCATTCATCAATGAAGTTATTCAAAATATCCACATCAAATAGGGGCAGATCGTTGAAGATCTCTGCCTCTTGTTTGCTCTTTATCAGCAGCTCAAGAGCATCATCGCCAAGATCTTCGTCGCTTGACAGATCAATGGCTTCATTTTCGTTCCTCAGAACGGCAGCTGGGGTCAGTTCTTGCCCAGAACTCTAGATAGGCTTCTTCTTCTTTGAAGACTTCTCGGTCTTCTTGGAGATACGAGAAAGATCTTCAGACTGCACACTTGCTTCAGGTGGTGCAGTGGCCAGTGGCCAGTGGCTTGATGTCTACTACACAACCTTCTTCTTGTAGACGTTGTTGGGCCTCCAAGTCAGAGGTTTGTAGGACAGTAGAAAATTTCCCTCAAGTGGATGACCTAAGGTTTATCAATCCGTGGGAGGCGTAGGATGAAGATGGTCTCTACCAAACAACCCTGCAACCAAATAACAAAGAGTCTCTTGTGTCCCCAACACACCCAATATAATGGCAAATTGTATAGGTGGACTAGTTCGGCGAAGAGATGGTGATACAACTGCAATATGGATGATAGATATAGGTTTTTGTAATCTGAAAATATAAAAACAGCAAGGTAGCAAGTAATAAAAGTGAGCGTAAACGGTATTGCAATGCGTTGAAACAAGGCCTAGGGTTCATACTTTCACTAGTGCAAGTTCTCTCAACAATAATAACATAATTAGATCATATAACAATCCCTCAACATGCAACAAAGAGTCACTCCAAAGTCACTAATAGAGGAGAACAAACGAAGAGATTATGGTAGGGTACGAAACCACCTCAAAGTTATCATTTCTGATCGATCTATTCAAGAGTCCGTAGTAAAATAACACGAAGATATTCTTTCCGTTCGATCTATCATAGAGTTCATACTAGAATAACACATTAAGACACAAATCAACCAAAACCCTAATGTCACCTAGATACACCAATGTCACCTCAAGTATCCATGGGTATGAATATACGATATGCATCACACAATCTCAGATTCATCTATTCAAACCAACACAAAGTACTTCAAAGAGTGCCCCAAAGTTTCTACCAGAGATTCAAGACGAAAACGTGTGCCAACCCCTATGCAAAACTTCACGAGGTTACGGAACTCACAAGTTGATCACCAAAACATACATCAAGTGAATCACGTGATATCCCATTGTCACCATAGATAAGCACATGCAAGACATACATCAAGTGTTCTCAAATCCTTAAAGACTCAATCCGGTAAGATAACTTCAAAGGGAAAACTCAATCCATTACAAGAGAGTAGAGGGGAAGAAACATCATAAGATCCAACTATAATAGCAAAGCTTGTGATACATCAAGATCGTGCCAAATCAAGAACACGAGAGAGAGTGAGAGATCAAACACATAGCTACTAGTACATACCCTCAGCCCCTAGGATGAACTACTCCCTCCTTGTCATGGAGAGCGCCGGGATGATGAAGATGGCCACCGGTGAGGGATCCCCCCTCTGGCAGGGTGCCGGAACAGGGTCCCGATTGGTTTTTGGTGGCTACAGAGGCTTGCGGCGGCGGAACTCCTGATCTAGGTTTCTTTCTGGAAGTTTGGGTATATATAAGAGGTTTTGGCGTCGAGAACAAGTCAGGGGGGTCTCCGGGCTGTCCATGAGGTAGGGGGCGCGCCCACCTCGTGGGCAGCCCGGGACTCTTCTGGCCCAACTCTTTTACTCCATGGCCTTCTTCTGGTCCAAAAATAAGCTTCGTCAAGTTTCAAGTCAATTGGACTCCATTTGGTTTTCCTTTCCTGCGATACTCAAAAACAAGGAAAAAACAAAACTCGCACTGGGCTCTAGGTTAATAGGTTAGTCCCAAAAATCATATAAAATTGCATATAAATGCATATAAAACATCCACGATTGATAATATAATAGCATGGAACAATCAAAAATTATAGATACGTTGGAGACGTATCAAGCATCCCCAAGCTTAATTCCTGCTCGTCCTCAAGTAGGTAAATGATAAAAATAGAATTTTTGATGTGGAATGCTACCTAACATATTTATCAATGTAATCCTCTTTATTGTGGCAAGAATATTGAGATCCATAAGATTCAAGACAAAAGTTTAATATTCACATAAAAATAATAATACTTCAAGCATACTAACCAAGCAATTATGTCTTCTCAAAATCACATGGCCAAAGAAAGCTTATCCCTACAAAATCATATAGTTTGGCTATGCTTCATTTTCGTCACACAAAAATGCTCTCATCATGCACAACCCCGATGACAAGCCAAGCAATTGTTTCATACTTTAGTAATCTCAATCTTTTTCCAACTTTCAGGCAATACATGAGCGTGAGCCATGGACATAGCACTATGGGTGGAATAGAGTATAATGATGGGGGTTGTGTGGAGAAGACAAAAAAGGAGAAAGTCTCACATTGACGCGGCTAATCAACGGGCTAGGGAGATGCCCATCAATTGATGTCAATGCGAGGGGTAGGGATTGCCATGCAACGGATGCACTAGAGCTATAAATGTATGAAAGCTCAACAAAAGAAACTAAGTGGGTGTGCATCCAACTTGCTTGCTCAAGAAGACCTAGGGCAATTGAGGAAGCGCATCGTTGGAATATACTAGCCAAGTTCTATAATGAAAAATTCCCACTAGTATATGAAAGTGACAATATAAGAGACTCTCTATCATGAAGATCATGGTGCTACTTTGAAGCACATGTGTGGAAAAAGGATAGTAGCATTGTCCCTTTTATTTCTCTTTTTTTATTTTTTTATTTGGCCATTTTTTATTGGCCTCTCTTTTTTTTTCTTTTTTTATTTGGCCCTTTTTTCCCTTTCCTTTTTTTAATTTTTTTTCGGGACAATGCTCTATTAATGATGATCATCACACTTCTATTTATTTACAACTCGATACTAAAACAAAGTATGACTCTATATGAGTGCCTTCGGCGGTGTACCAGGATGTGCAATGACTCATGAGTGACATGTATGAGAGAATTATGAACTGTGGCTTTGCCACAAATACGATGTCAACTACATGATCATGCAAAGCAATATGACAATGATGGAGCGTGTCATAATAAACGGAACGGTGGAAAGTTGCATGGCAATATATCTCGGAATGGCTATGGAAATGCCATAATAGGTAGGTATGGTGGCTGTTTTGAGGAAGATATAAGGAGGCTTATGTGTGATAGAGTGTATCATATCACGGGGTTTGGATGCACCGGCGAAGTTTGCACCAACTCTCGAGGTGAGAAAGGGCAATGCACGGTACCGAAGAGGCTAGCAATGATGGAAGGGTGAGAGTGCGTATAATCCACGGACTCAAAATTAGTCATAAAGAACTCACATACTTATTGCAAAAATCTACAAGTTATCAAAAACCAAGCATTACGCGCATGCTCCTAGGGGGATAGATTGGTAGGAAAAGACCATCGCTCGTCCCCGACCGCAACTCATAAGGATGACCATCAAAGAACACCTCATGTTTCAAATTTGTTACACAACGGTTACCATACGTGCATGCTACGGGACTTGCAAACTTCAACACAAGTATTTCTCAAATTCACAACTACTCAACTAGCATGACTCTAATATTACCATCTTCATATCTCAAAACAATCATCAAGTATCTAACTTCTCATAGTATTCAATGCACTCTATATGGAAGTTTTTATTATATACCTCTTGGATGCCCATCATATTAGGACTAAATTCATAACCAAAGAAAATTACCATGCTGTTTAAGACTCTCAAAATAATATAAGAGAAGCATGAGATTTCATCTATTTCTTCAAAATAAAACCACCTCGTGCTCTAAAAAAGATATAAGTGAAGCACTAGAGCAAATGACAAACTACTCCAAAAGATATAAGTGAAGATCAATGAGTAGTCGAATAATTATGCAACTATGTGAAGACTCTCTAACATTTAAGAATTTCAGATCTTGGTATTTTATTAAAAACAGCAAGCAAAACAAAAGAAAATCAAATGACGCTCCAAGCAAAACACATATCATGTGGTGAATAAAAATATAGCCCCAAGTAAGGTTACCGATGAACGAAGACGAAAGAGGGGATGCCATCTGGGGCATCCCCAAGCTTAGGCTTTTGGTTGTCCTTGAATATTACCTTGGGGTTCCTTGGGCATCCCCAACCTTAGGCTCTTGCCACTCCTTATTCCATAGTCCATCGAATCTTAACCCAAAACTTGAAAACTTCACAACACAAAACTCAACAGAAAACTCGTAAGCTCCGTTAGTATAAGAAAATAAAACCACCACTTAGGTACTGTTGTGAACTCATTATAACTTCATATTGGTGAAATATCTACTGTATTCCAACTTCTCTATGGTTCATACCCTCCGATACTACTCATAGATTCATCAAAATAAGTAAACAACACATAGAAAACAGAATCTGTCAAAAACAGAACAGTCTGTAGTAATCTGTATCAAACGTATACTTATGGAACTCCAACAATTCTGAAATAAATTGGTGGACCTGAGGAATTTTTCTATTAATCATCTTCAAAAAGAATCAACCTAAAATAACTCTCCAGTAAAAACTGCAGCTAATCTCGTGAGCGCTAAAGTTTCTGTTTTTTACAGCAAGATCATAAAGACTTTACCCAAGTCTTCCCAAAGGTTCTACTTGGCACAAACACTAATTAAAACATAAAACCACATCTAAACAGAAGCTATATGAATTATTTATTACTAAACAGAAACAAAAATGAAGAAACAAAAATAAAATTGGGTTGCCTCCCAACAAGCGCTATTGTTTAACGCCCCTAGCTAGGCATGATGATTTCAATGATGCTCACATAAAAGATCAGAATTGAAACATAAAGAGAGCATCATGAAGAATATGACTAGCACATTTAAGTCTAACCCACTTCCTATGCATAGGGATTTTGTGAGCAAACAATTTATGGGAACAATAATCAACTAGCATAGGAAGGCAAAACAAGCATGACTTTAAAACTTTAAGCACATAGAGAGGAAACTTGATATTATTGCAATTCCTACAAGCATATGTTCCTCCCTCATAATAATTTTCAGTAGCATCATGAATGAATTCAACAATATAACCATCACATAAAGCATTCTTTTGATGATCTACAAGCATAGAATTTTTATTACTCCCCACATAAGAAAATTTCTTCTCATAAATAAAAGTGGGAGCAAACTCAACAAAATAACTATCATGTGAGGCATAATCCAATTGAAAACTAAAATTATGATGAAAAGTTTCATGGTTATCATTAATATTTATAGCATACATGTCATCACAATAATCATGATAGATAGCAACTTTGTTCTCATAATCAATTGGAACCTCTTCCGAAATAGTGGAATCATCACTAAATAAAGTCATGACCTCTCCAAATCCACTTTCATAATTATCACAATAAGACTCAACATCCTCCCAAATAGTGCGATCATTACTTCCTAAAGTTGACACTCTTCCAAACCCACTTTCATCAATATAATCATCATAAATAGGAGGCATGCTATCATCATAATAAATTTGCTCATCAAAACTTGGGGGACAAAACATATCATCTTCATCAAACATAGCATCCCCAAGCTTGTGGCTTGCATATCATTAGCATCATGGGTATTCAAAGAATTCATACTAACAACATTGCAATCATGCTCATCATTCAAATGTTTTATGCCAAGGATTCTATGTAATTCTTCTTCTAGTACTTGAGCACAATTTTCCTTCCCGTCATTTTCACGGAAGACATTAAAAAGATGAAGCATATGAGGCACCCATAATTTCATTTTTTGTAGTTATCTTTTATAAACTAAACTAGTGATAAAACAAGAAACTAAAAGATTCGATTGCAAGATCTAAAGATATACCTTTAAGCACTCACCTCCCCGGCAACGGCGCCAGAAACTAGCTTAGTTGACGGGGTGTTAGTGCCGCTTTCCTCGCCTCCCCGCCAACGGCGCCAGAAACTGCTTGATGTCTACTACACAACCTTCTTCTTGTAGACATTGTTGGTCCTCCAAGTGCAGATGTTTGTAGGACAATAGCAAATTTCCCTGAAGTGGATGACCTAAGTGTCGTGGAATTGTCACGGCAGATGTCCTCAAGCTAGGACTTAGTCGTGGAGCCATCGCCGCTAGGAAGTTTGAAGGAGTTAAACAGGACAAGGAACACGAGGGTTTATACTGGTTCGGCCCCTTACGGTGAAGGTAAAAGCCTACGTCCAGTTGAGGTGGTATTGATTAGAGTTTCGATGACCAGGGAGCTTAACTGCTATGCCTGGTTCTCGACGAGATCTTTCTTTCCCCTAAACCGCTGCCGGGTCGTCCCTTTATATAGAGAGGTTGACGCCCAGCAGCTCTCAGAGTCCCGGCCGGCTCATAAGAGTGTCCGGCTCGGACTCTCAACTATTCTTGCCTTACACTACAAGTTCCACCATAATGACGGTTGTAACTACGGGCCTTGAGCCATCTCCGGGTCTTAAGCCCATCTTTGGCCCACCGTCTTCAAGCTTGGCGTCGGGCTTCAGGTGATGACCCTTATGAGTAACCCGGCCCCACCGGGCGGGTGACTCTAAGGTTTATATCATCAACATTAGGCCCCAGATTGATTTGAGCCGGCTCACGTCAATCTTCAATCCTTTCGATAGAAAATCTCCGGCTTACAATTGTGTGAGGGCCATAACCCGGCGTGACGTCATCCTCTGGATTCCGGGTAATCCGCCGTGACGTCATCTTCCATTAAGTCCGTTTTTTACTCCGCCATATCCGCAACGAATCTTATCTTTACTGCCATCCCGAAAATCGAGGCGTTTTTATGGTGAGATAACCGCGCCGTGGCCTCCTCATTTCTCGCGCCCACTTATGAGCCTTGCCTTATAAATAGCCCGGCCCGATGAGCCTCCAGCCACCCGTCTTCCTCCTCGCGCCACTGTTCTTCCGCTCGAGCTCCGTTGCCGTCGCCACTGCGGGCCTTCTCGTCCTCACCGACTCCGGCCACTGCATCAACCTGTTGCGTCCAGAGAAAACGGCGGCGACCTCCGCGACTCACCAGCACCTGTAAGTCTTTGCTGCCCCGTAGAACAGATCTGCCATAGGGTTTCTTCCTGTTCTTCCCGTGTTCTTCACCGTTCTTCGCGGGTTCTCGGTAGATTTGATTTTTACCACCCTTCTTGATCTTAGACTTGTATAGAACTGCTGCGGTAGCTGTTTCACTTCTATTCCCAATGTACATAGATCCCTTTTTACTGCATAGAGGCTTCGTTCGAACCCGCGAACTTCTCCTGCGTCTGTTTTAGGTCTAGAAACTTTCCTTTTTAGCCGACCGTTTTGATCCAAATTAGTTACTGCGATGTGTGAAACCTGTTTTCACCACACTTAGTAAAAAACTGCACCCGCTGAATCATGGCGGTTTACATTTTCGGCTTAAAAAAGCCACGCACCGTAAAACCTTCCGGCTCAAAAGAAACCATGCACCGTAAAATTTTCCGGCTCATTTGCAACAAGGCTGCAGACAATTGAATTACTCTCAATGCCTCCAGCGGCCTAGATAACCCGATGCACTTAGATATATGTCATTAGGCCCCTCCATAAGCCGCAACTTTAAACATTGAACTGTAAATTTCCTCCGGCTTATAATTAAACCGGACATTTCCTTTTATCATAGGCTTCCGACTTTCACCATGCCTCCCAAAGCTCCCAAAGCACCCATCACTTGCAATTGGATGAGGTCCAACGTCACCGACGAAACCTTAGCGGATTTTGTGAAGATGGGTTACCTACCCAAGAAGGACGTCATGTCTCACCGCGCCCTTGACCCGTCAGAGGAGAGACCACAGCCAAAGGACGGGGAGGTGGTAATATTTGCGGATCACATGAGCCGGGGCTTCGCACCGCCCGGCTCAAAGTTCTTTAGAGATGTACTTAATTTCTTTGACCTGCGGCCACAAGACATAGGACCCAATTCGGTGTCGAACATATGCAACTTCCAAGTATTCTGCGAGGTCTACCTTGGAGAGGAGCCCAGCCTTCTGCTCTTCAGAGAACTGTTCTATTTGAACCGCCAGAACGAGTGCGCCAACGGGCCGATCTTAGAACTTGGTGGAATCTCCATTAAGCGACGGAGAGACTGCCTTTTTCCTTACGCTGAGCCGCCAAGCCACCCAAAGGACTGGAACCAAACGTGGTTCTACTGCCAAGACACTTCGCCGGCTGATGAAAGCCCGCTGCCCGGCTTTCGTCCTTCGCGTCTGGAACCAACTCACCCTCTGTCCGACAAGTTATCTCAGGCGGAGCGCCAACCTCTGATCCCCACCATCAACAAAATCAAGGCTCTCCTGGGAAATGGCCTTAATGGCATTGATCTGGTCCGAGTCTGGATCTCATGGCGGGTGATCCCCTTAAGCCGCCGCCCCGGCTTAATGTGTGAGTACACGGGCCGGAAAGATGACCCCCTGAGACACAGCCGCAACGATCTTCTTGAAGACGTTGCTGAAGACATGACCAAGGCTCTCTTGAACAAGAGCTTGGCAGACTGCGGGAGGACCGGCTTAACCCCCTTCTGCAAGACCAACCCGGCCCCAGCGGTAAGCCGCTGATCTGAACATCTTATTTTCTTCTGTAGATAGCTTTCATCTGAACCTTAAGAAATCGTCATTGTATTTGTCAGGCTGATGACAAATTCTGGAAGGTCAAATATGACCATGAGGCGGCCAAGAAGGCCAGGAAGGCTAAGAAAGCCGCCAAGAGAGCCACTCCCCGCAAGAAGGGATGCAGGCCCACTACCTCAGAGCTGCTTCAACTGAGTGACAGCTCCGAGTCAGAGGTAACCCCTGAACCTGTAAGCTCTTGTTGTATTTCTTGTTTATTTCTGTCCACCTTATCAATACTATTCATCAACAGGATGACACCGGAGCAAGTAACCCGGTGGTTGAAGAGGTAATGACACTTTCCTCCGACTCGGAGCCCTTGCCAAGGCTGAAAGTCCGAAGGGTAACCCGGAAAGTAAGATTTTCACATCCTTTAGCTTATCAAGATCCTCAATTTCTTTTGAAGCAACAGATTAATGAGAGCCGGCGGCACACCCGGACCAACAAGGATGCTGACCTCTCCTCCGGCTTACCTGAGGCATCAAGGAAGCGCCGGACCGAGGTTATCTCCAACTTATATCATTTTCATCCTCTGGCGGGAGTTATACGTCAACCTCTCAATTCTTTTGACTCAAATTATCAGGAAACGTCTCCTTCCTCTAGTGACTCGATGCAGTCGAATCTACCGGCTTTCAAGACCGTACCCGGGTAATGATGATCATCTCTTGCTGTGCCTTATCTTTACTCATACTTTTGTACTAACCTCTTGTCCTTTCAGTGCTCAAGCAAAGCTCAGTAAAAGAGCAAAGAAGAATAAGCCGGCGGAGGAGTCGGTCGTGACGGAACCGGAAGTTTCCGCTCAAGAGCCGCCAGCCGCCTCCGCTCCTGAAGCCACCGCTCCCGCCGATGAGCCAGCCATGGAGACTTCCACCAACCCGGATATCTCCAGCCCGGCTCAGCCAGCCGATGACCCAGACGTGGTAATCACCCGGACGGAGTTTGTTGAGCCGGGGAGACCCACTGCGCTGGCCAAGTGCTCCGCCAAGGAAGAGTTGCTAGAGCGCAGCCGGGCCAATCTAAACCTCACCAACTATACGAACTTGAGCGTCGGAGAGATCGTCTCCGGCTATGTGAGTCAGGTGCACAAGAGCCGGGATTTGGAGATCAACATGGTGAATCAGATACAGCAGAAGTCTGAGGTACCACTCTAGTGCTTACTGCATAGTTATCTTTACCATACTAGCCCCCAAGTCGACGACTTATGACTGAATATGTTGTAGACTTAAGTTCCGGCTTACTTCCATGAACCGGTAATTTGTAAGTAGAAACGTTCGACATGCATTAGCCCCCAAGTGCCAAGTATCTTTGCTTGGAATGTGCTTGGGACTTTAAAATTGCATAATAATTGTTCATACTATAACCCGGAAATTGTGCAGGCTGCTTGCAAGAAGTTTGAGGCTGACATCTCCGACCTGAAGACCCGCCTGAGGACGCAGGAAACTGAGACCCGGAAGGCCAACGCCAAATTCGTGTCCAGTATTGCTGCTCAAGAGAAGCTGAAAAAGGACTTTGAAGCTGAACGGAAAACTTGGGCCGAAGAGAAGGCTACTCTGGTGAGCCGGGCCGAACAGGCGGAGAAGGCTCTGACGGAGAAAATCGCCGAACTCTCCGGCTTAAAGCGCCACGTGTCACAGATGGTCACCGCAATCTTTGGTAAGTTATTCCACCGGCTTTCCTCAAGTTTATAATCTTGATGTCTCGTAACTTCCATTATTGCCAGCGCCTTATCTTACTCTGTTAAACAGGTCCAAGAAGCGCCAACCTCAACCAAAGTGTGCTGACCAAGTTGAAGGCCGTGTACACTCTGGTGGAGCAACTCTACACCGGGTCACAGCGCGCCTTGGCCGTGGTGGCCCTATCCAATGAGGTGCCGACTCACCTGGCGGAAGTTCTTCGCCGGCTTGCCGTTCTTCCTCAGCGTGTCCAAGAGCTGCGACGGGCCTCTGCAAGAGCCGGAGCCATAGCTGCTCTGAGCCGAGCCAAGGCATTCCTTCCGGAACTTGACCCGGCGGACATTGCCCTTGCCTACCCCAGCTTGAAGGAGGACGACACCCCCTTCGACCAAAAGGACTTTGCAGCCTGCGTGAAGATCGTGCGCTCGGTGGCCACCCTGATTGGAAATGACACGGATCTGACCAAGTACCAGCCGGGTTACGATGTAGAGAACCAGAGGATCCCCACTCCGCGTTATGAAGCCATCAGCTTAGTCCCGCCGACTCGTAAGCACACCTTTGCCCCGGAAATTGACCCGGCCGGGTTAATTGACGAGGAAGCTCAATTTGAAGCTCTGAGTGGCATTGACTGGAAATCGTCAACCTTCCAGGTCTTGGGAACAGCCGGAGGAGCGGAGAGGGATGAGCCGGAAACTTCGACCCAGCAAGCATCTTAACTCTGTAGGCGGCTTATTTAAACAATGCTTCACCCTTTTGGACTCGATGAGTCTTGTAATAGAATAGGACCAACACTTTAACTTTGCCGTGCCATCGTGCACGTGTTGAATGCTGAATTCCATTGAAGTTGCTTCCTTATATTTCTCCGGGTCATAATTTGATCATTCATTTTCCTTAAGCTCAAATAGTTGCCTTTAGCTATCCTGCATAGAAGAACAAATCACAAGTCTCTAGGCGGCTTACCGCACTGAGAATCGTAGTCTCGTACATATAATCCGGAATAAAGAGCTAAGTCATGAAAGACTGATCCTCAATCATATCCTTGATATAACCGTAATAACACACTTACAGGCCTTCAAGTACACTTCCGGTTTATATAACCCGGAATAGCAAGGTTGGTACCTCAATTCCGGTTTACCAGTCTTGATAACGCCGATTGTGTTCGACTAGCACTGTGAATCAAAGTTAAGCCGGCAAAGTGAGACCCGCCGTGCACACTATTGAAATAATCAGAAGAACTCTTTGTAAATCAGAAAAGCTTAGGGGCTTCCGGTTCGAATACGACCAGAGACCCGTCCCAAAGGGGTTATGCTAAGATTCGAATGCGATCATATAGCCCCCACTGGGTGTGGCGATGCCAATCAAGAGGGTACCGGCAGCTATGTTCTCTTTGGTTCGAATACGACCCATGTTTGAACAGGAAGCCCCCAAATGACTTTAAGAGTTGTTTAACGACGCTGATTCGAATACGATCCACGTCGGTTCCCAAAGGGGTTAAACTATGATTCAAATATGATCAAAGAAAACTCCCCAATGAGCTCGGCACTTCGCCAATCAAATGGGTATCGACAGCTATGTTCTCTTTGGTTCGAATACGACCTATGTTTGAACAGGAAGCCCCCAAGTGATTATATTGCATACGGCTAGATTCGAATACGATCATAAGCCCGATCCTCCTTCAAGTTATCATGTGATCTTGCAATGAAAACAACACGTCACCTTTGGAGGAGAAAAAAGGACAGAGGTCCTGCTTTATTGCTTATCATAATATAGACATGGCTTAGAGAAATATGTACATTATGAGAGCCGGTGGCTTAAGTGTAATAAGGTCGAAGCTGAGCTATGTTCCACGGCCGACGGGTCTCTTCCTCCGACTTACGTGAATCTTTGTGCTCCCGAATGTCAATGGGGTAATATGACCCGTTGTGCAAATTCTTGCTGACCACAAAGGGCCCTTCCTAAGGCGGGGATAGCTTGTGCGCATCTGTTTGATCTTGGATGAGCCGGAGCACCATATCGCCTTCCTGGAAGACCCGGAAATTAACCCGGCGACTGTGATAACGGCGCAGGTCTTGTTGGTAAATCGCTGAGCGAGTTGCTGCCACATCACGCTGTTCGTCCAACAAGTCAAGAGCATCTTGGCGCGCCTGTTCATTATCCGCCTCAACATAAGCCGCCACTCGAGGCGAGTCATGACGGATGTCACTGGGGAGGACTGCTTCCGCTCCATAAACCATGAAGAAAGGCGTGAAACCTGTAGACCTATTAGGAGTAGTGTTGATGCTCCACAACACTGAGGGTAACTCCTCCACCCAACAACCCGGCGTCCGTTGTAAAGGGACCAAAAGCCGGGGCTTGATGCCTTTCAGAATCTCCTGATTAGCCCTCTCAGCTTGACCATTGGATTGAGGGTGAGCCACTGATGAAACATCAAGTCGAATATGCTCTCGTTGACAAAACTCCTCCATGGCGCCTTTGGATAGATTGGTACCATTGTCAGTTATAATGTTGTGTGGAAAGCCAAAGCGAAAGATCACCCTTTTCATGAACTGAACCGCCGTGGCTGCGTCACACTTGCTAACTGGCTCTGGTTCAACCCACTTTGTGAATTTTTCAACTGCCACCAAGAGGTGGGTCTTCTTATCTTTGGACATTTTAAAAGGCCCAACCATATCAAGCCCCCAGACCGCAACGGGCCAAGTAATTGGGATCATCCTCAGCTCCTGAGCCGGCACATGAGCCCGTCGCGAGAACCTTTGGCAACCATCACATTTACTGACCAAGTCCTCCGCATCAGCATGAGCCGTCAGCCAATAAAAACCATGACGAAAAGCCTTGGCCACAAGGGATTTTGAGCCGGCATGATGGCCACAATCCCCTTAATGAATCTCACGCAAGATCTCCTGACCTTCCTCAGGGGAGACACAACGCTGGAATGCTCCCGTAACACTGCGGCGATGCATCTCACAATTGATAACAACCATTGACTTAGACCGCCGGGTTATTTGTCTGGCCAAAGTTTCATCCTCGGGTAAATCTCCCGGGGTCATGTAAGCCAGATAGGGCACTGTCCAGTCCGGGATGATGTGGAGAGCCACCACCAGCCGTGCCTCCGGGTCAGGGACAGCCAAATCTTCCTCTGTAGGCAACTTAACAGAAGGGTTATGCAGGACGTCTAGGAAAATATTGGGCGGCACCGGTTTTTGCTGAGAGCCCAGCCGGTTTAAAGCATCAGCCGCCTCGTTCTTCCTGCGATCGATGTGCTCTACCTGATAACCCTGAAAGTGCCCAGCAATGGCATCAACTTCACGGTGATAAGCCGCCATGAGAGGGTCCTTGGAGTCCCACTTTCCTGATACTTGTTGAGCCACCAAATCTGAGTCGCCGAAGCACCTTACCCGGCTCAAGCTCATCTCCTTAGCCATCCGAAGACCATGGAGCAAGGCCTCGTACTCAGCCGCATTGTTAGTGCAAGGAAACATCAACTGCAGCACATAATGGAACTTGTCACCCTTAGGGGAAGCCAACACGGCTCCAGCCCCCGAGCCCTCCAATTGCCTGGACCCATCAAAGTGAATAGTCCAATATGTGTTATCCGGCTTTTGTTCGGGCACTTGTAATTCTGTCCAATCATTGATGAAATCTGTCGTGGAATTGTCACGGCAGATGTCCTCGAGCTAGGACTTAGTCGTGGAGCCATTGCAACTAGGAAGCTTGAAGGGGTAAAATGGGACAAGGAACACGAGGGTTTATACTGGTTCGGCCCCTTACGGTGAAGGTAAAAGCCTACGTCCAGTTGAGATGGTATTGATTAGGGTTACGATCACCAGGGAGCTAAACTTGCTATCCCAGCTCTCGATGAGATTGTTCTCGCCCCTAAACTGTTGCCGGGTCGTCCCTTTATATAGGGAGGCTGACGCCCAGCAGCCCTCAGAGTCCCGGCCGGCTCATAAGAGTGTCCGGCTCGGACTCTCAACTATACTTGTCTTACACTACAAGTTCTACCATAACAATGATTACAACTACGGGCTTTAAACCATATCCGGGTCTCAGCCCATCTCTGGCCCATCGTCTTCAAACTTGGCTCCGGGCTTCTGGCAACGACCGTACGAGTAACCCGGCCCCTCTTGGCGGGTGACTCTAAGGTCTATATCCTCAACATTAGGCCCCAGATTGATTTGAGCCGGCTCACATCAATCTTCAACTCTTCTGACAGAAAAAATCTCCGGCTTACCATTCATGTGAAGGCCATAACCCGGAGTGACGTCATCCTCTGAGCTCCGGATAATCCGCCATGACGTCATCCTCCATTAAGTCCGTTTTTTACTCCGCCAGATCCGCAACGGATCTTTGCTTTTACTGTCATTCCAAAAATCGAGGCGTCGTGGGGGGTAGATAACCACGCCGTGGTCTCCTTGAATCTCGCGCCCACTTATGACCTTGCCTTATAAATAGGCCGGCCCGACAGGCTCTTCTCACGCTCTCTTCTTCCTCCTCGCGCCGTCACTCCTCTGCCCGAGCTCTGCCACTGCCGCCGCCATCGCGCCCCTGGTCTTCATCAACTCGGCCGCTGCATCACCCTGACTCAGACCAGATAAACGGCGGCGACTTCCGCTCTTCTCCAACTCCGGTGAGTCTCTTCTGCCCTGTCAGATAGATCTACCGTAGGGTTTGTCTGTGTTCTTCGCGTTCATCGCCATTGCCACAAGCCTCGGTAGTTCTCGTAGTCACTGCACTTGTTTGGTCTTTAGCCTTGTATAAAACTAGTGCGGTAGTTGTTTAGGCCTCATTTCAAGTGCCAGTAGATCTCTTTCCACTGTATAGATGATTCGTTCGAGCTCAAGAACATCCGCTCGTCTGTTTCTAGGTCTAGAAAATTTTCATTTCACCCGACCATTTTTGATCCAAAAAAGTTACTGCAAGATGTGAAACCTGTTTTACCACACTTAGTAAAAACTGCAGCTATTGAATCTTGGCGGCTTACGATTCCGGGTTAAAGAAACCACACGCTACCGAATCCTCCGACTTAAAGGAAACCATGCTTCGTAGAATCCTCCGACTTAAAGAAAACCACCATATTTGAGTATATACCATTAGTCCCCTTCATAAACCGCCACCATAGTTTGGCACTGTAAATCTCCGGTTTATAATTAACCCGGACTTTTCCTTTTTGTCATAGACCACCAACTTTCACCATGCCTCCCAAGGCCCCCATCACTTGCAACTGGATGAGGTCCAACGTCACCAATGAGACCCTGGCCAATTTTGTTAAGTCCGGATATTTGCCTAAGAAGGAAATCATGTCCTACCGTGCCCCTGACCCGTCGGACGAGAGACCATAGCCAAGGGACGGGGAGGTAGTGATCTTCGCAGATCATATGAGCTGGGGTTTCGCACCGCCCGGCTCAAAGTTTTTCAGGGACGTGCTCAACTTCTTTGACCTGCGGCCTCAAGATATAGGACCCAACTCCGTGTCCAACATCTGCAATTTCCAAGTCTTTTGCGAAGTGTACCTTGGAGAAGAGCCTAGTCTGCTGCTCTTCAGAGAGCTGTTTTACTTAAACCGCCAAAATGAGTGCGCCAACGGGCCAAGTCTGGAGTTAGGTGGCATCTCCATCCAGCGGCGTAGGGACTGTCTTTTCCCTTACGCAGAGCCGCCGAGCCACCCCAAGGACTGGAATATGACTTGGTTCTACTGCCAAGATACGTCCCCGGCTGACGAGAACCCGATGCCCGGCTTACGCCCAACACGTCTAGAGCCTACTCACCCGCTGTCGGACAAGCTGACTGCAGCGGAGCGCCAGCCTCTGCTTCCGACTATCAATAAAACCAAGGCCCTCCTGGGCAACGGCCTGAACGGAATCGACATGGTCCGGGTCTGGATCTCATGGCGGGTGATCCCATTGAGCCGCCGCCCCGGCTTAATGTGTGAGTACACCGGGCGAAAGGATGACCCTCAGAGGCACAGTCGCAATGATCTTCCAGAAGATGTTGCTGAGGAAGAGACCAAAGCTCTGTTAAACGAGAATCTGGCAGACTGTGGAAGGACCGGGTTAGCCCCCTTCTGCAAGACCAACCCGGCCCCAGCGGTAAGCCACTGACTTTAATATTTTATCTCCTTCTGCATATAACCTGCATCTGAACCGTTTTGAAAATTCATCCTTGTATTTTTCAGGCTGATGATAAGTTCTGGCGGGTCAAATATGACCATGAGGCGGCCAAGAAGGCCAGGAAGGCGAAGAAAGCCGCCAAGAAAGCCGCCCGTCGTAAAAAAGGAAGCAGACCTACTGCTTCGGAGCTGATGCAACTAAGCGACAGCTCTGAGTCAGAGGTAACCCCTAAGCCTTTAAATTCTTGCTATACTTGTGGTTTGTTGCTGTCCGCCTTATCAACACTTGCTCATTGACAGGATGACACCAGCGCCAGTAACCCGGTGGTTGAAGAGGTAATGTCACTTTCCTCCGACTCGGAGCCCTTGCCACAGCTGAAAGTCCGAAGGGTAACCCGGAAAGTAAGCTTTTCACATCCTTTAGCTCATCAAGACCCTCAATTTCTTTTGAAGCGACAGGTTCACGAAAGCCGGCGTCACACCCGGACCAACAAGGACACCTATCTCTCCGCCGGGTTACCCGACGCAACAAGGAAGCGTCGCACTGAGGTTTTTTCTCACTTATACCCTTTTCATCCGTTGGCGGGTGTTATCCGTCAGCCACTCAACTCTTCTGACTCCAATTATCTGGAGACCTCCCCCTCTTCGGGTGACTCCATGCAGTCAAATCTGCCGGCCTTCAAGACTGCGCCCGGGTAACAACAATCATCTTACAGTATCTTTGTCTGTACTTACTCTTTGTGTGCCTAACACTTCTGTCTTTTCAGTGCCCAGGCAAAGCTCACCAAAAGAGCGAAGTAAACCAGGTCAGCCGGAGTGCCGGACGTACCTGAACCGGAGGTGACAGCTCAAGAGCCGCCAGCTGCCTCCGCCCCCGAAGCCACCACTCCAATGGACACGGCACCTGAGGCCTCTGCCCCGACTACCAAGGCAACGACCGAAACTCCGGTTAACCCGGAGGCCTCCGGCTCAGCTCCACCAGCAGACGACCCGGACGTGGTTATCACCCGGACGGAGTTCGTTGAGCCGGGGAGACCGACCGTGTTGGCCAAATGCTCCGCGAAGGGGGAGTTGCTGCAGCCCCACCGGGTGAACCTGGACCTCTCCGGCTACACCGACTTGAGCATTGAAGAGCTTGTCTCTGGCTACATCAGCCAAGTACACAAGAGCCGGGACGCCGAGGTCGCCATAGTCAACCAGATCCAACAAAAATCTGAGGTATCCTTCTGCTGTCTTCTTACTTACTGCATAGTTACCTTTGCCATGCTAGCCACCAAGTCGACGACTTATGCTTGAATATGTTGTAGACTTAGGTTCCGGCTTACTCAACTGAGCCGGCAGTATGTAGATAAATACATTCAATATGCATTAGCCCCCAAGTGCCAAGTGTCTTTGCTTGGAAAACACTTGGGACTTATATAATGACTGTTAATAACCCGGAAATATATGCAGGCTCTTGGCAAGAAACTAGAGGCGGACCTTGCGGATCTCAAGAGCCGGCTGAAGATGCAGGAGATGGAGACCCGGAAGGCAAACGCCAAGTTTGTACCTAGCATTGCCACTCAAGAAAAATTGAAGACCGAGTTCGATGCTGAGAGAAAACCCTGGGTCGAAGAGAAGGCCGCACTGGTGACCCGGGCGGAACAGGCGGAGAAGGCTCTCACTGAGAAGACCGCCGAGCTCTCCGGCTTAAAGCGCCAGGTTTCCCAAATGGTGGCCGCTATCTTCGGTAAGTTGCCTCACCGGCTTTCATCAAGTTTATATATGTCATGAGTCATCCTTGTCACCGGTTTATCTGATTCTGTTAAATAGGTCCCAGGAGTGCCAACCTCAACCAGAGCGTGGCCACCAAGTTAAAGGCCGTGTACACCCTGGTGGAACAGCTCTACACCGGGTCACAGCGTGCCTTAGCTGTGGTGGCCCTATCCAACGAGGTGCCAACTCATCTGGCCGAAGTCCTGCGCCGGCTCGCCGTTCTGCCTCGGCGGATCCAAGAGCTGCGACGGGCCTCCGTGAGAGCCGGCGCAATCACCGCGCTGAGCCGGGCTAAGGCATTTCTGCCGGAACTAGACCCGGCAGACATCGCCCTGGGCTATCCAAGCCTGAAGGAAGACGGCTCAGCTTTTGACCAGAAGGACTTCGCAGCGTGCGTGAAAGCTGTACGCCCGGTGGCCACCCTCATCAGGAATGACACAGATCTGACCAAGTACCAGCCGGGTTATGACGCGGAGAATCAGAGGATTCCGACCCCTCGCTATGAAGCCCTCAACCTGATCCCGCCGGCTCGTCAGCACACCTTCGCCCCGGAGATTGACCCGGCCGGGTTAATTGATGAAGAAGCCCAATTCGAAGCTCTCAGCGGCATCAACTGGAAGTCATCAACCTTCGAGGTCTCGGGATCAGCCGGAGGAGGACATAGGAATGAGCCGAGGACCTCAACTCAGCAAGCATCATAATTTGGCTGGCGATTTATCAAACAATGTTCCACCTTTTAGACTTGAAGAGTTTTTGTAATAGAGTAGGTGCAATAGTCTATCTCTGCCGTGCCATCGTGCACGTATTGAATGCCAAGGTCTTTTGAAGTTGTCTCCTTAATATTTCTTCGGGTCATAATCATCCTTTTGTTTATCTCAACCTCAAAGAGGTACCTTTAAGTATTCTGCATAAAAAGGCAAATCACAAGTCTCAAGGCGGCTTACCGCCCGGAGAATCAGGTGTCTTGGATAGATAACCCGGAATATGAATCAAAAAGAGACTGGTCCTCAATTATCTGCTTGACATAGCCGTAATAACACTTAGCGGCTAGTAAGCATACTTCCGGTTTAAATAACCCGGGTAACAGGGTTGGTATCCTAATTCCGCCTTATCTGTCATAATGATACCCATGGCGTTCAACGAACACTGTAAACCAAAGTTAAGCCGGTAAAGTGAGACCCGGCCGTACACACCTTGACATGATCAGAGTAAACTTGTGATAAAGCAGAGGAACTTTTAGGGGCTTCCGGTTCGAATACGACCAGAGACCCGGCCCAAAGGGGTTAAGCCAAGATTCGGATACGATCATATAGCCCCCAGCGGGTGTGGCGATGCCAATCAAGAGGGTACCGAGAGCTATGTTCTCTTTGGTTCGAATACGACCCATGTTTGAACAGGAAGCCCCCAAGAGATTTTTAAAATTGTTTAACGACGCTGATTCGAATACGATCCTCGTCGGTTCTCAGAGGGGTTAAACTATGATTCAAATATGACCAAAGATAACCTCCCAATGAGCTCGGCTCTTTGCCAATCAAATGGGTATCGACAGCTATGTTCTCTTTGGTTCGAATACGACCCATGTTTGAACAGGAAGCCCCCAAGTGACTTTACTGCTTACGGCTAGATTCGAATACGATCATAAGCCGGATCCTCCTTTAAGTCATCATGTAATCTTGTAATAAAAACAACACGTGCATATTTGGAGGAGAAAAAAGGACAGAGGTCCTGATTTATTACTTATCATAATATATACATGGCTGAGACAAATATGTACACCACGAGAGCCGGTAGCTCAAGTGTAGTAAGGCCGAAGCTGAGCTATGTTCCACGGCCGACGGGTCTCTTCCTCAGACTTACGTGAATCTTTGTGCTCCCGAATGTCAATGAGATAATATGACCCGTTGTGCAAGTTCTTGCTGACCACAAAGGGCCCTTCCCAAGGTGGGGATAACTTGTGTGCATCTGTTTGATACTGGATGAGCCGGAGCACGAGATCGCCTTCCTGAAAGACCCGGGATTTAACCCGGCGGCTATGGTAACGGCGCAGGTCTTGTTGGTAAATCGCTGAACGGGCTGCCGCCACATCATGCTGTTCATCCAACAAGTCAAGAGCATCTTGGCGCGCCTGTTCATTATCCGTCTCAACATAAGCCGCCACGCGAGGTGAGTCATGACGGATGTCGCTAGGGAGGACTGCTTCTGCTCCATAGACCATGAAGAAAGGCGTGAAGCCTGTAGACCTGTTAGGAGTAGTATTGATGCTCCATAAGACGGAGGGCAACTCCTCCACCCAACAACCCGGCGTCCGTTGCAAAGGGACCAAAAGCCGGGGCTTGATGCCCTTCAGAATCTCCTGGTTAGCTCTCTCAGCTTGACCATTGGATTGGGGATGAGCCACTGAGGAAACATCAAGTCGGATATGCTCTCGTTGACAAAACTCTTCCATAGCGCCTTTGGATAGATTGGTGCCATTGTCAGTTATGATGTTGTGCGGAAAACCGAAGCGGAAAATCACCTTTTTCATAAACTGAACTGTCGTGGCTGCATCGCACTTGCTAACGGGCTCCGCTTCTACCCACTTTGTGAACTTATCAACTGCCACCAAGAGGTGGGTCTTCTTATCCTTGGACCTTTTAAAAGGACCAACCATATCAAGCCCCCAGACCGCAAAGGGCCAAGTAATTGGGATCATCCTCAGCTCCTGAGCCGGCACGTGAGCCCGTCGTGAGAACCTTTGGCAACCATCACATTTACTGACCAAGTCCTCTGCATCAGCATGAGCCGTCAACCAATAAAAACCATGACGGAAAGCCTTGGCCACAAGGGATTTTGAGCCGGCATGATGGCCACAATCCCCTTCATGGATCTCACGCAAGATCTCTTGGCCTTCCTCAGGGGAGATACAACGCTGAAATGCCCCTGAAACACTGCGATGATGCAGTTCGCCGTCGATAACGATCATTGACTTAGCCCGCCGGGTTATTTGCCTGGCCAAAGTTTCATCCTCAGGCAACTCTCCCCGGGTTATATAAGCCAGATATGGCATTGTCCAGTCTGGTATGACATGAAGAGCCGCCACTAGCCGTGCCTCCGGGTCAGGGACAGCCAAGTCTTCCTCTATAGGCAACTTAACCGAAGGGTTATACAGGACGTCCAGGAAAGTGTTAGGCGGCACCGGCTTTCGCTGAGAGCCTAGCCGGCTTAGAGCATCAGCCGCCTCGTTCTTCCTGCGATCAATGTGCTCCACTTGGTAGCCCTGAAAGTGCCCAGCAATGGCGTCGACCTCGCGGCGATAAGCCGCCATGAGAGGATCCTTAGAATCCCGCGTGCCTGATACTTGTTGACCCACCAAGTCTGAGTCACCAAAGCACCTTACCCGGCTCAAGCTCATCTCCTTAGCCATCCGAAGACCATGGAGCAGGGCCTCGTACTCAGCCGCGTTGTTAGTGCAAGGAAACATCAACTATAACACATAATGGAACTTGTCACCTTTAGGGGACGCCAATACAACGCCAGCCCCCGAGCCCTCCAACTGCCTGGACCCATCGAAATGAATAGTCCAATACGTGTTATCCGGCTTTTTCTCGGGCACTTGTGACTCTGTCCAATCATTGATGAAATCCACCAAGGCCTGAGACTTAACAGCAGTGCGTGGCACATATTTGAGACCGTGGGGTCCAAGTTCTATAGCCCACTTAGCAATTCTCCATGTGGCCTCTCTGTTTTGAATGATATCACCAAGGGGGGCAGAACTGACCACAGTGATGGGATGGCCCTGGAAATAATGCTTAAGTTCCTGGCTCGCCATGAACACACCATATACCAGCTTCTGCCAATGCGGGTACCGCTGCTTGGACTCAATGAGCACTTCACTGACATAATAAACCGGCCGCTGAACCGGATGCTCCTTACCCTCCTCCTTGCGTTCCACCACAATAGCCACACTGACGGCTCGTGCGTTTGCCGCCACATACAGTAGCAAGGGCTACTTATCAACCGGAGCAGCAAGGACTGGAGGCTCTGCCAGCTGCTTCTTTAAATCCTCAAAGGCGGCATTAGCTGCATCATTCCAGACAAAGGTATCCGTTTTCTTCATTAACTGATATAGGGGCATGGCCTTCTCACCCAAACGGCTTATAAACCGGCTTAAAGCAGCGATGCGACCCGCCAAGCGCTGAACGTCATTTATACATGCCGGCTTAGCCAGGGAGGTGATGGCCTTGATCTTCTCCGGGTTAGCCTCAATGCCTCTGTCAGAAACCAAGAAGCCCAAAAGTTTGCCTGCGGGAACACCAAAGACACACTTGGCCGGGTTAAGCATCATCTTATAAACCCGATGATTATCAAAGGTTTCCCTTAAATCATCTATCAGGGTTTCCTCTTTGATGGATTTAACCACAATATCGTCCACATAAGCATGAACATTGCACCCAATCTGTTTATGAAGACAGTTCTGTACACAACGCTGGTAAGTCGCCTGTGCACACTTGAGTCCAAAGGGCATAGACACATAACAGAAGGCTCCAAAGGGAGTGATAAACGCCGTCTTCTCCTGGTCCTTAACTGCCATCTTGATCTGATGATAACCAAAATAAGCATCCAAGAAGCTTAAACGTGCACAACCTGCCGTAGCATCAATGATTTGATCAATACGGTGGATGGCAAAAGGATCAGCCGGACACGCCTTGTTCAAGTCCGTGTAGTCCACACACATCCGCCAGGTGCCGTTCTTCTTGAGTACAAGCACCTGGTTAGCCAACCACTCTGGGTGAAAAACTTCCACGATAAACCCGGCTGCCAAGAGCCGGGCTACTTCTTCACCAATAGCTTCCCGCCTCTCTTCATTAAACCGCCAAAGGAACTGTCTGACCGGCTTAAATTTAGGATCAACGTTGAGAGTATGCTCAGCAAGTTCTCTAGGTGCACCTGGCATGTCAGAGGGTTTCCATGCGAAGATGTCCGTATTCTCACGGATGAACTCAAGGAGCGCGCTTTCCTATTTTGGATCCAGATTGGCACTGATGCTAAACTGCTGAGATGAATCCCCTGGAACAAAATCAACAAACTTAGTCTCATCAGCCGACTTAAATTTCATCGCCGGCTCATTTTCCGTAGTCGGCTTTTTCAGAGAGGTCATGTCTGTTGGGTCAACATTGTCCTTGTAAAACTTCAACTCCTCTGTAGCACAAACAGATTCTGCATAAGCCGCGTCGCCTTCCTCACATTCCAGAGCCACTTTCCGGCTGCCGTGAGCCGTAATGGTCCCATTGTGACCCGGCATCTTGAGCTGTAGGTACACATAACACGGCCGTGCCATGAACTTGGCGTAAGCCGGCCGTCCAAATATAGCATGGTATGGACTTCTTATCTTGACCACTTCAAAGGTCAATTTCTCCACCCTGTAGTTATTCTCATCACCAAAAGCCACTTCCAATTCGATCTTGCCAACTGGATAAGCCGACTTACCAAGTACTACACCATGAAAGATAGTGTTGGACTGGCTGAGGTTCTTATCAACCAACCCCATACGACGAAAAGTTTCATAATAGAGGATGTTGATGCTGCTGCCTCCATCCATGAGCACCTTTGTGAACTTATAACCTCCCACTTGAGGAGCCACCACTAAGGCGAAGTGGCCCGGGTTATCCACCCGAGGAGGGTGATCCTCCCTACTCCACACTATGGGCTGCTCTGACCATCGTAAGTAGCGTGGGACCGCCGGCCCAACAGCGTTCACAGCCCTCTTGTGAAGCTTCTGATCTCGCTTGCACAGACTAGTGGTAAATACATGATACTGTCCACCGCTTAGCTGCTTTGGATTGGTCTGATAACCCCCCTGCTGCTGTTGATGACCCTGGCCAGCCTATTGATTAAAACCCCCTTGACCATTCTGAGGACCGGAATTTGAGCCGCCGCCCGGGCCATGAAAGCCGCCAGCACCTGAGCCGCCGCCCGGGCCATTGTAATTCTTAAAGGCCTTTATGATCGCGCAATCCTTCCATAGATGAGTCGCTGGCTTCTCTCTAGAGCCATGCCTTGGACAAGGTTCATTCAACAGCTGCTCCAGCGTTGGACCTGACCCGCCGCCTCGGGGAAGGGGCCTCCCCTTGCGTCGCTGGTTGTTACCTTGGGAGTTGGCATTGGCTACAAACTCTAGGCTGCCATCGGCCTTGCACTTGCCTCCTCCTTGGTTCCCCGGGTTAAACTGAGGACCCTTGCCATTGCCGTTCTTCTTTCCCTTCCCTGTCCTTTCATCATCTGAAGGGGGATCCTTGGTACCATCGGAATCGGCGTACTTGACAAGAGCCGCCATAAGTGTACCCATATCGGTGCAGTCGCGTTTAAGTCGCCCGAGTTTCATCTTTAGGGGCACAAAGCGACAGTTTTGTTCCAACATTAAGACTGCAGAGCCGGCATCCATCTTATCTGATGAATGTATGATCTCCTTGACCCGGCGAACCCAATGGGTCGTGGATTCACCCTCCTGCTGCTTACAGTTAGTCAAATCCACAATTGACATAGACTGCCTACAGGTATCCTTGAAGTTTTGGATGAACCGGGCTTTCAGCTCAGCCCAAGACCCAATGGAATTCGGTGGTAGCCCTTTCAACCATGTGCGGGCAGTTCCATCTAACATCATGGTGAAATACTTGGCCATGGCCGCCTCACTGACCTCCAGCAATTCCATAGCCATCTCATAACTCTCATTCCAGGCTGCAGGTTGTAAGTCAGCTGTGTAGTTAGGCACTTTCCTAGAGCCTTTGAAGTCCTTAGGTAAACGTTCATTACGGATAGCTGGCACCAAACAAGGGACACCCCCGGTCCTGGTGGGGATACCCACATCTACGGAAGTCATCGGATAAGCCGGGGGGGTCTGGTAAGCCGTCAATTGAGGCACTTGCTCCGCCTCTTGCCGCGCTTGATCCGCTGCGTAAAAGGCTCCATTATGAGCTGGGCCATGGCCAGGGGGCGGGTCATGGCGTCGGACGTTACTTGAGCCGGTTGCTGAGACCATGTGCCGGCTGTAACTCGGGCTCTGGCCTGGACGAGGGGTCGAGTGGATCCTATCCCGGCTGTAGGAGTACGCCTCTTGCTGCGCCAGTGCTGTCTGAAGGAGTTCCCTGACCCGACGGGTCTCAATGGTCGTCGGAGAGTCGCCGTCAACGGGGAGAGCCGCCAGCCGTGCTGCCGCAGCGACCATGTTCTCCAGTGGGTTATTATAATGACCCGGGGGTATTGGCACATACTGAGGCGGGGCAGGGGGCACCTAGGGAGGCCCCATCACTCGTGGCTGAATAAGGGGTCCAGACCCGGGTGCTATGACCCCTGGCGGGTTACTAGACCCTGCACCTGGCGTGTTGAAGAGGTTGCGTGGATCGTAAACCGGCGGGAGTCGGGACTGGGCCTTTTGATGCCTCCTTCTCATGACCTCATTGGCCGCGTTCTGATCCATCGTGAGTTGGAAGGACTGCGCCTGAATCAGCTGAGTCTGGGCATCGAGAGCCGCCCGCTCCGCAGCCAGCCTGATTCCTTCCGCTGCAAGATCCTCTTTAGCTTTTATCAGATCCAATTTCAACTGTGCCACCTCCGCATCATGCTGGGCTTGATCCGCCGGGTCAACCGTGGCGGTCAACAGGGCCGTCATCTTGTCCGTGAGATCCATCAGCACCTGAGCCGGAGAGGGCACCGGGTTTCCCAATCCGGCAGTGGGGTTCTGAACAGGCTGCGCACCAGCCATAAAAACTCCAACCTGACTTGGCGGCTCAAAAAGGTCCGGAATACTGTCGCCATCGGAACAACCCATGAGCCTGCCATCTTGAAGTTGGTACAACGAGTTTGACTCATCGGTGGCCGACTCGCCGTCAGAGCCGGTGGCCGCCTCATCACCAGACCCAGATGGATCAGAGGGCCCTCCATGGATGCTTCCCACAAAAGCGCGCCTTAAGGCAGGCCAGGCCCGGGCGGGTCGTGCGCGCTGAGCCGTTTCAATGAGATTGGCGCAGAGATCCGGCTCAGGGCCTGGCTCACCAATCTTGCCAATGAAGACATGAATTCCACCGAAGGGGACCCGGTACCCGTACTCAACTGAGTCGGCGTCGGGGCCCAAGTCTGCACCGTCGATGTAGAGCTTGCCGCGACGACTCTTGGTCATCCGGCCCACAGCGTATCCCTTGAGCCCTTTGAAGCTGCCCTTCAAGAACTCAAATCCATCGTGCGCTGGCCCCACGGTGGGCGCCAACTGTCGTGGAATTGTCACGGCAGATGTCCTCGAGCTAGGACTTAGTCGTGGAGCCATTGCAACTAGGAAGCTTGAAGGGGTTAAATGGGACAAGGAACACGAGGGTTTATACTGGTTCGGCCCCTTACGGTGAAGGTAAAAGCCTACGTCCAGTTGAGATGGTATTGATTAGGGTTACGATCACCAGGGAGCTAAACTTGCTATCCTAGCTCTCGATGAGATTGTTCTCGCCCCTAAACTGCTGCCGGGTCGTCCCTTTATATAGGGAGGCTGACGCCCAGCAGCCCTCAGAGTCCCGGCCGGCTCATAAGAATTTCCGGCTCGGACTCTCAACTATACTTGTCTTACACTACAAGTTCTACCATAACAATGATTACAACTACGGGCTTTAAACCATATCCAGGTCTCAGCCCATCTCTGGCCCATCGTCTTCAAACTTGGCTCCGGGCTTCTGGCAACGACCGTACGAGTAACCCGGCCCCTCCTGGCGGGTGACTCTAAGGTCTATATCCTCAACAAAATCCACCAAGGCTTGAGATTTAACAGCAGTGCGTGGGACGTATTTCAGACCATGAGGTCCGAGCTCTATAGCCCACTTAGCCACTCTCCCCGTGGCCTCTCTGTTTTGAATGATATCTCCAAGGGGGGCAGAACTGACCACAATGATGGGGTGACCCTGGAAATAATGCTTAAGCTTCCGGCTTGCCATGAACACACCATAAACAAGCTTCTGCCAATGTGGATACCGCTGTTTGGACTCGATGAGCACTTCGCTGACGTAATAAACCGGCCGCTGAACCGGATGCTCCTTACCCTCTTCCTTGCACTCCACCACCACAGCCACACTGACGGCTCGTGTGTTAGCAGCCACATACAGCAATAAAGGCTCCTTGTCCACCGGAGCAGCAAGGACTGGGGGCTCTGCCAGTTGCCTCTTCAAATCCTCAAAAGAAGTATTAGCTGCATCATTCCAGACAAAGTCATCAGTTTTCTTCATCAACTGATATAACGGCATGGCCTTCTCACCCAGACGGCTTATAAACCGGCTTAAAGCAGCGATACGACCCGCCAAGCGCTGGACGTCGTTTATACACGCCGGCTTAGCCAGGGAGGTGATGGCCTTGATCTACTCCGGGTTAGCTTCAATGCCTCTATTAGAAACCAAAAAACCCAAGAGCTTGCCTGTAGGAACACCAAAAACACACTTGGCCGGGTTAAGCATCATCTTGTAGACCCGGAGATTACCAAAGGTTTCCCTCAGATCATCTATCAAGGTTTCCTCCTTCCTAGATTTAACCACAATATCATCCACATAAGCATGAACATTGCGCCCAATCTGGTTATGAAGACAGTTCTGCACGCAACGCTGGTAAGTCGCCTGTCCACTCTTGAGTCCAAAGGGCATAGACACATAACAGAAGGCTCCAAAGGGAGTGATGAACGCCGTCTTCTCCTGGTCCTTAACTGCCATTTTAATCTGATGGTATCCAGAATAAGCATCCAAGAAACTTAAGCGCTCACAACCCGCCGTAGCATCAATGATTTGATCAATATGGGGAAGGGCAAAAGGATCAGCCGGACACGCCTTGTTTAAGTCCGTGTAGTCCACACACATCCGCCAGGTGCCGTTCTTCTTGAGCACGAGCACCGGGTTAGCTAACCACTCTGGGTGAAAGACTTCAACAATAAACCCGTCCGCCAAGAGCCGGGCCACCTCTTCACCAATAGCTTTCCGCCTCTCTTCATTAAACCGCCGAAGGAATTGCCTGACCGGCTTAAATTTCGGATCAACATTGAGAGTGTGCTCAGCGAGTTCTCTAGGTACACCTGGCATGTCAGAAGGTTTCCATGCAAAAATGTCCCTATTCTCACGGATGAACTCGATGAGCGCGCTTTCCTATTTTGGATCCAGATTGGCACTGATGCTAAACTGCTGAGATGAATCACCTGGAACAAAATCAACAAGTTTAGTCTCATCAGCCGACTTAAATTTCATTGCCGGCTCATGCTCCATAGTCGGCTTTTTCAGAGAGGTCATATCTGTTGGGTCAACATTGTCCTTGTAAAATTTTAACTCCTCTGTTGCACAAACAGATTCTGCATAGGCTGCATCGCCTTCCTCACACTGCAAGGCCACCTTCCGGCTGCCATGAACCATAATGGTCCCATTGAGACCCGGCATCTTGAGCTGTAAATATACGTAACACGGCCGTGCCATGAACTTGGCATAAGCCGGCCGCCCAAATATGGCATGATACGGGCTTCTTATCTTGACCACCTCAAAGGTCAATTTTTCCACCCTGTAGTTGTGCTTCTCCAAAGGCCACTTCCAACTCGATCTTGCCGACTGGATAAGCCGACTTACCAGGTACCACACCATGGAAAATAGTGTTTGACTGGCTAAGGTTCTTATCAATCAACCCCATACGGCGGAAAGTCTCATAATAGAGGATGTTGATGCTGCTGCCTCCATCCATGAGCACCTTAGTGAACTTATATCCTCCCACATGAGGAGCCACCACCAAGGCCAAGTGACCCGGATTATCCACCCGGGGGGGTGATCCTCCCTACTCCACACGATAGGCTGCTCAGACCATCTTAAATAGCGTGGAACCGCCGGCTCAACAGCATTCACAGCCCTCTTATGAAGCTTCTAATCTCGCTTACACAGACTGGTGGTAAATACATGATACTGTCCACCGCTAAGCTGCTTTGGATTGGTCTGATAACCCCCCTGCTACTGTTGATGACCCTGGCCTGACTGCTGATTAAAGCCCCCTTGACCGTTCTGAGGATTAGAATTTGAGCCGCCGCCCGGGCCATGAAAGCCGCCGGCGCCTGAGCCACCGCCCGGGCCATTGTTACCGTTAAAGGCGTTGGAATTCTTAAAGGCCTTTATGATTGCACAATCCTTCCATAAATGAGTAGCTGGATTCTCTCTAGAGCCATGCCTTGGACATGGCTCATTCAATAGTTGCTCCAGCGTCGGGCCTGACCCGCCGGCTTGGGGAGGGGGCCTCCCCTTGCGTCTCTGGCTATTACCCTGTGAGCTGGCGTTGGCCACGAACTCTAGGCTGCCGTCGGCTTTACGCTTGCCACCTCCTTGGTTCCCCGGGTTATGCTGAGGACCCTTGCCATTGCCGTTCTTCTTTCCCTTCCCTGTCCTTTCATCATCTGAAGCGGGGTCCTTGGTACTATCTGAATCGGCGTACTTGACGAGAGCCGCCATCAGCGTACCCATATCATTGCAGTCGCGCTTAAGCCACCCGAGTTTCATCTTCAGGGGCAGAAAACGACAATTTTGCTCCAACATTAAGACTGCAGAGCCGGCATCCATCTTATCCGATGAATGTATGATCTCTTTGACCCGGCGAACCCAATGCGTCGTAGACTCCCCCTCCTGCTGTTTACAGTTAGTCAAATCTACTGTTGACATAGACTGCCTACAGGTGTCTTTGAAGTTTTGTATAAACCGGGCCTTCAGCTCAGCCCAAGATCCGATGGAATTCGGCGGTAGCCCTTTCAACCAAGTGTGGGCAGTCCCATCTAGCATCATGGTGAAGTACTTGGCCATCGCCGCTTCACTGACCTCCAGCAGTTCCATGGCCATCTCGTAACTTTCGATCCAGGCTCCGGGTTCTAAGTCAGCCGTGTAATTAGGCACCTTCCTAGGGCTTTTGAAGTCGTTGGGTAGACGTTCATTGCGGAGAGCTGGCACCAAACAAGGGACACCTCCAGTCCTCGTAGGGATACCCACGTCGACGGAAGTCGTCGGATAAGCCGGGGGAGTCTGGTAAGCCGTCAACTGAGGAACCTGCTCCGCCTCTTGCCGCGCTCTGTCTTGGTTTGCTGCGTGAAAGGCTCCGTTATGAGCCGGGCCATGGCCAGGGGGCGGGTCATGGCGTCGGACATTACTTGAGCCGGTCGCTGAGACCATGTGTCTGCTATAACTTGGGCTCCGGCCTGGGCGAGGGGTCGAGTGGATCCTGTCCCGGCTGTAAGAGTACGCCTCTTGCTGCGCCAGCGCTGTCTGAAGGAGTTCTCTGACCCGGCGGGTTTCAATAGCCGTTGGAGAGTCGACGTCGATTGGGAGGGCCGTCAGTCGTGCTGCTGCGGCGACCATGTTCTCCAGCGGGTTAGCATAATGACCCGGTGGTATTGGCACATACTGAGGCGGGGCAGGGTTCACCCGGGGAGGCCCCATCACTTGCGGCTGAACAAGGGTCCCAGCCCGAGCACTATGATCCCTGGCGGGTTACTAGACCCTGCACCTGGCGTGTTGAAGAGGTTTCGAGGATCGTAGACCGGAGGGAGTCGAGATTGGGCCTTTTGATGCCTCCTTCTCATGACCTCATTGGACGCGTTCTGATCCATCGTGAGCCGGAAGGACTGCGCCTGAATCAACTAAGTCTGGGCATCGAGAGCCGCCCTCTCCGCAGCCATCCTGATCCCTTCCGCTGCCAGGTCCTCCTTGGCTTTCACTAGATCCAGCTTTAACTGAGCCACCTCCGCGTCATGCTAAGCTTGATCCGCCGGGTCAACCGTGGCGGTTAACAGGGCCGTCATCTTGTCCGTGAGATCCATCAGCACCTGAGCCGGTGAGGGCACCGGGTTTCCCGCCCCAGTAGCAGGGTTCTGAACAGGCTGCGCACCGGCCATGAAAATTCCAACCTGGCTCGGCGGCTCAAACGGGTCCGGAATACTGGCACCATCGGAACAACCCATGAGCCTGCCATCTTGAAGTTGATACAACGAGTTTGACTCATCTGTGGACGACTCGCCGTCAGAGCCGGCGGCCGTCTTATCACTAGATCGGGATCCATCAGAGAGCTCTCCATGAATACATCCCACAAAAGCATGCTTCAAGGCAGGCAGGGCCCGGGCGGGTCGTGCGCGCTGAGCCGTCTCGATGAGATCGGCGCAGAGATCTGGCTCAGGGCCCTGCTCACCAATCTTGCCAATGAAAACATGAATTCCGCCGAAGGGGACCCGGTATCCGTACTCAATTGAGCCGGCGTCGGGGCCCCAGTTTGCATTGTCGATGTAGAGCTTCCCGCGACGACTCTTGGTCATCCGGCCCACAGCGTATCCCTTGAGCCCTTCGAAGCTGCCCTTCAAGAACTCAAATCCACCGTGCGCTGGCCCCACGGTGGGCGCCAACTGTCGTGGAATTGTCACGGCAGATGTCCTCAAGCTAGGAGTTAGTCGTGGAGCCATCGCCGCTAGGAAGCTTGAAGGGGTTAAACGGGACAAGGAACACGAGGGTTTATACTGGTTCGGCCCCTTACGGTGAAGGTAAAAGCCTATGTCCAGTTGAGGTGGTATTGATTAGAGTTTCGATGACCAGGGAGCTTAACTGCTATGCCCGGCTCTCGACGAGATCTTTCTTTCCCCTAAACCGCTGCCAGGTCGTCCCTTTATATAGAGAGGTTGACGCCCAGCAGCTCTCAGAGTCCTGGCCGGCTCATAAGAGTGTCCGGCTCAGACTCTCAACTATTCTTGCCTTACACTACAAGTTCCACCATAATGACAGTTGTAACTACGGGCCTTGAGCCATCTCCGGGTCTTAAGCCCATCTTTGGCCCACCGTCTTCAAGCTTGGCGCCGGGCTTCAGGTGATGACCCTTATGAGTAACCCGGCCCCACCGAGCGGGTGACTCTAAGGTTTATATCCTCAACACTAAGGTTTATCAATCCGTGGGAGGCGTAGGATGAAGATGGTCTCTCTCAAACAACCCTGCAACCAAATAACAAAGAGTCTATTGTGTCCCCAACACACCCAATACAATGGCAAATTGAATAGGTGCACTTGTTCGGCGAAGAGATGGTGATACAAGTGCAATATGGATGATAGATATAGGTTTTTGTAATCTGAAAATATAAAAATAGCAAGGTAGCAAGTAATAAAAGTGAGTGTAAACGGTATTGCAAGGCGTTGAAACAAGGCCTAGGGTTCATACTTTCACTAGTGCAAGTTCTCTCAACAATAATAACATAATTAGATCATATAACAATCCCTCAACAAGCAACAAAGTGTCACTCCAAAGTCACTAATAGAGGAGAACAAACGAAGAGATTATGGTAGGGTACGAAACCACCTCAAAGTTATCCTTTCCGATCGATCTACTCAAGAGTCCGTAGTAAAATAACACGAAGCTATTCTTTCAGTTCGATCTATCATAGAGTTCGTACTAGAATAACACCTTAAGACACAAATCAACCAAAACCCTAATGTCACCTAGATACTCCAATGTCACCTCAAGTATCCACGGGTATGATTATACGATATGCATCACACAATCTCAGATTCATCTATTCAAACCAACACAAAGTACTTCAAAGAGTGCCCCAAAGTTTCTACCGGAGATTCAAGACGAAAACGTGTGCCAACCCCTATGCATAAGTTCACGAGGTTACGGAACTCGCAAGTTGATCACCAAAACATATATCAAGTGAATCACATGATATCCCATTGTCACCACAGATAAGCACATGCAATACATACATCAAGTGTTCTCAAATCCTTAAAGACTCAATCCGATAAGATAACTTCAAAGGGAAAACTCAATCCATTACAAGAGAGTAGAGGGGGAGAAACATCATAAGATCCAACTATAATAGCAAAGCTCGCGATACATCAAGATCGTGCCAAATCAAGAACATGAGAGAGAGAGAGAGATCAAACACATAGCTACTGGTACATACCCTCAGCCCCGAGGGTGAACTACTCCCTCCTTGTCATGGAGAGCGCCGGGATGATAAAGATGGCCACCGGTGAGGGATCCCCCCTCCGGCAGGGTGCCGGAACAGGGTCCCGATTGGTTTTTGGTGGCTATAGAGGCTTGCGGCGGCGGAACTCCCGATCTAGGTTTCTTTCTAGAAGTTATGGTATATATAAGAGGTTTTGGCGTCGAGAACAAGTCAGTGGGGTCTCCGGGCTGTCCACGAGGTAGGGGGCGCGCCCAGGGGGGTGGGCACGCCTCCCACCCTCGTGGGCAACCTGGGACTCTTCTGGCCCAACTCTTTTACTCCATGGCCTTCTTATCATCCAAAAATAAGCTCCGTCAAGTTTTAGGTCAATTGGACTCCGTTTGGTTTTCCTTTTCCGCGATACTCAAAAACAAGGAAAAAAAGAAACTAGCACTGGGCTCTAGGTTAATAGGTTAGTCCCAAAAATCATATAAAATAGCATATAAATGCATATAAAACATCCACGATTGATAATATAATAGCATGGAACAATCAAAATTTATAGATACGTTGGAGACGTATCATGGCTTTGCACGCGAAGCTTTTGGTGTGGCAGGGGGCTTTGAAGCCTTTGTTCTCTTCTGCTTCTGTGGGTTAGGTGGAGCTGGCGCTTCATCAGTATCAGTTGCGTCATCAGAGTGCTCCACGTTTGCCCCCTTAATAGCAATGTGAGTGAGGAGACCTTCGAGATTGTAGAAGGGCCCGATGACATTGGGTTCAGCATCACGAGTGCTATCAGCCCGAGGAGCGATGGACCAGGGTTGAAGTCGAGTCCAAATGCTTTCTTGTTCTTCACAGTGGAATCCTTGGCAAACTTATAGTTGCGCTTGAACAGATTGTCATCACGACACTATAGCAGAGAAGATGGGTTAGCATTCTCTGGCTGTGGTCCGCGAACCATGCAAGGATAGAAACCTTGAGCAATGGCTTCAGTTCTGGACCTAGGTGGAAGATTTTTGAAGAGAATATCTCCCCATGGTCGCTTGATGGCATTCTTCTCCGCATACTCAGTAGTCACATATCTGTACAGAAACCATTGTTCCGCCCAATACCAGCGAATCCATTGGATTCGAGTCTTGCATTCGCCATAGGTTTCTTCAGGGTCTGTCTTGTATAATTCATACAGATCAGGTGGCAAATCTTTGGATGTATTCCCACAGTGCTGTCTGCCGCCCTTTCTGGCTGACTTTTCAGTGGCCATGAAGTTCAAACTGAACAGCTTCAGAACTGTCAAAGGCTTTGGTCTGCTAGTCAGACAGGAACTGGCTTCAGGAGAATTGATGTGACGTTGTAAGAATTCCGCAAATGAATGCAGACTATGAGAACCAAGGGATTCTCCCACGGACATGTACCTGTGACAACATTAAAGGTGCGAGGGAAGGGAAGAGTGTCGGTGTCAAAACGGGCGGATCTCGGCTAGGGGGTCCCGAACTGTGCGTCTAGGATCGATGGTAACAGGAGATGGGGGACACGATGTTTACCCAGGTTTGGGCCCTCTCTATGGAGGTAATACCCTACTTCCTGCTTGATTGATCTTGATAAATATAAGTGTTACAAGAGTTGATCTACCACGAGATCGTAATGGCTAAATCCTAGAAGTCTAGCCTATGAGTATATGGTAATGAATCTGTCCTATCCGGACTATGCTCTCCGGTTTATATAGACACCGAAGAGATCTAGGGTTACATGAGGTCGGTTACATAAGAGGGAATCTTCATAATCGGTCGCCTAGCTTGCCTTCCACGCCAAGTAGAGTCCAATCTGGACACGGGTATAGTCTTCAGTCTTCGTGTCTTCACAGCCCATCAGTCTGGCCCATGGATAACAGGTCGGACGCCCGAGGACCCCTTAGTCCAGGACTCTCTCGGTAGCCCCTGAGCCTGGCTTCAATGACGAGGAGTCCAGCGCGCAGATTGTCTTCGGCATTGCAAGGCGGGTTCCCCTTCTTCCGAACTCCAATATAGTCTTTGGATGTGATGATTATATCCGGACCTGTGTATGTAATTGCAGAAAATACAATACTGCACGAGTCCAATCTGCTGACAACTGTTTATGACATTGTATCACGCCTGCCCTTTTATTATTTCCAACCGTTGGCTAGCCCGTCGCCCCACGTCTCGGGAAGCGGTTTTATCGACACGTCTTGTCAAAGCAGAATCGTGTCCCCTTATTCACGGGATTTTCAATAATATTGGTATGGGTAACACAACCGTCCCCTGGGTACAACTCTTTGAGGATAGGTAAGTTTAATGACCCAGGAGGGGACGCTCGACATTCCGGGCCTTTATATAGGGACCCGGACTTGTCTTTCTCTTCTGCACTTGCTTCTTCCTCAATCCCAGCCACCTCGAGTTCTAGCCCTCGAGTTCCACTCACCACCGGCCCCAATCATGTCCGGGCCCAGCCGTTCAGGCTGGTGGGTGGCATCTTCTGTCACAGAGGAGGATATTGCGAAGCTCCGTGCGGCGAGGTATCTGACCCCAGAAATCCTTCATCGGCTTCCTGCAAAGGGGCAGGTTATTCCCACCCCCGAATCCGCGAGAGGGTAGTATTTGTGTCCCACTTTCTCCATGGGTTAGGGTTCACGCTTAACCCCTTCGTCCGGGGGCTCATGTTCTACTATGGGCTAGATTTTCATGATCTGACCCCGGACTCCGTTCTTCTCATCTCGACATTTATCGTCACGTGTGAGGCCTTCCTTCGGACTCCTCCGCACTTTGGTTTGTGGCTCAAGACCTTCGATGTGAGGCCGCGGGTGACGGAGGAGGAGCAGGCGGAGTGCGGCAGCGTTATAATAAGCAAGCTTGCCAGCGCGATTTGGTTTGAAGGATCCTTTGCCGAGTCTTCCGACCTATGGCAGCAAGGGTGGTTTTATGTCAACGAGCCGCGGGGCTCCAAGTGGGCAGCTACGCCCGCGTTCCGACCCGGCCCTCCAACTCAGCTCGCTTCATGGATCAACAAGGGGTTGGACTGGGGATCCGCTAATGAGGTGCAGACTCTGCAAGGTCGCATCCGAAGCCTTACCGAGAAGGGCATCGATCTTGTGAACGTCGTTCAGGTAATGTTGGTCCGCCGGATCCTGCCGTGTCAACGGCTGCCTCTCCGTATGTGGGAGTTTAATCCAGAAGGGCGGCGGACTCTTCAGCACTTCTTCAGCACTACACACGAAAGAATGTGGAAGTTATATTTCGGGGAGCGAGAGCAATGGCCGGACACCACCGAAGACGTCGGCCTCAACTGCAATCATCCGGACACCCCGGTAAGTATTCCATCCCCGCACACCTTTCATCCAAGCATCCTTTGACAAGACACTAAAGAACCTGCCCTTATACAGGACTGGATAAAGAAAGCGGTGTTAATCTGGTGTCCGGCGCCCCTTCCCGAAGACCCTGCGTCCGCCCTACCGACGCGGATGTTGGTCGCGACACCGTACCTGGTGTCTAGAGAGGGGGGCGAGAGCGGGGAGCCCAGAGGAGATGCCCATCCTACGGGCGATTTAGGCGCTGTGTTTGGGGAAACCGAAACCCTTTCGCCCAGGAGGAAAGGCGTGGAGGGGGCACTTTACGGCAAGAAGAGGGCCGCCTCTGGAGGTCAGGAGGGGAAGCCTTCCAAGAAAGGAAAAATGACATCGTCGGGTGGCTTGGGCCGGGCAAGTGATGTCTTCGTTGAGCTTGATGATGAGGACGAACCTCCGACCAGACCGTAAGTGGAGCAGGGCACTTTAACCATACCTCATTCTTATTACCGAAATAACCCTCCGACATATGTGCGTCCTCGCAGGTTAACGCCTGGTGTTTCTCAATCGTCCTCCTCCTCGGGAGACCCTCTTCTAGAGATGATGGAGAGTGACACGCCTTCTCCGGCCTCCTCGCCTAACAGGGTGGATGATCTCGAGCTGTCGTCCCGGAGGGTTCCTCCCAACCGACAAGTAGTGCGGGAAACAAGGAAGGAGCTACCTGAAGGTGGTGCCTCTATCACTCATGGTTCAGGGATTAAGAATGACGACCCCGAACTGTACGGTTTACAGCGGGAGACAATGCTGGAGGCAGGTAAGTGGATTCCTTCAAATGAATGTCGTGCTCCGGCAGCGGTGTCCAAAGACCCAGGAGTGCCAGAGATGCTGACGGACATGCTGAGACGAGCGTCCGTTTCGGAGGAGCATCGTGCCTTAATTGTTACGGTGGTCTAAAAAGTTGTATCCACGAAGAGCGGGTTCAACGAGGCTTTTACGAGCCTTCTGAGAGGTTTTGAGGTTTGTGATGTAATTTTGCCATTTGAATAATGTTGACAGAATGCACCTGTTGTGTATGCAGTAGCCCCTGAGACTCGGATCGCCTTCAAAGGAAGTGATCGGAAGATCGAAAAGAGATCTTCAGGTGCTAACCTTATTGAATTTGGAATGCATGCTGTCTCCCCTCCTGCCAGCCCAAAATTCGGAGGTAACCGAGCTGTAGCGAAAGCTGGATATTGCGGAGGATGACATTGCTTTGATCAACAGGCGTCTTGACGACTCGCAAGGTATATATTTCGAGTATTCCTTACACCAATGTGCTTGTAATTTAAGCCTGACTCTGAGAAAGAGTTTTATATGAAATGTGCATGAATGCAGATGGTGCCGCCGCCGTGGAAGCCCTTCGGGCAGAGCTGACCCGGGTCAAGGAGCAGGCCCGGTTTAGTGATGCGGCGGCCGAAAAGGCATCGGCTGAGTTGAAAGCCGAACAAGCTGCGCGGCGCCAAGACAAGGAGAAGATGTCCACCATGGCGCGCGAGTTAGAGAATGCGGCTAGCCGCTGTAAACTTCTTGAGAAGGAAAATGGAGCCTAAATGGCTGAACTTGACAAGGCCTTACGAGAGGCAAGAGAAACGCGGTCCGAATCCAGAGCAGCCCGAGAGGAGATCCGCCAAGCTGGGGAGATTGTGGCTGGCAAGCCCTTTTTGCTACAGGCTAAGTTTGGTGATCCGAACTATGCTCAGCTTAACCAAGTGTGGAGTTCTCCGGACAATTTTTTAGACTTGCCGAAGAGTTCTTCCGATACGGCGCAGTTTTACCATGCGCAAGAGGGGTATGCAATGGAGAAGCTTTTCTGGTCACAATTTGGCTCGTCGAAGCGCCCTCTGTTGCTGAATGAACAGATGTCCCAGTGGGCCAAGCTGCATAGGATATCCGGTGCTGCCATGAAGAACGTCATAGTCCGGTTGTGGCCGACTGAACCTGTTCTGAATAGTTACTTTGGCCTGGTGCAGCGGCTTGTTGATTCGGTGGCGCGTATTGACGCTGTGTAGCGGTCAGCGTGCATTGAAGGTGCACGGATGGCCTTCGCCCGAGTCAAGACATTCTGGGGGAAGATGAAGACCATCGATGTTGCAGCGAAGAGTCCACCCAAAGGCAAGGACCATCCAGAACCGGAGTGTTATTTTGAAGACGTCCTAGAGGCCGCCCGCTTGATAGAGGGTTAGTGCTCGAAAGACATAATGTTCGAGTGATGCGTATAAGTGTTGTAACAGACAACTTTATGGTTAATATGTTTTCATCTTTTGCTCGAAAGCTTGTATTCCTCCTGTGCGGCCATTTTAATGTAATCTGAAAGTTTTCCAGTCGTCGGCTTCAGCCCCGTCATAGGAAAGACGCGGGTGTTCGGAAAGGCATTGAATCACTCTTTATCCTACGTCTCGGTCCATAAAGGAGGTGATAAATGCGGCAAACCAGGCAATCGGACTATAGGGCGTTAACACTTTCACTTAGCCATAGGAGTTTTATGGTGGGGCTACGACATAGCCCCTGGTATGTATGCGGAGTATTATAATATAATGCCTTACATGTTTTGATCTGAAAAAGATCCTTCGTTTAACACGGAGAATCGCTAAGGATTCGAATAAGTCGTCAAGTGGTTGACCAGCTCTCGCCGCATCATGACAGTCAATTTTCGGCTTTCTCTACTGAGGTGCTCATCCGGTCAAAGCCAGGGCACAATCGCAGTAGCTCTCCCTTTACTACCCTAGCCGATAGAGCGGAACATAGGGCAGCAAGCACAGGAGCCGGGCAACCCAACTATTGACCAAAGACAATGATTCAGAGCTGATGCATATAAGGCCAAACTTGCGATGCCGAAGTATGCTATAAAGCTGTTCGGACTTTGATTAGCGACTCTTTTGTTCCCATACCGAGCCCCTGGCAAGTTATGCCGAGGTGCGTTTTGCATTACAGCCGTTACGGCCACACTCATTGTAGGAAGAGCATAGAAGATTAGTTTGGATATAGTTTACTGAGAGCAGAGCAATAAGCCAACGATGAATCCATATATAAAAAAGGAAAAAAATCCACAACCGCTCTATTTGACATGCTCAGGGTCACGAACGGAGGAAAAAAGGCATAGTACAGGCTCAAAATAAAGAGTGCGGTCTACAAAAACTATTTTGGACCTCCTGTCGCACGTCTGCGCCAGCCGTCCTCTGAGAGGGGAGTCCTTAACTGAAGTAACCCCTTAGGGGAGTGTGTGGATCCGAACTCCGACAGAGTCCGTTGTATATGCAGTCCCGTCGGTCACCTGTTTATAATAAAGAAAAGTAAAGAAAATGGATAAAAAACATTACGAGAATGCTTGCAGGGTTGTCCTTAGTGTGCTTCCACCGATGCCCATGGTATCTTGAGCGCGTAGTGATGTACGAGTGGTGTAAATCTTGCCATCATAGTGGGTGGGTGGCGGAAGCCGAACTGCTATTTCCGCTCCGGTAGTGGTCGAACGTCAGAGGGAAACTGCTTCTGGCCCCCGGTGTTCGGCTGGCAAGCCTTGCTGTCGTCTTTATCGCTTGGTGGCCTTCTCCCCTTGTATTCGGCATTAAGCTTGCCTGGCTGCTTGAAGACCCAACAGTTTCTGTTGGTATGATTAGATGGCTTATCAGGGTGGCCGTGAATCTGACAAGGTCGGTCCAATATCCTGTCAAGGGCAGATGGTCCGTCCTGTTTGGCCTTAAATGGCATCTTCCGTTGACCGGATTTCGGATTGTGCAATCCGGCGTTGACCGCTGTGTCATACAATCTTTCGTTATTGCTGCGACTGTTATGCTCGTTTAGTCGTGGCTTGCCGTTGCCGTCTCGGATTTCGGAAGTGCCCGGGTCGCTGGCGCTGTTGCTTTTGCGAGCGAGCCAGTCGTCTTCTCCCGCACAAAAGCGAGTCATTAGAGTGGTAAGGGCTGTCATGGATTTAGGTCCTTCTTGGCCGAGGTGACGTGCTAGCCATTCATCCCGGACGCTATATTTGAAGGCCGCAAGGGCTTCCGCGTCCGGACAGTCGACAACTTGGTTCTTTTTGACTAAGAACCTAGTCCAGAGTTCCCTGGCTGACTCGCCGGGCTGTTGGACAATATGGCTTAAGTCATCGGCATTTGGTGTCGGACATATGTTCCTTGGAAGTTGTCACGAAAGGCGTCTTCCAGATCTTCCCAGCTGCCAATAGAATTTTCTGGCAAGCTGTTTAGCCAGTACCGTGCTGGCCCCTTAAGCTTGATAGGCAGGTATTTAATGGCATGAAGGTCGTCTCCGCGAGCCAAGTGGATATGGAGGAGGAAGTCCTCAATCCATACTGT
Organism: Aegilops tauschii subsp. strangulata; assembly: GCF_002575655.3. Classification (NCBI taxonomy): domain Eukaryota; kingdom Viridiplantae; phylum Streptophyta; class Magnoliopsida; order Poales; family Poaceae; genus Aegilops; species Aegilops tauschii. Next base: position 123,623,598 of record NC_053039.3, read on the forward strand.
GGGATCTGTTGTTCCATCGTATGATTCGATGTTGATGGGTTTAAACCCGTCTGGAAATTCATGCTCCATTACCTCATTGCTGAAGCAAAGAGGGTGTACGGCTCCTCTTTGTTGGGCTACACTGTGAAGCACCTCCGACGGACTCCGCTTATGGTTTTTGGACCGAGCGTGCTCGGGTCTGTTGTGTCCGAATAAATAACCATTATTACTTGGACGGCCGGATGGGTTGGTATGGTGCTCTGCTGGGGCTGCTGCTTTTCCCGTACCGAACTATGGTCGGCCTACCGGTTTATTCGATGGTGGTGTGGGCTCCAAAGCATTGCCATCGTATTGAGGAAGCCACCTACTGTTGTGGTGGCTTTTGTCTGGGACGCTAAGGCCGTATTCTTCGGCGGCCAGGACCTCGGTCCATCTATCGTTGAGCAAATCTTGGCTCACTTGAAGCTGCAGCTGCTTCCTCCTTAGGCTCCTTGCAGTGGCTATGAGCTGGCATTTAAAGCGCTCTTGTTCTAGAGGTTCCTTAGGCACGATGAATTCCTCATTGCCGAGGCTCTCTTCTTCCTCGGAGAGTTGAAGATAATTACTATCCTCCAAGTCTACGTATGTGGCCTATTCATCAGGGCTATCCTGCCCGCTTTCCTGGTCCTCCTGTTCGGATCCTGTCACAACAGGGTCTTCGTTGTCCAGAGTATTATCATCTCTGATGCTAGTATTGTTTTCTCTTGAGTGACGTGACTGAGAGTGGCGCCAGGGCACCGGTGTTCGGACTGTGTACCAAGAGGCTTATCCTCGACTAGATCCTCCTTGTCATCGTCGTGATCGTCGTTGGGTGTGTCTACCATACACACGTCATACCAGGAAGTGGTCGCCCCGTGTCTAGCGGATAGTAAGCTCTGGCTTTGCCCCTCATCGTCGTCCAAACCGTCGATGTCTTTGGAGCAGGGGTCAGGCATGTTGGTTGGGTCTTCGACGATGGCTATGAAGTGGGTGGCGGTGGGAAGCAAAATTCTCCATCATCAGCCGTAAGGTCGAGCCGAATATAGTTCGGCGACGAGCCGTCTGCTAGGGATAGGTTTTTTAGTGAGTTTAGTGGGTCGCCCATGGGCGAGTGTTGGAAGATATCTGCGGCGCTGAACTTGAAGATCGATAGCCGATCGAGTTCGGTATCCGCAGGCTTTGCAGGGTTCGGAACTCGGTACCGGAGACAAGTCCTGGGTTCCGTTGATGCAAGTATCGTACGAAGTGGAATCTGCATGCGGCTCCAACACCGCCGAATTGGTAGCCCCCGTGATGGGGTTGAGTTTCCCATCTTCGGACGACTTGATCTGCTCCGGATCTAAGGCCAGAGTTGTTACAGGAGCTATCTCCTGGATGCGGCCCGATGACAGGTTTAAGCCATGTTCATCGGGGCGAAGGGGAGCAGTTGCCGCGGTCTCGAATCCGTCAAAGATCAAGTCTCCACGGATGTCCGCGACGTAGTTCAGGCTTTCGCATCTGACATGATGGCCAGGGTCGTAGCTATCGATCTGCTCCAGATGGCCGAGCGAGTTGGCCCGCAGTACGAAGCCGCCGAATACAAAGATCTGTCCGGGGAGGAAGGTTTCTCCATGGACCACGTCATTACTGACGATTGAAGGAGCCATCGAACCTTTCATAGATGGCACAGTGGAACTCTCAATGAAAGCACCAATGTTGGTGTCAAAATCGGCGGATCTCGGGTAGGGGGTCCCGAACTGTGTGTTTAGGATCGATGGTAACAGGAGACGGGGGACACGATGTTTACCCAGGTTCGGGCCCTCTCTATGGAGGTAATACCCTACTTCCTTCTTGATTGATCTTGATGAATATAAGTGTTACAAGAGTTGATCTACCACGAGATCGTAATGGCTAAACCCTAGAAGTCTAGCCTATGAGTATATGGTAATGAATCTGTCCTATCCGGACTATGCTCTCCGGTTTATATAGACACCGGAGAGATCTAGGGTTACATGAGGTCGGTTACATAAGAGGGAATCTTCATAATCGGTCGCCTAGCTTGCCTTCCACGCCAAGTAGGGTCCAATCCGGACACGGGTATAGTCTTCGGTCTTCGTGTCTTCACAGCCCATCAGTCCGGCCCATGGATAACAGGCCGGACGCTCGAGGATCCCTTAGTCCAGACTCCCTCAAAGAGGTCATATGCATTCTCAGAAGATTTTGAAGATAAATCAGTTTGAAGACATTGACCTCATAGCGCGAAGACATTCACTTATATGGTGAGAGTTGGTTCCAGATTTTTACGAATCCAAGAATAAGTACAAGTGAGGAATCTAACTAGTTGTGAAGCATAAGTGAATATACTAGGCATGATATGAGATTCAGAACAAGATAGATCCAGATATGGAAGTTTAGAAACCACTTTTGGTGAAACTAGATGGATCTGATGGATCAAAAAAGGCTGTAAAAGTAAGATTTAATTACCGCACAAAGAAATGCTAGACGAAGTTGTGAGGGAGGCCGAGCAGTTCAATCTCCCGCGCCCCTAACTTGGCGGCGGAAGACACCTACGGCGGCGGCGGAGAGGACGCGGGCCGCGGCTGACGTGAGGACAGCGACGAAGAGGTTGCGGCAGCTAAGCGCTTCTTCTCCGGCGTCGACGCGAGCTAGCGGAGGCGCTAGGGTTTGTTCGAGGTGGCGAGGTGGAAGAGGAGATTGTGACCGCGGTGAGTTGTGTATTTATAAAGAAAGGGATAGCACAGCGCAATTACGCAGGTGCCCCTGGCGGTTCACATTTGAGGGACACATGGCAAGCATGCAACACATTGGAAGTTGTTCCATGTTCCCACGCACGCCTGGACTGTCGGGTGGTCATTCCGGCTTCTCCGGGTTTCAGGCAATAAGGATATAGCATTTAAAACAGATTCAACTTTGGTCTCTGTATCTTCTGCTGACAAGGATGCGGAGAAGACATTTGACAGTTTTAATAGAATGCATATGATTTGGATAGATAGAATTTGAGGTAGAAGCATAGAAGAGGTTAGGGTCCGATCACATTCACTTACATCAAAAGATTCAAGCAAGAAGACATAGCTATAAGTGAATGCTGTAGAGGACAAAACATAAATATGTGTATATATCTGAATAAGACCAAATCAACATTGAGAAGATAAACATGAAGATAAATCAATGTTGACGACAAACCAAATGCGAAGACTTTGCAAATGACACATCAAAAGAAACACTTCAAACAAAGGTTTGGTGGTGGCGTTACCCACCGTATAGGAAGTATTAGACCCAGACACGGTGCACAATTATCGTGCCGCTCCGAAGTCAAATTCCGCATTAATGTATTCACACTTAGAGTGTATGTCTTCATTGATTTGAAGATATACGTTACTTTGTGTGTTGCACATCTAAGTCATCAACATGCTTAAGTGTTAGGATGTGTGTCCAATTACAGGACATTTGAGGATTCTAAGATATTTAGCTCACACCGCAACTTGCAAAACCTTTTCTCATCCAAGGGCTTTGTGAAGATATCTGCCAATTGCTCTTCCATGTTGAAGATATCAATATCTTCCTTCATGACATGATCTCTGAGAAAGTGATGACGAATTTCAATGTGCTTTGTCTTCGAGTGCTGAACTAGGTTGTTGGCAATCTTGATGGCGCTTTCATTGTTGCAGTAGAGTGGTACTTGCTTTAGATGGATGCCATAGTCCTTGAGAGTCTGCTTCATCCATAGAAGTTGAGCGTAGCAAGATCCAACAGCAATGTATTCAGATTTAGCAGTAGAGAGAGATACACAGTTCTGCCTCTTTGAAGACCAACAGACAAGTGATCGTCCCAGAAAGTGACATGTGCCTGATGTAGACTTGCGATCAACCTTGTCACCAGCATAATCAGCATCGCAAAATCCAACTAGATCAAACTCGGAGCCCTTTGGATACCATAATCCTAGTGTTGGGCTGTAAGCCAAATATCGAAGAATTCGCTTCACAGCTAAGTGATGCGATTCCTTTGGTGCCGCTTGGAATCGGGCACACATGCAAACACTAAGCATTATATCTGGCCTAGATGCACATAAATAGAGTAAACAACCAATCATGGAGCGGTATACCTTTTGATCGAACTCTTTACCATTGGCGTCGGGACTCAGATGACTTTTGGTTGGCATTGGCGTCATGTAACCTTCGCAATCTTGCATACCAAACTTCTTCAGGCAATCTTTGAGGTATTTTTCTTGAGATATGAAGATGTCGTTGCTTTGCTGACAAATTTGAATACCTAGGAAGAACTTCAGCTCACCCATCATGGACATCTGATATTGCTCTTGCATCATGTGTCCAAACTCATCACTATATCTCTTGTCAGTGCAACCGAAGATAATGTCATCCACATAGATTTGGCACACAAACAGTTCTCCATCATATGTCTTCGTGAAGAGTGTAGGATCTAGAGAACTAGGTTTGAAGCCTTTGCTCTTCAGGAAGTATTTGAGTGTGTCATACCAAGCACGAGGGGCTTGTTTGAGGCCATACAGTGCCTTGTTGAGCTTGTATACCATATCAGGATGTTTTGGATCTTCAAAACCAGGTGGTTGTGCAACATACACTTCTTCTTCAATCTTGCCGTTGAGAAAGGCACTCTTCACATCCATTTGATACAAAAGTATGTTGTGATGGTTGGCATAGGCTAGCAGTATGCGAATGGCTTCAAGCCTAGCCACAGGAGTAAATGTTTCATCAAAGTCAATCCCTTCTACTTAAGTGTATCCTTGAGCAACGAGACGAGCCTTGTTTCTGACAACTTGACCATGCTCATCTTGTTTGTTGCGATAGATCCATTTCGTGCCTATGATATTGTGCTTGCGAGGGTCAGGACGCTTGACCAATTCCCAGACATTGTTCAGCTTGAACTGTTGAAGCTCCTCTTGCATTGCTTGAATCCATTCAGGTTCCATGAAGGCTTCAACAACTTTCTTGGGTTCAGATATTGAGACAAATGCAAAGTGCCCACAGAAATTTGCTAGTTGTGTTTCTCTTGAACGAGTGAGTGGACCAGGTGCATTGACGCTATCAATTATGTTCTCAATCTATACTTCATTTGCAACACGAGGATGAACTGGACGAAGATTTTGCTCTTGCTGATCATTGTCATCATTTTGAGCATTGGCTTCAGGCTGAGCATTGTCTTCAGGTTGATTAGGCGCAGAAATGATAAGTTCCTCTTCAGCCTGTGCCTCAGAAGGTATGATTTCTCCAGTTCCCATAAGCCTGATGGATTCACTAGGTGGAACTTCATCTAGCACATTTGGCAGGTGCTCTCTTTGCGAGCCTTTAGTTTCATCGAACCGCACATCCACAGTTTCAACCACTTTATAGTGAAAGAGGTTGAAGAATTTGTAGGAGTGCGAATCCTTTCCGTAACCAAGCATAAAACCTTCATGTGCTTTCAGTGCAAATTTTGAGGTGTGATGTGGATCCTTGATCCAGCACCTAGCACCAAATACTCTGAAGTAACTGACGTTTGGCTTCTTACCAGTTAGGAGCTCATAGGATGTCTTCTTTAGAAGCTTGTGAAGATAAACACGGTTGATGATGTGGCATGCAATATCAATAGCTTCAGGACAGAGCTTCCTTGGAGTCTTGTACTCATCAAGCATCGTTCGAGCCATCTCAAAGAGTGTCCTGTTCTTGCGCTCCATGATGCCATTCTGCTGAGGTGTATATGGAGCAGAGAACTCATGAGTGATGCCTAATGTATCAAGGTAAAGGTCGAGGCCAGTGTTCTTGAACTCTGTGTCGTTGTCACTTCTGATGTGCTTGATCTTGATGCCATAGTTCGTCATGGCACGATTGGCGAAGCGTCTGAAGACATCCTGCACTTCATTCTTGTAGAGGATTATATGCGCCCATGTATATCTTGAATAATCATCAACAATGACGAAGCCATAGAGGCAAGCACTGGTAGTAAGAGTAGAGTAGTGAGTAGGGCCAAATAAGTCCATGTGAAGCAGCTCGAAGAGTTGAGATGTCGTCATGATTGTCTTCAAGGGATGCTTGGCCCTAGTCATCTTTCTAGCTTCGCAGGCACCACACAGATGATCCTTCATGAACTTGACACCCTCAATGCCTACGACATGTTTCTTCTTCACGAGAGTGTACAAGTTCCTCATGCCAACATGCCCTAGCCTCCGATGCCAGAGCCAGCACTCTGAAGCTTTTGCTAGAATACATACGGCGAACTGTGGTCCTGCTGAGAAATCTACCATATATAGTTCATCTTACCGATACCCTTCAAAGACAAGAGACTTGTCAGATTCCATTAGAACAAGGCAACGATATTTTCCAAATATCACAATCATGTTCAAATCACAAAGCATTGAGACAGACATTAAGTTGAAACCAAGGGATTCAACAAGCATCACTTTATCCATGTGTTGATCCTTTGAGATTGCAACTCTACCTAGACCCAATACCTTGCTTTTACCAGTGTCAGCAAATGTGATATGACTCTTGTCAGATGGACGTAAGGTTGAGTCCATGAGAAGACTTCGATCACCAGTCATGTGATTAGTGCATCCACCGTCCATAATCCATTCTGAAGCATGTGGTGTCATACCCTACAGTGCAGTTAGGGGGATAGGCTTCATGTCACATCCCTAGTTCTGGTTTGCTCTAGGCTAGCTAGTCATGTGTGCATCATGTTTAAATTTCAATGAATTTGAAATGGGGACATGTGAAAGCCTCGGAAATCATTTCTGAAAAAGACCAAGATAAAAATTGCTTCAAATAGGTCCAAGAAAATGTTCATGTTTCTCTATGAAAATATTGGCCAGAATTAAAATTCAAACCAATATTTTTAGGAGCTCATAAATATTTATTTTGGGCATTTGAAGCTAATGTAATAACTATTTGCATTGGATTTATAATAGTTATATATTTAATATATGTCCAATAATTCTGATTTTTAGTGTGGGGCTTTGGAACAATCCAACTAGTTCCTACAATAATTTTCAGAAGAAAATAAATTGATTTGGTTCAAAAACCAAATTAAAACAAATGTCAGAAATAGAAAACAGAAACAAAAGGGGAAAAGGGTTTTACCTGGGCCTTGCCTGACTTACCTGGCAGCCACCTGGCCCAGCTCCTCCAGCCGGCCCAGCCCACTGGCCTGGTGCCAGTCATCGCCTACCTCTGCCAGTAGGCAGAGGAGGGACACCGCGACGCCGCCGCGCGTGCCACGGTGACACCTGCTTCCCGCCGCTTCCCCGACGCGGCTGTGAACGCCACGCACCTCCCCTCGACCCCCTCGCTCCTCTCCCTCACTCTCTGCTCTCTCCCTCGCCCTCTGCTCCCTCTCCCGAGCACACCCGAGCGGAGCTCGTCGTCGCCGACGCAAATTACCGCGGCCTCTGTCCATCCCGTGCCTCCCCGATGGGTCCAGAGGAACCGCCATCCCCTTCTGCGTCGTCTACACCAACCCATTCGACCGCGGGAGCCCTGTAGCGTCTTCCCCGAGCTCATCCCCAACCTTCGGCCGCCGGCAACCTCACCGGCGATTCGCCGCCCCGAGCGCCTCCCCGAGCCCACGGAGCTGCTCTTCGACCTCCCAGTGAGCTCCTTCACCATCTCCCCCTTGTCTCCGCGACGTTTGCTAGCTCTAGCCACTGTTTCACCGATGACCGAAACCCGCCGCCGCCTGAGCTCGCCGCCGACGTGGCTCCGGCCACGAAACGGCCTCGCCACCGTGTCTAACGCACTCACCGCATCGCTTAAGGCTTGTAGGGGCTAACCCCGCGCCTTCCCGTCCTTCGTAGCGCTGTTTTCGCCAACGTCCGAGGTCCGGCAGCTGCTGAGCTCGATGCCGGCGAGGATTACGGCCACCCCAGCTCGCTCTGTTTGCTCCGTTGGATGCGCACGAACCCGGGCTTCGCGTAGGTAGTCCCCACCGCTGTTTTGGTCGTCGGAGGAGCGATCGCGAGCTCGTCCGCCGTCTCGGCTCGTCGCCGGCGACGTAACTCCGGCTAACCACCGGATTAACACTAACCTAGTTGACCACTGGGTCAATGACTTGTGGGCCTGGCCCTACTAACTAACCTAGATTAGTGTTTTAACTAAACCCAGTTAGTTTAGTTTAGTTACTGACACACGGGGCCCACTGGTCAATTTGACCTGGACCGCCCCGTTGACCAGCTGACGTCACAGTGACGTAGTGCTGATGCAGTAAAGAATTTTCTGGATTTAAACTTATTCAGGAAATTCCAGAAAATGCCCTAAACTTCTAAAATTCATAGAAATTCAACCATAGCTCCAAATGAAACAAATTATATATGAAAAATGATCAGAAAAATCCAATCTATCCATCTGCACTGGTTTCATGCATGTTAGAGCAACTTAACCTTGTTGTTTAGGACAAATCATGTAAATGGCATTTGAATTTCCACATATGGAGTTTGAATTTGAATCTTGGATTCAAACCAACTCCATTTAATATGTTGCTAGTTGCATTAGCTCAAAACACATTCATATTGCCATGTCATGATCATGCATCATATTGTGCATTGCATTGATTGTATTTCTTCTATGTTGCCGGTATTTGTCCCCTCTCGGTAGACGATGCTCCGGCGTTGTGATCGTTCACACTAATGAAGACTCGATGCTATCTTCAGAAGTGCCTGGCAAGCAAAACCCCCTTGTTCATTCCGATACAATCCCACTGTCTCGCTCCTGCTCTTTTTTACTGCATTAGGACAACAACGTTTCATCTGTTACTTGCTGCGGTAGTTGAACCCCTTTCCTCTGCATGACCTGTCATTGTCACAGTAAATAGATGAAACCCACTAGCATGAGTAGGAGTTGTTTGAGCCCTGATGTGCCTACTCATTCATGCTTGTTTTTCATGCCTGCTATTGCTTAGAGTTGTGTCAGGTCTGATTCAGCGGGAATGAATTGGAAAGTTGTGAACATGTCCTACTGTGTGAGAGCTAAGTGTGTGAACACGATTTGGTAAAGGTAGCGGTGAGAGGCCATGTAGGAGTACATGGTGGGTTGTCTCATTGAAGCCGTCCTCAGAACTGAGTTCTGTGTTTGTGATCCATGAACAGTTACTACCACACATTGGGTTCCGGTAACTCGACCCCTCTCGGCTTATTAACCGCCTCGATCTCTGTCCAGGAGTTGCAACTAGTTTCTGGTGTTTGTAGGTTGTGTTGTAGTCTACCAAGTGGTACCCAGTACAGGTGGGCTTGGGACAGACTAGGCACCGTGGCACGGTGTACCAAGCGTAGATCCATCCGTCGAGGTGGGCTTGGGAACCTTGTTCACATCGTTTGGGGCCGTGAGCGACACCCCGGCCGGATCTCCTTGCGGATGGAACCCGAATAGGCGATAAACCTGGACTAGAGACTTGTGTGGTTAGTCAGGTCGTGGCCGACTCCCTCGCCAGGCTTCCGCTTGAAGGTTGCCGAGGTACACGACGTGTACATGGTGGTAAGTGGCGAGAGCGTGTGTGACGAAGTACACCCCTGCAGGGTTAACATCATCTATTCGAATAGCCGTGTCCGCGGTAAAGGACTTCTGGGTCGCCTGTACAGTTCATAGACAAGTGAAAGTGGATACTCTAAAATGCGCAAGATAAGCGTGAGTGATATGGATGGCGTTCTCGTAGGGAGACGGGAGCGGATCCATAGTGGTGTATTGGTATGGTGAATATGTGGACTCGTGTGCGCCACCTCAAAAGAGTTACTTGCAGTCATAGTTCAGGATAGCCACCGAGTCAAAGCTGGCTTGCTGCAGTTAAACTCCACCACCCCCTTTGTTGATACCGATGCATATATAGATAGTCCTGATGTAAGTCTTGCTGGGTACATTTGTACTCACGTTTGCTTATTTTTTGTTTTGCAGAGAGACGTCAGTCTCGCTAGTAGTTCCGTGTGGACTTCGACGTTTAGCTTGATACCTCAGCTACGATCTTGTGCCATCGGCAGGATCTTGTAGATAGTCTGGCTTCTCAGCCTTTTCCATTTATAGATGTCTGTACTCAGACATGTTAAGCTTCCGCATGTGCTTTGACTTGTATGCTCTGAATGTTGGGTCATGAGACCCATGTTTGTAATATCTCGCTCTTCGAAGCCTAATGAATAAATACTCTGGGTCGTAGAGTCTTGTTGTGATGCCATGTTGTATTTGCACATATCGAGCATATTGTGTGTATGATTGAAATGCTTGGTATGTTGTAACGCCCACGATGCGGCTATATCTCCCACGTGTCGAGGCACGACTTAGAGGCATAACCGCATAGTGGTTTTGTCGCAAGAAGGGTCATCTTCACACAATCCCATGTAATGAACAAGAATGGGATAAAGAGTTGGCTTACAATCGCCACTTCACACAATACATAAATAAATATCATACATCATCCAAAATACAATCATATAGACCGACTACGGTCAAGATCCAGATGAAAATAAGACAACCCCAAATGCTAGATCCCCGATCGTCCCAACTGGGCTCCACTACTGATCATCAGGAAAAGACACATAGTAACGACCACGTTCCTCGTCGAACTCCCACTTGAGATCGACGCCATCATCTGCACTGGCATCGTCGGTACCTGCAACTGTTTTGGTAGAATCTGTGAGTCACGGGGACTCAGCAATCTCACACCCGCGAGATCAAGACTATTTAAGCTTATAGGAAAGGGAGGTGTAATAAGGTGGAGCTGCAGCGGCAAAACCATATATGGTGGCTAACTTGCGCAAATGAGAGCGAGAAGAGAAGCAACGGAACGGACGTCATCTAGCAATGACCAAGAAGAGGTCCTGAACACCTACTTACGTCATGCATAACACAGGACGTGTTCACTTCCCGGACTCCGCCGAGAAGAGACCATCACGGCTACACACGCAGTTGATGTATTTTAATTGGGTCAAGTGACAAGTTATCTACAACCGGACATTAACAAATTCCCATCTGCCTCATAACCGCGGGCACGGCTTTCGAAAGATAATACCCTGCAGGGGTGTCCCAACTTAGCCCATCAATTCTTGAAGATATGCTCAGGGCTTGTGTCATTTCCTTTGGCATGAAATGGGAGGATTGTCTTCCTTATGCTGAATTCTCCTACAACAACAGCTTCCAAGCGAGTTCGGGCAAGGCCCCATTCGAGATTCTATATGGCAGAAAGTGTCGTACTCCTCTCAATTGGTCAGAGACTGGTGAACGCCAACTTCTTGGCAATGACTTAATCACTGAAGCTGAGGAAATGTGTAAAGTCATCCGTGATAATCTCAAAGCCGCGCAATTGCGTCAGAAGAGCTACTATGATAGTAAGCATCGTGATTTGACTTTCGAGATCGGAGACCATGTCTACCTCCGCGTCTCTCCAATGAAAGGCACTCGTCGCTTCGGTATCAAAGGGAAGCTTTCCCCTAGATACGTAGGTCCTTTCAAGATCATTGGCAAAAGAGGCGACCTCGCCTATCAACTTGAGTTTCCTTCCAACTTCGCGAACGTGCACGATGTGTTCCACGTGTCACAGCTCCGCAAGTGCTTCAAGGCGCCTGAGCGCACTATCAACTTCGAAGAGATTGACCTCCAAGGAGATTTGTCTTATCATGAGCACCCCGTTGCTATTCTTGAAGAAACTGAGCGCAAGACTCGCAACAAGTCTATCAAATTCCTGAAAGTGAAGTGGTCGCACCATTCCGACCGGGAAGCCACCTGGGAACGCGAGGACCATCTCCGTTCCGAATATCCGGAGTTCTTTCAGTCCTAGATCTCGGGACGAGATCCTCTCGTAGTGGTGGAGTGTTGTAACACCCCGCATGTAACTTGCCATATTTGTAACTCCGACTCTTGCCATTTTCGGCTATGTGATATGTTTTCCCTCCGTTGTCGGGTTTTGTCTTTCGTTTTTTATTTTGTCATGTCATGCATTTTCATACCATGTCATCATGTGCATTGCATTCACATACGTGTTCGTCTCATGCATCCGAGCATTTTCCCCGTTGTCTGTTTTCCAATCCGGCGGTCCTATCTCCTCCGGTGCACCCCTCTTGTTTTCTTTCGTGTGCGTGTGTCAAACTTTCTCATAATGGACCGAGGCTTGTCAAGTGGTCTTAATATACCACCCGGAGACTACCGGTCAAGTTTCGTTTCATTCGGAGGTCGTTTGGTACTCCATCGGTTAACCGGGCATCCGCAAAGTCCATTTGAGTGTCCAGCAAAAAACCCCTCCAAAACCAGCCCAAAACCCACCAAACTCTCTTCCATGCTCTAGGTCGTTCGATCACGATCGTGTGGGCGAAAACCGCACCTCATTTGGAGCCTCCTAGCTCCCTCTACCTATAAATATGTGGGCATCCCGAAAACGAAATCACAAACGAAACCCTAACCCTCTCCCTCCGCGCCGCGCCGGACGCGTCCGCTCCGGCCGGACAACGTCCGCCGCGCCGCCCGGCCAACCAGATCGCGACACGTGTCGCCGCCGCCCTCTCCACCGCGCCGGCCCGCGAAGCCCGCCACGGGCCCGCCGGCCCGTTCGCCGCCGCCCGCTCCGCGCGCGCCCGCCGCCGCCTCGCCTCCCGCGCCGGCCGCCGGCCCCGCCTTCTCCGTCGCCGCGCTCGCCACCGACCCCGCCGCCGCAAGTCCGGCCGCCGCCCGGCGCTGCCGCCGCCGGCCACCTCGCCTCCTTCCCCCCCCCCCCCCAACGCCGGCCGCCGCCCTCCCTCTTCTCTCCCGACGCCGGCGAACTCCCTCGGGCCTCGATCCGATCTGGATCGAGCCAACTGCCGTACGTTGAGTTTCCCTCGACCTCGTTTTTTTCTCCAAGTCTCCAGATTTCATCAGCAAGTGCCTCTGTTCGTATAGCTATAACTCCGTGCATGTAGCTTCGATTCGCGCGTGTAATATGTCAAATTGTTCGCCTCGTGATGTGCTTCATTTTGTTCAGTTGCACCATGTTCATTAGAGGTAATCTTGATGCCCAAATCTCTGTTGGAAGAGGGCTAGTTGCTGTTATTCTCTGGTTCTTATCAGAACTTGGAGATTTGTCATTTTTGTATCATTTATTCTGTGGATCTTTTGAGCATGAGCTCTACATGTGTTTTGAAGTATGCCATGCCATCTTTCCAGTGGTGTAGTCCATGTATTTTTGTGATCTATGTGGTGACTAGCACAAGCATGCAAAGTAGGCCCGATAATATTTCTGATTTCAGGGACGGTGATTTCTCCAAGTCCTTGTCTGCTGTAATTTTGTTGCCAGGTAAACTTGATGTTACAGAGAGATCCATGCATATTTTGGAGATGTTCAGTAAGGATGTTTTGTAGCTATAGTTGTAGTTGATCCATTCCTGTAATTGTTTGTCAATTATGGAGTGCCATAGCATGATTCAATCTTGCTCTACTTTTGCTATAAAATATTTCTGGCAGATTCTTAACATGATATGCAATTTTTCCAAGCTTATTGTAGTTGATCCATACATGCTATGCTTTTGTTCTTGCCATGGATAGCTTCATACACATGCCATCTTACTGTAGGTGTGCTTGTTTTGTCATGCATTGCTCTGTAGTGAGTGCATCAAGCTCACAAAGAGGCCTTCATATTATTATTTCTGCCATGCTCTGTTTTCTGCGAAGTCTGAAACCTGATAACGAAACTTGCTATGTTTACATGCTTGCCATCATATCTTCTGGTCCTTTTTGTCTTATGGTCAGTAAGGGACTTTTGTCATGTGCATCCAGGAGAACGCTTCCATGCCTTGATTTGCTATATTAAGTTCCTGTAGCATGTTGATTTCGTGCTCTGAACTTTGCTACCTGATGCTGTTTTCTGCCATGTCCAGTTTTTCACCAAGTCTGTGAACCTGTAATCTTTTGCTCTTTTGCCATGCTTGTTTGAGCTTGATATGTTGTGAACTAGCCGTAGCTCAGTGTTCATCTTTTGTCAACCATCTCCTGTAGATTACTGCCATGTGCTTTGTTGCTATGTTGGGGTGCTATAGCATTGTTACTTATTGCATTTTAAGTGCTATCTTGCTGTTAATCGCAGATTCGTGTCATTCTTGTTTTGCTTGCCATTTGCAAACCGTGCATCCGATTTCGGTGATCTTTATATCGATTTCGACCGAAATCATCTCATCTTTCCAGTGGCATGCTTCGTTTGCCAAGTTACTGCCATGTTCATCATTTTCCTTCCGGAGAACGCATATGCATCGCATATCATATCTTGCATATCATACATGTTTTGCATCATGTTGCTTGCGCATTTCCCGTTGTTGATTGTGGTTCCGTTTGTCTGTGTTCTTGTCTTGGGTAGAGCCGGGAGACGAGTTCGTGAACGAGGAACCTGTCGAGTACGCTTACGAGGATCAAGCTTTCGACAACTCTGAGAACCTTGCAGGCAAGATGACCACCCCTCGAAATCACTTCTATCTTTGCTATGTTAGTTGTTCGCTCTATTGCCATGCTCCGCTACCTATCACTTGCTATATCATGTCTCCCATTTTAGCCATGTCAGCCCTAACCATCATTTCCTAGCAAACCGTTGTTTGGCTATGTTACTGCTTTTGCTCAGCCCTTCTTATAGCGTTGCTAGTTGCAGGTGAAGTTGAAGTTGTTCCGTGTCGGAACACGGATATGTTGGGATATCACAATATCTCTTATTTAATTAATGCATCTATATATATTTGGTAAAGGGTCGAAGGCTCGGCCTTATGCCTGGTGTTTTGTTCCACTCTTGCCGCTCTAGTTACTGTTATACCGGTATTATGTTCCTTGAGTTTGCGTTCCTTATGCGGTCGGGTGATTTATGGGACCCCCTTGACAGTTCGCCTTGAATAAAACTCCTCCAGCAAGGCCCAACTTTGGTTTTACCATTTGCCGCCTAAGCCTTTTTCCCCCGGGTTTTCGCGAGCCCGAGGGTCATCTTTATTTTAACCCCCCCCCCCCCCGGGCCAGTGCTCCTTCGAGTGTTGGTCCGAACCGAGCAGCCTGCGGGGCCACCTCAGGGAAACTCGAGGCCTGGTTTTACTCGTAGCTTGACTTATTCGATGTGCCCTGAGAACGAGATATGTGCAGCTCCTATTGGGATTTGTCGGCACATTCGGGTGGCTTTGCTGGTCTTGTTTTACCATTGTCGAGATGTCTTGTAAATCGGGATTCCGAGACTGATCGGGTCTTTCCGGGAGAAGGTTTATCCTTCGTTGACCGTGAGAGCTTATGATGGGCTAAGTTGGGACACCCCTGCAGGGTATTATCTTTTGAAAGCCGTGCCCGCGGTTATGAGGCAGATGGGAATTTGTTAACGTCCGGTTGTAGATAACTTGTCACTTGACCCAATTAAAATACATCAACTGCGTGTGTAGCCGTGATGGTCTCTTCTCGGCGGAGTCCGGGAAGTGAACACGGCCTGTGTTATGCATGACGTAAGTAGGTGTTCAGGACCTCTTCTTGGTCATTGCTAGATGACGTTCATTCCGTTGCTTCTCTTCTCGCTCTCATTTGCGCAAGTTAGCCACCATATATGCTTTTGCCGCTGCAGCTCCACCTTATTACACCTCCCTTTCCTATAAGCTTAAATAGTCTTGATCTCGCGGGTGTGAGATTGTTGAGTCCCCGTGACTCACAGATTCTACCAAAACAGTTGCAGGTACCGACGATGCCAGTGCAGATGATGGCGTCGATCTCAAGTGGGAGTTCGACGAGGAACGTGGTCGTTACTATGTATCTTTTCCTGATGATCAGTAGTGGAGCCCAGTTGGGACGATCGGGGATCTAGCATTTGGGGTTGTCTTATTTTCATCTGGATCTTGACCGTAGTCGGTCTATATGATTGTATTTTGAATGATGTATGATATTTATTTATGTATTGTGTGAAGTGGCGATTGTAAGCCAACTCTTTATCCCATTCTTGTTCATTACATGGGATTGTGTGAAGATGACCCTTCTGGCGACAAAACCACTATGCGGTTATGCCTCTAAGTCGTGCCTCGACACGTGGGAGATATAGCCGCATCGTGGGCGTTACATATGTGTGGGATCCGACAACCTAGTTGTTTATCCTTGGTAGCCTCTCTTATGGGGAAATGTAGTCTTGTGCTTCCATGAGCCATAGTAGTCCGCTGCAGCCCGGTTCACCGGAGTCCTGCTAGCCCAGCACTACTGCTCCGGAACACTTGACTGGCCGGCATGTGATTCACTTCGTTCCTGTGTCTGTCCCTTCGGGGAAATGTCACGCGGTGACATCCGAAGTCCTGCCTAGCCTGCTACAGCCCGGGTTCCCAGAGTCCTGTTAGCCCAGTGCTACAGCCCGGATTCACACGTTGCTGACCGACATGCTCGATGTTGATTCATGTATGCCTGTCCCCGTAAGTTAGTGCCGCTTTGGGTTCACGACTAGCCATGTCGGCCCGGGTTCTCTGTCATATGGATGCTAGCGACACTATCATATACGTGAGCCAAAAGGCACAAACGGTCCCGGGGCCATGGTAAGGCGACACCCGTGGGAATACCGTGCGTGAGGCTACAAAGTGATATGAGGTGTTACCGGCTAGATCGATGTGACTTGGAATCAGGGTCCTGGCACTTCACCAAGGGTATTGTGAAGCATAAACATTTCACGGGCAAGCAGCTTATGAAAGCTCAGATCAAGGTTAGGATTGATAAGATGATTGGCAAGCGATTCAGGAACAAAATACATAGTAAGACCATTTGGGCATTTTATCTTGCGCCCCACAAGATGTTTTAGGTCCCCCTCATAAGCATCAGACGCCTTTGATTTCCGGCTGGAGACCTTTCCCTGCAAAAGAGAGTTAAGTTTTCTTAACCACCCACATTTTCGGGGGTGGCTTCGAGGCAATGAGTCTAAGTGCAGCATCTGAGAACTTCGGATTTAGAGCCCTAGAAAATAGCCTTGCAGGAGGTGAATAATACTCATATGAATAAGCAGAATAGTTCTTAGTCTTATGAACATAGCAGTTTGATGATACACGCTCATATTCATGAATCTGAGTATGATTTCCCTGCAAAACATTGGCGTTAGGGTGACTCTGGTGAGTCCTCTGTCTGTATGAAGCGTTTGGACCATATGAAGCATTTGGTCTGGGGTTTGTCTTCTTTCCTGGTGGTGTCATGATGACATTCACAGGAAGATTCTCAAGACACATTTTGGGCACCCAGATCTTCTTCATGGGTGGTCCATTCCTGCAGTTAGTACCAATATACCTGGCAAACACTTCACCATTCTGTTTCTTAAACAGTTTATAGTTTGCATCAAAGGATTCATCAATGATAATCGGGTTAGCACAAGTGAAGCCAGATAAGGTGGATGGATCCACTGAAGGTCCCTTTATAGCAACCCATGTGGTTTTGGGTACTGGTCAGGCTTCCAGTAGGAACCATCAACATTCATTTTCCTCTCGAACCCAACACCCTCTTTCCTAGGGTTTCGGTTCAGAATCTGCTTTTTGAGGACATCACATAGTGTCTGATGCCCTTTGAGAATTTCGTACATCCCAGTCTCAAGCAATGTCTTCAGCCTGGCATTTTCATCAGCAATAGTGGTGGTATCCTCAGCAGAGGGATTAGTTACCACATCAGTAGTTGAAGATATTGCAACAGTAGCAGTAGTGGAACATTCAGCAACAGAATAGTGTTATCACGCTCAAGGCATTTTAGACATGGTGGTTCAAATTCTTCCTGAGCAGGACTGATCTGTTGAGCGCAAAGTGACTCATTCTCTTTTTGAAGATCTTCATGAGCCGCTCTCAATTTCTCAAGTTCTTGCTTCCTTTGAAGATAATCGTAGGAAAGCTTTTCATGAGTTGTTGAGAGTGTTTCATGACGACTTTCAAGTTCCTTGTACTTAACATGCAGAATTTTGATGTCTTCAATTAAGGACTGAGATCAGGTCATTTCCGCGTCCAATAGGTCATCGCTTTTGTCTAACAATTTTTGAATATGTTCCATAGCTTTCTGTTGTTCAGTTGCAATTTTAGCAAGTGTTTTGTAGCTAGGTTTAGATTCACAGTCAGAGTCATCTTCACTTGATGTTTGAAAGTAAGCATCGCGTGAGTTTACCTTGGCACCACGTGCCATGAAGCAGTAGGTGGGAGCAGAGTCATCCTTGTCATTAGCATCAGCGTTGGTGATGGAGCCATTATCTTCAGTGTTGAAGATAGACTTGGCAACATAGGCCGTAGCTAGAGCCAGACTTGCAACGCCAGAGTCGGACTCCTCCTCAGACTCCACCTCTGCCTCTTCAGAATCAGACTCCTCCTCTGAATCCATCTCCTTGCCAACAAAAGCACAAGCCTTGCCAGATGAGCTCTTCTTGTGTGATGAAGACTTGGACGAAGACTTGGAAGAAGACTTTGAAGACTTCTTCTTCTTGTCATCAGAATCATATTCCTTGCTCTTCTTCTTCATATTCTCATTGTCCCACTAAGGACATTCAGATATGTAGTGACCAAGTTTCTTGCACTTGTGGCATGTTCTCTTCTTGTGGTCATGAGTAGAAGCTTCATCTTCTCGAGCTGGATCTTGAAGACTTTCTAAAGCCTTTCTTCTTGGTGAATTTCTGGAACTTCTTCACAAGCATAGCTAGCTCCTTTCCAATGTCCTCAGGATCCCTAGAACTGCAGTCAGATTCTTCTTCAGATGAGGAAACAGCCTTTGCCTTCAAAGCGCGAGTACGTCCATAGCTAGGACCGTAGATATCTCTTTTCTCAGATAACTAGAATTCATGTGTGTTGAGCCTCTCAAGTATGTCAGACGGATCGAGAGTCTTGAAGTCAGGGCATTCTTAAATCATCATGGCTAGGGTGTCAAACGAGCTATCAAGTGATCTAAGGAGTGTCTTGACGATTTCATGCTTGGTGATCTCAGTGGCGCCAAGTGCATGCGAGCTCATTTGTGATATCAGTGAGGCGATCAAACGTGAGCTGGACATTCTCATTGTCGTTTCTCTTGAAGCGGTTGAAGAGGTTGTGAATAACACTGATCCTTGAGTCTCTCTGGGTTGAGACGCCTTCGTTGACCTTGGAGAGCCAGTCCCAGACTAGCTTCGAAGTTTCCAGAGCACTCACACGGCCATACTGTCCTTTGGTCAGATGACCACAGATGATGTTCTTGGCAGTAGAATCCAGTTGAATGAACTTCTTGACATCAGCGGAAGTGACACCTTCACCGGCCTTGGGAACATCATTCTTGACGACATACCAGAGGTCGACATCAATGGCTTCAAGATGCATGCGCATCTTATTCTTCCAGTAGGGGTAATCAGTGCCATCGAAGACAGGGCACGCAACGGAGACTTTGATTATCCCTGCAGTCGACATAGCTAAAACTCCAGGTGGTTAAACCAAATCACACAGAACAAGGGAGTACCTTGCTCTGACACCAATTCAAAGTGCTAGTTATCGACTAGAGGGGGGTGAATAGGTGATTTTTATGAAAGTCTTCAAAACACGGGGGTTTGAAGACAAACGATAGAAATGAACCTATTGATATGCAGCGGAAGGTAGAATACACTAGACAAGCCATAGTCAAGTAAGTAATGAAGTGAAAGCACGAAGACTATTAGCAGCTAGGTAGTATAGATCAAGATGGAAGATAGTATGAAGCCAAACAACAATAGTCGTCACACAGTGAAGTCAAACAGATCAGGCAAGCATGCAAATGACTTCACGAAGACAAACTGTAAATAAGTGAGGGAGGAGATAGAACCAGTTGCTTGGTGAGGACAAGGATTTGTTGGACCAGTTCCAGTTGCTGTGACAACTGTACGTCTGGTTAGGGAGGCTGAGATTCAACTCAGAAGACCGCGTCTTCACCTTATTCCCCTTGAGCTAAGGACACTTAGTCCTCGCCCAATCACTCTGGTAAGTCTTCAAGTTAGGCTTCCAAACCTTCACAGACTTCGTTCACTGGCAATCCACAATGACTCTTGGATGCTCATAACGCGACGCCTAACCGGCTAGAGGATTCACAGTCCTCAAGTGTAATAAGTCTTCAGATCACGCGGACAGAAAGACTTCAGTGATGCCTAACACTCTTTGGCTCTGGGTGTTTTGGGCTTTGTCCTTGCAAGGATCTTTCTCTCAAATGCTTCGGAGGTGGGTTGCTCTCAAACGACAAAAGCCGTGCACTAACTCTGAGCAGCCACCAATTTATGGTGTAGGGGGTGGGCTATTTATAGCCAGGAGGCAACCCGACCTGATTTGTCCGCAATGACCCTGGGTCACTAAGGAACTGACACATGTCCAACGGTCAGATTTCAAACACACGCGGCAGCTTGACTTGGGCTACAAGTAAAGCTGACTCATCCAGCTGTGGATAAGATTTGCTCTCATTGTCTTCGCTCTAAGACATAGGATTTGGTTGAGCATCACTTCAGTCACCCTGACTTTGTTCACTTGGACCCCACTTAACAGTACGGTGGTTCCTATGACTCAACAAAGAAGAAAAGGAAACTAAGAAACAACTATGTCTTCGCACTCCATAGTCTTCACGTGAATGTCTTCTCGAGTCATAATCTTCGTTGTGAATATCTTCACATACCACCATTGTCTTCAATGTCTTCACACATTTTTAGGGGTCATCTCCAGTAGGTAAACCGAATCAATGAGGGACTACTACCTATGTTATCCTGCAATTCTCACAAACACATTAGTCCCTCAACCAGGTTTGTCATCAATACTCCAAAACCAACTAGGGGTGGCACTAGATGCACTTTTAGAGTGTACCTTCATGTTCATGAGTCCTTGCAAACAATATGTACATCAGTAAGAGATCATCATGCACATCTTCACACTCGTATAGGTGGTTTTCACAGGGATAAAGTGAGCCACTTTGGTCAAACGATCCACTACTACCTAGATAGAATCATATCCCGATCGTGTCCTGGGTAATCCGGTGATGAAATCCATGCCAAGCTTGTCCCACATCCATTCGGGTATCGGCATAGGCTGTAGTAATCCTGTTGGCTTCTGATGTTCTGCCTTCACTCTCTGACATACATCACATACGGCTACATATTCGGCAATATCCTTCTTCATACCTATCCACCAGAAATGCTCCTTCAAATCCAAATACATTTTGGTGTTTCCTGGGTCAAACAAGTATGGCGAGTCATGAGCTTCCTGTAGGATTAACTTCCTGATTTCTGCATTATTGGGTACATATACACGGTCCTCAAACCATAAAGTGTCGTGCTCATCCTCGCGAAAACCTTTGTCTTTTCCTTTGCTCATCATTCAGCCCTTCCATAAACTTCTCCTGCTTCGCGGCGTCTGTGGCCACATCATCCGGGGCATAGCGAGCTAACTTACAGAACTCATCCACGTACTGCCCCACAGTACGATTTCCCTGGCGTAAGTTGCGAAACTCACGCTTCTTCATGCTCATAGCTCCAGTTGAGACATGTGCAGTGTGGAACGCTTGCTGAAACTGATCCCAAGTGACATTGGCTATGGGGAAAGTGGTTGTGTAATTCTCCCACCATGAGGCTGCGGGTCCATCCAATTGATGTGCGGCAGAACACACCTCCTCAGCATCTATGCAACCGGCGGTGGTCAACTCCTTTACAATCCAGCATAGCCAGTCATCAGCAACAATCGGCTCGGTGCTACTGGAAAACACCGGCGGATTCAACCTCAGAAAACGGGCTAAGTTGTCAACTGGAGGTGGTGGCGGTGGGTTGTTGTTGTTGTTGCCCTGGTTCTGGACTAGTAGCTGCATCAAGGCATTCTGCTGTTGGATCAACTGAGTGAGCTCCGGTGGGAAGACAAATTTGGGGTCACGTCTCGGAGGCATCTGATGGGTTTAGAGGGGAGAGATTAGAATAGAGTCAGGTCTAGTGAGAAACACTACCCATATGCACATGAGACAAACACGTAATATCACACCACCCAATCAAACAAGGGCATACAATCGATCTAGCTACCGTTAATAAGATACTCGAACTACTACTATTTACATGGGGGAAAATACTACTAATAATAGGGTGGTCATCTAGAAATTTTGATCGGTGGAAGACTCCAAGATATCCGCTCCAGCTTCGTCTTCGTAATCATCATCACTACTGTCGGGTTCGGAGTCGGTGTCATCGATGATGATGTAGTCCTCGGGATGGTCGTCATCTCCTCCTGGCGCGGGGTCTCCCATGAATACTCCTAGCTTCCTCGTCAAGTCGTCATTCTTTTCTACTAGTATTGCGATTTCCTCCTCATATCCATCGCGTGTAGACTTGAGTTCCTCTTCAAGCTCCATGTTCCTGGTCATCACCTTCTTCAGTTCTACCATGCTTGCGCACATTCGGTTCTCCTGGCGACAAATGTGTTGGTTTAACTCCTGGATGAAAGCTACAATGGACATGTCCCTCCTGGTGCTGATCATCTCCATTGCTCATCTCGGCGCCCACATATCTGGTAGATGGTGTCCTTGAGTTCCTTGTGATAAACTTCGCCGATGCGTCCCATGGCGATGTGAGCTGCCATGCTCTTTCCTAGACTCCAGGTTGGTGCACCAAAGGAAAACTCTATGGGCTCAGTAACTGGCGTGAATGTCCTTCCTGCAACTTGAACTCGAATCATCCAACGCTCCTCTTCTGGTAAAGTGGCGGTGTAGGTCCCGATGAAGCTTGGTATTCCAATGTTCACGTACCTAGTGACTTCCTTCAAGTGGCGTCCAAAAGGTGTGTCTTCATCTGGTTGAGCAAAATTGTTCCTTGAGTCCGCCATCTATAGAGTGGAAAATGGAGAGGAGCCAGAAATGAGTAGGGAAGAGTGACCTATGGCTTATCTTAGTGGTCGCGTCCTACAGTCAGCGTGTGCTCTGATACCATCTTGTAGCGATCCGACCTCAGACGGTCAAATCTCTGTGCATACGTGTCATCCCTGGATCGGTAATGCTGACACACACAGTACTCGAAGGATTTATAACAGAGTGCAATCACACACTTATTACATCGAATGTCTCAAAGGAGAACTTATTACAATAATATGGCTTAAGGCCAACTAAATAAAATAACTACGGAAGCATCGAAGGTAAATGAGTCCATCAACTCCAACGGCATAGCTGAGTGCACGACAACGACCTAGCGCACCTTACTCTTCGTCTGGAAAGTCTGCAACATAATACGTTGCAGCCCGAAAATGGGTCAGTACATGGAATATGCTGGCAAAATAACACAGTAGAGCAATGAACAGGTAAATGCTAACACTGCATGCATATATGGCTGGTGGAGGCTCTATGGTTATCATGGTTTTGCGAAAAGCCAATTTTTTCCTACAACAAAGGAATATTTTTTGTTTAACTATCATGGTAGTTGATAAACATTGAGAAGGTTCCTCCAACTCAATCCCAATTAAGCAGTATTAATAACCCAACAAATTAATTTAGAGTGATGAGATCAACATGACAATTCAAGAACCAGATACTCAAGATGTCCATAACCGGGGACACGGCTAACCATGATTATTTTGTACACTCTGCAAAGGTTTGCGCACTTTTCCCCACAAGACTCGATCTCCTCCGTTGGATTTCTCGCACTACATGGTGTTTTAGAAACGGATGACCGAGACACAGTCTTTCAGAAGCATTTACTCTTTACTCTGGGTAGACAGTTACACCTACTTTCCCCTACATATGCTAGCCTACCCCTGAAAGAGGTCACGCAACATACTCAACTATGCCAGAGCCCATAAGGGCTTGTGGCTGCGCACGGAAGTTTCTAGCATGAATAATCTTATGATCCCTTTGAGCCTGGGTGGCAAACCGTAGGATGGTCACACGGGTACTCCGGGATATCCTAGGACAACACTGGATTCTCCAGGTGCCCGCAACCAATCCACCCAAATGTGTATTTAAGTAGCCAACTTAAGTTAACCCTTAATTTACAACTCTCACATCTTTCATGGATACACTCAACCAATCCACGTCTACGAGCATAGCATAGCAGTATAAGCGTAACGTAGAAGTAACTCCCAGGGTTTGATAATAAAAGGCAATAGGTTCTACCTCATCATCTACTTCCCAGTACCCGCATATTAATCAGATCCTACTCATGCAATGTTTGAGGATTGGAACTAATGCATAAAAATTGGGTAATAAAGGGGTATGAGAATTTCCGGAGTGCGAAGCGTGCTACTACGAGTCTCTAGGATTTGCAGATCGTCAGGAAGGCAACTAACACTTTGATATCGCAAACAAACAATAGCATACATAAGCACTCAAGCATATATGCAAGGGTAGAACTCAGATAAGAGAAGTCCAAACTGAAAGTTCAACTGAAGAGCTTCGATTTGCAAAAAGAATCAATCGAACCGGAGCTACGGAACTAAAACTACGATCAAAAGAACTTCGAATTCAAATCTGCTTGAAACCAAATTTTAAATTGTCAAAATCATGTTCAAGTTGATTAACTAGAAAGAGGGGTTCGAGACGAAGATTTTGGCGTTGGTTTCGCTGGATTTGGACGAACGGTTGAAAAGTGGTGAGGGTTTGAAGATCAGGGGCTAATCTACGATAAAAATATTTGCAGATAGGTCCCTTGCCGAAAATAAAATAAAAAGAAAAAAAATCTATCGGACGAACGTCCACTAACAGAGACAAACGAACGAATTCGTTCGTTATTAGATCTAAACGAACGAAAATTCGCAAAATAGCTCTAAACCGAGAAACCGAACTAGATCTAGGGTTTACCAAAATTAAACCGACGAAAAACCGGAAAAACGGCGGTGGCGGCGGGATCCGAACAGCGGCGTGGTCAACGGCGAGGCAGCGGGGCTCCGCGGGCGGCGGCGGCTAACGGCGGCTGCGCGGCTTGGGAGGCGGCGGCTGCGGTGGCGGAAGAGGCGGCGGGGTTGGTGCTTATAAAGGCCTTGGGGGCGGCGGCGACTTGGGCAAGGGGCACGGCCTCGGGAGGCGTGTCCCGACGGGACACGGCGGCGGTGGCGCGGGCGCTCGGGACTCCGGTCCCGAGTCGGAGCGGGAAGCGGTGGCGCGGCTGGGCCGTTGGCCCAGTCGGGCGAAACGTTTTTTTTTATAATTTTCGCCGAAGAAAAATCCTAAATAAATATAAAAAAATCTAAAAATGCCAAAAATGATTTTTGCCGTCTAAATAAAATATTTAGAACAAAGTGAACATTTTTCTGGCCTAAAATGCAATTTTGAAAAATGCATATTTTTCTAATTTGAATAAAATAGCAAATAAAATCCAAATAAAATATTTATTTGATTTTAACATTTTTCCTCCAATATTTCTTTTATTTTGGAGAAGTCCTTTTATCTCATCTCTTTTATTTTTATATTGGAAATATTTCGGAGAGAAAAATATTAAAACCAAAATGATCCCTTTTTTCAAATTTGACAAAATTCAAATTTGAAAATAAATGAAATCCCCAACTCTCTCCGTGGGTCCTTGAGTTGCTTAGGATTTTCTAGGATCGCAAACGAGATGCAAATAAAATATGATATGCATATGATGACCTATGTATAACATTCCAAATTGAAAATTTGGGATGTTACAAACCTACCCCCTTAAGATGAATCTCGCCCTCGAGATTCGGGTTGGCTAGAAAATAGGTGTGGGTGGTCTTTCCGTAGGTCTTCCTCTCGTTCCCAGGTGGCTTCATCTTCGGTATGGTGGCTCCACTGAAATTTGCAAAACTTGATAACCTTGCTGCGTGTAACTCGGCTTGCAAACTCGAGGATCTTGACGGGTTTCTCTTCGTAGGTCAAATCACTATCCAACTGAATTGCTTCCAGGGGCACTGTATCTCTCAGAGGAATATCGGCCATCTCTGCATGGCACTTCTTCAACTGGGAAACGTGAAACACATCATGAACTCCTGACAGTCCTTCGGGTAACTCCAGCTTGTAGGCCACTTATCCCATACGTTCCAAAACTCGGTATGGCCCTACAAATCTCGGGGCTAACTTTCCCTTAACTCCAAAACGTTTAACTCCTCGGAGAGGTGACACATGAAGATATGCTCTGTCTCCGATTTCATAGACTACCTCCTTGCGTTTTGAATCTGCGTAACTCTTCTGCCTGGACTAAGCTACCTTTAGTCTGTCGCGAATCAACTTAACCTTCTCTTCGGACTCTTTGATCAAATCTGGTCCAAACAACTGTCGGTCTCCAACTTCATCCCACATCAATGGTGTCCTGCACCTCCTTCCATACAAGGCTTCGAAAGGGGCCATCTTCAGACTAGCTTGATAACTGTTGTTGTATGAGAATTCCGCGTACGGCAAATTATCATCCCAGCTGGATCCATAGTCTAGCGCACAAGCTCTCAACATGTCCTCCAGAATCTGATTGACTCTCTCGGTCTGTCCATCTGTCTATGGATGAAAGGTTGTACTGAACTCTAGCCTGGTACCCAAAGTCTGGTGCAGTTGATGCCAAAACATTGAAGTAAACTGTGTTCCTCTATCTGATATGATGGTCCTCGAAACTCCATGCAGAGATACGATCCTGGTCATATATATCTTGGCCAACTTTGCACTCGTATAGGTGGTTTTCACAGGGATAAAGTGAGCCACTTTGGTCAAATGATCCATGATACGTCTCCAACGTATCTATAATTTTTGATTGTTCCATGCTATATTATATTCTGTTTTGGATGATTAATGGGCTTTGTTATACACTTTTATATTATTTTTGGGACTAACCTATTAACCGGAGGCCCAGCCCAAATTGCTGTTTTTTTTGCCTCTTTCAGAGTTTCGCAGAAAAAGTATCAAATGGAGTCCAAACTGAATGAAACCTTCGGCAACGTGATTTTCGGAACGAACGTGATTTAGAGGACTTGGACCCTACGTCAAGAAAGCAACCAGGAGAGCACGAGGCAGGGGGGCGCGCCTACCCCCCTGGGCGCGCCCTCCACCCTCGTGGGGCCCATGTTGCTCCACCGACGTACTTCTTCCTCCTATATATACCTACGTACCCCCAAACCAACAGAAGCATCCACGAAAACCTAATTCCACCGCCGCAACCTTCTGTACCCGTGAGATCCCATCTTGGGGCCTTTTCCGGTGTCCTGCCGGAGGGGGCATTGATCACGGAGGGCTTCTACATCAACACCATAGCCTCTTCGATGATGTGTGAGTAGTTTACCTCAGACCTTCGGGTCCATAGTTATTAGCTAGATGGCTTCTTCTCTCTCTTTGGATCTCAATACAAAGTTCTCCACAATTCTCATGGAGATCTATTCAATGTAATCTTATTTTGCGGTGTGTTTGTTGAGACCGATGAATTGTGGGTTTATGATCAAGTTTATCTATGAACAATATTTGAATCTTCTCTGAATTCTTTTATGTATGATTGGTTATCTTTGCAAGTCTCTTCGAATTATCAATTTGGTTTGGCCTACTAGATTGATCTTTCTTGCAATGGGAGAAGTGCTTAGCTTTGGGTTCAATCTTGCGGTGTCCTTTCCCAGTGACAGCAGGGGCAGCAAGGCACGTATTATATTGTTGCCATCGAGGATAACAAGATGGGGTTTATATCATATTGCATGAGTTTATCCCTCTACATCATGTCATCTTACTTAAAGCGTTACTCTGTTCTTATGAACTTAATACTCTAGATGCATGCTGGATAGCGGTCGATGTGTGGAGTAATAGTAGTAGATGCAGGCAGGAGTCGGTCTACTTGTCACGGACGTGATGCCTATATACATGATCATACCTAGATATTCTCATAACTATGCTCAATTCTATCAATTGCTCAACAGTAATTTGTTCACCCACCGTAATACTTATGCTCTCGAGAGAAGCCACTAGTGAAACCTATGGCCCCCGGGTCTATTTTCCATCATATTAATCTTCCAACACTTAGTTATTTCTTTTGCCTTTTATTTTACTTTGCATCTTTATTATAAAAATACCAAAAATATTATCTTACCATATCTATTAGATCTCACTTTCGTAAGTGACCGTGAATTGATTGACAATCCCTTTACCGCATTGGTTGCGAGGTTTTTATTTGTTTGTGTAGGTGCGGGGGACTTTAGCATGGCCTCCTACTGGATTGATACCTTGGTTCTCAAAAACTGAGGGAAATACTTATGCTACTTTACTACATCACCCTTTCCTCTTCAAGGGAAAAACCAACCTAGTGCTCAAGAGGTAGCAAGAAGGATTTCTGGCGCCGTTGCCGGGGAGGCTTACGCCAAGTCAAGTCAACATTTTCTCCCCCGACAACGAGCCATTTCTGGCGCCGTTGCCGGGTAGTCTACGCAAAAGTCAACATACCAAGTACCCATCACAAACTCTTATCTCCCGCATTACATTATTTGCCATTTGCCTCTCGTTTTCCTCTCCCCCACTTCACCCTTCCCGTTTTATTCGCCCTCTCTTTTTCGTTCGCCTCTTTTTCGCTTGCTTCGTCGTAATGGCTAGTCCTTTATCTACTCCTTTGTCTCCTGAAAACGAAGTTATTAATTTTAAACAAAGGGAGGGAGAAAATTTAAAAGATGCTTGGTATAGAATTTGCAACGCTCAAAATAAATCTGCTAGAAAGCAATCTACTTCCGTTCTTCTTCGTAACTTTTATGTAGGCGTCATGCCTTGGAATAGATACATTCTCGATACCATTACCGGAGGGAATTTCTTGGGTAGCCATACTTTTGATTCTTACAATGCTATGATAGATTTATTTGGTTCTCCACCTCTCTTGGTTAATGGAACTATGTTAACTTTGGAGCATGTAATGCAAAGACTTGAAATTATTAAAAATAAAGTTGCTACCATAGAGTTAATTGAAAATTTGGATAAAAAATCCACAACCAAATTACCCAATATGGATCTAAAGTTGGAGTCACTTTGAAAAATATTAAGGAAAAGGATCCCATAGTTAATGAAAGAATAAATCAGGATTCCACTAGAACCGATAAACTTGAGGGTATCATTACCAACTTCGGGACCGCTTTTTCTTCCGTAAAGAATACTCCAAGTCCTCCTAATAAAATTGCCAAGCTTATGTATGTTCCTAAAAATAAGGATGAATCCTCTAATAAGGAAACTGCGGATCTCAAATCAATAAGTGTTCACCCCAATCTCTTTGCTATCATTAAGGAACCATTTGCTGCAAATGATTTTTTCGATTTTGTGCCTAGAAGTTTGATAATTAATAGAAATAAAGAAACTCTTAAGGGTGATAGCTGTCTTATTGAAGAATTGCCTACCGAAGATGGCAATACCTAGATCTATCCTTGCTTTTATGCCTAGCTAGGGGCGTTAAACGATAGCGCTTGTTGGGAGGCAACCCAATTTTATTCTTAGTATTTTGCTTTTTGCTTCTGTTTAGGAATAAATATTTGATCTATCCTCTGGTTAGATTTGTTTTTATGTTTTAATTAGTGTTTGTGCCAAGTTAAACCTATAGGATCTTCTTGGATGATAGTTATTTGATCTCGCTGAAAATTCCAGAAACTTTCTGTTCACGAAAAAATTGTTAAAAATCACCAGAACGTGATAAAATATTGATTCCAATTGCAGCAGATCAATAAACAAATTGTCTAGGTCCTTCTATTTTTGTAGATTTTTTGGAGTTCCAGAAGTTTGCGTTAGTTACAGATTACTACAGACTGTTCTGTTTTTGACAGATTCTGTTTTTCGTGTGTTGTTTGCTTATTTTGATGAATCTATGGCTAGTAAAATAGTTTATAAACCATAGAGAAGTTGGAATACAGTAGGTTTAACACCAATATAAATAAATAATGAGTTCATTACAGTACCTTGAAGTGGTGTTTTGTTTTCTTTCGCTAACGGAGCTCACGAGATTTTCTGTTAAGTTTTGTGTTGTGAAGTTTTCAAGTTTTGGGTAAAAGATTTGATGGATTATGGAACAAGGAGTGGCAAGAGCCTAAGCTTGGGGATGCCCATGGCACCCCAAGATAATCTAAGGACACCAAAAAGCCAAAGCTTGGGGATGCCCCGGAAGGCATCCCCTCTTTCGTCTACTTCCATCGGTAACTTTACTTGGAGCTATTTTTTTATTCACCACATGATATGTGTTTTGCTTGGAGCGTCTTGTATTATTTGAGTCTTTATTTATTTATTTAGTTTACCACAATCATCTTTGCTGTACACACCTTTTGAGAGAGACACACATGATTCGGAATTTATTAGAATACTCTATGTGCTTCACTTATATCTTTTGAGCTATATAGTTTTTGCTCTAGTGCTTCACTTATATCTTTTAGAGCACGATGGTGGATTTGTTTTATAGAAACTATTGTTCTCTCATGCTTCACTTATATTATCTTGAGAGTCCTACAAAACAGCATGGTAATTTGCTTTAATTATGATAGGCATTCAAGATTAGTAAAAAAATTCTTATGAGTGTGTTGAATACTATGAGAAGTTTGATGCTTGATAATTGTTTTGAGATATGAAGATGGTGATATTAGAGTCATGCTAGTTGAGTAGTTTTGAATTTGATAAATACTTGTGTTAAAGTTAGTGATTCCCGTAGCATGCACGTATGGTGAACCGTTATGTGATGAAGTCGGAGCATGATTTATTTATTGATTGTCTTCCTTATGAGTGGCGGTCGGGGACGAGCGATGGTCTTTTCCTACCAATCTATCCCCCTAGGAGCATGCGCGTAATACTTTGCTTTGATAACTTGTAGATTTTTGCAATAAGTATATGAGTTCTTTATGACTAATGTTGAGTCCATGGATTATACGCACTCTCTTCCTTCCACCATTGCTAGCCTCTCTAATACCGCGCACTTTTCAAGTATCATACACCCACCATATACCTTCCTCAAAACAGCCACCATACCTACCTATCATGGAATTTCCATAGCCATTCCGAGTTATACTGCCATGCAACTTACCACCATTCCGTTTACTATGACATGCTCCATCATTGTCATATTGCTTCGCATGATCATGTAGTTGACATCGTATTTGTGGCAAAGCCACCGTTCATAATTTTTATACATGTCGCTCTTGATTCATTGCATATCCCGGTACACCGCCGGAGGCATTCACATACAGTCATATTTTGTTCTAAGTATTGAGTTGTAATTGTTGAGTTGTAAGTAAACAAAAGTTTGATGATCATCATTTTTAGAGCATTGTCCCAAGTGAGGAAAGGATGATGGACACTATGATTCCCCCACAAGTCGGGATGAGACTCCAGACGAAAAAAAAAGGCCATAAAAAAGGCCCGAATAAAAAAATAAAAAATGAGAGAAAAATAGAGAAGGGACAATGTTACTATCCTTTTACCACACTTGTGCTTCAAAGTAGCACCATGATCTTCATGATAGAGAGTCTCCTATGATATCACTTTCATATACTAGTGGGAATTTTTCATTATAGAACTTGGCTTGTATATTCCGATGATGGGCTTCCTCAAAACGCCTTAGGTCTTCGTGAGCAAGCAAGTTGGATGCACACCCACTTAGTTTCTTTTGTTGAGCTTTCATATACTTATAGCTCTAGTGCATCCGTTGCATGGCAATCCCTACTCACTCACATTGATATCTATTGATGGGCATCTCCATAGCCCGTTGATACGCCTAGTCGATGTGAGACTATCTTCTCCCTTTTTGTCTTCTCCACAACCACCATCCTATTCCACATATAGTGCTATGTCCATGGCTCACGCTCATGTATTGCGTGAAGATTGAAAAAGTTTGAGAACACCAAAGTATGAAACAATTGCTTGGCTTGTCATCGGGGTTGTGCATGATTTAAATACTTTGTGTGGTAAAGATAGAGCATAGCCAGACTATATGATTTTGCAGGGATAACTTTCTTTGACATGTTATTTTGAGAAGACATAATTGCTTAGTTAGTATGCTTGAAGTATTATTATTTTTATGTCAATATTAAACGTTTGTCTTGAATCTTTCGGATCTGAACATTCATACCACAATTAAGAGAATTACATTGAAATTATGCCAAGTAGCATTCCACATCAAAAATTCTGTTTTTATCATTTACCTACTCGAGGACGAGTAGGAATTAAGTTTCGGGATGCTTGATACGTGTAACACCCCGCATGTAACTTGCCATATTTGTAACTCCGACTCTTGCCATTTTCGGCTATGTGATATGATATTCCCTCCGTGGTCGGGTTTTGTCTTTCGTTTTGCATTTTGTCATGTCATGCTTTTTCATATCATGTCATCATGTGCATTGCATTTGCATACGTGTTCGTCTCTTGCATCCGAGCATTTTCCCCGTTGTCTGTTTTGCAATCCGGCGCTCCTAGCTCCTCCGGTGCACCCCTCCTGTTTTCTTTCGTGTGCGGGTGTCAAACTTTCTCGGAATGGACCGAGGCTTGTCAAGTGGCCTTATTATACCACCCGGAGACCACCGGTCAAGTTCCGTTCCATTTGGAGGCCGTTTGGTACTCCAACGGTTAACCGGGCATCCGCAAAGTCCATTTGTGTGTCCAGCAAAACCCCCCTCAAAACCAGCCCAAAACCCACCAAAATCTCTTCCACGCTCTAGGTCGTTCGATCACGATCGTGTGGGCGAAAACCGCACCTCATTTGAAGCCTCCTAGCTCCCTCTAGCTATAAAAGAGCATCCCCTCCCGTATACAAACACAGTCCAAACCCTAACCCTTGTCCCTCTCCGCCGCCGGACACGTCCGGGCGGAGCCGGACGCGTCCACCCGCGCCGCCGCCGCCACGTGGCACGCCGTCGTTCGTCGCCGTCGCCGAGGCCCACGGGCTCGCCTGCGGCCCGCCCGAGCCCAGCGCCGCCGCTCCTCCCGGCCCGCGCACCCGCGCGCCGCCCCGCGCGCCGCCGCCGCCCGTCGCCGTTCCCCCGCGCCGCCGCCGCCGGCCATCACCGTCGCCGGCCCGAGGCACCGCCGCCTCCTCCCCTCCGACGCCCTCCGGCCTCCTCTCCTTCCTCCATCGCCGGCCCCGAGCCCGAGCTCGAGCAGCCCGACCAGATCCGATCGAGAGATCCTGTAGCGGTTGACTTTCTCCCGATCCCGTTTATTTCCCGTCTTTTTCTGTTGCGATATATGCACTTGTTCATCGTTGCATAACTCCTTGCATGTACCTCCAATTCGCGCATGTAATATGTAAAATTGTTCGTCTCGTGATGCTCTACATTTTGTTCAATTGCACCATGTTCATTAGAGGTCATCTTGATGCCCAAATCTCTGTTGCAAGAGGGCTAGTTGCTGTTATCTGCTGGTTCTTATCAGAACTTGGAGATTTGTCATTTTTGTATCTTTAAATCTGTGCATCTTATGAGCATGAGCTCTACATGTGTTTTGTTGTATGCGATGCCATCTTTCCAGTGGTGTATGCCATGTATTTTTGTGATCTCTGTGGTGAATAGCACAAGCATGCAAAGTAGGCTCCGTAATGTTTCTGATTTCAGGGACGAGTGATTTCTCCAAGTCTTTGTCTGCTGTTATTTTGTTGCCATGTAAACTTGATGCTACAGAGAGATCCATGCATATTTTGGAGATGTTCAGTAAGGATGTTTTGTAGCTATAGTTGTAATTGATCCATTCCTGACCTTGCTTGCAATTATGGAGTACCATAGCATGACTCAATCTTGCTCTACTTTTGCTATAAAATATTTCTGGCAGATTCTTAACATGATATGCAATTTTGCCAAGCTTATTGTAGTTGATCCATACATGCTATGCTTTTGTTCTTGCCATGGATAGCTTCATAAACATGCCATATTACTGTAGGTGTGCTTGTTTTGTCATGCATTGCTCTGTAGTGAGTGCATCAAGCTCACAAAGAGGCCTTCATATTATTATTTCTGCCATGCTCTGTTTTCTGCTAAGTCTGAAACCTGATAACGGAACTTTCTATGTTTACATGCTTGCCATAATATCTTCTGGTCCTTTTTGGCTTTTGGTCAGTAAGGGACTTTTGTCGTATGCATTTAGTAGAATACTGCAATGCCTTGTTTTGCTATGTTAAGTTCCTGTAGCATGTTGATTTCGTGCTCTGAACATTGTTACCTGATGCTGTTTTCTGCCATGTCCAGTTTTTCACCGTCTGTGATCTTGTTATCTTTTGCACTTTTGCCATGCTTGTTTGAGCTTGATATGTTCTGAACTAGCCGTAGCTCATTGTTCTTCTTTTGTCAAGCATCTCCTGTAGATTACTTTCATATTCTTTGTTGCTATGTTGGAGTGCTGTAGCATTGTTGCTTGTTGCATTTTAAGTGCTATCATGCTGTTAATCGCAGATTCGTGTCATTCTTGTTTTGCTTGCCATTTGCAAACCGTGCATCCGATTCCGGTGATCTTTATATCGATTTCGACCGAAATCATCTCATCTTTCCAGTGGCATGCTTGGTTTGCCAAGTTACTACCTTGTTCATCATTTTCCTTCCGGAGCACGCATATGCATCGCATATCATATCTTGCATATCATACATGTTTTGCATCATGTTGCTTGTGCATTTCTCGTGGTTGATTGTGGTTCCGTTTGTTTGTGTCTTGTCTTGGGTAGAGCCGGGAGACGAGTTCGTGAACGAGGAACCTGTCGAGTACGCTTACGAGGATCAAGCTTTCGACAACTCTGAGAACCTTGCAGGCAAGATGACCACCCCTCGAAATCACTTCTATCTTTGCTTTGCTAGTTGTTCGCTCTATGGCCATGCTACGCTACCTATCACTTGCTATATCATGTCTCCCATTTTGCCATGTCAGCCTCTAACCATCCTTTCCTAGCAAACCGTTGTTTGGCTAAGTTACCGCTTTTGCTCAGCCCCTCTTATAGCGTTGCTAGTTGCACGTGAAGTTGACGTTGTTCCGTGTTGGAACACGGATATGTTGGGATATCACAATATCTCTTATTTAATTAATGCATCTATATATATTTGGTAAAGGGTGGAAGGCTCGGCCTTATGCCTGGTGTTTTGTTCCACTCTTGCCGCCCTAGTTACTGTTATACCGGTATTATGTTCCTTGAGTTTGCGTTCCTTACGCGGTCGGGTGATTTATGGGACCCCCTTGACAGTTCGCCTTGAATAAAACTCCTCCAGCAAGGCCCAACTTTGGTTTTACCATTTGCCGCCTAAGCCTTTTTCCCCCGGGTTTTCGCGAGCCCGAGGGTCATCTTTATTTTAACCCCCCCCCCCCCGGCCAGTGCTCCTTCGAGTGTTGGTCCGAACCGAGCAGCCTGCGGGGCCACCTCGGGGAAACTCGAGGTCTGGTTTTACTCGTAGCTTGACTTATTCGGTGTGCCCTGAGAACGAGATATGTGCAGCTCCTATCTGGATTTGTCGGCACATTCGGTCGGCTTTGCTGGTCTTGTTTTACCATTGTCGAAATGTCTTGTAAACCGGGATTCCGAGACTGATCGGGCCTTTCCGGGAGAAGGTTTATCCTTCGTTGACCGTGAGAGCTTATGATGGGCTAAGTTGGGACACCCCAGCAGGGTATTATCTTTCGAAAGTCGTGCCCGCGGTTATGAGGCAGATGGGAATTTGTTAATGTCCGGTTGTAGAGAACTTGTCACTTGACCCAATTAAAACACATCAACTGCGTGTGTAGCAGTGATGGTCTCTGCTCGGCGGAGTCCGGGAAGTGAACACGGTCTGAGTTATGTATGACGTAAGTAGGAGTTCAGGATCACTTCTTGGTCATTGCTAGATGACGACCGTTCCGTTGCTTCTCTTCTCGCTCTCTTTTGCGTATGTTAGCCACCATATATGCTTTTGCCGCTGCAGCTCCACCTCATTACACCATCCTTTCCTATAAGCTTAAATAGTCTTGATCTCGCGGGTGTGAGATTGCTGAGTCCTCGTGACTCACAGATTCTACCAAAACAGTTGCAGGTGCCGACGATGCCAGTGCAGATGATGGGGTCGATCTCAAGTGGGAGTTCGACGAGGAACGTGGTCGTTACTATGTATCTTTTCCTGATGATCAGTAGTGGAGCCCAGTTGGGACGATCGGGGATCTAGCATTTGGGTTTGTCTTATTTTCATTTGGATCTTGACCGTAGTCGGTCTATGTTTGTATTTTGGATGATGTATGAATTATATTCATGTATTGTGTGAAGTGGCGATTGTAAGCTAACTCCTTATCCCATTCTTGTTCATTACATGGGATTGTGTGAAGATGACCCTTCTTGCGACAAAACCACTATGCGGTTATGCCTCTAAGTCGTGCCTCGACACGTGGGAGATATAGACGCATCGTGGGCGTTACAAGTTGGTAATCAGAGCCATCCCCGACTTAGGAGCCCCTCCTTGATCGAATCGCTGGCGTTGTTGAGT
This sequence comes from Aegilops tauschii subsp. strangulata, assembly GCF_002575655.3. NCBI lineage: Eukaryota > Viridiplantae > Streptophyta > Magnoliopsida > Poales > Poaceae > Aegilops > Aegilops tauschii. The sequence continues at coordinate 123,659,830 of NC_053039.3, forward strand.
CTAGAATAAAAATGTTTTGAGTCTTAGGATTATATATATCGGAGAGTAGGGTTCTTTTTACTCCTCAGTCCCTTCGTCGCTCTGGTGAAGTCTCCTGACGTAGAAGTTTTGACTATTCTCTCCTCAAATTTCACTAAAAAAAATTAGGATCACGCGGGTATCTTGGAATCGTTCCGATGGTTTTGTGACGAGAACATTGTTCTTGGTGCCTCTTGTCATTTAGGGGTTGTGGCAGTGTCCCGGGGAGTTGAGCTCCGAGGTCTTGCCGTCACAATTTTATCGTTGCAGTTCTGGAATACCTGAGTTTCGCCGACATCGAAATCTCTTTTATGCAGTTGTTGGTGAGATCACCTCGACGCCACCCAGTACTGGGGCGGGAGTTCGGGAGTATTGCCATAACTTGTATAACGGATGTTTTCGAAGGTTGAGGTAAACGATTTCCGAAGGTTTCTTGGTTATGTGTTAACGGATGGATACAGCTGGATCTAGGGATTGCTAGTTTGGGTGATATATTTTGTGTCCCCTGTATCCCCAACACCAGATTGCATAACCAGAAAGTTTCGGGAGTTTATAAGTGGGAATTCAAGTAGCCTTAGTATATCTTTCCGACAGACGCGTGATATGAGATTGGGGTTCGACGTCTAGTGGTCCGCCTGTACACGGTTGGTTTTTACAGTGGTCTCGTAGTGTCTTAAAGATTCCTTGGCTATGCCGACTCGGGGACGCTTCGTATGTCATGTGCACAGCCTTGTACATGATGGTGATGTACGATTGAGCCCGTGTGGGCCCCACCACGAAAACTTCGGACGAAACCTCTATCATATGTTTGTTCCGGCTTATTCTGCAAGCCAATACTTTGTTTTGTTTTGTATTGTGGTATTCGAGTTGCTTCGAAGTCATATGTTGATTCCATATCTTTGTTACGTGGCTTCTCAACTTATGGAAATGTGATGATTTACTACAGAATTCATTCGTTCATCCTCGTTCGAATGTTTATTGTGAAGACTATATGTTGCAATTTCTATCCGTTGATTCTACTTATCTATTTGTCTATCAAGATGCTAACGGATGTCACCCTCTTCAGGATGGCTCCGCCAACGCGTCAGAATCCGGATCGCAATGAAGGGAGTCAAGCGAACCCTCCGCCACCACCTCCGCCTCCGGAGGCATGGCAGGCTATCATGGCAGCCACCAACGCCAATGCTCAAATGATTCTGCAAATCTTGCAAGAACGTACTCAAGGGCAAGGCAATCAAGGCAATCAAGGTCAAGGCAACAATCAGCTTCACTTTGCCACTCTCAACCAGTTTCTCGCAAATCAGCCCAAGTCTTTCAGCTACTGTGCCGAGGCCACGGATGCCGATGATTGGCTCGTGGACATCAACAAGCATTTTGAATGTAGCAATGTCAGGCCTGAGGACTATGTCAAGTGGAGTCCAAATGGAATGAAACCTTCGGGAACGTGATTTTCGGAACGAACGTGATCCAGAGGACTTGGACCCTACGTCAAGAAAGCAACCAGGCGAGCACGAGGCAGGGGGCGCGCCTACCCCCCTGGGCGCGCCCTCCACCCTCGTGGGGCCCATGTTGCTCCACCGACGTACTTCTTCCTCCTATATATACCTATGTACCCCCAAACCAACAGAAGCATCCACGAAAACCTAATTCCACCGTCGCAACCTTCTGTACCCGTGAGATCCCATCTTGGGGCCTTTTCCAGCGTCCTGCCGGAGGGGGCATTGATCACAGAGGGCTTCTACATCAACACCATAGCCTCTCCGATGATGTGTGAGTAGTTTACCTCAGACCTTTGGGTCCATAGTTATTAGCTAGATGGCTTCTTCTCTCTCTTTGGATCTCAATACAAAGTTCTCCACGATTCTCGTGGAGATCTATTCGATGTAATCTTCTTTTGCGATGTGTTTGTTGAGAACGATGAATTGTGGGTTTATGATCAAGTTTATCTATGAACAATATTTGAATCTTCTCTGAATTCTTTTATGTATGATTGGTTATCTTTGCAAGTCTCTTCGAATTATCAGTTTGGTTTGGCCTACTAGATTGATCTTTCTTGCAATGGAAGAAGTGCTTAGCTTTGGGTTCAATCTTGCGGTGTCCTTTCCCAGTGACAGGAGGGGCAGCAAGGCACGTATTGTATTGTTTCCATCAAGGATAACAAGATGGGGTTTATATCATATTGCATGAGTTTAGCCCTCTACATCATGTCATCTTACTTAAAGCGTTACTCTGTTCTTATGAACTTAATACTCTAGATGCATGCTGGATAGCGGTCGATGTGTGGAGTAGTAGTAGATGCAGGCAGGAGTCGGTCTACTTCTCACGGACGTGATGCCTATATACATGATCATACCTAGATATTCTCATAACTATGCTCAATTCTATCAATTGCTCAATAGTAATTTGTTCACCCACCATAATACTTATGCTCTCAAGAGAAGCCACTAGTGAAACCTATGGCCCCCGGGTCTATTTTCCATCATATTAATCTTCCAACACTTAGTTGTTTCTTTTGCCTTTTATTTTACTTTGCATCTTTATTATAAAAATACCAAAAATATTATCTTACCATATCTATTAGATCTCACTTTCGTAAGTGACCATGAAGGGATTGACAACACCTTTATCGCGTTGGTTGCGAGGTTTTTATTTGTTTGTGTAGGTGCGAGGGACTTTAGCGTGGACTCCTACTGGATTGATACCTTGGTTCTCAAAAACTGAGGGGAAATACTTACGCTACTTTACTGCATCACCCTTTCCTCTTCAAGGGAAAAACCAACGCAGTGCTCAAGAGGTAGCAATCCACTACTACCTAGATAGAATCATATCCCGATCGTGTCCTGGGTAATCCGGTGATGAAATCCATGCCAAGCTTGTCCCACTTCCATTCGGGTATCAGCATAGGCTGCAGTAATCCTGCTGGCTTCTGATGTTCTGCCTTCACTCTCTGACATACATCACATACGGCTACATATTCGGCAATATCCTTCTTCATACCTGTCCACCAGAAATGCTCCTTCAAATCCAAATACATTTTGGTGTTTCCTGGGTGAAACGAGTATGGCGAGTCATGAGCTTCCTGTAGGATTAACTTCCTAATTTCTACATTATTGGGTACATATACACGGTCCTCAAACCATAAAGTGTCGTGCTCATCCTCACGAAAACCTTTGGCTTTTCCTTTGCTCATCATTCAGCCCTTCCATAAACTTCTCCTGCTTCGCGGCGTCTGTGGAAAATCATCCGGGGCATAGCAAGCTAACTTACTGAACTCACCCACGTACTGCCCCACAGTACGATTTCCCTGGCGTAAGTTGCGAAACTCACGCTTCTTCATGCTCATAGCTCCAGTTGAGGCAGGAGCAGTGCGGAACGCTTGCTGAAACTGATCCCAAGTGACATTGGCTATGGGGAAAGTGGCTATGTAATTCTCCCACCATGAGGCTACGGGTCCATCCAATTGGTGCGGCAAAACGCACCTTCTCAGCATCTGTGCAACCTGCGGTGGTCAACTTCCTTCCAATCATGCGTAGCCAGTCATCAGCAACAATAGGCTCGGTGCTACTGGAAAACACCGGCGGATTCAACCTCAGAAAACGGGCTAAGTTGTCAACTGGAGGTGGTGGCGGTGGGTTGTTGTTGTTGCCCTGGTTCTGGACTAGTAGCTGCATCAAGGCATTCTGCTGTTGGATCAACTGAGTGAGCTCCGGTGGGAAGACAAATTCGGGGTCACGTCTCGGAGGCATCTGATGGGTTTAGAGGGGAGAGATTAGAATAGAGTGAGGTCTAGTGAGAAAACACTACCCATATGCACATGAGACAAACGCATAATATCACACCACTCAATCAAACAAGGGCATACAATCGATCTAGCTACCGTTAATAAGATACTCTGACTACTAACATGGGGGGAAATACTACTAATAATATGGTGGTCATCTAGATATTTTGATCGGTGGAAGACTCCATGATATCCGCTCCTACTTCGTCTTTGTAATCATCATCACTACTGTCGGGGTCGGAGTCGGTGTCATCGATGATGATGTAGTCCTTGAAGGAAATATTGTAGCGACCCGAACCGAATGGATCAAGTCTCTGTGCTTAAGTGTCATCCCTGGATCGGTATGCTGACACACACAGTACTCGAGGATTTATAACAGAGGTAAATCACATGTATAAAGTAACGTAAATACTATTACCTCAATCCAAATAGCGGAAGTAACAAGGTTGTGGATTCCCATCAACACCAATGGCAAAGTTGAATGTAGAAATCGTAACCCTAACGTATCACTTACTCGTCGTAAGAATCCTGCAACATGAAACGTTGCAGCCCGAAAACGGGTCAGCACATGGAATATGCTGGCAAATTCACACCATAGTGAAAAATGAACATAATAATGCTATCACTACATGCATATATGGCTGGTGGAAAGCTCTATGGTTATAATGTTTTTGCGAAAAGCCAATTTTTCCCTACTGCAAAGGAATAAATTTTATTTAACTATCATGGTGGTTGTGAAACATTGAGATGGTTGACAGCATCTCAATCCCAATTAAGTATCATCATTAACCCAACAATATTAATTAAAGTAACATGATGAGATCAACGGGATAATCCAAGAACTAGATACTCAAGATGTCCATAACCGGGGACACGGCTAACGATGATAGTTTGTACACTCTGCAGAGGTTTGTGCACTTTTCCCACAAGACTCGATCGTCTCCGCTTGGTTCTCGCACTACATGATGTTTGAGAAACGGATGACCGAGACACAGTCTTTCAGAAGTGTTTGCACCTTACGATGTGATAGACCGTACCACCTACATCCCCTGCATCTGCTAGTCTACCACTTTAAGAGTTCACACAACTTAATCAACTATGCTAGAGCCCATAATAGCTTGTTGCTGCACACGGAAGTTTCTAGCATGAATAATCTCATGATCCCTTTGAACCTGGGTGGCGGTCCAAAAGAAAAACAGCAATCCTGGAATACCCAGGTACCTCAATCCACCCAGATGTGAGTTTTAGTTGCCACCTTAAGTAAACCATTAATTAACAATCTCACATCTGTAGTGAAAATCTCTCAAACCCAATCCACGTCTACAAGCATAGCATAGCAATATAGGAAAACGTAGAAGTAACTCCCAAGGGTTTGATAATAAAACAGGTAATAGGTACTATCTCAACTACTTCCCAATACCCACAATTTAATTAGATCCTAACCATGCAATGTTTGAGGATGAAACTAATGCATAAAAACTGGGTATGGAAGGGATATGATCAAAGTGTGAACTTGCCTGCAATGTTGATGAAGATGATTCGCACTCAATACTCTGGATAGATCTACTCGTCACACTCCGGTCAATCTATCGAAAGCAAGCAATACCAACCATACATAAGCAATCACTCAAAAGATCAGAAAGATCGAAGAAAACAATTCGGAAAACTTCAAAACCAAGCAAATAACTCTTGCAACATAAAGCAATTTCTAACAGCACCAAAATTATGTGAATTTGGCCTTATCAGAAAGTTTAGGTCAAGAGCTTCGCTTTGCAAAAAGAATCAACTCAAACGGACTTACGGAACTTAAGTTATGAACAAAAAAAGTTTGAATATGAATTTGAACAAATTTCGAAATTTGAAAATGTCAAAAAGTTGACGTGACAGGTTAACTGGATAGGTGAAAACAAGACAAAACTATAGGCACTGGTTTCATCTAATTTGGATGAACGAGTAAAAAGTTATGGCTATTTGAAAAATCAGGGCCAAGCTGTTTTGCAGAAGAAAAAAAAATAGCTACGGATAAAAGTATTCTATATCTAACGTATAAATACAGAGAACGAATAAATATACCTTTCTAAGGTATAGAAAAGACGACTTCGGAGTGTGGAGACAACTTTTAAAAGTCCCGCCGGAGAGGAGAAATATATTTTTAGCTAGTCAAACCAAAATATTGATTTAACCCGCAATGGATAATTTTTGGAGGCTCTATGGGTCTATATTTATAGGTGGAAAAGAGGTTTAGGGGTTAAAGGCTAGGCAATGTGGGACTAAACGTAGACGAACAAATAAAATAAACGGGGAACCGCATGGGCTAAAAGAACCACGGGCCGGCTGCGCGCGCACGTACATGGCGCTGCAGTTTCTTTTTTTTAATTGAATAAAAAAACTATGGAGAGAAAAAAAATGGGGAAGCATTATGGCCGGCTGGGCCTGGCCCATTTAGGAGAAAAAACGATGGGACGCCAGATGCTATTATGCAGCGCAAGGGCGATAAATAAATATGGGCTGTCCGTACATTTTTTTTTATTAGAAACAGAAAGGAAAACTGTATAAGGAAAACAAAAAATAAAATTGTAAATAGGCATATTATATATCAAAATTTTCAAAAAAAGATTTCCTACAGCATGAGCATTTTTCTAGCATTAAATAAAATCCACAAAAATTCAAATAAATCAAAGAGTGCTACTGCTCTACTAAAATCCAATAAAAATCATTTTCAAAATACCAAAATTAATTCAAATTTATTTCTCTCCAATTTTCTGTTGTAGGGAATCATGTTACCCTATTTTCCATATATTTTATTTTGGAGAAAAATAATTTCAATTAAACCCAAATACTCCAAATTGAAAATAATTTCCAAAAGGACTTTAAATTAGATCCTTTTAAACTTCTAACTCATATTTCATATGTTTTGAAGAAGTCATTTTATCTTCTCTCATGAAAATCATTGAGTTGCATAAAGTTTCAGAAATGGGAAATATTTTCAACACCCCTTGTCATTTAAATAAATGGAAGAAGTCATGTCATCTTCTCTCCAGGGTTTTGTGATGAAAAGAATTTGGATCCATGGAGATCATAGAAGCAAAATGAAAGTTTGGGAAAGTCCTTTTATTCCCTCTCATTTAACTTTCAAAAGATTTCGAATTCACTCACTTTCAGTCAATCAATCACACAACAATCCAACAAACAATCAAATCTATCTATTTATTATAACATTCCAAAATTTAGAATTTTGGGATGTTACAAACCTACCACCCTTAAAATGAATCTCGTCCTCGAGATTCGGAGAGGCTAGAAAGAAATAGGTTAGGGTTTGGGGTCTTCTCAAAATCCATCGATCATCTCAGGGGTCTGGGGTGCTACCACCCTTAGAAACATTGTTACGGTTCCACCAAAACTCGTATACTCCATCCTTATTGTTGACAGTGTCGGTCTTCTCATATCGTAAGGATAATGGGCTCTTCCGGTAGTGGCATAACCTTTTTCCTCAATTCTTTTGTATCCTTTCATCTTGGTATGGTTCTTCCATGACTAGGTCTTCTTAGCTGACGGGTCTGGCGCCAAAACTAAACAACTATCGATATCTCATGGTGGTCAACGATTTATGGTTTCTCCTGCAGGAAATGGGTCTGGTTGATCCTCACCGTATAACCTACGATTGGCAAGAGCTGCCTTGTACAAGGGAAAAAAACTTACACCATTCTAAGGTTCAAACAAGGTTTAATACCGTCGTCTCTCTACTATAGGTAGGTCACTCAGATTTACCATCCCATATAGCAAAGCGAACAATAAGAGTAAGTCGGTATGGTGATCAATCCATCCCGCACCCAAATCATTACCTTGTATATGGTTTAGCGAATCTCGCATTCTAACACTCGGTCATCCTCGCAAGCATTGCAGAATTTCTCTTGTCGACGAACCAAGTTCGGATAAATCCATGGATTCTGCAAGCCAAACAAACATCTATCGTTCCTTCCCAACCCTCAGGTTTTGCGTAACTCCTATAAGATCGTTTGCTGATAAAATCGTAACTTCTTCCAGGGTTTTCCTTTAGCAAGAATGTGCTTGCTTCTTGGCAGGTCCTGGGGCCTGTGGGTTATAGCCCATCTCATCACTTGTAAACCTTGAACTCATCATCGGGCAACTGATCCTTAATCCAACATCCAACTTCCTGGTATTCTTAAATCCATCCAATTGTACTGTCTTCCTTCCTTCTATTGGCACCAAACTAGGACATGATTACTCAGACTCATCATGGAATTTCCATTGATACATATTTCCAACATCATACCTCCTTTATATCCAATAGTAATTTATCTCTTCATCCTCGTGGGATATCCCACATACCGAGATAAAACTTATACTTATGAAGTCCATACTCCACTTCGTGGAACATCGTTATCCTTTCCAGGGTCAAGCGTCCTTACAGGGGAATATTGGCCATCTCTGCATGGCACTTCTTCAACTGGGAAACGTGAAACACATCATGAACTCCTGACAGTCCTTCGGGTGACTCCAACTTGTTGGCCACTTCTCCCATACGCTCCAAAACTCGTTATGGTCCTACAAATCTCGGGGCTAACTTTCCCTTAACTCCAAATAGTTTAACTCCTCGCAGAGGGACACACGAAGACATGCTCTGTCTCCAATTTCATAGACTACCTCCTTTACATCCAATAATACTCCATACCCTCATATTCTTGGGGTATCCAACATATCGAGATAAAACTCATACTTATTTTGTCTGAAATCCACTTCGTGGAATATCATTACCTTTTTCCAAGGGTCAAGTTTCCTCACAGGGTACTACCACCTTTAAAATGCACAATCTTCCATAGACCATATTTCTCATATCCTCGAAAATGGTCAAAATCTTTCTTCATAGAGTAACAACTCATAAAATCCAAATCAATACCAATGATGCTAACTTTATTGATTCTCAAATATTACAATCTCCTGCATTCCATTACATGCCTCAATCCAACACCTCACTAATAAAAGAAATGTCCACACTACTACTACTATTTTTCTCGTTGCACTCAACTATTTATCACAAGTCTCCGTCTCCTTGGGGCATTCTCTGGCAAAGTGCCCTGCTTCATCACAACGGAAACATATTACTTCTGACATATCTCGAGGTTTCCTTGTGATTATATAGCCTCCTGGGGTCCTCATCTTCCCTTTTGGGCAATCATTGAAGTAGTGTCCTGAATTTTTGCACCTGAAACATGTGATATGACTCAGGTCTTTCTTTGTAGAAATTGGGTTGTTCCTGGACTTTTCCGTTCCAATCAGGGCTTCTATTTCCTGTGGGTCATACTCTACTTCCTCTGTCGGGAATTCCACTAAATCCCCATTCAGACAATTTTGGGAGATGTGTCCTTCTTCTCCACATGAATAGCATGACTTGGTGCAGGGTTTAATTGGTTCTTCTTTGGGTGTGTCCTCCACCTCTTCCTTCATCATAGATTCCTCTAAAATTTCCATGAGGGCTCTTTTCATTGCTTATTTCTTCTGCTGGACGGTCCTTTGTACCATGGGGTAGATGTGACACTGAGCAGGGTAGTGGGTAGTCCCTTCACACAAGAAACAAGTGATCTGCCGAGTTGGGCATTCTTCAGCTGGGTGACTTCCTTCACAATTAGGGCATTCATCCTTGTGTTCCTTATGGTTGTGTCCTATTTCTCCACAAGGCTTGTATGCAGAAGGTTTCTTCACATCCTTTCCATAAGGCTTCAATTTCTGGGACACAAAACGAGATCTTTGTAGAGTCCACTTAAATTCTTTCCAAGTGGTTACTCCTTGCCATCCATTGGTGGTTTGGTACATCCTCCACCAAGTAGCAGCACCTCTTTCAAAACATTGAAGAGCATGCTGGGTCATATCCTTTCCGGCTATAGGGTTATTCTCCATGTGATCCTCCATGTTCTGAATCCATCGGTCCGTCTCCAATTGACTCATCGGTCCAGAAAATACAAGCTCATCTCCATACATCCTCTATTGGGTCCATGGGTTTGGGGTGAGATAAGAGAGGTCGAGAGGGATGCACACAATACAAACAAATTTTTTTGAAAAGACAGATTTTTATTGTGGTTGTCGGAAAAATATCAAACAAATGACAGCTCACAAACATCGCATCTAACGTAGGTATAACAGGGGTTTGGTCTTCTAAAGGTCAATAAGTCTTCAACGTCGCCAAACTCTTCAAGTCTTGTTAAAGTCTCCGATGGCTTCTTCCAATCATGCTTGTCCTTCTCAAGTTCTTTTGCCAAATCATCTCTGTTGACGCGAAGTCTCTCGTGACGTCCTTTAATATTTCTGGAGTTGCGCTCCAACTTCTGGGTCTCAACATCCTTGACATGAACCATGATCCTACTGTCCTTCAGTTCCTGACGAGTCTCCGTTATCTGGAGGTTTTGCATTCCCAGCTTGGCTACTTTCAGTTTCTGGGTTCTGAGTTCTTCACGAAACACTTCTTTGTCAAAAACTTCTTGATGTAATACTCCAGATCCTGGTGATACACCGGTCTAAAGTTAAAACTTCATCTTGCTGATAGGTGCTCCATCAGCCTTCTACCATCCAATCCTTCCATGCATATGCATGCTTAACTCGGCATGGTGACAATAGCATAAGCGGACGATAACATCATGGATAGCCGTGTTTATGCCCATGTTACTGCCATGAGCTTTCATTCCATAACTAATATCTCCTGTCTTTGGGTTTTCTTAACAAAAACTATGAGTTTCTAACTCTCCATGTTTCGGTCTTTCTCCGATACACCTTGATCTCGGGCATTGACGGCTTCCATAGTCTGCCAAGTTCCATAAGGGTAACCTTCCTAGGTCATACACATCTGGCAATTCTTCAGAGCCTTCAAATTCTCCCAGTCTTCGGAGTCTTCAACCGTTGTAGTTTCCATTATCATAATGCACGGTAAAATCCTCTTCATTCCGAATGGTCTTAGTTGTCCGATATCCTGTACTTCTTGAAGTGGTCTTATCCGTCGAATCTTCGAGTCGTCCAAAAGGAAAAAGGGTATGGTCTCACTTAAAGGGAATATTTGAATAAGCTCAGAAAAGAAGAGTGGTAAAAGATCCTTTTGAAAAAGAAAGTTTTAGGGAAAATCCTTCCTATGGCCTTGCCAGTTTCTAGGGTCACGTCCTACAGTCAACATGTGCTCTGATACCATCTTGTAGCGACCCGACCCGAATGGATCAAGTCTCTGTGCTTAAGTGTCATCCCTGGATCGGTATGCTGACACACACAGTACTCGAGGATTTATAACAGAGGTAAATCACATGTATAAAGTAACGTAAATACTATTACCTCAATCCAAATAGCGGAAGTAACAAGGTTGTGGATTCCCATCAACACCAATGGCAAAGTTGAGTGTAGAAATCGTAACCCTAACGTATCACTTACTCGTCGTAAGAATCCTGCAACATGAAACGTTGCAGCCCGAAAACGGGTCAGCACATGGAATATGCTGGCAAATTCACACCATAGTGAAAAATGAACATAATAATGCTATCACTACATGCATATATGGCTGGTGGAAAGCTCTATGGTTATAATGTTTTTGCGAAAAGCCAATTTTTCCCTACTGCAAAGGAATAAATTTTATTTAACTATCATGGTGGTTGTGAAACATTGAGATGGTTGACAGCATCTCAATCCCAATTAAGTATCATCATTAACCCAACAATATTAATTAAAGTAACATGATGAGATCAACGGGATAATCCAAGAACTAGATACTCAAGATGTCCATAACCGGGGACACGGCTAACGATGATTAGTTTGTACACTCTGCAGAGGTTTGTGCACTTTTCCCACAAGACTCGATCGTCTCCGCTTGGTTCTCGCACTACATGATGTTTGAGAAACGGATGACCGAGACACAGTCTTTCAGAAGTGTTTGCACCTTACGATGCGATAGACCGTACCACCTACATCCCCTGCATCTGCTAGTCTACCACTTTAAGAGTTCACACAACTTAATCAACTATGCTAGAGCCCATAATAGCTTGTTGCTGCACACGAAAGTTTCTAGCATGAATAATCTCATGATCCCTTTGAACCTGGGTGGCGGTCCAAAAGAAAAACAGCAATCCTGGAACACCCAGGTACCTCAATCCACCCAGATGTGAGTTTTAGTTGCCACCTTAAGTAAACCATTAATTAACAATCTCACATCTGTAGTGAAAATCTCTCAAACCCAATCCACGTCTACAAGCATAGCATAGCAATATAGGCAAACGTAGAAGTAACTCCCAAGGGTTTGATAATAAAACAGGTAATAGGTACTACCTCAACTACTTCCCAATACCCACAATTTAATTAGATCCTAACCATGCAATGTTTGAGGATGAAACTAATGCATAAAAACTGGGTATGGAAGGGATATGATCAAAGTGTGAACTTGCTTGCAATGTTGATGAACATGATTCACACTCAATACTCTGGATAGATCTACTCGTCACACTCCGGTCAATCTATTGAAAGCAAGCAATAGCAACCATACATAAGCAATCACTCAAAAGATCAGAAAGATCGAAGAAAACAATTCGGAAAACTTCAAAACCAAGCAAATAACTCTTGCAACATAAAGCAATTTCTAACAGCACCAAAATTATGTGAATTGGGCCTTATCAGAAAGTTTAGGTCAAGAGCTTCGCTTTACAAAAAGAATCAACTCAAACGGACTTACGGAACTTAAGTTATGAACAAAAGAAGTTTGAATATGAATTTGAACAAATTTTGAAATTTGAAAATTTCGAAAAGATGACGTGACAGGTTAACTGGATAGGTGAAAACAAGACGAAACTATAGGCGCTGGTTTATTTGGATGAACGAGTAAAAAGTTATGGCTATTTGAAAAATCAGGCCCAAGCTATTTTGCAGAAGAAAAAAAAATAGCTACGAATAAAAGAATTCTAGATCTAACGTATAAATATAGAGAACGAATAAATATACCTTTATAAGGTATAGAAAAGACGACTTCGAAGTGTGGAGACAACTTCCAAAAGTCCCGCCGGAGAGGAGAAAAATATTTTTTTAGCTAGTCAAACCAAAATATTGATTTAACCCGCAATGGAAAAATTTTGGAGGCTCTATGGGTCTATATTTATAGGTGGAAAAGAGGTTTAGGGGTTAAAGGCTAGGCAATGTAGGACTAAACATAGACGAACAAATAAAATAAACGGGGAACCGCATGGGCTAAAAGAACCACGGGCCGGCTGCGCGCGCACGTACATGGCGCTGCAGTTTTTTTTTGAAATTGAAAAAAAAAGAAAAGAAAAACTATGGGGAGAAAAAAAATGGGGAAGCATTATGGCCGGCTGGGCCTGGCCCATTTAGAAGAAAAAACGATGGGACGCCAGATGCTATTATGCAGCGCAAGGGTGATAAATAAATATGGGCCGTACGTACAGTTTTTTTTATTAGAAACAGAAAGGAAAACTGTATAACGAAAAAAAAATTGTAAATAGGCATATTATATATCAAAATTTTCAAGCATGAGCATTTTTCAAGCATCAAATAATATCCACAAAAATTCAAATAAATCAAAGAGTACTACTGCTCTACTAAAATCCAATAAAAATCATTTTCAAAATACCAAAATTAATTCAAATTTATTTCTCTCCAATTTTCTGTTGTAGGGAATCATGTTACCCTATTTTCCATATATTTTATTTTGGAGAAAAATAATTTGAATAAAACCCAAATACTCCAAATTGAAAATAATTTCCAAAAGGACTTTAAATGAGATCCTTTTAAACTCATATTTCATATGTTTTGAAGAAGTCATTTTATCTTCTCTCATGAAAATCATTGAGTTGCATAAAGTTTCAGAAATGGGAAATATTTTCAAATGAAATTCAAATATTTTCAACACCCCTTGTCATTTAAATAAATGGAAGAAGTCATTTCATCTTCTCTCCAGGGTTTTGTGATGAAAAGAATTTGGATCCATGGAGATCATAGAAGCAAAATGAAAGTTTGGGAAAGTCCTTTTATTCCCTCTCATTTAACTTTCAAAAGATTTCGAATTCACTCACTTTCAGTCAATCAATCACACAACAATCCAACAAACAATCAAATCTATCTATTTATTATAACATTCCAAAATTTAGAATTTTGGGATGTTACAAATATGCCCTAGAGGCAATAATAGTTATTATTTATTTCCTTATATCATGATAAATGTTTATTATTCATGCTAGAATTGTATTAACCGAAAACATGATACATGTGTGAATACATAGACAAACAGAGTGTCACTAGTATGCCTCTACTTGACTAGCTCATTGATCAAAGATGGTTATGTTTCCTAGCCATAGACATGAGTTGTCATTTGATTAACGGGATCATATCATTAGGAGAATGATGTGATTGACTTGACCCATTCCGTTAGCTTAGCACACGATCGTTTAGTATTCTGCTATTGCTTTCTTCATGACTTATACATGTTCCTATGACTATGAGATTATGCAACTCCCGTTTACCAGAGGAACACTTTGTGTGCTACCAAACGTCACAACGTAAATGTGTGATTATAAAGGTGCTCTACAGGTGCTTCCAAAGGTACTTGTTGGGTTGGCGTATTTCGAGATTAGGATTTGTCACTCCGATTGTCGGAGAGGTATCTCTGGGCCCTCTCGGTAATGCACATCACTTAAGCCTTGCAAGCATTGCAACTAATGAGTTTGTTGCGAGATGATGAATTACAGAACGAGTAAAGAGACTTGCCGGTAACGAGATTGAACTAGGTATTAAGATACCGACGATCGAATCTCGGGCAAGTAACATACCGATGACAAAGGAAACAACGTATGTTGTTATGCGGTTTGACCGATAAAGATCTTCATAGAATATGTGGGAACCAATATGGGCATCTAGGTCCCGCTATTGGTTATTGACCGGAGACGTGTCTCGGTCATGTCTACATTGTTCTTGAACCCGTAGGGTCCGCACGCTTAACGTTACGATGACAGTTTTATTATGAGTTTTGATGTACCGAAGGAGTTCGGAGTCCCGGATCGAGCCGTAAAGATCGATATATTGGACGACTATATTCGGACATCGGAAAGGTTCCGAGTGATTAGGGTATTTTTCGGAGTACCGGAGAGTAACGGGAATTCGTAGTGGGCCTTAATGGGCCATACGGGAAAGGAGAGAAAGGCCCCAAAGGGTGGCCGCACCCCTCCCCATGGACTAGTCCGAATTGGACTAGGGAGGGGGGCGCCCTCTTCCTTCCTTCTCCTTCTCCCTTCCCTTCTCCTACTCCAACAAGGAAAGGAGGAGTCCTACTCCCGGTGGGAGTAGGACTCCCCCCTTGGCGCGCCCTCCTCCTAGGCCGGCCGCCTCCCCCCTTGCTCCTTTATATACGGGGGCAGGGGGCACCCCATAGACACAACAATTGATCTCTTGATCTCTTAGCCGTGTGCGGTGCCCCCCTCCACCATAATCCACCTCGATAATATCGTAGCGGTTCTTAGGCGAAGCCCTGCGTCGGTAGAACATCATCATCGTCACCACACCGTCATGCTGACGAAACTCTCCCTCAACACTCGGCTGGATCGGAGTTCGAGGGACGTCATCGAGCTGAACGTGTGCTGAACTCGGAGGTGCCGTGCGTTCGGTACTTGATCGGTCGGATCGTGAAGACGTACGACTACATCAACCGCGTTGTGTTAACGCTTCCGCTTTCGGTCTACGAGGGTACGTGGACAACACTCTCCCCTCTCGTTGCTATGCATCACCATGATCTTGCGTGTGCATAGGAAATTTTTGAAATTACTACGTTCCCCAAAAATGGCATCCGAGCCTGGTTTTATGCGTTGATGTTACATGCACGAGTAGAACACAAGTGAGTTGTGGGCGATATAAGTTATACTGCTTACCAGCATGTCATACTTTGGTTCGGCGGTATTGTTGGATGAAGCGGCCCGGACTGACATTACACGTACGCTTACGCGAGACTGGTTCTACCGACGTGCTTTGCACACAGGTGGCTGGCGGGTGTCAAATTCTCCAACTTTAGTTGAACCGAGTGTGGCTATGCCCGGTCCTTGCGAAGGTTAAAACAGCACCAACTTGACAAACTATCGTTGTGGTTTTGATGCATAGGTAAGAAAGGTTCTTGCTAAGCCCAGTAGCAGCCACGTAAAACTTGCAACAACAAAGTAGAGGACGTCTAACTTGTTTTTGCAGGGCATGTTGTGATGTGATATGGTCAAGACATGATGCTAAATTTTATTGTATGAGATGATCATGTTTTGTAACCGAGTTATCGGCAACTGGCAGGAGCCATATGGTTGTCGCTTTATTGTATGCAATGCAATCGCCATGTAATTGCTTTACTTTATCACTAAGCGGTAGCGATAGTCGTAGAAGCAATAGTTGGCGAGATGACAACGATACTACGATGGAGATCAAGGTGTCGCGCCGGTGACGATGGTGATCATGACGGTGCTTCGGAGATGGAGATCACAAGCACAAGATGATGATGCCCATATCATATCACTTATATTGATTGCATGTGATGTTTATCTTTTATGCATCTTATCTTGCTTTGATTGACGGTAGCATTATAAGATGATCCCTCACTAAATTATCAAAGTATAAGTGTTCTCCCTGAGTATGCACCGTTGCGAAAGTTCTTCATGCTGAGACACCACGTGATGATCGGGTGTGATAGGCTCTACGTTCAAATACAACGGGTGCAAAACAGTTGCACACGCGGAATACTCAGGTTAAGCTTGACGAGCCTAGCATATAACAGATATGGCCTCGGAACACGGAGACCGAAAGGTCGAGCGTGAATCATATAGTAGATATGATCAACATAGTGATGTTCACCGTTGAAACTACTCCATCTCACGTGATGATCGGACATGGTTTAGTTGATATGGATCACGTGATCACTTAGAGGATTAGAGGGATGTCTATCTAAGTGGGAGTTCTTAAGTAATTTGATTAATTGAACTTAAATTTATCATGAACTTAGTCCTGATAGTATTTTGCAAATTATGTTGTAGATCAATAGCTCGCGTTGTTGCTTCCCTATGTTTATTTTTGATATGTTCCTAGAGAAAAATTATGTTGAAAGATGTTAGTAGCAAAGATGCGGATTGGATCCGTGATCTGAGGATTATCCTCATTGCTGCACAGAAGAATTATGTCCTTGATGCACCGCTAGGTGACAGACCTATTGCAGGAGCAGATGCAGACGTTATGAACGTTTGGCTAGCTCAATATGATGACTACTTGATAGTTTAGTGCACCATGCTTAACGGCTTAGAATCGGGACTTCAAAGACGTTTTGAACGTCATGGACCATATGAGATGTTCCAGGAGTTGAAGTTAATATTTCAAGCAAATACCCGAGTTGAGAGATATGAAGTCTCCAACAAGTTCTATAGCTAAAAGATGGAGGAGAATAGCTCAAGCAGTGAGCATGTGCTCAGATTGTCTGGGTACTACAATCGCTTGAATCAAGTGGGAGTTAATCTTCCAGATAAAATAGTGATTGACAGAATTCTCTAGTCACCATCACCAAGTTAGTAGAACTTCGTGATGAACTACAGTATGCAAGGGATGGCGAAAGTAATTCCCGAGCTCTTCGTGATGCTGAAATCGACGAAGGTAGAAATCAAGAAAAACATCAAGTGTTGATGGTTGACGAGACCACTAGTTTCAAGAAAAGGGCAAAGGGAAGAAGGGGAACTTCAAGAAGAACGGCAAGCAAGTTGCTGCTCCAGTGAAGAAGCCTAAGCCTGGTCCTAAGCATGAGACTAAGTGCTTCTACTGCAAAGGGACTGGTCACTGGAAGCGGAACTACCCCAAGTATTTGGTGGATAAGAAGGATGGCAAAGTGAACAAAGGTATATTGGATATACATGTTATTGATGTGTACTTTACTAGTGTTTATAGCAACCCCTCGGCATTTGATACTGGTTCAGTTGCTAAGAGTAGTAACTCGAAACGGGAGTTACAGAATAAACAGAGACTAGTAAAAGGCGAGGTGACGATGTGTGTTGGAAATAGTTCCAAGATTGATATGATCATCATCGCACACTCCCTATACTTTTGGGATTAGTGTTGAAACTAAATAAGTGTTATTTGATGTTTGCGTTGAGCATGAATATGATTTGATCATGTTTGTTGCAATACAGTTATTCATTTAAATTAGAGAATAATTGTTGTTCTGTTTACATGAATAAAACCTTCTATGGTCATACACCCAATAAAATGGTTTGTTGGATCTCGATCGTAGTGATACACATATTCATAATAATGAAGCCAAAAGATGCAAAGTTAATAATGATAGTGCAACTTATTTGTGGCACTGCTGTTTAGGTCATATTGGTGTAAAGCACATGAAGAAACTCCATACTGATGGGATTTTGGAATGACTTGATTATGAATCACTTGATGCTTGCGAACCGTGCCTCATGGGCAAGATGACTAAAACGCCGTTCTCCGGAACTATGGAGAGAGCAACAGATTTGTTGGAAATCATACATACAGATGTATGTGGTCCGATGAATATTGAGGCTCGTAGCAGGTATCATTATTTTCTGACCTTCATGGATGATTTGAGCAGATATGGGTATATCTACTTAATGAAACAGAAGTATGAAACATTTGAAAAGTTCATATAATTTCAGAGTGAAGTGGAAAATCATCGTAACAAGAAAATAAAGTTTCTACGATCTGATCGTGGAGAAGAGTATTTGAGTTACGAGTTTGGCCTTCAGTTAAAACAATGTGAAATAGTATCACTACTCACGCCACCTAGAACACCACAGTGTAATGGTGTGTCCGAACATCGTAACCGTACTTTATTAGATATGGTGCGATATATGATGTCTCTTGCCGATCTACCACTATCGTTTTGGGGTTATGCATTAGAGACAGCCGCATTCACGTTAAATAGGGTACCATCTAAATCCGTTGAGACGACATCATATGAACTGTGGTTTGGCAAGAAACCAAAGTTGTCGTTTCTTAAAGTTTGGGGTTGCGATGCTTATGTGAAAAAGTTTCATCCT
The DNA here is from genome assembly GCF_002575655.3 of Aegilops tauschii subsp. strangulata. NCBI lineage: Eukaryota > Viridiplantae > Streptophyta > Magnoliopsida > Poales > Poaceae > Aegilops > Aegilops tauschii. The sequence continues at coordinate 123,678,691 of NC_053039.3, forward strand.
GATAAGCTCAAACCCAAATCGGAGAAATGTGTCTTCATAGGATACCCAAAGGAGACAGTTGGGTACACCTTCTATCACAGATCCAAAGGCAAGACATTCGTTGCTAAGAATGGATCCTTTCTAGAGAAGGAGTTTCTCTCGAAAGAAGTGAGTGGGAGGAAAGTAGAACTTGATGAGGTAATTGTACCTGCTCCCTTATTGGAAAGTAGTTCATCGCAGAAACCAGTTTCTGTGACGCCTATACCAATTAGTGAGGAAGTTAATGATGATGATCATGGAACTTCAGATCAAGTTATTACTGAATCTCGTAGGTCAACCAGAGTAAGATCCGCACCAGAGTAGTACGGTAATCCTGTTCTGGAGGTTATGTTAGTAGACCATGACGAACCTATGAACTATGAAGAAGCAATGGTGAGCCCAGATTCCGCGAAATGGCTTGAGGCCATGAAATCTGAGATGGGATCCATGTATGAGAACAAAGTATGGACTTTGATTGACTTGCCCAAATGATCGGCGAGCCATTGAGATTAAATGGATCTTCAAGAGGAAGACGGACGCTGATACTAGTGTTACTATCTACAAAGCTAGAATTGTCGCAAAAGGTTTTCGACAAGTTCAAGGTGTTGACTACAATGAGAGTTTCTCACTCGTATCTATGCTTAAGTCTGTCAGAGTCATGTTAGCAATTGCTGCATTTTATGAAATCTGGCAAATAGATAAACAAAACTGCATTCCTTAATGGATTTATTAAAGAAGAGTTGTATATGATGCAACCAGAAGGTTTTGTCAATCCTAAAGGTGCTAACAAAATATGCAAGCTCCAGCGATCCATCTATGGACTGGTGCAAGCGTCTCGGAGTTGGAATATACGCTTTGATAAGTTGATCAAAGGATATAGTTTTATACAGACTTGCGGTGAAGCCTGTATTTACAAGAAAGTGAGTGGGAGCACTACAGCATTTCTGATAAGTATATGTGAATGACATATTGTTGATCAGAAATAATGTAGAATTATTCTGCAAAGCATAAAAGAGTGTTTGAAAGGAGTTTTTTCAAAGAAAGACCTCGGTGAAGCTGCTTACATATTGAGCATCAAGATCTATAGAGATAGATCAAGACGCTTGATAATTTTTTCAATGAGTACATACCTTAACAAGATTTTGAAGTGGTTCAAAATGGAACAGTCAAAGAAAGAGTTTCTTGCCTGTGTTACAAGGTGTGAAATTTGAGTAGTACTCAATGCCCGATCACGGCTAAAGATAGAAAAAGAATGAAAGTCATTCCCTATGCCTCGGCCATAGGTTCTATAAAGTATGCCATGCTGTGTACCAGATCTATTGTATACCCTACACTGATTTTTGCAAGGGAGTATAATAGTGATCTAGGAGTAGATCACTGGACAGCGGTAAAAATTATCCTTAGTGGAATAAGGATATGTTTCTCGATTATGGAAGTGACAAAAGGTTCGTCGTAAAGGGTTACGTCGATGCAAGTTTTGACACTAATCTAGATGACTCTAAGTCTCGGTCTAAATACATATTGAAAGTGGGAGCAATTAGCTAGAGTAGCTCCGTGCAAAGCATTGTAGACATAGAAATTTGCAAAATACTTACGGATCTGAATGTGACAGACCCGTTGACTAAAATAATCTCACAAGCAAAACATGATCACACCTTAGTACTCTTTGGGTGCTAATCACATAGCGATGTGAACTAGATTGTTGACTCTAGTAAACCCTTTGGGTGTTGGTCACATGACGATGTGAACTACGGGTGTTAATCACATGGTGATGTGAACTATTGATGTTAAATCACATGGCGATGTGAACTAGATTATTGACTCTAGTGCAAGTGGGAGACTGAAGGAAATATGCCCTAGAGGCAGTAATAAAGTTATTATTTATTTCCTTATATCATGATAAATGTTTATTATTCATGCTAGAATTGTATTAACCGGAAACATGATACATGTGTGAATACATAGACAAACAGAGTGTCACTAGTATGCCTCTACTTGACTAGCTCGTTGATCAAAGATGGTTATGTTTCCTAGGCATAGACATGAGTTGTCATTTGATTAACGGGATCATATCATTAGGAGAATGATGTGATTGACTTGACCCATTCCGTTAGCTTAGCACACGATCGTTTAGTATTCTGCTATTGCTTTCTTCATGACTTATACATGTTCCTATGACTATGAGATTATGCAACTCCCATTTACCGGAAGAACACTTTGTGTGCTACCAAACGTCACAACATAAATGGGTGATTATAAAGGTGCTCTACAGGTGCTTCCAAAGGTACTTGTTGGATTGGCGTATTTCGAGATTAGGATTTGTCACTCCTATTGTCGGAGAGGTATCTCTGGGCCCTCTCGGTAATGCACATCACTTAAGCCTTGCAAGCATTGCAACTAATGAGTTTGTTGTGAGATGATGAATTACGGAACGAGTAAAGAGACTTGCCGGTAACGAGATTGAACTAGGTATTAAGATACCGACGATCGAATCTCGGGCAAGTAACATACTGATGACAAAGGGAACAACGTATGTTGTTATGCGGTTTGACCGATAAAGATCTTCGTAGAATATGTGGGAGCCAATATGGGCATCTAGGTCCCGCTATTGGTTATTGACCGGAGACGTGTCTCGGTCATGTCTACATTGTTCTCGAACCCGTAGGGTCCGCACGCTTAACGTTACGATGACAGTTTTATTATGAGTTTATGAGTTTTGATGTACCGAAGGAGTTCGGAGTCCCGGATGAGATCAGGGACATGACAAGGAGTCTCGAAATGGTCGAGACGTAAAGATCGATATATTGGACGACTATATTCGGACATCGGAAAGGTTCCGAGTGATTCGGGTATTTTTCGGAGTACCGGAGAGTTACTGGAATTCGTATTGGGCCTTAATGGGCCATACGGGAAAGGAGAGAAAGGCCCCAAAGGGTGGCCGCACCCCTCCCCATGGACTAGTCCGAATTGGACTAGGGAGGGGGGGCGCCCCCTTCCTTCCTTCTCCTTCTCCCTTCCCTTCTCCTACTCCAACAAGGAAAGGAGGAATCCTACTCCTGGTGGGAGTAGGACTCCCCCCTTGGCGCGCCCTCCTCCTAGGCCGGCCGCCTCCCCCCTTGCTCCTTTATATACGGGGGCAGGGGGCACCCCATAGACACAACAATTGATCTCTTGATCTCTTAGCCGTGTGCGGTGCCCCCCTCCACCATAATCCACCTCGGTAATATCGTAGCGGTGCTTAGGCGAAGCCCTGCGTCGGTAGAACATCATCATCGTCACCACGCCGTCGTGCTGACGAAACTCTCCCTCAACACTCGGCTGGATCGGAGTTCGAGGGATGTCATCGAGCTGAACGTGTGCTGAACTCAGAGGTGCCGTGCGTTCGGTACTTGATCGGTCGGATCGTGAAGACGTACGACTACATCAACCGCGTTGTGTTAACGCTTCCGCTTTCGGTCTACGAGGGTACGTGGACAACACTCTCCCCTCTCGTTGCTATGCATCACCATGATCTTGCGTGTGCGTAGGAAATTTTTGAAATTACTACGTTCCCCAACAGTCCTCAGGATGGTCGTCATCTCCTCCTGGCACGGGGTCTCCCATGAATACTCCTAGCTTCCTCGTCAAGTCGTCATTCTTTTCTACTAGTATTGCGATTTCCTCCTCATATCCATCGCGTGTAGACATGAGTTCCTCTTCAAGCTCCATGTTCCTGGTCATCACCTTCTTCAGTTCTACCATGCTTGCGCACATTTGGTTCTCCTGGCGACGAATGTGCTGGTTTAACTCCTGGATGAAAGCTGCAATGGACCTGTCCCTCCTGGTGCTGATCATCTCCATTGCTCATCTCGGCGCCCACATATCTGGTAGATGGTGTCCTTGAGATCCTTGTGATAAACTTCGCCGATGCGTCCCATGGCGATGTGAGCTGCCATGCTCTTTCCTAGACTCCAGGTTGGTGCATCAAAGGAAAACTCTATGGGCTCAGTAACTGGCGTGAATGTCCTTCCTGGAACTTGAACTCGAATCATCCAACGCTCCTCTTCTGGTAAAGTGGTGGTGTAGGTCCCAGTGAAGCTCGGTATTCCAATGTTCAGGTACCTTGTGACTTCCTTCAAGTGTCGTCCAAAAGGTGTGTCTTCATCCCGTTGAGCAAACTTGTTCCTTGAGTCCGCCATCTATGGAGTGGAAAATGGAGAGGAGTCAGAAATGAGTAGAGAAGAGTGACCTATGGCTTATCTTAGTGGTCGCGTCCTACAGTCGGCGTGTGCTCTGATACTATCTTGTAGCGATCCGACCTCAGACGGTCAAATCCCTGTGCGTATGTGTCATCCCTGGATCAGTAATGCTGACACACATAGTACTCGAAGGATTTATAACAGAGTGCAATCACACACTTATTACATCGAATATCTCAAAAGAGAACTTATTACAATAATATGGCTTAAGGCCAACTAAATAAAATAACTGCGGAAGCATCAAAGGTAAATGAGTCCATCAACTCCAACGGCATAGCTGAGTGCACGACAACGACCTAGCGCACCTTACTCATCGTCTGAAAAGTCTGCAACATAATACGTTGCAGCCCGAAAACGGGTCAGCACATGGAATATGCTAGCAAAATAACACAGTAGAGCAATGAACAGGTAAATGCTAACACTACATGCATATATGGCTGGTGGAGGCTCTATGGTTATCATGGTTTTGCGAAAAGCCTATTTTTTCCTACAACAAAGGAATATATTTTGTTTAACTATCATGGTAGTTGATAAACATTGAGAAGGTTCCTCCAACTCAATCCCAATTAAGCAGTATTAATAACCCAACAAATTAATTTAGAGTGATGAGATCAACATGACAATTCAAGAACCAGATACTCAAGATGTCCCTAACTGGGGACATGGCTAACCATGATTAGTTTGTACACTCTGCAGAGGTTTGCGCACTTTTCCCCACAAGACTCGATCTCCTCCGTTGGATTTCTCTCACTACATGGTGTTTGAGAAACGGATGGCCGAGACACAGTCTTTCAGAATCATTTACTCTTTACTCTGGGTAGACAATTACACTTACTTTCCCCTACATATGCTAGCCTACCACTGAAAGAGGTCACGCAACATACTCAACTATGCCATAGCCCGTAAGGGCTTGTGGCTGCGCATGGAAGTTTTTAGCATGAATAATCTTATGATCCCTTTGAGCCTGGGTGGCAAACCGTAGGATGATCACACGGGTACTCCGGGATATCCTAGGACAACACTGGATTCGCCAGGTGCCCGCAACCAATCCACCCAAATGTGTATTTAAGTAGCCAACTTAAGTTAACCCTTAATTTACAACTCTCACATCTGTCATGGATACACTCAACCAATCCACGTCTACGAGCATAGCATAGCAGTATAAGCATAACGTAGAAGTAACTCCCAGGGTTTGATAATAAAAGGCAATAGGTTCTACCTCATCATCTACTTCCCAATACCCGCATATTAATCAGATCCTACTCATGCAATGTTTGAGGATTGGAACTAATGCATAAAAATTGGGTAATAAAGGGGTATGATCAAAGTGTTAGTTGCCTTGCTGACGATCTGCAAATCCTAGAGACTCGTAGTAGCACGCTTCGCACTCCGAAAATTCTATCGCAAACAAACAATAGCATACATAAGCACTCAAGCATATATGCAAGGGTAAAACTCAGATAAGAGAAGTCCAAACTGAAAGTTCAACTGAAGAGCTTCGATTTGCAAAAAGAATCAATCGAACCGGAGCTACGGAACTGAAACTAGGATCAAAAGAACTTCGAATTCAAATCTGCTTGAAACCAAATTTTAAATTGTCAAAATCATGTTCAAGTTGATTAAGGGTTCGAGACGAAGATTTTGGCGTTGGTTTCGCTGGATTTGGACGAACGGTTGAAAAGTCGCGAGGGTTTGAAGATCAGGGGCTAATCTGCGATAAAAATATTCGCAGATAGGTCCCTTGCCAAAAATAAAATAAAAAGAAAAAAAATCTATCGGACGAACGTCCACTAACAGAGACAAACGAATGAATTCGTTCGTTATTAGATCTAAACGAACGAACATTCGCAAAATAGCTCTAAACCGAGAAAACCGAGGAAAACTGATCTATTAAAAAAACCGAACTAGATCTAGGGTTTACGGACGAAAAACCGGACAAAACCGGCGGCGGCGGGATCCGAACGGCGGTGAGGCGGCGTGGTCAACGGCGAGGCAGCGGGGCTCCGCGGGCGGCGGCGCGGCAGCGAGACGACGGCGTGGTGCGGCGGCGCGGCAGCGACGGCGGCTAACGGCGGCGGCGCGACTTGGGAGGCGGCGGCGGCTGCGGTCGCGGGGTGGCAGAAGAGGCGGCGGGGGCGGCGCTTATAAAGGCCTCGAGGCGGCGACTTGGGTAAGGGGCACGGCCTCGGGAGGCGTGTCCCGACGGGACTCAGTGGCGGCGGCGCGGGCGCTCGGGACTCCGGTCCCGAGTCGGAGCGGAAGGCGGTGGCACAGCTGGGCTTCGGCCCGCTCGGCTGGGCCGTTGGCCTAGTCGGGCGAAACGTTATTTTTTTTAATAATTTCCGCCGAAGCAAAATCATAAATAAATATACACAATTCTAAAAATGCCAAAAATGATTTTCACCGTCTAAAGAAAATATTTAGAACAAAGTGAACATTTTTCTGGCCTAAAAATGCAATTTTGAAAAATGCATATTTTTTCTAATTCAAATAAAATAGCAAATAAAATCCAAATAAAATATTTATTTGATTTTAACATTTTTCCTCCAATATTTCTTTTATTTTGGAGAAGTCCTTTTATCTCCTCTTTTTTTTATTGGAAATATTTCGGAGAGAAAATATTAAAACCAAAATGATCCCTTTTTTCAAATTTGAGAAAATTCAAATATGAAAATAAATGAAATCCCCAACTCTCTCCGTGGGTCCTTGGGTTGCTTAGGATTTTCTAGGATCGCAAACAAGATGCAAATAAAATATGATATGCAATATGATGACCTATGTATAACATGGGATGTTACAAGATCTCACAAAGATTTGCAAGGAATTTACTGAAGGATTTGCAATGAATTGTATGCAGGGAATGCAGAACATAACAGAGAAAAGAAAAAGAAATCTAGATGAAGTTTTTTTTGAATAAAGAAGGGGAACAAATATGCAAGAGACAAATGCAAGAGCTCAGAAAAACACTAGAGAACTTCATCTAGAATTGGTCGGCGACAAAGTCACATATGTTAGAGTATATTGACTGAGGAGTCAAGTGAGAGCACTTGATCGTAAGTCATACTCATCGTTTAAGCACAAAATGGGGCTACCATTTTTTGTTTAAGCATTTTGATGTATTCACATCTTGTTGAGCTGCTTTGACCCATGACTTGGGGTAAAGCTTCTCTAAGATGGAATAACATACCTTGGGTGGTGGTGTTGAACTTGATCATGTAGTTGAACTTGTGAGGGATGCTCAAGGTTGATGTAGCACATCAAGAGTTGGGAGCACCACTTGTAGTTGGAGTTCATCTACCTACATGGGTTAGTTTTGCAAGGAAGAGCACTTCTGTATCCGAAATGACAATCATGAAAGTTTGATATCAAATGAAATTGTCAAAGGATATGTTGAAAGAATCCATGCTTCCTTGTCTTCAACCACCATATTGTAGAGACTTTGTGATGTAGAGTTTGCTCAATATGTGAGTGATTTGCAATCTCATAGATTTGGATTCATCCAAGTACCTACAAGGATTAGATGGCTTGCAAGGGTGCAAATATATCCAAGACATATGATCATCATCATAAGAGAAATATCAAGGATTAGTCAAAGGCTCATGCCTTGCATGTATCCAAATGGAGTTTCTACTCCAAGTTTGAAGCATCAATGATGTTCAATTAACCTCTCAAACGGCAAAATACTTTCTCATCAAGCAGTTTGGTGAATATATCCGCCAATTGCTTATCGGTTCGAACATGCTTAAGATCAATGTCCCCTTTAGCAACATAACTCGAATGAAATGATGACAAACTTCAATATGCTTAGTTCGAGAATGTTGCACGGGATTATGAGCAATCTTAATAGCACTCTGATTGTCACAAAGCAATGGAACATGTTTCACATAGATGCCATAATCTTTAAGAGTTTGGGACATCCAAAGTAATTGAGCACAACATGAACCAGCGGCAATGTATTCCGCTTCGGCAGTGGATAAGGATACCGACTTTTGTTTCTTGGAGGACCAAGACACAAGAGATCTACCAAGAAATTGACAAGTACCCGAAGTGGACTTTCTATCAACCTTGTCACCGGCATAGTCCGAGTCGAAGTAGCCAACAAGATCAAAAGAAGACCTCTTAGGATACCAAATGCCAAAATTTGATGTATGAATTAAGTATCTCAATGTCCTTTTCATAGCCTTAAGATGACATTCTTTGGGGGGCGCTTGATATCATGCACACATGCACACACTTAGCATAATATCGGAATGGGAGGCACATAGATATAAAAATGAACCAATAATAGAGCGGTAACCCTTTTGGTCAACCGATTTGCCATCCTTAGTTAAGTCAACATGTCCACTAGTAGGCATGGGAGTTTTCATACCTTTGCTTTCTTGCATGTTGAACTTCTTGAATAAGTCCTTGATGTACTTTGTTTGAGAGACAAAGGTGCCCTCCTTAGTTTGCTAGATTTGCAAACCAAGAAAGAACTTGAGTTCACTCATCATAGACATCTCAAACTTCTCCAACATTAGCTTTCCAAAATTTTCACTAAAATGAGGGTTAGTCAAACCAAATATGATATCATCAACATAAATTTGGCACACAAATAATTCACCATTAACCCTTTTAGTAAAAAGAGTAGAATCTATCTTTCAATCTTAAAGGCTTTTTCAATAAGGAACTTGGTCAAGCATTTAGACCACGCTCTAGGAGCTTGTTTAAGACCTTAAAGAGCTTTATGAAGTTTGTAAACATGGTCGGGTTTCTTAGGATTAACAAACCCGGGAGGTTGTTTAACATAAACTTCCTCCTTAATTTCTCCATTTAGAAAAGCACTTTTAATGTCCATTTGGTACAAGGTGATATCATGGTGATTAGAATAGGCAAGTAAGATGCGGATGGACTCAAGTCTAGCAACGAGGGCATACGTGTCACCATAGTCCATACCTTCGACTTAAGTGTAGCCTTGAGAAATGAGACGTGCTTTGTTGCGAACGACTTGTCCATCTTCGTCTTGCTTGTTGCGAAACACCCATTTTGTACCAACGATGTTGTGGTTGTTGTCGGGCTTCTCGACCAATGTCCACACTTGGTTCCTCTCAAAGTTGTGTAGCTCTTCATGCATGGCATTTATCCAATTCAGATCTTCTAATGCTTCTTCAACCTTCATAGGTTCAATGCTAGAGATGAATGAATAATGTTCACAAAAATTAGCCAAACGAGTTTTAGAGCGAGTGATTCTGCCGGTTTGGATATCATTGAAGATTTGTTCGACGGGGTGGTCTCTTGAGACTCTTGCTCGAACTCGTGAGAGCTTTTGCTTGGGTCGGGATGGAACATCTTCTTCATCATCTTGTTCTTCTTCTTGGCCTTCTTCGTTGTTGACGTTGTCGTTCTCTTCTCTAGGTGGAGAAGGAGGTTGATGAGGTTCATCTTGGTGTACTTCCTCGTTTTCTTCATCTTGGTTTGTCCCACTTTTGGATGCTTCCATGTCAAGTCTTGGTTCACCTTGTCGTGAGGTAGAAGCTTCCACTTGGACGGACGAGGTACTCTCCTTCATCTCCGTTGGACGAATCTTGCCAATAGAAAAGTCTTGGATTGCTTCTGAAGGGTCTTTGTCTCCTACATCAATTGGCAATTGCTCTACTTGCGAGCCGTTAGATTCATCAAACTTCACATCTACCGTCTCTTCAACCTTTCGGGTGAAACTGTTGTACACACGGTAAGTGTGAGAGTTTGAGCCATAACCAAGTAGGAAACCCTCATGAGATTTAGGAGCAAATTTAGAACGATGATGCTTATCAAGAATATAGCACTTTGAGCCGAATACCCGAAAGTATCCAACTTGGGGTTTGTTACCGGTGAGAAGCTCGTATGCAGTCTTGCCGGGTAGCTTGTGAAGATACAAGCGGTTTGTTGCGTGACAAGCTGTCTCAACCGCTTCCACCCAAAAGTGTTTTGGCATCTTGTACTCGCCATCTCAATAAGACTCCGGTTCTTCCTCTCAACAACTCCATTTTGTTGAGGCATGTACGTAGCCGAGAACTCGTGTGAAATCCCTTCTTCGTCAAGAAAGGTATCCACATTTGCGTTCTTGAACTCTATTCCATTGTCGCTGCGAACCTTCTTGATCTTCACTTCAAATTGATTTTGGGCCTTCCTAGCGAAGTTCTTGAAGATCTTTTGGACCTGCGATTTATCATTAAGAAAGAACACCCACGTAAATCTTGAAAAATCATCGACTATGACTAGACCAAATGAGTTTCCACCGAGACTTTTGTAGGCATTGGGACCAAAGAGATCCATATGGAGTAGCTCGAGCGGTCTTCTCGTGGTCATGATGTTCTTCACGGGGTGGCTTCCTCCAACCTGTTTTCCTGCTTAACAAGCACTGCACAATCTTTCCTTGTCAAATATAACATCTTTCACTCCAAGGATATGCTCACCTTTAATTAGCTTATCAAGATTTCGCATGCCCACATGACCTAACCTTCTATGCCACAACCAGACTTTAGAGGATTTAGCAATTAAGCAAGTTCTAGGTTGAGCCTTTTTAGTGAAATCAACAATGTAAAGAACACCTCTATGTATACCGGTAAAGACCATATTATGATTATCTCTACGAAACACTTGGCAATCTACTTCGGTGAATGGGACATTGAAGCCAAAGTCAGCAAGTCTAGATACCGAAAGTAAATTGTAGCCAAGAGATTGAACGAGCATAACATTTTGTATGGAGCTATCATGTGAGATGGCCACCTTACCAAGGCCAACCACCTTACCCTTTGAGTTATCACCAAAGCTGACATACGTTCGAGGGTCGTCGTTTTCAGCTAGCTCACGAAACGTATCCTTGTCTCCGGTCATGTGATCGGTACATCCACTATCAAGAACCCATTCCTTTCCTCCAACCATGTAGCCGTGAAGATTAGCCATAAGACCAAAGTGTCTCATAGACTCAACGAGATCAAACTCACTATCATCATCCTCATAGTATCCATGTTCAACATTGTCTTGTGATTGATAAATTCCTAGAGCGAGTGATTCATTAGATAAATGATCATCACAATGTTCATCTTTATGAATTCTAATGGCTTCGGAGATGATATTGCTAATGATTCTCTCCAAACCGACATCATTGCCATGATGCCGGACTTCAATGTGCATGACCTTGACCCAAATTGGGCTGAGTCGGGGGCGGATCAGGTGCAGGAGTTCTTCGACAAGCTATCGGAGAAGTACGTCCATGTCGAGCCATTGCTCGTCCAGGACACCACCCAGGCGGATCTGGACTTCATCGCCGCCAGGGCGGCGGAGGCGGAGCTCGCCAAGGAGGCTGGCAGCGCCGGCCACGTGAAGGACGAGGCCGAGGCTGCCGCGGAGGAGAAGGAGCTTGCCGGATGGGTGGAGTCTATCGGGGAGGCCAGCAGCGCCGACACCGGGGCCCCTCTCATCGAAGATGTGGTCGATGAGTCGACCGAGGAAGAGGCCGAGGCTGACGATCCTCCGGTCTTGGAAAAAAGGCGTGTCTTGCGGCGGGCCACCTCTGGCAAGCCGGTCCGGCCCGACAGGACCGAGCAGCGGCAAGAGGCCCAGGGGGAGTCCGTGCACGTGACGAGGGCCGCCGCAGCAAAGAAGGTGGTGAAGGCCGTGGTGGCGAAGAGGAAAGCGACCGCCTCTTCTTCGCCCAAGCATCCTCGGACTCCACCCGCTTCCTCTCCTCCCGCGGACGTCAACACGGAGGTTGTCTTCGACCTTGGGTCTCTCAGCCCGAGGAGGAAGAGGAAAGCAGCGGAAGAGGAGGCGGAGGATGAGTAAGTATCTTGTCTTTCGTCATCTCCGTCCCCCTAGACCGTGCCTTTTTCTTGACTTGTCTTCATCTTTGCAGGGATGTGGAGACGCTGGCCCAGAGGGTGGCCAAGAGAGCCAGGGCCTCGACAGGCGGCCAGCCCCCGGCGGGCACCTCGAGTACGCCGCTGGTGGTGGAGAGCAGCCCGGACAGCAGCCCCCGGCACAGCCCCCAGCGTGTGTTCATCACTCGCTCCCTATCAACGTGCGTTGGGGTACGATCTCTTGGCGCTGAACTTGCCGTGGTTGCAGGAGGAGGACGGCAGCAGGAGGAGCCATTGAGCCCGCCCCCCAACACGCCGCCCCCATCAACCACGCCACCCCGAGGGGCGTCCCCGGCAAGGGCGCCAAGCACCGAGCCCATGCGCACGGAGGAGGAGGAGGAGGAGGCAAACCCGGGCACCGGCGGCTCCGTCCCGGCACCGAATGTTGGTGGGGAGGGGGTCACTTCTTCCCATCCTGGCATGGGTGAGTTGTTTGCCTTCTGTCCATGTTCTTGTTTCTTCTTCTTTTGGGCTTTGGTTCAGCTCTGCCTCATCCTCCTTCTTGGCATCTAGGCACTCCCTCGGCGGACTAGGAGAACATTGATACTGTCATCGAGGAGGTCGCCAGGGATGCTGAGGCCGAGGCCAACAAGATCGCCGCCGAGGAGGCCGCCAAGGGTGCTGCTGAGGATGCCGCAAAGGAGCCGGCCGGGGAGACCGGCAAGGCCGCTGCCGAGGAGGCCGGCAAGGGGCCTGCCGGGGAGGCCGGCAAGGCCGCTGCTGAGGAGGGGGCGGTTGACGACCAACCTTCCTCCTCCGCTGCCTCTGGCTCGGGCAAGTACCTGAAGGTGAGTGGCGACTTGTTCGTCCACCTTCCAGGGGCGGCGAGCACCAGGGCGCCCACCGAGGGGGAGGTGTTTGATGACGAGGTGCTCGCCGCCGCCGGGCTTGAGTTTGTCGACGAACCGAGCGCTGGTGGCGGCGGTTCCCAGGAGGAGCAGCTCCTTCGGGGCATGAGCGCCAACTTCCAGAAGCTCCAGGCGCTCCACCGTGCCCATCTGGACAAGGCGAAGTCTAGGATGGCGGTGGTAGACAAGGCGGAGGTGGACCTCGTGGGGTGCATCAGTGAGACGCAGGCTTGGTTTCGCCAGGCCCATCAGGAGCTGAAGGTTGCCCAGGACCTGCTGGCCGAGCGCAAGCTAGAGCTTGTCATGAAGCAGGCTGACATCGAGAAGGCCCAAGAGCTGGCGAGGGAGCAGGCTGCCAAGGACGAGGCCGCTCGGCACCAGCACCAGGCCATGCTAAACTTCCAGGAGGAGGACCTTGCCGCTTGTGAGGAGAAGCTCGCCGCAACACTCCGCGGCAAGGATGAGGAAGTGGAGAATCTTGTCGTGCAGCGGACCCAGGAACTGGAGCAGAGGCATGAGGAGGCACTCAATGCTCAGGCCCAGGTCTAGGCCGGCAAGGTGAAAGAGCTGGAGGTGGAGCGGGACGGGCTGAAGGACCAGGCCCTAAAGCTGAAGGAGAAGGACACGCTCAACGGTGCTCTGATTGAGGCGTAGGCCGCAGTCCTCAGCAAGGCTGAGCAGCTCTCCAAGGCCAACGACTCCATCAAAGACCTGAAGCTGAAGCTGGAAGGTCTTGAGGGGACGCTTTTGGAGGTCAGGGCCCGGGAGGGGATCCTGGCAAAGAATCTGGAGGCCGAGAAGC